>NW_024037068.1:15196671-16396671 GCF_015706575.1 Patiria miniata
TGATGACGTAATCATGACCTCACACATTTTAAAAATGTGTGCATATATCTATCACCTAATAAACCTAATACAAAAGGAATTTTGGATTTCTACCTACATGGTCTACCTACAAACCAAAGTTTAACCCAATCGGACTTACAGCTCTCTAGATATAGGACTTTAAAATATGCACTTTTAACCTGACGTCACATTACCTGTGATGACGTCACCACGACGTCACTCTTCAGGACACACCTTTGCTATAGGGACTATGCCTGTGGTAACTTTGATGTGTGACAACGATAAATGGCAAAAGTGCCGGACAGAAAAATCGTGCATAAAGTCTATGAAATTTTGGGTGTGGAACAAGAAGAAGAAGAAAGAAAACTAGAGGTTTATGTCTGTTTGAAACAGAACTTAGGGCTTTTTCGCATTTTTGTTAATACATTTCAGAAATATTCTGTATTGATGACGTCATGACGCACTTCTCACAATTGTAACATTTATCTGCCAATCCTTTTGTGAAAAAAGGAATTTAACATTTTTTTTGGATGTTACATTTTGTTCACATTTATGATATAAAATTACATGATGATGGTTATCATGACTTCAGGTGAAATTACCTGTATAACACGTACCTATCAGACTACGTTCAAACGCAGTTTTAACACATTCGGACTGATAGTTTTCTCAATTTGAGACTTTGAAAAATGCACCTTCATGATGATATAGGGACTATGATGATATAGGGACATAGGGACAATGCCTATGCTGATTTTGAATGATGAATCAGAACAATGAAAAATCAGAACAAAAAGAAAGGCTTTTTCGCAAATTTACGAAAAAGCCAAAAATTTGAACAAAAAGAAAGGCTTTTTTGCAAATTTTCGAAAAAGCCCCCCCCCCAAAAAAAAGAACAAAAACAAAGGCTTTTCCGCAATTTTGAGGAAAAGCCAATAGAGAAGACATTACATTCACCATCTGCAGTTTTAATAAGTAGATCTGTTCCAGCACAGTGTTCATTTACCTTGTCTCAGGGTCCAGACGATTACAGGACCGAGTTCAGCACAAAGGCAGATTCCTCCGAGCACACAGTCGACACTTGTAGCATACTCCCACCAAACGAAATACAGAATTGCATGTTTTCGATTTATATTTAACTTGAATGGAGGAGAAGTAAGTCAGATATGTAATGTTCATTTGTCTTTATAACGGTGGATTACAGGTAAAAGTCTATCAAAAAGACAGAATCAATAGTCAACACAATCTAAACTTCGAAAAACTGAAATGTGGACTGCGATTATACTTAAATCCGATTGATATTTCAGTTTTATATGAAAGAAACAATTGATAGCGATAAACACTCTACATACTTTATTTCGACGTAATTACTGTATTTACGGCCTCGTTGTTATCTTGCAATGATGACTACCAGTGGGGTAGCACGGTCATTATTATTAGGGATATTTTTTTGTTTAAGGGCACTTGCACATCCGTGGTGAAATGTAGACACGTATTTTTTTCTCCAGACACTTGGCCTCCGTAAAATCAAAGGGGGGGGGGGGGTTAACCTAAGGTTAAACGTTCAATAAGATTAAACGGCTGTGTTAACACATACGGAAATTTGTATCCTTGTGGAGTCATTTCTTTGTTCTCGTGTGCTAAAGTTTTCGAGTTTGAAGTGTACTTTCAAAATGCTCCTGTTTTAACCAGAATAAATTTCCTGGGCTGAAATTTAGACTTAATATCCCTTACAAAAAATACTTCGATCAACACACCTTAAAAATTCATATATTTATTTTGTGATAACCTTGTGGAGACGTATTCACCTGTAGAAATTGCTCTGTGGAGACGTATACAATCTTACGTTCCCTATTGTGCACGTCTCCAGAGGGTACCGAGTATAAACAGATACCATCTGCAGCGCTGTTTTGTCAATAATGGACAGTGGATAGGGGGAACAACAGCCTCAAAGTCCAACAAGTGGGATGGGATGGGGTGATGGACACCACAACACTATAGAGTGATGTATGTAGGGACACATAATATAATACATATTATGCAATTTCTGTCAAAAAAAAGGTTTTTGCACACCATAATGAGGAAAATACTGTGCGGATTTAGGTAGCTCGAGGTATAATGTGTACGCACTGGAGAAAGTTATTTTTTTGTAGGCGGGACGGACAAGCGATATGCCTCCCCATAAGCCTGCTCCCACTCCCCCAGGATCGCGGCCAATCACCCTTTCACTGCTCTCTAAATTCCAAAGAGTGAAATTAGGGATTTGACGTTTTAGAATGAAAATCACTCTCACTTTAGATTGAGCAAGTATGAAAAAAGAACCACTTCAGTCAAAGTCGAGTAAAAACTCGATCGTTTCGATTGAAGGAATTTCACTCAGAAACGTCTAGTCCCTAGTTTCCGACTGCGGGAGGGAATTTTCACTCTTTGGAATTTAGAGAGTGGTCTGTTAGTTTCCCCCACGGTTTGTGGTATGCGTCCCTCCAGAAAAACAGCAACCCAAAGTCGACTCCATACGAGTACCACCGAATTCTGCAGTTGACTAAGTTTGGTTAAATGATCAAATTCGAAATGTTGATGTGCTTTAATAATGTGTAGCTATTTTGTTGATCCCATCATTCTTTCGATGCCCAAATTGTATAGCTAAGGCATGTGACGTGGGACGCTTTTGTTTTCACAATTAGTGCCCGTTTGATAATTTGCGATTTGAAATTCACAAAAGCACTGCCCGCGTTACCATTTTCATGCAATATTTTTTTAATCTGCGATAATGAAGGTAAAATACAATGCAAAAGCACAACTACAGCGAGAAAATAATGATTAATCAAAAGCAGACCAAATACCTATATTTACTAGGAAAAAAAAAGTTTTCAATAACCCAGTGATCAGTTTTCGGTGGGTACGTTTTAGCACAGGAAATTGGTGTGGGTGCCTTATCAGCTGTTCCGAATTTCGATTCCGGTGATCCGGAGTTCAAGTGTCGATGATTATAATTTTGAATTTAGGTTGCGTGACGATGGCATGTGCGGCTGCTCAGTTACAGCCACAACCTCTAATTGGTTTTATGTTCAGTTTCAAAATATCTAAGAAGTATTTTCATCTATCCGGGGCTAGCTTTGTACACCACGTAAGTTCAATCCGGAATTGTTTTTTTTATATTAAACTGAAGCAACTTGTTTCAGTCCATCAAAATGTTAGCACATCTGGTTTGTGTTTTATGCACTTTAGAAAATATGCTTTACCAACACGTAATAATTAACAAGAAATTAAATCTAAACAACAACAAGTATTTGAAACAACATAACAAAAACAAACAATTTTGTACTACTTATAGAGTAAATGAATTTAAAATTTAAAAAGTGTCCAGTAAAGTCAAGCTTGCAGTTGATGTTGGAAGCTGTGAGGAGTCTTGAGTATGAATTGAAGTTTCTTTGTACGTTGTAGCTCTGAGAAACATTCCCAAGATACGCAGTTGGTTGGTTCCTTAGTTTTTGGAGATACGAGTGCGGCGAAAAGGTAGGCACAAACCAGCAGATTAGTTCTTCGATGCTTATGATGTGTGTTAAAATGTCTCTCGCTATTACAATGGACACATGGTTAAACAAGAAAAGCTAAGTACTAACTGTTAAACTTTAACACATGCAGGTTCCTAAACGTTTAAGCCACGGAAATGCGAAGTGCAAACGACTTAAACGTTTAATTTTGAACGTTTAATTTTGAAGTGATACTGTTTGTGAGTGTCCGTTTGGTAAAATCATGGTCGATGAGATCGACTTGGTACCGATTGTGAGGACTGCAGGTTTGATGTGGCAAATTTATGTTCTTACGCATCTCCGTGGTCCTCCATTTTGGGGTCGATTACTCTGTAGCGGTCATCTTGCACATGTAGGAGTACTCCTTGAAGCATTTGAAGTCACTCCACTCGCCATTATTCTCTTGCAACATTTGAGTGCAGTGCTCATCACCGGCGTTGTTGGGTTGGCCATCCTTCCATTTGGTGTAGCTGACCGCCGACCCATCATTCCAGATGAAGTTCCCTTCCTCTGCCTCGTCTGTGAAGCCGATCCACAGGCCGCCTGCTGTCGTGCCACGGACCGAGTCCCACATCTCCAGGAGTATATCGTTCTCCTCGGCGCTGGCTATGGACGCCAGGTGACCCTGGCCGACTGCAGAGAACTGCCGGCAGTGCTTCTCAGCGTCAGGCTGGCTCTTTTTAGTGGCGAATAAACGGTAGCAGCTGCCTTTGTAGAAAGTCCATATCGGTGGACACTTGTGGCAGCGTGGTTGACAGGCCGAAGCAGTGTCTAGGCCGACACCAACCAACAGAACCACGCACAGTATTTGCAGAAAAGCCATGCTGTTATCAGGGTGTCACCCTATTAATATCAGTGAATATCACAAGGCAATCTGCAGTTTCAGACTGATATTTCAAGAAGAGGTGATGCCAATTTTAAACAAACCGTTGATATGCAGTCTTGGTATAAGTGCCGATTTGACGTCAATCGTGACGTTAAGTGTTGTGACTGGCTGTGGGTAGATGCTAGTCTGTGAAGTACACGCTGGCGCAGTAAACAGATGTAATAGTTCATTAGATGTGGCAATTAATTATGCAACAACCGCTTCCTGTTCTCTTGTGATTTTGACCAATCCCAAGTCTTGTTCTATTGTGCCTTTGACAGGTCGATGGCATGATGTATCTTGCAATTAGTGGTGTTGCAGTAAGATATGTTCTCGTTCACGTTCACACACCCGATTCGGGATGAAATTCAGATATCGCATGTGCGCTACAAGGCAATTGTAATTATCTACCTATTCAATAGTCCGACTGATACTTTGCCTCGGGTATTAACAGTAATTGACTCGGCCTTGGCAGTGTATGCGTCGTGGGATAAAGAAAGCAACTGTGGCCGGATTAAGGTAATAAATGGAATATTAACTTTCAATTAGCTTCAGTTGAATTATCGATAAAAACACAACACTTGTTTACGCTCCCACAGACTGTCGTTGCCGTCTGTTGTGAACAGTCGGTATGGATCTTTGCCTCAGGAGTTTGCTATTAAACTCACTTTATATTTTGGCTTTGCTGTTGCGTTTCCCTTTTGTTTACTCCACAATGGGCCTGGATTTTAGGAAACAAAGGACGAATGAACTGATAATAAACTTAAATGACACTATCAATAAAAAAAAATCCTTTTTACCCTCAGACTGAATAATTAATTTTTTTTAGCAGACTGTACGTAGCCGGCCTGGGATGATTTGCCTGTGTCATGACAATTCAACCTGAATGCCTTACACTATGGAGCTGTATTCCTCTCTTCGGAAAATTGTTTATATTATGGACTATTACGAAACAACGATTCAGCTTATAATTTATTCGGCTGACGTTTTAGTACCAACAAATAGGGTAGAAAAGCTGAAATTTTCTCCCAGAAGTTTTTTACTGAAGCATTTTCTTTTTCCTTCTCGCATCCTTCAGTCCTATCAGTCTTGTCTGGTCATACTTTTTCAATTTTCAGTTTTGTTTACTTTATGACATATATTTGCTTTGTCTTTGAATAAATAATGATATTGATAATAATTATTACCCTGGATTGGACATTTAGGAGACATCCCCATAGACTTGTGCATACATTTTTTCAAATTTAAATGTGCCCTAACCCATTTTGCACGCTAAAGTTTTGCCTCTAAAGGGGGGGGGGGGCTGTGACATTAGGGAGACATAAAAATGTCTCCCTAATGATTGTTGTCTCCCATCGTGCGAAGAAATTACGATAACGTGTCTCCAAATAGTACCATTCCACAATAATACTATATGTTCATGTTTAGAATGGCTATGTTTGGGTTTTTTTTGAATACCTAAATTTACTCAAACTGTGTGCAGAATGAACAGGGCCTGCAAGTACAAGGTCACGCGTGGGGAGCTTCTGTAAGCCTGGCGCCACCCGTCTGTGAACATTTTCAACTGCGTTGCCCTTCCCCTGTTATAGACAAGTTCGGCGGCAGCCATTTTCTGCGGTGGAGCAAGGTTCGCGTGAGTCACGCTATGCTAGAAAGGTCGCTTCGGGTTCCCTCGACCAATAGGAATACCACAAATGTGCATGCCCTTGGCTCTGGAACTCTTGAATAGGAAAGCTCAGTTGCACAAATTCCAGAATTTACAATAATTTTCCTTTATATATTTCTTAAGAAAATCACCCCGGAATGGGTCTTTGTGAAATTGTTACTTGCAATTCATGGAAACGGATATATCGCCGGACATTTCTGAAAATGGTGGCGGTCATTAAAGGTGAAACTGATAGTAACCTAGAAAGCCAAAATGTCTGTTATGGTGTGGATGACCTAAATCTACTCATTTATAATTACGAAAAAAAATATTGACTATTGATAGGACTGGACCCACGATCTGCTCAAACCCTGCACCACTAAATCTAGAACCCGTCAATTTAATAAGGGTATAAATGTGTGTTTGGGATGTATTATGGAGTACAGAAGTGTGACGTCATTTAGAACCAGAAAGTGTAGCGCAAACGAACGGGCTGAATCACGCGCTTATGTCTTTCACACACATTTTGTGGGCGTGACGTATTCACTTCGGTACTCCATAACGCTCTGTTTAAGACCGGTTGGAGTCGGATGGGTGATCATTACTCGAGGAGAAGCTGAAGGTAATTATTATCACCCATCCAAAACACATTATATTCCCATTCACAAAAAACTTTTCGGTTCTAAAACCAAAACAAGTCAAAAACTAGACGTTGCGAACCATTTTGTTCAACAATTTTACTTCATGTTTTATTAAACACCCCTCTGACCATAATATGGAATGTCCCTCTACAACTCATTTCCTTATAAAGAGATTGGCGTGCGCATCGCGCGAATTGCGCGATGTCGCGAAAAACGCAGCTGGACTGGTGAAGTGTGAATTTCGGACCATGAAATATTGATTCACTGGTATAGTATTGCGCATGCATACGAGAGGAACATGAACGTTCAACCAATGAAACGTAAAATAGGCACCGCATTTCATGGGAGTCCAAATTTCATGTGACAAATGTGTTGAAGACCAACCAGCCATGTGTTGATCATCCGTTTAAAACCGGCCACGTGACGGGCTCTCGACCAATAGGAATGGGTGAACTGTATTAGGTATTTATGAATTAACGATAACAAATGATAGACTCCTCGGGTTTTTTTCATAGCACTAAATATACTTGAATTTTATTTGAATTACACTAAATAAACGAACTTGGTTATGAAAATGAATTCATCCACCGCCGCTAAAGGATTAAAGAAAACAAGGTATAAATTGGTAAACTTAAAACCTAGTGACACAAAGGACAGGGAATGACGTCACTGACAGTTTACCGCGATGCATTCTCTGAGCCAGTGATCATGCCAGTTATATCCTTAATATTTCCTTGAAGTATGTGCTCCTTATTAACATGGTACATTTCCGGGTTTTATGCATGTCAGCTTACACTTGATGCAAAACATGACTGTGTGTTTTGTTTTCATGTTTTCAAATCATGCGACGAATGTGGGTTCAATTGGTTAAAACACGGTTCTGTACGACCCTTCAAATGCACACAACTTAACCAGAACGACCAACTACTTTCCATGATTGCGACATTAATACTCAAAATACAACGGGATAAACACAGGCTGTCGTCGTTACGTTGAAGGCTATATTCGTGTCCATTAAACATCAATAGAAAAGCCTAATCTAAATACCACACTAGCCAATGACACCCATTTTAGCATTAAAAAAGAAAAAGTATATTTTGTTGCACACCCCATCACCGCTATACTATAAAGCGTAAAGATGTAATTTCCTCATCTGCTTAGGATAATCAGTACACAATTCTGTATTTATTTTTAAAAGTCTCTTTGATTTTCGTTGCTCTGTTTACATTGTGTTTGTCATTCTTGATGGTATCTGTCACTCCTCCTACTCATAACACGGTCCTGGGGTCCCTTGCTCAACCGTGACTTCACATATCTGCTGCTTGGTTACCCTCAGCAATGGGATATCCACGGTGACAAACTTGGCCGTCAAGGGAGGGTCGCACACAAAGTCCACGGTAGACCGGCGTACTTCGGCTTGCTGGGCGGTCAGGGCCGAGCCGCACATACCGTTGTTGAGCCCGGTAGAGCTTGTCCCGGCACGGACCACGGCACCGGTCAAACGAGCACCTGTCGAAAATATCGATTTTGTTTTTGTAAAATTCAAAACAGAAATTGTCCGGTTTCTGATCACCCGTATACCAATTAGTTGAAAACCTGAGACCTAGTTATAAACACCTTATGCCATTCATTTTCTAATGTCAAGGTACAAAATCAGCACAATTATTGCGGCGTCTCGACTGTTGACAAGTACCCATAATGTTATAAATCAGTAATTTATTTCAAAGAAAGGTCCCTCCATGAAAGAGTAAATTCCTGTTTTTCGCTTACCCGTGCAGTCTCCGCGCTTGTGGACGACGACCTTCTTGATGCAGTATTCAGCGACCAGGTTTACTTGCAAGTAGTTTGTTTCCGTTACTTCACCAACTAAACGAAATGAAGGGTAATAGTTTTACTTCTAATTTAATTTATTTTAAAATTCATGTTCTTTTAATAAAACTTGAAGTTCGTGTTTACAACTTCGAGGCAACAGAAGTTTTACCTGGCAAAGTCAGGGATAGCTGGGAGGGTTTTTCCAGGAGTCCTCCGGGTTGCTCTGTCAAGAGAGAGAGAAAAACAACATCAACATTATGACGAGCTTACGACAATGCATCAACATCAGATCATAGACAATGACAATATGCCATTGCTGTACCTACAAAAGTAAAAGGGATGGGTCAATGTGCACATTACAGGACAGAGCCTAAGTCAGTATCGGTCATAAAGGAAAGAAAACGAGGACGACTGCTCAATCTTTTTTTTCCAATAAATTACACCACATCAAATTGACACTTATTATGGTTAGGAAATTGCACAATGAGATTGACTTCAACGAGTTTAAAACTGCAATTCCTGAACTGCCATTCTCACTCCATCAATTGAGCTATTGGGTCCTATGATGGAGGTCTGCGTAACTGAATTTGACAATGCCTTTGTCTTTATTTATATGGCTCTGAATCTGAATATTACAAAATCTTTTGTTTTCATATTCGTGTAGCATTGGTTTGAACTCCTTATTAGTACTGTTGATACAATCCACGCACTAGTCAGCATTCTGGCATGGATCGCTGCTACACTCGTCAATATCTACTGAATTTGCCAATGCCTTTCTGTCTTTATGTACATGGCTCTGAATCTGAATATTAGGGAAAAAAATCATACTCGTGTAGCTTTGGTTTGAGCTCCTTATTAACATTAGTACTGACTGTCAGGTAGGGTAGCTTCATCAAAGTGAGAGACAATCTCAGGTTTCGAACCAAGTAAACTCACCGATTTCACAGAGACGTCCAGTATATCCTGAGGCACACTTGCAAGAGATTGTGTTGATACCATCCACACACACGGCACCATTCTGGCATGGATCGCTGCTACACTCGTCAACATCTACAAAAATCATATCACAATTTCCGGGGATAAATTGTTTTTCCCTCTTAATGGTACTTAGAAACGTTGATTCCTTTTAAAATCGTTTGGGGAAAAAGGTAATCATTGTTATGAGGGTGTTGACAACACAGGGTGCATTCGAAAATAAAACCATCGCTAATTATTGCTAGCAACTTATTGCCAAACATGCAAAACTACAAGTCTGACGCTTTATCTTCGTTTTCTTACACGATGCATGGCTTAGTTATCAATACGACAAGGACAAAATTGATTCTGAAACCCCATTCAGTGGAAGTATTGTCATGCATGTCACCGAAAATGGGCTAGATTTAGCCCATCCATTGGCAGATTACGGGATATTTGTATTTGATTTGTTTTGGCCAAGATAAGACTTTTAAAAGCACGTTTAATTCACGGCTGACAGTCAGTGAATAAGTCACCGAGTCAGGGGCAAAGAGGACTATCCAGAAAGTATTTAGCACCTTATTTTACCATCTTATTTACCATCTTACAGTGCATAGATCTGTGGGTAGATTATTTGCTGAATATAGGTTGTGCTCGATGAATGTAATCATATCCAGAAACTCGGGACCATCGTTTGTGTTCAATTCATGTCGACGAAAACTTGAGACAACTTACTGATTTCACAAGCAGTGCCTCGGTATCCTGGTGAACATGCGCACATGAAGCCATGTTCCCCGTAGTTTATGCAGATGCCATTCTTGCACGGATTGGTTGTACATCTAAAGGGAGCTTCTGTAACACACACAAACAAAAACAATATTAATAAATAAGATATAATGCCAAAAATCCTACATTTTGTCCCAAAACTATATACAAAGATCATTATTAAAAATCCTCATTTAACAAAAATCCTTGATTTTTTTGTGTCCGACGTACTGGTCTCGCATAAGGTACCCTCGTAGCCTGAGGAGCATTCACAGCTGAAACCGTCCACTTTGTTATGACAGACGCCATTCTTGCAAGGGTTGCTGTGGCAAGCATTGACCGGTTCAACAGGTTCAGCTGAGCCTGTTGATGAAAAGAAACAACGTTGGTCCTTTAGTTATGATCATTTAGATTGTAAAAGCAGCCGGCAGGCCAATTATAAACAGCGCTATACAGTTACAATACTGAAAATCCTTTGATTATGGTTTCTCTGGTTTTTTATTGTTAGAAAGTGGACGTTTAATATGCTTGTTATCAAAGATTCAGTAACTCACGCTGGGTATTGAGTATTTCAAAATATATCACATGATGTTATGTGGAGGTTACATGCCCGGACTGCAGTTAATAAATAATGTATTATTGTGAAAATAACAATACAAATTTCCAAGTCAATTCAAATCAATAGTTTTTCCATTATTAAAATAAAATAAAATATTATACACATATATAATGAATTATGATTTACTTCATTCATTCATTCATGATATATTTGAAACAAAAACAAATGAAGAATGTATAAGGCCAACTCAGTCACTGGTTCCATTCATAAGGAAGATGTACTTGATTAAAGAGAGTAACAAATACAGGATTGAGGTTATTATGTTTGAGATACGAGATGAAAAGCATCTTCAGCAAACTCAGAAATTTAGATCATGTGAACTGCGACGCAAACATTCAAGAAACCTTTGCATGTTATTCTGCCCACATTAAACAGTACATGTAACCACTTGTATACCAATCACATTTCCAGAGATGCACATTCAGGGTAACAGAGAACAGGTTGCCATAAGTTGGCATCCCCTAATCACCATATCCAATTTGGAAACAAATGCAACGTGATTCTGCAAATCGTGTCTACGTTAAGTAAAGACGTTCGAGAAGTAACCTACCGATTTCGCACAAAGTGCCCGTGAAGCCAAGGGAGCAAACACACTGGAACTTGGCCCCGTAGTTTATACACACGCCATTCTTGCATGGATTGCTGGTACATGCATAGGTAGCTTTCATTTCTGACAATATGACAGAAAAGGGGTTTTAAATGTTTATTTCGTTAGATTTTTACAAAGAGCCGCGAACCATATTTTCTAGGAATTGTGAGTCACACTAATGGTCTCATTTCTATCACACCAACGGGTAGTGCTGGTGAAGGTGTTTTATGGTTTTCAGGCAAACGACTTTCGGTGAAGAGTACAAGAACATAATGCTCCAAAATGTTCAAATTTCATAGCATGGGAAATAACTATACATTATGTTAACTCACCAGAGTCGCATAAGGTACCCTCGTAGCCTTGGGAGCATTCACAGCTGAAACCGTCCACTTCGTCACGACAGACGCCATTCTGGCAAGGACTGCTGTCGCATGAATTGGCCGGTTCAACGCGTTCGGCTATGGCTGATGATGAAAAGAAAACCTAGTTATTTGGTTGGCTTAAGATCATTTGCGAATCTGAAAGTAGTGGAAGTGCTTCGGCCAGGATGGGTGGGGATGGTGGGTTGGAAGGGGGGTGAAGTGGGTTGGTGTTCGTGGGCGTTGGGGAGGGAGGGGGCTTTGCCCCCACCCCGATTTTCCCAGGCCAACTAAAGGACCCCTCTCGCAGTTATAAATGTGCCCCCTCAAGACAAAAAAAATAACTGCCCCTGAAACTCACACGTATGAAAGCATATTATCGCGCTACCAAAAAAATGTCTTCTGTCTTGTAATGCAAAACTGCCCCTCAAAGGCATAAGTGCCCCTCTCGCATTAACAAGATTGTGCAACTTCTCGAGATGGAAAACTACGCCAGAAAACCATTCTCGCAATAGTTAAAATCCTGCCCCTCTGGAGATAAAAAATAGGCCATCAAAAACAATAGTGTTCCTCTCACGAGACTCACGATAACTTCTCGAGACGGAATACTGAACCACGAAAGCACATTTAGTGCCCCGCTCGCAACTTTAAAATTGTGCCTCGTCTCGAATAAAATGGTCACTGAACTGGCTAAAAAAAGCAACAGTGCCCCTCTCGTGATAAAAATAAATGGTCACTCTACAAAACGACATAAAAGATACACAAAGAGCAAGATGAACAACGTATTCATAATTTGTTCTCCAGCATAAAGGTTTATAGCGAAATGAACGGGACCACATTCTTTTCCTTTACTTTCATATTGACGGAAGGTGCCCCTTTTTTTTCTGAGCAAGTGTCCCTGTTTTGGTGGTGCCCCTGCCCCAGGTTGAAAAACGTTCCGCCGCCACTGATAATGCTCAAGTCAACCCATTGTTTATTGTTGGTATGCACGGATCATACAGACGAATCCGGGCACGTCATCACTATTCACTCTCAAACAGACAGTCGTGTTTTACTATACTCCCAAGGACAATGCTTTGAAGCCCTTTGACCCTGTAATTATAACACTCTCCCATAGACAAGCACGCAAACGTACTACAGAGGACTGTTTTGAACAAAGTCCCGACGCCAGAGGACTGAAATGATCTTTTGTTCTCCCTTTGTGTGTCGGTCTACGGGGGTTATGTTGAACTCGAACAAAGCAATGCCCCATGACGAATGCTGTCAACAATAGCTAGCACAGTGTTTTCGCCATTGAAGGGGAATCAGTGATAGAAGTGATTTAGAGCCCAGATGTATCTAAAGAAGAGATATGAAATCCAGAACATAACTTAAATGGGTGCGTTCCTACCAGTTTCGCAGAGAGCTCCAGTAAATCCTGCAGCACACGTGCATGAGAACTCGTTGACACCATCCACACACTCGGCACCATTCTGACATGGATTGCTGGCGCACTCGTCGATATCTGGGATAAACAAATGTATGTCAGTATTTCACAAATATATTGTACTTGAAATTTTCGAGGGACATTTGTAGAGTTTGGCACTTAATGAAGGTTCAATTATAGCTACACGATAGTATCACTTACTAGTCTCACATAAGTCACCCGCGTAGCCAGGGGAACATTGACAGCTGAAACCATTCACTTCGTCAACACAAACACCTTCATTCTGGCAAGGGTCGCTTGCACACTCATCGGTATCTGTCCAAAAAAAACAAAAGGAGATTAACGGTTTAGGCCTACAGGTAATCTGACAGATAAGATAGGACTAGCCCTATTTTCATTTTGGTTCACTGAGAAAATATTGGGTCGTATGTTGGTAAGGATGATGTCATAATGATACAAAACTGTTGCCTAAGGGAGCAATCACGTGTTCATATTGAAATTTTTCAAAAATGCTTTATCAATTAACTCACCAATCTTGCATAAAGTACCCTCGTAGCCTGGGGAGCATTCACAGCTGAAACCGTCCACCTCGTCAAGACAGTTGCCGTGCTTGCAAGGACTGTTCTTGCACCCATTTTTATCTGAGACAAAAACTAAACAACCAACCAACAAACAGAGAGTATAAGCAGCTCAGTTCTGTTTTATGAAATTGTTATGTAAATAGTTCATCAGAAATCATTCTGTTTTTGTTCACAAGTGACACATATTTACCGGTCTTGCATAGGGTGCCCCTGTAGCCTGCAGAGCATTCACAGCTGAAACCGTTACCTTCGTCATGACAGACGCCATTCTGGCAAGGGTTGCTCTCACATTCATCGATATCTGTTGAATATTATTTTAAAACTTATTGGGTTTATGGATTTAAGCTGACTGCTAAGACGATCAACCAAACGCAGGCTCAGAAAGACACCATAGCGAACCTTACCTTAGAAAACAGATAAATAGGTAACAATAATGTGTTGAATCCATTCAAGTAAACGTTTTGTAATGCCAAGCTTCCATTCCACGTCTTTAAGAGACCATGGTTCGTAAAAATATTAAAACTATTAGTTTATATCAGGTTGACGTAATAAGCTATAACGGGGGACCTGTACCTTTGTTCATAACAATTTGAACTTCATCTATCAAAGATGCGATTTTTAAAGTAAGAAAAAATTTCGAAGTAAGCATTTCTAATACTGAATGGAGAATTACCTTTATCACAAAGATCTCCAGTAAATCCTGCAGCGCACGTGCAAGAAAACTCGTTGCCACCATCCACGCACTCGGCACCATTTTGGCATGGATCGCTGCCACACTCGTCGATATCTAAAGATTGAAAATTGAAATTGTTGGGCGAGGCAGTGGGGGTCTACCTATACAATTTATGAGGAACTATCTAAGGAAAAGATCAAAACAAAAAACTAGTATAAAGCAAGTGGAGGAAAACAAAACCAAATCAAAAAGTTAGGGCGAGGCAGAGAGATTTTATGATACTAACCGGTTTCGCAGAGAGGTCCAGTAAATCCTGCAGCACACGTGCATGCAAACTCGTTGACACCATCCACGCACTCGGCACCATTCTGGCATGGATCACTGCCACACTCGTCAACATCTGGGATATAACATATTCAACAGCGGTTGGTACAGTTGTGAAGGATTTTGAAACATTTCAGATATTCACAAAAGAGGAAAGTGCACTTATTCTTCTGTGTAAACAAAATTAAAGCTAGATACTGTGGAAACTAAGTTAACGTTATGTAAACTCACTTGAGTCGCACAAGGTACCCTCGAAGCCTGGGGAGCATTTACAGCTGAAACCGTCCACTTCGTCATGACAGACGCCATTCTGGCAAGGGCTGCCCTCACACCCATTTATATCTAAGAAATGAAGGTAGGGTACAGTGTGACAAATTGGTTTAACCTCATGTCATACTAGTAAAAATGAAAAAAGACAGAAAAATAAATGCAAAATTCGATTAAGTTCATCGCAGCTTGCTACGGTGCAGACGTACTTTCAAACCAACTGTAGCCTTATACGAAAATATAAGTAAAAGGGATTGAAACCATTCTAAAAACCGTCAATGATTCAACATCATTTAGGTACAAGATAGTAGTGTGTGTTTCCGACTTACTTGTCTCGCATAGTTGACCCTCGTAGCCTGGGGAGCATTCACAGCTGAAACCGTTCACTTCGTCTTGACACACACCATTCTGGCAAGGACTGCTGCCACACTCATCAATTCCTAATGAAGAAAATAACAAGCCTTGCCGACTAGTTTATATGCTTTACAGCTGACAAGAAAGCAAATATTAGCGTTGGGGCAGTATGAAACAAAACGAGACTACAGCTCAAACACGTTAACGACGTAATTTGAAAAATACTTTAGGCTTTCAAATCATCTTCTCCAATCATCTTACACGCATCCTCCCTTTTGTTCAACCCCTAAAGGGTCCCGTGTTCGCAAAGGCAGTTTTATCCCAGGAAGATGAGGAGATATTAAATAGTTATAAAAGGAAGACACGGATTGTACTTCCAAACATTCAGAAGTTTTGCTGTAACTGCCAAAATATATAAACATGTTTGTACATGGTAACGACAAAATTACAAAGTAACTAAAACTTAGGTCCTTTGAAGCAGCTCAAGTACCGGTTTCACAAAGGGTTCCAGTAAATCCTGCAGCACACGTGCATGAAAACTCGTTGACACCATCCACGCACTCGCCACCATTCTTGCATGGATCGCTAGCACACTCGTTAGTATCTGGAATAAAAGGTATTATTTATAGGTTTAGTACAGTTATTTGATATATTTTCACATATACGGCCGTGTCTAACACCTACATTGTAGGCACATGAGACTCTCCACATGTTTAAGGGTAAGAGGGTATTGTGTAGACCGCAAAGACGGGCGGTAGCATTATTTAGGCGATTTTTATTGTGCTTAATGGTTTCATTTGGTACAATCGAAACCCGGGCTTTGTCAGCTAAACATTTTTTCCCCGAGGCACGGGGAAGTGGAGTTTAATATTTTAAACGTAGCTAGATGTACAAGTCATTGGCTGCGCTGAGATCTACATAATGGAGCACATGTATACAAGATTTAGCGAGAACACGAATATAATGTAATTGTAAAGCTATTTGAATCGAGTTGGTATCAAAGTCACGGATGATTGTGAGAAACTCAGGAAAAGGATGATTCGATTGAATCCTGTCCTTTTGCATGAGCAAAGTATAGCAAACAATAATCGACACACGTTAAAAAGGATGCTGATAATTGACACAATGTCAGCTAAACATTATCACGTTGTCAACACTAACACATTCATCCTGGTAGAATTGCGGTCACACTCAAGGTTTAGATTAACAAAGAACTTTCATGTGATTACGACGTCCGTAAGTTAAGCACGCACAAACAGTTCATTATTGAAAGGCTCACATTATTATGAATTCATGTTGTGTTGGCAAAAAGTTGTGCATGCACTTACGGGTCTCACAAAATGTACCCTCGTATCCTGGGGAGCATTCACAGCTGAAACCGTCAAATTCGTCATGACATACGCCATTCTTGCAAGGACTGTCCTTACACCCATTTATATCTAAGGAAAGAAGGTCAGTGAGAGAAATTGGTTGACCCTATAATATAGTTATGCTGGCGCAGACTCGATTCGGGTTATCGCAGCTCGCTATGGTGCAGGCGTCCTAATTAGTGGTTAGTAAAATCATATGAGGTTTTTGCCCTTAACCGCAGCAAAATCCTATAATTGATTTACGTCATTCCCACGCAAATTCATGTTTTGAATGATGGATTGTGTATTCCAACGTACTTGTCTCGCATAGTTTACCCTCGAAGCCTGGGGAGCATTCACAGCTGAAACCGTTCACTTTGTCACGACAGACGCCATTCTGGCAAGGGCTGCTGCCACACTCATCGATATCTGTTTAAAAAAAAAAAGAGTGAGAAAAACACAAAGGTTTCATGGACAACTGAAACTCTCACCGCAAGAAAATACTGGAGAACTATTGTGCAACGAGACATTCTCGGGAGCCGAGAATTGAAGACAGTCAATCCTACAAAAAAAAGTTCAGACGGAGAGTTTATGGTACAGTATATCATTTGCAGCTATTCAAACATCATACTTGGTTTAAGGCATACTTTGTTTAAAGATAGTAATGGCACTAAATGCCCTGTGAAATTATTCTTTCTGGCGTGCTGGGTTTTTTTCCTTTTCTTTTCGTTTTTTTTTTAAGAAAGACTCATTTTTTGAATTTTGTGTTAATAGTTCGTGTTAAATTCGACAAATCTGTGAGTGCGGGCAACCGTTTACACAACGCATACAGACGCGCGGTTGCTATAATTCGTCTGTTGCGTGCGTGACATCGCGTAGCTGCAATCGGCTAAATGTTGACATGTCCCGGTCGCTGATTTTGGGCGCCGTTCAAAACATGACTCGGCAACTTTTGAATTGAAATCTAGATCATAAACTATGATTTCTCAGAATATACAGCATTCACTGAGCTAACACAAGGTTAGATTAGTGGTTAAGAAACCTCCTTTAGAGTTTGAGTACTTTTGTTACTTCAATCGAATGAACAAAAGACTACCTTTAAAATTTGCTAAAACACAATAGGCTTACATACGTTTCGTCAGAAGGTCGTTCATGTGCATTTACAACAGTAAGGCCCTACTAGTAATTGACGTTTAAACATGAAAAAAAAGTACACAAATTGGGTAAACAATTAATCATAGTAACACTATGTTTATATTTTTGTTATTATTGTTGGTCAAATAAACCCTCTTATGGTTGTGGTTATTTTTTTTTTTTTACATAGGATCAAAAGGCTATCGAGACTTTATACAGATTCGATAATCTATCCACAGAAACAGTGACTTATCGGAGCGTTTTACCAACCAATAGTTAAACAATCTAAATAATTTCGTGAAAATAATAGTTGCAACTCTGTAGATAATTGATTCAACTAACCCGTTTCACAGAGAGGCCCAGTAAATCCTGCAGCACATGTGCACGAAAACTCGTTGTCACCATCTGCGCACTCGGCACCATTCTGGCATGGATCGCTGCCACACTCGTCGATACCTAAAGATTATAGAAAAGGAAAACAAGGATTAAACGAGGGAAAACAACAGAAGATAATCAAGGTGGGACGAGGTATCAACCTGTACGAATTTATTCAACTAACCAGTTTCACACATAGGTCCAGTAAATCCTGCAGCACATGTACAGGAGAACTCGTTGACACCATCCACGCACTCGGCACTATTTTGGCATGGATCGCTAGCACACTCGTCAATATCTGGGGAAAAATATAAGAATTATCTTCGGACCATTAACTTCGGGACGATTAGTGAAACAGCGGGAATTTTCAATGGCAGTGCAAGGGAAAATACA
Organism: Patiria miniata; assembly: GCF_015706575.1. Classification (NCBI taxonomy): domain Eukaryota; kingdom Metazoa; phylum Echinodermata; class Asteroidea; order Valvatida; family Asterinidae; genus Patiria; species Patiria miniata. The sequence continues at coordinate 15,215,330 of NW_024037068.1, forward strand.
ATATTTGCAAACATCAAAAAATAAAACTACCAAATCATTTTTTAAATACCTTGCTGGACTGCTAGTGAAAGGTAGTAAAATCATGGCACCTGGTATACTGTCATTTTCAAGAAAAGTGGTATTTTTGTATCAATTTCCAACGCTGGCAGGCCGACCAGCGTTGGAAAAAAACTGGCTTTTTTTCAAATTCTGGCCCGAATTTACCATATGTAGTTTGTCCGCATTTGTTTGCAATCGATTACACACCTATGAACGGGTACAAGCCAGCTAGACGGGTTCCCTGACCTTTCAATTCCACAATGTCTATAAATTGCTCAGTTTCAGCTTAAATGGAGTCAGGGAACCAGACTACAGGAAAATGATTGTTTTTCTTTGTTGTTATAGCATCTACGAACCCAAAACGTCCAAAAAGTCAGTGTAACAATATTTGCTATATATTGCCAACCCCCCAAATCCATCCATTTCTGAAAATTACAGCAAAAGCAAATGATGTATATTCCCTTTAATCTCTAAATTATCTGTTATTACCAAATGATGATGCTCATTCTGGTCAAAACAGTATTTTAGAATAATGTCTTTATTTTGCATTTAAAATGTACATGCAAAATAAAGGCATTATTTTAAAGTTCCAAAATGACCAAAATGAACATCATCATTTGGGAATAACAGATAAGCCTAGATTAACTATGCTTTCAAGTTTGATAGAAACATTCTTGGTTTCAGTTTTCATACTAGAGAACCACGCATCTTCTGTTTGGGGTAAAATGATCATTTTACATGATTTGGTTCCCACGTTTGGCGCTTTTCGACTTCTATCAGCATAAATAGAGTGCTAATTGTCATATTTAAAGCCGTTTTGTCTTCTCGTAGAAGAACTGTACAAAAGGTAATCAATCAAACAAAACAAAAATATTGAAAATTTGAACATTTAAACTGGCTTGTCGTGCCACATTAGAGTCCCACCGGTTTCGCAGAAGGGTCCAGTAAATCCCGCAGCACACATGCAGGAAAACTCGTTGACACCATCCACGCACTCGGCACCATTCTTGCATGGATCGCTGCCACACTCGTCAATATCTAAAGGAAAGAGACAAGAAAGACAATAAATAAGATTTGAGGCTTTGCATGGTGGAGATACTAATGAATAAAAGGTTTGCGGAAACACCACAGGTGCGAATAATTTCTCAACTAAGAGAGGGATAAACTCTGTTTTACACCTCTGGTTCTTTTCAGAAACATTCTCTTAGTTGAGAAATTATTTACACATGTTGTTTCCGCAAACCTTTCATTCACAATCAAGACAATGATTTAGCAAGCAAGGGAAAACAGAAACACATTCCGAGGCAGGAGGAATCTATACCTAGGCTATACAATTTCATTATACTAACCGGTTTCGCAGAGAGGTCCAGTAAATCCTGCAGCGCATGTGCATGAAACTCCATTGACAGCATCTACGCACTCGGCACCATTCTGGCATGGATCGCTGCCACACTCGTCAATATCTGAATGACAGACAATATTAGATCTCGTTCAAATTACGTCATTTCCTACAGGCCATCCACGTGCATCGGCATTTTGAGCGTCAACTTGCATAACGCGCATCGGCTGCGTCGTATTCCGAAAATATTTCCAGCAACAAGCGTGCGTGTTTCGAACATTAATGCGCAATGCGTGCTTGATTGCATTGTTGCATTTCTCCTACAGAGATGGCCGTCATTGGGCGAGCCCTATACAAGACATTTAAAAAAAAACACCAATACTGATAGCAATACAGAGATACAGGGGTAGGCGACAGGATACTTCGCACAGTTTTACTGTTTGAGTGTTCGTGCCATTAACTTTTCTCTTCGCTCAAAACATAGAAATATCCCCACTATGGCGCCATGGGTATATTGCTCTAGAGGCTCAAGAACGGACTGACCGAGAACAAAAACAATAATTGGCTTGCTCGATTTCATTCAACTATCATAGGCAGAACCTACATGCCATTCACCCAAACCTGTACGCATTTCACGTAATTTGCATGCTCTATTCTCAAGTTTTGTCTACGTTAATGAAAAGATTATTTGAGTAAAATCTTATTTGTATTTGAATGCTTGTGTGTAATCTGTAATTCTCACTCAGCTCACTAGCTTTCATTGACATTCCATGGAAAGCTATGAAAAAAAATAGTTTCTTTTATTTAAACATGCATAACTTCTGAAAGCATGCATCAGTTTCAGTATTGTTTTTCCAAAATGAGTGGAAGAACATGCTCTTTTGAGACATATTTCCAGTGTGTATGAAATTTAGTTGATTTAATTAAAGGGAACATAATAATTAATCTGGGTAACTTTCTTTTTGACTCACCCTGCACAGAACATGATGGAGGTTGAACTAGAGTCTGTGCTCATTGAAACATTACATTAAAGGGATTGAAACATGATTTCTCATTTTATATCAAGAAGAGGGATTTCAGTAGAAATTTTACGTTTTGTGAATTATAAGCTAATTTAGTCCAAAACGGAGTGATAATTATTCAGATGGATACACACGCAAACCAACCTTCTCATTTAGCTAAACACAAGCCACATTATTTGATTGATGAACTCAATATAAGTGGCACTCATCAAGTTAGGTTTTTCCCTTCACCGACGTATAAACACCGTATACTCCGTGTGTTACCTCCCGGCTCCCGAGTGAAAGTTGGAAAAAAATAACTCGGGTTGGACTCAAACCCACGACCTCCTGCTTTCTAGTGCAGATGCCTTACCACTCGACCACCGAGCTGACGGGCTGGTTCGAACGTGATGTACATAACAGCGGGTACCGCATTAATTATGTCACTTAAACATATTAAGTGAAGGGCAAAACTTAACTTGATTTACATTACCCCGACGCAAAATTCCATCTTATAATAAGTGGCACTGTTGTGACGTTTTCATCGTTTTACAGTAAGCTTATAGTAAGAAATATAATCAACTATCTGACAAAAAGGCATATACCTGGTATTGAACTGTACTAACCGGTTTCGCAGAGTTGTCCAGTAAATCCTGCAACACACGCGCATGAAAACGCTTTGTCCCCTTTCATGCACTCGGCACCATTCTGACATGGATCGCTGCCACACTCATCGGTTACTGAAGACAAAGTAAAAACAAACGATAATGATAAAAGAAACAAATAAAAAATCAACAACAACAAAAACGGACAATAATCCGCATTTTAAGCCAAAAGTTATTTTTTGTAACAGTTTATCATGTGGTCGGCCCATGTGCAGCAGTGTTTTATCAATATTAGACAAATGGTGTCGATAAATTTCATTTGGCAGTATAGTTTAGGGGCAATGTATCCTTAGCCTTGAATTGTACCCGACCGGGTGGCGAATTTTCTTTTCCCAAACTATGCATCCATTACGCAATTTTTTTTCTTCCTCTTCGATGCTTTTATTATAATGTACGCAGATATATATTATCTTGTTCGAAGAATTTGTCGAGCAGTGCGATAGCTCACTTGGCAGGGTCGTGATTTTGAACCGCGAGGAATCCTCGCGGTTTGGGTTCGAGTCACCGTTTTAGCCTGTTTAGTCACCGTTTCAGCCTGTTTTCCCTAATCTTAGGCTTTGGAGGATTTATTCTATGGGAAATTAATACGTTTGAATTTCTTCTCATATCTATCTTGTGTCTTTAGAGAAGTAAAGTCCAAAACGCCATAGCGTACGTACACCCCATGCGGATGTCGGTTTGAGGAGAAAAATCGCGACCAGGTGGGTGTTTTCAGTAGGAATCTAAGATGTACAAAAGAGAGCCACTGTTCCCGTTCTTGTTAGCATTTTGAAATAATTGTTCCCATTGTCTTTTTTTTCATTTATGTAGTTAATTCTCCAGCGCAAAAAAAGTGACCAACTTTTCATCTGCTAGATTGCAACAAATTATAACAAACTTTATACTTTTGGTATCGAGCCACCCACCCGGCCCTTTTAGGGTTAGAACTTGTTTATTTGTAATTCAAAAGAAATATAAACAAAAATAAAGAAGGAACTAAAAAGTATTAATAAACTGACAAAAATACAAACAACAAATTATAACTAGAAGAAACCTAACTCGAAAAGAAAATGAAAGGGATTATGTTTACTTACAGATTCGGAAGTGCAATCTAAAGCCTTTTTGCTTGTCCTGGTTGGCGTACGTTGTCTGGAAGAATATCCACACCTTGTTGTCATTCACCACAATCGTCTCGTTTGGAAAGTTCTTAAGCCTTACCGCATCGTCACTCCTACTGGACAATGTACCACCTGGCTGGTAGACTAGGAAGTTATTCATCTTAAAATTCACATCTACATCATCAAATCTTAGCTCGATCATCTTTGCATCAGGAGAGCCGATGATGTAAGGACATCGTAGATTGATTCCGTACGGTTCAGGGTACCCCGGCGACTGTATGTTACCCTCATACTGATCGTAGATGTAGCGATCTTCGTCAGAGCTTGGCTCGCAGCGTACTCCTGGATTTGTTTTAGAAAAGTTAAAATATATTTTTAAAAAATCGGATGCAAGAATATGAATTAAGAAAGCTGTGTCGTTAATGCTACGAGATCGTTCTGAATGTCCTAAACGATCTGCTCAAGCAGGCGGGTGTGACTCTTACTACTCCAGTTTCGTACCATATTTTCTCAGTTTCCTTTGGTGAATGGTGAAGCCTATCCTTGGTACCAGTAGGAGGTGAGTCTGAAAGTTGTGCTGGTCTTTATATACTGTGAAGACTACTGGCTAGTGGGATGGGTCCAATTTCTCAATGATGAACATATATCGACGCTGCCGAAGCTCTGCGTCTAAAAGGGGTAGCCATCAGAATCCCATTTTCAACAGCACGATATGTTTGTTCTGCTGTCGATTATCCAGACCAGCGTATACCACTAACGAGCGTATTCTCGTCTCCTGTATGAGCGTTCCGTCCATCCAAGCTCTTCTGGAAATTGGCCCCTCTGCAAGAATTTCCTTTGCAGGTCTGCCGAAATGCGAAGCCACTCCTTCCTCTTGGAAGTGGTCGTCCAGACCTCGTGATCCAAAGAGACAGCCGGAGAGGGACCACGCTGCGGTCACAGCGAAACTTGGAAGAGAAGTGCAAGGCCCCATGCTGCCCCATTTTGTTGATGATTTCGTTTGCAGTGCGTTTTGCGTATGAGTTTTGAATTATTCCAAAATTTCTGGGTAAAAAAAATCATATTTTGCAAGTTCCTCATTCAAATATTAGTCAATAATATGTTAAGGCCCCTTAAAATTCAGTTGAAGCTTTGACCCAGAATTTCTTAGTTATTAAACCACCAGCTCCAGTAACGAGACTAATCTGTTTACGTCAACAACTTGGGTTAGACGGCCTTGATCCGCACAGGGTACCTGTTCATCCACTAGAGCAAGCACTTGTTTGTCCGTCAACTCCAGCCATATGTTAGGAGTCAGAGGTTAAAAATAAAACCAGATATTGTGTATTCAATAACCTTCAGATCGTTTAACTTACCCATTGCCGTCGCTTCACAGAAGTCGCCGTTTTGTCCATCAAAGCATTTGCAGAATGCTTGCCCATCAGGTCCTGGTGCACATTCTGCGTTTACGCACGGGTTTGGAGCGCAACCAAGACTAGCATCTAGTAGGACAATTGAAAGATCATCAGGCGATATTCATGAGGTAACACTCAACAGACTTTCGAAGGTATTTTACCACATGAAGAATATGTGTATTTGTGTTAAAATGCAAGTATAGCAATGTTATCATTTTGCTTTTGTGGGTCGGAGTTGTTATTAATTTGTTACTGTTTTGGCTCTGATTGAAATATGGTATTTCTTGAATAGCAAGAGCGGTTAGAGGGGTGATAAAGTTAACAGAAGACGTACCTTTATTTGTATCAATATTAATTTTATGTCACATACTACAAAGAAAATTCCCAATTATACTTGATTTTCCTGAAGCGGTTTCATACAGCATTGTAGATCTGGAATCATTACTTCTCTCTTAATGACTCCGTATGTACATTAAAAAAGTATTACAAAGAGCATTTGCATTTTACGAATTCAATTGTGTTATGACCAAACAGAATAAGAATGTCTAGAATAAACAGAGCCTACCTTTCTTGCATTGATCGATGGGTAATTCCCAAACTCTGACCTCACACAGCTGCAAGGTAGCATTGGGAGAGGGAATACCAATGATGATGGCCTGCGACAAACCCGGTAGCTGACTGCATTTGAAATCCACCGTTCCACCGGGTACAGCAGCCTGTTCAGCCGTCACAGGCGAGCCGCAAACAGTGTTCCAATTCAATTCAAATCCCCCTGAATTCCCAACTTTGACGATGGTGCCCGTCAAACGCTCACCTTAGGATATTAAAACCAAGATTTTTGACTGTTTCAATTTTTTGGTTTTTGTTAAAGGTAGAGTCCATCATTTGTAATTTGTGCATTTTGTTCGTTTGAAGCAACAAAAGAGTTCAAAATCTAATGAAGGATACTGAGCAACTAACCTGATGAAGTTTCAGCTAAGCTTCAGCTGTACATTCTGAGAAAAACAGCATTCTAAGATCTCAATTTCAAATCAAAAGTTGCTGAATCATGTTTTGAATTGTTTTGAATTGCAACTATACGCGACGTCGCGCACTGATCCGACGAATTATAACAACCGCGCGCGCGTGTGCGTCGTTCGAATACTTGTGCGCGCTGCGCTGAATAACAAAACGAACTACTAATTTAAATTTTCCTACGGTGCTTCTTAAGAATCACCGTTGGAAATGCCTTCTTTCGTTGATTACTTCAAAATGACAGCTTCCCAGAAAGAATAATTTCACAGGGAGTTTAGTCTCCTTACTATCTTTCAACCAAGTTAGTTTTTCAACAATAATTACGCCAGTTACTTTTTGGATGGCTGCAAATGATGGACTCTACCTTTAAGGGGGAATGGGGACTACAGAAAGAACATGCATGCTCAAGTGTTGGTTTAGTTCACCCCAAAAGATGCAGAATTTATATTACTCACTGGTGGCGCTGTTCATAGTTGATACTGGTGTCGGCGTGAGATCAGCGCGCTCATGTACGATTGTACGTGGGTTCGAATCCCGCCCCGAACATGGTTTGTTTCGTCATTGAACAAAACACTGAACTACAACTGCCTCTCTCTACCCAGTTTTAAACATGGGTACATGTGAGGGTAAAGGACCGAATGTGCGCTGATATCGGCTGCCGCGTGGGCTCAAGGCCTGATGAACAGGTCAATAATTGTAATGTGCTTCGTGGTCATTGGTACTATTAAAGGCGCTATATAAGCGCTACAATTATTATTATAACAAAACAGAAATAAAGAGAAAACCACAATAATGACAACAAGAATATGAGATTGTGTTTGTTAAAATTAAATTTCGTATCTTCATTTTCTTTTTGATTTAACCTTTGAATAGATAATCATACTAAAAAAAAAAAAAAAACAGTGTTGGTACAGTTCGTATCCAGGAAAATCGACAATTACTTACTATCACCGTCACCACGGTTCAAGATACTGACTCTGCTGATGCAGCGTGGCTTGTCGAGAACTATTCCTAAGTGGGGGTTTTCCTCAGCCTCTGAAATAAAACAAAAGCAAAGGTCCCTTACAACATTTTACTGTTTCCAGAAGGCTGGCCTGCTGTCCTCTCTGTACCTATATCTGACTGAGTAAATGAGTGACCGACTGCTAATTATGCTTAAACTGGTTTTGAACTGGTGACGAATGCTGAGCAGTGCTATCGTATAGGATTACCGCACAACGCAAATGTTTGGACTAAATCCGGCACATTGTGTAGGCAAGGTACATGAAAGAATTTCCAATGAAATAAATCTTATCCAATGAATTGTGTGCTCTCTAGTATCAGATTTTTTAATACCTGATTTGACGTGTTTTGTTTGAAGCATTTTCGTCTCTTGATTTGGTAGTTAGCTATTTGTTTGAGTTAAATACTAATTAACCTCCTCTGGTTGCTTAACATATTAACTGTCTGATGTATTTTTGATGTTCTGACATGAGAACAGTACAAATAACAAACAAAAACAGAGCTTACCAGTAATCGTGCAACTCCCTCCGTACATTTCTCCATCTTCACCGAGCAACTTGGTGTCGTGATATCGACCATCAACAACCTTCTTGGCAAACTTGTTACTGTTTCGCTCGCCGACAGCGGAGCTTTGAAATGCTTGACTGCCTGTGATATTCACCTCCGTTTCTCCAATATTTACTAGGCAAACAAAAGTTACAATTCACTTTAACCGAGTCTATGAGAAAAATACATAGCCAGTGCAAGTGCCCCTTGCAAGAAATGTTAACCCCCCCCCCCAAAAAAATTACCTTGCTACGCTACTGTTATGTTAATAATTGTCTGGGTTTTTCCGCTTTATTTTCAAATGTATAACATATACATGAAAATGTAAATTAGTTGAAAAGAAAAAAACGGGACACTGCCATTATTTGCATATATGCACATCGTCACCGTTTTCACGAAAAGCCACATGTGTCAAAAACATACCATTTTTTTCGACTTCGATTTTTTTCACTTTTTGGCTTTAAAACATTGTACTTAACCAAACTACACTAATGTTGCAAGGGCCAGAAATTAAACGAGTACAAAACCTATTGCACGGAAGGCGTAAAAAGGGGGTCCACTGAGATTTTCGTTTTCACGAAGAGCCACATAATCTATGTTTCATTCTCAGCTCCGCGCGCGTACACATGCGCGCCTATTGAAAAGCACGTTGAACAGAAAGGGCCAAACGGTAGAAAACGTGAATTTTTGTTTTTACGAAGAGCCACATATCTTTACTAATTAATTTTCACTAATTAAATACTGTATTAACCCTAACGTACCAGAATCCATGAAAATCCACACCCCTGTTTTGGGGATTTCGGGGGATTCAGGATACCTTCATATAGAAAAAGTTGAGGGATTTTGAAGAATTCAGGAAGTGAAGCCTAACCGCAGGTTTTGATGGATTCAGGATACCTCCATATTGAGCAGTTGCGGGACTTTGATGGATTCAGGATCTCAACAGATTTACTCCCGGCTAAGTGGTGGATTCTGATGGACTCACTGGCCACCAAAAACTTTTTGCATGGCAAAATTGATGGATTTTGGCGGATTCAGGATACTTTCTAGTAAATATACCCAAGGGGTTAGGGTTGACTGGGATCACGTAAAAATTCAGCTCTCATAGAATCTTATGATGGTTTCATTGCTGTACAAAGTTGTTGCAAAATGGTATTTTTGCAGTTTAAAAATAAGAGAAACTTCCCTTGCGATTATCTCGAAAACACTTTTTCTTCAAATCCATGTGTGGCTCTTCGTGAAAACAGTGACGATATGTTTGGTTCAATACAGTGAACATTCAATGAAAATAATATCAGTCCTTTCGTGTCCCCATAATCATACCTTTCGACCCCTTCCATTCTTTCTGTTGCTGTCTATTGTGTCATGTGTCCATTTTCTGATTGATTATTTATATCTTTATCTTTATCTTTATATTGATATTGGTAAGTTTTAGCTAAAAATACTGTCTGTACGGTATCATGCTTTTACAGTGCGTCAAAAGCTATCGAGAGTTAGTACACAGAAACAGCGACTTGTCGTGGAGTTTTCACAAACAATCTTCAAACTAACTTCGCATAGTGAACAAGTACTTGTTACCGTCCACACAATTTTGAAGTTTAACTATTGAAACTCTACAAATGATACTAACCAGTAGAACTACCGGTTTCGCAGAGATCTCCAGTAAATCCGGCAGCACACACGCATGAGAACTTGTTGACACCATTCACGCACTCGGCACCATTCTGGCATGGCACACTAGCACACTCGTCCATATCTATAGAAAAGATGAAAGAAAACCCCCGTTAAAACTAATAAGGAAAACAACAACAAATCAACAAGGTGGGGCAAGACAGGAGTAATCTTCCTAATACGACCCTGCACAATGTATTTCATGCATTACGCGAAAAAAGTCCCAGCTATAGGCATACCAGACAAATGAAAGATTACAATACTTTTAATTTAACCCCGACCGGGGTCTACATGCCAATGCCAACAGTTTTTTCTTTCCATGCCAGTTTACGAAAACTCAGACCCACTTGGAGGGATTCGGCCACCTACCAGTTCCTGGGCACTGGTCCAAAGGTACCTCCCAAACTCTGACCTCACACATCTGCAATGAGGCGTTTGAAGAATCGATTGAAATCCTGAGCACGTTGGCCAGTATCGGTGAGTCACAGTCGATGAGGATGGTTGCACCAGGCACAGCTGCTTGCTCGGCTGTCACAGAAGAGCCACATGTTTGAATTGAGTCTCCACTCCCAACGGCAGTAACGGTAGCACCAAATAGACGCTCACCTGAGGAAGGACAATCGAATCCGAATCAGAGATGTGGGACACTAAAACATCTGATAAAACAACGACCTCTCGTTAAATACTTATGTAGCACAACCTGTTTTCAAGCAATGAACGATTCAGGCTATTTGACATACTTGGCGCGGCAGGCAGATAAACCACGGACTGTTACCCATGGTTTCATGGAAATTTGATTGAAAGAAAACACACCGAACAAAATAAATAAAGATCACTCAGACAAAAAGGTCTGACTTACTTTGGCCGTCTGCACGATTGAGAATGCTGACTCTGCTGATGCAGTGACTCTCGTTGAGGGCTAATCTCCAATAAGGATCTTCTTGAAAACCTAACAAGAGCACGTTTCAGAGAGAAGAACATAACTATTTCTAATGTTTTAACGATATTTAATATCTGATTCAGATGTCATGGGAATTGGTATCTTATACTCGAGTATCATAATTATGTCTACAATTAATTTTTAGCACAGCAATTGCGGATATTAAATTAACAAAAAGCACTGTGCTGTTTTTGTTTTTTCAAAACTGATAATGACAAGAAGTTTTCTTCTGATTTGGTACAAATGAACTCATTGAATATGATGAGAACCAAATACTTCTACAATTCGTGTGTAAGAGACATCGTAGTAACAGTTGTGTTCAAGCAGCGTAAAAGTTACTTTGAAAGGTCAGCATAAAATCATTGAAGTATGTCACAATATCAGTACAATGCTAGAATTGTAACAATGTTCTCCCTGATCCACTTTGAATGCAATAAAGCGCCAAAACCCTGTAGACGAGCGGTCTCTTGGAGCCAAAACCTTGCAACAAAACTAAAAAGGTGCAGATTCACAATCAGCTCTCGGCGTCTTGCAGAAAAACATCCTCCGAAGCCTCAACACACAGGGTTATGGACTTCATCAGCCAATTGGATGGTCTAGCGACTAGAAGTTTTATGGTTTTATGAGCGATAACCCGCCGCAGCGATAACTGGCCTTTGTGACTTTTTTTCAAGAATTATATGTATTTTTGTACAGTTAAAATTTGGTAGTTACATGTTATTGGACACTTAAGGGGGTTCGTTTTTGGCCTTTTTTTCGGGGACCAACCGATCGACCACAGAGTGACATGTACTAGCTCTGTTGCCAGAGCTGAGAAACATGCCTGTTTCAATAAACCCCATTGACTTGAGAGCAAGGCAATTCGTAAATCTTCAACAAGGACCTAATAAAATTGTCCCCGATATTCACCAACTCACGCAGTAATTAATGTATTCTCACCTGTCATGGAACAGCTGCCGCCTTCGACGTCAACATCATGAATCATTTTGCCATCGTCATACCGTCCATCGACAGCTTTTGATGCGTTAAACTCGCCCGTGACAGATGCTTGGCTAACATCTGATCCAACAATATTCAACTCTGTTTGCAACTCGCGACCTGGAGAAATAGACGTGAAAGAAATTAGCTCGTTTAGCTTGAAAGACAGAAAGGGTGCTTCAAGAAGGTAAAGGTAGCAAAAGGTAGGGGAACAATGTAGCAAAGCCAGCCAATTAACCAGCCAACCATCAAACCTAACAACAAGGGTCAACAAGCCAACCAGACAGCAAGCCAGTCAGCCAACCGGCCAAACACACTCTGCAGCTATCCAACCTGAATCCAGTCGGCCAACAAATCAACCTGCCAGCCAGCACACCAGCCGGCAGCCAGCTAGTCATTAGGTTAGCCAGCAAACCAGCAAGGCCGTCAGCCAACCAAGCTGAGAGTCTTCCAACAAGTAAGCCGCCCAACCAGCCAATTAGCAGGCAAGCAAATCTTGGCCTGACGTACGTACGAAACCATAACCATTAATGCTGAATAAATTTCTGGGTTGGTCCTTTATGTTACAACTGATAATGTAGTAGCCAAGGGATCCCGTATCACCAATCGACAATGTCACATAAATGATCGATATTGTATCACTCTTGTCGGTGAAGAAACATTACGAGTATCATACAGAGAAATATTAGAACCACATTTAAATATTAGTTCAGTATGTCAATTAGACTTGTGGCACAGATTTCCTTTGAAGATAGAATTCCCAAGTATGGAGACACGTTTCGTTAGGGAATTCTGGCTCCCCTCGGCCCGTTGTACAGAGCGACAGAAGTCCCTTCCACACCGGCGTAGCCCGTGATTCAGCCACGGTCATGCCCAGTGCGATTCAACACCGAGATTCAGCCCGACATTTGGTGGATGGTAGTCCGAATCAAACGGTTATGTTTTGTAACACGTGCAAAAAATCCCTGCTGATTTCCTTTGCCTTTGTGCGCAAGGGACAAAAGTATTTGTTACAGATTATATTTTGTGTCCGAAAACCCCAGAAAGTAATGTCTATGACGATATTAGGGCTTTTCTAAAAGCGACAGCTCCTGGAGACCTTGAGAGAAAATGACCCGATTATGTGGACCCCTGTATATTTTCAATTGACCGTTGCCGCTTCCTGCCGCCAGGCCCGTTCATGCGCATGCGTGCATAATTATGAATTTATTAGTAAAAAGGTATATGGGACATAAAGAAACTTTTAAATATACCTTTTTCCCATACTATTCCAGTGTCAGATATCGGTTGTTTTGCATTTCCATTATCCGTCCACACATGATACATTATTGGAACGAATCTGTACTGCATTATCGGTCTAATGTTGTTGCATTATTGGTAGGTAATTCAATATCGGTCAATTTGTGTGACATTATATTTTGGTGATACGTTATCCCCTGTGTACTACATTATCAGTAGTATTAACATATGGCCTACAAATTAAAATTCCGTGTATTGAAGCAATCGGTAAACTAAACTTTGATTGGTGAAGGCCGTTTGTACCCCTATTTGCTCAAGAATCTGTTACGTAGCTACCCCTCCCCAACAGTTGTCTATGTCCCAACCCCTTTTAAAGTTTTGAATTGAAAAAAAAATATGATTTGCTTTCAGTGGCCGTCTTCAAAATGTATAGATCCTCAGGTTCCTCCACCCCCCCCCCCCAGAAGTTTAACCCTTGCTACGCCACTGTCAAGGCTGAGAAGTATTTCAAAAATCATACCTTGGTTGCATTGGTCCATTGGAACTTCATACACTCTAGTCTCGCACACAAGCATCATTGCAGGGCGAGCAGTACTTATGATGAGGGTATCCGCCTTGATGGGTGGGTTGCAATTAAAATAGGTGGTGCCGCCCGCTGCAGCTTGACTGCTACTGACAGGTGAACCGCACTGACTGTTGACTGTCGATGGTCCTATCCCTACATTCACGACAGCATCCGCTGCCAAACCAGCTATCGATACAATAATGTCAAAAGGAATGGATTTGGGTAAGTTTTGTCCAAAATTACAAACAGCGCTAAGGTCAAAAAAAAAGTCTCCGGTTTCTTGTATGCGCGCGCGTCGCCATAGCCCTGCGCGTCGGCAAAATGAAAAAGGTTTTTTTTCAATGAAAGATGATGTCTCAAAACCGCCAAACTCACTGGTTTGACTGGAATCCTGCTGTTGCACAATTTTAAAGTGTTTTTAGATTGGGTTATGGTCGAGAATAAGCTTTATCTGGCCTCTCTGGACGCCCATATATTTGCACTAAGTTTAGTCGGGCACCATTTGCAGTCATCAGCCGACATTTGAAGCAAAAAAATCAGGTAAAAAAAAAAAAGCCGCGTCGCCGCACAACTTTTTGGGCAAGCTCCATACCAGAAACCGGAGACTTTTTTTTGGCCTAACACTCTGGATCCATAAAAAAAAAAATGATGCGTATTTAAAGCTGAAGAAAAAATACAATTCCATCTGAACAAAATTACATATTAGAGCCTGACACGACGAGTGGTTCTAGGCTCGGAATAAAGCTTCAAGGACTGTCATAGAATGCCTAAGACTACCCATGACTGTTGATAAGTTTTAATGTCTGTCAATGACTAATAAAGACTTGTCAAGCCTGCCAAGGTCAGTCAGACAGCCGGAGACTGTCAATGACTCACAAAGACTGTCAAAGACTCCCAATGACAATCAAGGACTGTCCCAGACTATCAAAGACTTTTAAAGACTACTCATGACTTTAAAAAAAAAAAACAAGAACTGCCCAAGACCATAAAAGACCTTGAAAGACCGTCAAAGAGGGTCGATGACTCTCACAGACTGCCCAAAAGACAGTCAAAAGCTGCAAAAAACTATCAATGACCGCGAAGACTGTCAAATTATGTCATTGACTCCCAATGATTGTCAAAAATTGCAAACGATTGTCAAGACTTTCAGACTGCAATGACTTTCAAAGAAGGCAAAGAGCTGCCAAAACTGTCATAGACTGTCAAAGACCGGGACTGACTGCCAGAACTATCGGTGACTGTCAGCTTGTTGAATGTTGTCACTTTACGATAGTCAATAGTGTCAGTCAGTGAAGAATGGCAAGAACTGTCGCATACTGTCATATACTGCCTAAAACTTCTATCAGACTCTCACAGACTGTCATAAGCTGATTTTGACTGTGGATAAATTTTAAAAGACTGTCATTGACTGCCATGGACTTTCTAAAAAAAGTCTTTTTTTAATGCATGTTAAGACTGAAAACGGTAAAATCTGTCAGTTACTAGCACACACTTGTCAAAGACCCTCAAAGACTGCAGATTGCCCAATGACTCTTACAGATTGTTGAAGGCTGCCAAATGTTGTCAAATATTGCTACGGACTGCAAATACTTTCAAAGACTCTAATGACTATTTGTAAAGAGTAACTTTTCACCTCCACCCGTTCCAGTCAAAACGCTGACCCTGCTGATGCAGTGCATCTCACCCAGGTTCAATTTCCACCACGAATTTTCTTCGGGACCTGTGAACAAAAAGAAATGGCGGAACTGTATTTGACAGGGGTTTTATAATATAACATGCAGTTCACAAACTTATGTCTATTTGGACCTCACTTATGTCTCTTTGGAGTCACTTTCATATTCACCGTCTTTTTCATTTTCAAAATTGAATATTGAACATTTCATGTCGCAGACATTTTGGCGCATGTATACAATAAACAGTGAGGATTGTCGGGTGCGTTGTCATTATACATCAGCTGGATCAGAGTAAAGAAGCTAATGTAGCTAATAGTACGCGATCAATGATAAAAATACTTGAGGATCGAATGAAAAAAAGTTTAAGGACTTTTCATAGTTATATTTATTTTTGCGCTCCAGTCTATTGTTTTGTTTATTATTAACCAAATATATAAACACAAAAAAGACAAGATTAAGGTAACACCTGTGAATGAACAGCTTCCACCTTCAACTTCTCCCTGGGAGTCAACAAACATGTCGTTATCATATTGACCATCCACAGCTTTTGAAGCCCACTGCGTTGTATTAAGCCCTTTAAAACGGAAACTTTGTTCAGCATCCCCACCGACGACGTTCAACTCCTGTTGCCCCTCCGGTCCTTTTGAGAACAGAAACATATAATTTCTATAAAGTCACATTAACTAGCGACCAGCCAAACCGTGGACGCGGAGAACAGCCAACTATCTAGACTGTCAACTATCTAGACGCGAGCCAGCACCCGGGCCAGCCACCAAGCCTGACAACCAGCTTACCAACAAGGAAACCAGAAAAGCGGCCAGCCACCAAGCCTGAGAGCCATATAGCCCACGTACATACAAGCCAGTCAGCCGGCTGGCCAGCAAGCCTGACGGCCAGCTGACCCACAAGGGAGCCAGCCAGCCGGACAGCGATAAGGTGGAGTTGCTCGAGTAAAAACAGTCGTTCGTTGGCCAATATACAAAACTGCCATAGAAATCTGAAATATCTAATTTCCCAAGTTACATGGCTTCTCAATTTACAATTTCTGATTGTCTGTAATTCGCATATCATATCTGACATTATGCCTGTAATGTCCGTGTGTGTCTTCCTCCTGTCCTGTCCTGTCTCTCTTTTTTTCTGTCATCAGGGGCGGATCCAGGAACTTTTGCAGCGGCCTTCAGGCCCGTCAGCTATATATTTTGGTATGTATTGATTTGTTGTAGATAGGCAGACATAATAGGTAATTGTTAGAATTGTTTTAATTATCTGTTGGCGTCGGTGTTTTCGCCCCCAACCCCCCGTGGATCCTCGCTTGGTCACCGCTTGTTTTAATTGGTATGTGTTCTTCCTTCGTCCGTCCCTAATATTTGTAAGGCATTGCTCTACAAGCACCGGCTTCTTGAAATACCTTCATGGCTACTAACTCTAATATTTGTTATAATATTACTTCTGTTGACTGGTCTGGACCAGCTGACTTCATACGAAGATTTATCATGTGGATATGTAATGAAAAGCAAGAGTGCTAACCAAATTAATAATCAAGTCATTTGTGAATAATTACCTGGTAAGCATTGCTCCAGTGGAACCTCCCAAACCCTCACCTCACACAACTGTATTATAGCGTTGTCTGAGGGAATACCAATGATGACGTATCTCGATAGGACTGGCTGACTGCATTCAAAGTCAACCGTGCCACCGGGTACTGCAGCTTGTTCAGCAGTCACAGGCGAGTCACAGCCGGTGTTATCATCTAATTCGAGAGACGGTTCTCGACCAACTCTGACAACAGCTCCCGTCAAACGTTCACCTTTGCATAACAAACATTAAAAAAATGTTACGGCCAATCCCCAGAGCGACATGTTAGATTTATTTATTTTCTGGTAATGAACCAACGATCTTCGAAAGTGCCCTAGGCTCTGTAGCTCGAAACCAGAAAACGTTTTAGAGGTGGGAGGAACACCCCAGAATAATATTCTTGGGAAAGCCCCTGGGAATGTTTTAAAGAGTCACTTGAAGAACATGATTATCGGACAGTTGCCATCTGCTTCTCGTTCTTTCGCTTTATTAAATACAAATTGATGGACGTTGATAGTTGTTTTTTATAGGCTCCCTTAGTTCGCTAAAGTAACGACATCTGAAGTACCTGTGGTCATCACATTGACGTTCATTCAGCAAAACAATCGTCACTGTATTTCTCAATGCAGTTTGGGTGATTAAGCCTTCAAGCTGGACAAATTTAATTCTCCTTTCTCTGCTTTTTATTGCCCATAATGTTTCTGACCGAATGAGGGCGCTATAACTTAATGTGTTGTACCTTTCCATCATTCTTAAAGTTAACATTGAAATTATTTTGACATTGAATTATTTTAACTTGAATGGTATAACATCCATTTTCACACCCCCAGGGCGTATTCGAAACCCCGTTTTCATGTTCAATGAACACGAGAACGGGGTTTCGAATGACGGGAACCAACACACGAACGATGTACGCGAACAAGATTCTCAAACCCCACTTATTCGGGAGTAGATAAGGCCAAAAACAAGTCTCCAGTTTCTGGTATAGAGCTTGCCCAAAAAGTGGTGCGGCGAAGCGGCTTTTTTTTTTTTTTTTACCTGTTTTTTTTTGCTTCAAATGTCGGCTGAGGACTGCAATTGGTGCCCGACTAAACTTAGTGAAAATATATGGGAGTCCAGAGAGGCCACATAAAGCTTATTCTCGATCATATGCCCATCTAAAAACACGTTAAAATTGTGCAGCAGCAGGATTCCAGTCAAACCAGTGAGTTTGGCAGTTTTGAGACATCATCTTTTATTGAAAAAAAAACGTTTTCATTTTGCCGACGCGCATGGCTACGGCGACACGCGCGCATACCAGAAACCGGAGACTATTTTTTTTGGCCTAACGAACGTCAGGTACAAAGACGGAGTTAATATTTGTGTACAAAATGGAAAGCATTCATTAAGTACAGGAGCAGTAACGATAAAAAAAAAATTGTACGTGGTTATAGAGTGAGCTTGTCAGCCTTGTCTCGCAAAATTTTATAGCTGTTTCGGGATTTCAATTAGTTACGTATTAATTCAATTAATTGGCCTCTTTTCATTCGGCGTTTTGATACGGCGGCTGCCATCTTGAATTTTTGCCCAGCTGCACTCGGGGCGGTATCATAAGTCCGACGCCTCATAGGTCAGACGCGGCGTCGGACCTATGAGGCGTCGGATTTATGGGCCTTCATTTGGTTAAGGGATGCGATTTTGTCGGACTTATGAGGCGTCGGACCTATGAGGCGTCGGACTTATGAGCGGACCCCTGCACTCCACAGGCACTCCACGGGCACTTGGGCGTTCGTAAAAAGCAACACGAGAACACTGTTCACGGGTCAATCGAGAACGGGGTTTCGAATACGCCCCTATTGTTGTTGTTACAAATTCCTACATTCATTCAGAAACAAGACTTAAGAACTTTCCACAATGTGTTACTAATACTTTTAATAGTACACTCGGCTAAACTATCAAACGGAAAACTCGACTTGAACTCACTGTGGCCGTCCCCACGATTCAGGATGCTGACCTTAGTGATGCAGTGGTCACCGCCGAGAAGCAGAACCCAGTGAGGATTCGCCTCGGGTCCTCCTAAACCCATAAATAAATACATAAATAGCATTTGAAATTCTTTCAACCATCTACTATCAATTATCAACATATGATATTTAGTGTTACTAGCGGGATGCCGTACTTCATGCGGCAACCGCTATAGCAGGATGGAGTTATACAGGGTGGATAAAAATAAAACGAAACCGAAATATTATTGCAAATTGGAACAGAAGTATAGGGCACATGTGAATAAAAGGGAGTTATCCTCTGTTAGGGTTGCATCTCCTCTTTAAAATGACACACTGATCGTGTCATGACATTCACGGTTGACTGAGCAGAGACCAATCTTTATGCAAGGGTCTATTTAGAGGCTTACGCCACTTGTCATGGTGATATCACTTTTTCCCCAACCTGCCTTGGTTGGCAACCATAGCTTTGCACTCTGTTACAAATGACACCACAAAAACCACAATTGAAAAGTGATGCAAGCCTCTAAATGGACCTTTTCATAAAATTGGTCGCTGCTCAGTCAACTGTGAATGTAATAACGTGATGAGAGTGTCATTTTTAAGAGGAGATTCAACCCTAACAGAGGATATCTCCGTTTGATTCACATGTGCCCTACTTCTGTTCCAATTAACAATAATCTCTCAGTTTCTTGGTTTTTTGTATCCACCCTGTACACCAATATTTACTTTGTATGTTGACCCAAAGTGGGTGTGGTGAACCTTTGTGAAGTAATTGTACCATTTTTTTATCATTTTGTGAAATAGTTGCGCTCTGTGAAACACGGATTAATTGGTTGTATTGCTCAGTGGATATAATCAGAATGTTGACCAATCACGAGTGGGATCAAGACCCCATATAATTCATTATGCAACGCTTGATTAGATCCCCTACATCTGATTGACGGATTGTTGATCACGTGTCATTAAATTATTCGTCCAAACTCACGGCGCACAAAAGAGAGGTTTCATATCAAGGCCGCGCTGTTGGTTGCGCTGTAATTGATGTGATGATGTACATTCACAGTACCAGTTAACATTTACCAAACAGATAACGAATATGAATTTAAGGTGTTGTTTAAAATGAAAACTGAATGTTTCACTTTCGCGCAATGGGAAGAATACTTTCATTAGGTGACAGGAATGTTCCATTTTATAATTCGCCAAGTGAAATGGCACACTTCATCTGTCACACCATATAATCATACCACTGTAAGCTGTAATAATGTTTTATTTGTACAGAACAAACCGGATTTCATGTGAGTCACATTTCATCATAAAACTATTCCACGCTCACGTCCAACTGTGCAACTTCCACCGTCCACTTCCCCGTTTTCGTCCAGCAAGTTGGCGTCATCGTATCGCCCATCGATAGCCTTTGCCGCCATCTCCACCTCGTCTTTATTTATGGGAGCAGAGGACTGCGATTTGTGTCTGCCAGCCAAGTTCATTTCTTTTTCCCCTTCGAATCCTTCAAAAAGTAGAAACCGTTTTCTATTCATCAGTCACAATCATAAATGTATAAGAGCATGTTTGGTGTGTTTTGTCTACCAAAGTAGAAATGTTTATAGTACAGGGTTAGTAAAAAAGCGGACCAAAAACCCCAAAAATTATATTTCATGTTGAAAAAAAAAGCATTCAGCACCAAACATAATGATGACTGGAAAGCCAATTTCATCAGCTACTTTTAGTTGAAAAAAGTTACTGAAATTGCTCAATCCGTTCAAAGAATATCACCATTTAAAAACACAATAACCCTAAAACCTCTGTCGTCCAAAAAATGCGTTTTCAAGAATCGTCGTCACTTCAAACATCACTAGCGATAAGACCTCAGTTAAACAAAAACAACTAGGCCTATTCAACAAAGTCCTTTTGAAGGCCCGTTTTTTATAAAAAGTGGATTTTAGAAATAATATTGTTTGCCTAACTATAACGCTTTTAATAAAGATATTGTGTACTACAGTTGTTGAAAGATGTTGAAACAAGACTAATTCTGTCATTTTCTTTGTTGTTCCAAACAGTCAAAATACACACTAAGCTGCTTGTTTTGTTTGGACGAAACAGGTTTTAGGGTCATCTTAAAGTAGCTTATGAAATTGGCTCTCCAGTCATTATTATGTTTTGTACTACATATGTGTTGAAATAAGAAATATATTTTTGGGGTTTCGGTTCCGCTTTTTTTACTTACCTTGAACTTCCAATGGCCTATTGGGAAAACTGATGGAGGGGGGAAACGGTTGGGGGGGGGGCAAGGAAAAAACTTAGAATCTAATAATGCCCTCCATGCCCCACATATAGCGCATCCAACGGAGGGCGTGGTTATAGCTTTGTTTTTACAGCTTATCTAACTGAATGGCTGACTTATTGTCGGTTGTGCTTAAAGTTGTGCTTTAAGATTTTATTTATGTTATCATCCCTGCTGCCGCTCTTTTTTGGTTATTCATACACTCGTTTGTAACGCATGTCTGTCTTTTTCTTTACCTGTCTGTTCGTGCTTGTTTTTCTAAACGTTTGTCTAACCTGTGAGCTGTTATGTGTATGTTAACAGGCATGTTATAAGCTTCGGCTTTTGTCAACATGCCTTTATCAGTACATTTTTCTGCATTTTGTATTCTATTTGTTTTGTTTTAGGGGTTTTGGAAGAGAAGAAAATAAATGTTCTTGTAATAGAATGTTTTAAAGAGCCTATAGAGCAGGGCAGTGCTGTTATATAGGATTCACTGGTTGCCACAATTAATGGGCTGAAAAGCGGCAGACAGTGTAGATGCATGGACGCCCATGAGAAACAGCCCCTCCATGGCGCGGTATATTTTCAAGGCTAATAGACTCGTCTCAAACGGGGGCGCCCTAGGGAGGCGCGACGATCTACGCCATTATGGGTACACACCTGTATAGCCTAAACCCATCCGCTGAGCTCATGAATAAAAGTTATACCCTCCAAATATTGTATATTAGAGAGTTCTGAGAGCCATAACATTGGGGAATTGAAGAGATATGGCAATGAAAACTCTGGCCCGGACTCGGGCTTCCAATTGTGAGCATTTTGGAGACTTTTTTTGCGCTATTTTGCCATGTTGTGGATGGATCGTTTTTCATGATGGCTACCGTTCCGCTTTGGGGAAAATAAGGGGTCGTCTTCTTTGGGCGAGAATTGCTCGAAAAGTCAATGGTCAACGCACCAAAAGATGACATCTTGATCATCATTTTTCTGTGCAGCTTAAATACCTGTGAGAGTTCTGAGTATTTTTAAAAGAATTTCGATGTTTGGGCATTTAGCACTAGTGTCTATGGGATTTTTTTTTTTTTTTTTGCACTGGTGCACCCTTTATGTATTTCACAAAAGACTAACCTTGTGAGAACAGGTCACAGTTGGTGACTTGCTATTCTCTCTTTGCACGCTTCCGCCATAAGCATATGAGCATGCAGAGCCTCGATCGGGCAACTTTACACTTTAAATATGGCCGGTTAAGTGATTCCCGTGTCGGGCTTTAGTGATTCCCGTGTAAACACGGGAATCACTGAAATCCCGGCTATTTTTATTGTGTAAAATTGCCAGATCGAGGTTCTGCATGCTTATGGCGGAGCGTGCAAAGAGCGGATCAAATGGACGCTGCGTCCAGGAAAGCGCCCAATGGGCCCTTATTCATGAGTCTCCATGTTGAATTGAGAGTGAGGTAAACTCTTCATTTTTGGAACTTGCGAAGAGAAATGAAAGCATTACTAAATAATTCGAGTCTGCTTAAATGAATGATTTAAAAATTGTTATTAAACATTCCCTAATGTTTTAAGCCAGATTAAAAAAATGAAAGTAAAATAAGGCTGCATAAATAGTCTGGCGCCATCCCATTCAACAGTTAACAATTTATGAAAAACATTCAGGAAACACGACAAAAATGGCCACCTCGTGAATACATTGGGCTCCAGAATGGGAAAGAACACTAACAAGTGGGATATAAACGTCAACACAATAATCTGTCAAAACTTGGCCTTTTTTGTGTTATGCTTGTGAGAACAAATTCCGTGGGTCAAAACTTTGATTCTCAAAACTCGAGTTTTATAGAATGGTGGTGTGGTTGTTTATATTCTGCTTTTAAATGCTCTTTCCAATTAATATAGTTTCATTTAAATCGCGTTTGGAAACTCAATTGAATGCCTTACACAACGGAGTGTCGTTAATCAACATCGGATCATAAAATAATGGCCGCTTTTAATAACAGTATTCAAATTACATGAAATTATTTAATAAGGCTCAGTAGCAAGCATTGTCATTTTTTTCAATGTCTAAAAAGGTATGTTTCACTACACATCAAAGAGGTCATGATATGAAGTTACGTTCTACTTCTCTTAAATGTATGAAAAGCATTTGACATCCCTTTTGGTTAATTGGTTTGCACTTCTTCAAACATTTTAAGCTTTCCATGCTTTTCTGGACAATTGAGGGCGCTGTCGGTGTTACGTCAATTCAGGAAGAAACGGTTGAGTCTATTGTTTTTGTTGTTAGAATGTGAACCCCAAACTAGCTCACTGACAAACGTTCGTGAGAAAGTTTTGCTCTTTGGCTTTCTGCCACGTACTGACAACACCGAATCATCTCAAGAAAAAAAATCACAACAAAAAATGTCCAAACTTATGGCAACTTTTTGCACTGAAATAAAATAACACTTGGCGCTGAAATAAAATCACACTGTTGCTCATGAACTAGGAAACTTGCATGAGCATAAAAAAAAGGCGCAAAATACCCCTAAAAATGGCAAAACGAATATTGATAACAAGGATAAATGGGACACAACGTTGCATTCCAGTAATTACATTACAAAAGCATACATTACAGAGGCCCTTCAAATGCGTCATCTCTATATTCAAGGATTTATGTTAGCATAATTTCAAGAACGGCAACAGAAACAAAACAAAACAAAAAATTAAATATGACTGCTGCAAACAATTTTCTGACTGGATTGACCTGAAATATTCATATGTCATAAATATGGCGGCCTCACGTTGCGATCTTAACAACATCTTCTTCAGAGACAAAAAAAAGCTGATACAGAGGCTAAGTTTTTGTTTCATTTGTATGAAAATCTTACCTCTGGATTCAAGGTTATCGTGCGAGTTTTCTAGCTCCAAAAGGCGTTCCAGCAGTTCCATGTCTCGATACACCTCGTTCTAAAACATGAACGCAGACAGGTTTATTTTACAGGGCTATACGTGTTTCAAGACCGTAAGATAAATGATTGACGGGTATTAAGTAGCCTCTCGACGAGGCCATCATTCGACTTAGACGTAAAGTAATTCAAGTTGACTTCTCACTATCCATTTTGGACATGGTCAGTATTTCTTATAAACGGCCAGTCTGTATTTTCCACGTCGATTATAATGGACGAATACCTATGGAGTCAATAGCTCCAGACAGACGTTTTGGATGAGGCCGCATTATTACAATTGTCGCGCCCTTCCAGGTTGAGGCATTATGTAAGTTAATACTGCAAATAAAAAGGTACAGGATAGCCACAATTCCTGCAATTAATACGGGCGATTCACAAAAGTGCGCCTCCAAGCGTTTGCAACGCGTTGGCCAATCACAATGCGCGAAATCGGTCGACCCAATGCGCGTTTGGGAAAGGTCGACTGATTTCGCGCATTGTGATTGGCCAACGCGTTGCAAACTCTTGGGGGCGCACTATTGTGAATCGCCCGTATTGCCATAAGTAGAAATAGTTGTTGAGGGAGTAGAAAACCCCAAATGAAGTAGGACCTCATTTAAACACTCTCTGTATTGGGATTCAGTGGCGGAGCAAGGTCGTTTTTATTTTATATATTTTTTGGGGGGAGACGGTAAAAATTTCTTGAAAAGGGCACGTGCACATCTGTGCTTAACTAAAGACAGGTTTGTTTTTAGGGACAATTGGCCTCCGTGAACTCAAAATAGTGCGTGTGTGTGGGGGGGGGGGCACCATCTGTCGTTAGGGGCGCTGTTCAAATATGCTTTTCAGGGCGAAATATTCGTGAAATTTAAAAACAAAAAAGGCAGCCGGAACGGCCGATGGCACAAAAAAGGCACGACTTCTTTCTAAAAGGGCGCTTTTGTTCCGAAAAAAAGGGCAATTGTTGACAAAAATGGGCACTCTTTACAATTGTGGTGAAAAAAGTGCATTTGAACGGAAAAGGGCAGTCTTTACAAAACGCTGGCTACGCCTATGGGATCGGTTTGTCATAATTGTTGTCATAAGCATTGAAATAATTTTATACTGTGAATTTGTTTGGGTGAAAGTTTGATGTAGTATGTTGCATGTGTTTGTTTTTCTTTAGTGTATCTGCATGTGTCTGTTTGTCAGGTGTGCTGTGTCTTTGTTTGTCTCGGTCAGTCGGTTAGCTTGTCTATCTCTCTCATCCGTTGGTCAGTCGATCGGTCGGTTTGTTTGTATGTTTTTGCCTGTTTGTTAGGTTTTCTGTCCATCTTCACTTATTTATCTGTCCTATGGTCGGCTGATTGTGTGTTTTTCAGTTCTTTTGTTTTTGTTTGCTTCTATTCGATGGATCAAGATTGTTTAATACATTTACTTATTTGTCTAATGTAACTTTAAAAGTATATTTTAAATTTATATTTAATTGTTTGAATTTATCATTTTCACTCCGTGTATGTGTGCAATGTCAGCCTCGTAGCTGCGTCTTTCACATTTTTAATAAACTAGAATAATAGTAATAAAGGACATAAGCGGTAGTCACAATGGCCTATCATGGACGACTAAAATAATTCAGCAAAAGTGTATTTTGGCCTATTCAAAGGACAAAACTTCAATTTAGTGCAGGTTATTAAAAACTAACCTATCGAAATTAAACTCAGCAGATATAGATGTTTGTTAAAACTGTACAAATCCCCTTCATTTTTGATAGGTTAGGTCCAAAAATGAAAGCGATATATCGATTTGGGAAAGGGATACGATTCCGTTCAGATAACACTTTACAGAAAAAGAGCCAAACGATATGACAGCTATTTCTAAACTTCGTTTGTTTTGCTCTATCGTATTAAATTTTGTCCAAAACTCGTCCCCAGGGTGTCGAACATTACGCGCCCACCACTACCTGCTCTCTCACCCTGGTATTGGATCATTTCCATGTGCACAATTTTTGAACACGTATGCAAATGAGGATAGTCTGGTGCCTGCCTGTGCGTTACATTTGCGTTTGTTATTGTATGCGGTGTCTGGGGTAAAAACAGAATCAATTTGTCGCAGCGCGAGCATGGCGTGAGTAACGAAAACACGATTTTATTTTGAATTAAACTGTAACGATCTTAACGAGACAACATAGAGTATCACATGTCATATAAACATAAACAAATTGGAAAGGAAATGAATATTTTCGAGAATGCGTGGACGAATGATTGCGAAAACACGTACTGCACATTATGAACAGCAACACCAACGACACGATATAAATCCATTTCTAGCCAATTGCGGTGTATCGAATCAGGATACAGGAAGAAAGTTTCCTATCCAGGGCTATCACTATTGGAAACGTGGTTGGAAATAAAGTAAGCACTGGAGACGAGGTTGATTTTGTCCAACAATAATTATAACCTGACAAAACTGACCTTAGGCAGCATGGTGAGGGTTGCATTATATAAGGTAACAAACAAGCCGTTTACCGCGTTGTGGAAATAATTCGTCAATTCTTTTTTCGCGGACACAAAGCAAGTTTTCTATTCAAAGAGGTCAGTTGGAAAGCGAAATATGAAATAATTATGGTAGTGCCAAAGATTTCAAATCAAGCTTGACCTTTTTATTCTCAATCGCGTGAATTCAAGCGGCCTTCACTACTGGTCACTAATCTCTTCATTCAAACCCCCGCAGTGACCTCGCCGAACGGTACTGAATCCTAGGACAGGATGACCTTGCAGGAAGGCTGTAGGATAATGAACACTTCCATTGGGAATAGTTTATGACACAGTTCCATATTCTGATGAATATCGACGTCGAGTGAGATTCAAAAAGTTGACAGTTTCATGTGCGGTTCTACTGGGAGGGGCGGGGCTATTAGGTATTTAACCCCCCCCCCCAAAAAAAAAAAAAAGTTTTGTCTAGCCCCTTCCAACCCAAAACAAATAAACATGGCACTTTCCACAGTGGTAGGATTTTATCAGCGCCCCCATTGAAAATTTCCTGGGTTAATTTTACCCAAGAAAGGGTGAAAACTGCAACTACCCAAAATTAGGTTGTTCTATAACCAATTGATTGGGTTATAGTTTATGTTAAATTCAACCAAAACTGGTGGTCATACAAGACCAAATTAAATTGATTTTGGGAGGCCTATAAGTGTCGGGAGAAAAAAAGTTTTACATTTCAGTATGCCTCCCTGCAAAATGTATAGCCCCTGCTAGCCCCCCCCCCCCCTTCAAATGTAGGCTTTAGAACGGCTCCTTGAAAGTTTCTTTGGATTCACAGTGGGAAGTCTTTGCACGAGCGTGTGACTCTCCAGTAGCTTTGGTGACTTCCAAGGCGTATTCGAAACCCCGTCCCCGTGTTGAATGAGCACGATGACGTGGTTTGGAATGATGAGAACCAACGTGCGAACAATATTTTACACTTCACACTTAAAAGTGTAAAATTCAATACAGGAGCAGTATATAGGCCTACTTATTATTGATAAGTGATCATATTTTAGGTAATAATCGAGAGGGCTTGTCTTTGCAAAATTTAATATCTGGGTTTTTTTTAATATTTGTTATTAATATTTAAGTCACATTTTGGGGTTTAGTTAGAGGCTGAGCCTTTCCAGTCGGGTTGGCGCGAGACTCTTTCCTCGCCTTCCATCTCTTACCTATAGTTACGGGTTCGTAACTCGTAGATTGCGTTTTCAGTCCGTGCCTGTTTCCGTGGGGTTTTCCCCAAGGAACCACACATGACCGTGCCTTCTCTCTACGCTAAAGACACGCCATCCGTAGTACAGTGCCTTGGGCACTTTTAAGATAGTAAAGATTCCCATATATCTGGAGATCACTTGTCAGCCTGTGCACAAACCGTATGAGACTGTTCTGAAAACGGTGTGTTTTCTCAGTAAATACTTCAATATTTTCCCTGCTAAATATGATTTTTAGGATATATTATCGCTTTCTGATGGCTGATAGTTCACTGAAGGGGAAAATAAGTGATGACCAGATATGGAAATCTTTCCCAAGAGAGTACGTTACTGGACACTAGTTTGGGCTGTTTGCATTTCAGTAGTATAAGTACGAGACACTTACCGCTTCCTGGGCATACGGTAATGCCGAAATTGCGTGGCATAACGCCACCAGTAGGAAAAGACGGAGCATCCTTGCCTGAAGGAAGGTCAGCTGAAAATGAAAGTACAAGTAACTGTATCCTCGGTTGTGTATAGGTGATGGGATAATATGCCTTAACCATGCGTAATATACACAATAATGCTACTTTGTGTGTGTAGGGTCAACCACTCAAACGGTACTTTTTTATTTCTATTCAAAAAGAATCAATTCTGTGTGCAATCAACCACGCATACACGCGAGGCTAAGGCGGGACTCACACCATTGGTTTACTGTGCAATCTGGTTTTGCGGGGGCACAGTGACCGGAACAAAATAGCTTGCTAGGTTTTCTTTTTCAAAAATATTACCCAAGTCCCACTTTCCGACCCGAAATCTTGATGCACTTCTATTAAAAATACGGCGATACATGCAACTCGATCGGTGCAGTGGCGGAGCCGGGGGGGGGGGGTAAGAGAGTATTAAATTTTTGGTAAAGACTACCCTTTTCCTATTTTCCATTCAAGTGCCTTTTTTCTCTAGTGTTTAAGTCCCCCCCTCCCAACCCCCGCTCCTGTATTTTAAAAGAGTGCCATTTTTGCTAATAAAAGTGCCTAGTTTTACAAGTGCCTTTTTAAACACAAAAATGTTGCTTCTTTTTAACAAGTGGCTGTAACGAGGTCAGTTTTTGGAAATTCCGCGTGCGTGTCTGCCTGAAAAACATCGTTCGCTTTGAACAGCGCTGCGCCCTCACTGAAAGATGGTACCCTCCCCCCCCCCCCTCCGCCCCACGTGTTCCCTTTTAGCGCTCTCAATATTCATTGGAGCACAGAACTTCCTCATACAAACAAACATCAGTCGTTGATATTCAGAGTTTAGATGTCATACCTTGTGTTGTGCTATTTTGCTATCGTGTCCATGTGTTTTTGAGAGTCTTTCAGAATCCGATGATCAAATGAATCACTCCACGTCTATACGTGGTTATTTTTTTTCCCACACATGATCACCCATTAAAGTAGATAAAAAAATGTCCTTCCAATCCCATGCAAAATAGAACGACTTTCGGGTCTAGTTTCATACCGAAGTTCCGGGTCGAGCTGGAACTATTGGTCAAAAAACTAAAAACTCATGTTTACATTGTAGTGGTCACAAAACTTTGTATTAAAACAGACACTGACTTCATGCAAATCGCGTGTCCAGCGTAGACAATTTGGGAATTATTTTTGTTCTGGAACCAAGTATAATCGGTGATAATTATGCACATGCGACACTTGGTACTAAGGGAATGGTTCTCTGCTTTAATTTCCCTTCACAAAATCATCTAGAGCTGGCCACAAATTAGAAGAAAAGTGACATATGTGGCACGCACCTATTGCAACAAGGTCCATAAGTGTGTTTCGCACAGTCAAACAAAGTGATTCTACGACATGGGACAATACCGCAAAGAATTGAGTGGGATACTTCTTTAGAGGGATTGAGAATACTTCGGTTTCCACGCATGACAGCTTATTAAAGTTCGGGGAATCCAACAATACCACCACTCCCTGCAATCCCTGTTCCCCGCCGCGTACTACCAACAATACCTTTATTATTCTGATCTAGACAAATACCGAACTCAGGGTTGGCCATGGTCAAATATGGCGTGAGAATTTTACATTTAATACCTGAGAGATATGTTTCTAATAGAGACGTAGCTATTTGTAATGGCGATAATTAATAATAAAGATAACTCCATTTTCAGAAATGTTAACGTTGCACGTCTAGAAATAGAGAATTCCCTTTCAAAATAAAAAAAATCTCTGTTTGGGGATTAAATATCAAATTTGCACGCCATAGTGAAGGTTCTATAATAGCAAAGTTCATGAATAGTAAACCTCGCTTGATCATAAACCCCATAGGCACTTCTATTAGGATGAACTCTTCGAGAGTTGCAATATGAAAGGAATCGGTTACAGTAGACCGATCAAGCAAGTCTGTGCCCCCCCCCCCCCTGTTCTCACAAAAGAAAAGGTGCATATAAGGCCCAAAAAGTCTCCGGTTTCTGGTATGGAGCTTGCCCCAGGCCCAAAAGTGGTGCGGCGTCGCGGTTTTTTTTTTTTTTTTTTTTTTAACCTTTATTTTTCTTCAAATGTCGGCTGATGACTGCAAATGGTGCCCGACTAAGAGAGGCCACATAAAGCTTATAATCGATCGTAACCCCATCTAAAAACTGTTAAAATTGTGCAGCAACAGGATTCCAGTCAAACCAGTGGCAGTTTTGACACATCATCTTACATTGAAAAAAAAACATCATTTTGCCGACGCGCATGGCTACGGCGACGCGCACATACCACAAATCGGAGACTTTTTTTGTTTGGGCCTAAAAGGCATAAAATATGAAGAACAAACTGCGGCGTTTGGCTTTACAAGAACTTAAGAAGCAACGTTAGTGGGTGTATGGCACATGGAAGTTAAGGCTCCGTCAACTAAAACCACCTGCGGGACGCAGTTACTTTATGACATCCCGACAAATTTCAGCAGGCAATTTGCAAGGATGATCCGTCTGTTCCTTTGGGTGGTGGCGTTAGGCCACGCAATTTCGGCGTTACCTCATGCTCAGAGAGAGGTGAGTTTTGCCGTATAATATGTTTGAAAGGCAGACAGGATCATTTGCATTAATCCTAAAAGTGACTTATCGAGTTATTATCAAAAAAACTGACTTGAGTTAAAGATTGTACTGGGACAAAACAACCCGTGAAATCATTTCCGTCTGGTCTGCTGTCATTAAGAGGAAATAAAAAATGTACACAGAAAACACAAAGTGAGTAATTAGACTCATTATCGTAAGAAGTGAGTCATTTTGTCCGTATAGTGACACACTTTGGCTCAAAGTGTCTCACTACACGGACAAAATGACTCAATTATTACGATATTGAGTCAAATTACTCACTTTGTGTTTTCTGTGTAGGCATTTTCCAACGATCAGTCAATTGACTTGTTTTTTGGAAATAATAGAGTGTTCTCTAGAATAAAACGTGTTTCTTAATCAAAAGGTTGTGCATGGTAATTCACTGTTTTCTCGAAACGTATGATATCCACTGAGCTGACACTTCAACAGGTTGGGTTTTGAACATACTTCTTTGAATTTGAATTGTGTTATTATTGGAAACGAACGAAATGCATGGACAGCAATTGTATCTCTGTCCGACAATATTATAAATTAGTTCACTGTTAACGTTTTCAAAGTAAAAGGCCCTAGCGGACGCTATTTAGTGTATTTTGTTAATACTGGGTTCCTAAACCACAATTTGCCTGCTTGTTTGTTTTGGGTTTTTGTTTGTTTTTTAACAACAGTACCACACAAATGATGAAATCGGCAATTAATTTCGGTAGGCAAATAAGTGTGCAGCTATAGGTTAAATGAAGCCCCTGTCACACATCCAAGACCAAAGACCAAGACCCCGCCAAGACCATGATATTTAAAAATATCTTGAAAATAGTACCA
Source organism: Patiria miniata (assembly GCF_015706575.1). NCBI lineage: Eukaryota > Metazoa > Echinodermata > Asteroidea > Valvatida > Asterinidae > Patiria > Patiria miniata. Next base: position 15,246,828 of record NW_024037068.1, read on the forward strand.
AAAACGTAGGAAATGTGGCGCCAGATTCATATGTCGTCTTCTGAGCTCCAGTCTTCAGACCATGATCAGAATGTGCTGCGATGTCGTCCCGAATACTATGACAGGTTAACAACCTGTTTTCCCAGAAAGGGGACAACTTTGTGTGGACGCGAGTAAGTCCACACAACGTCGCTGCTACCTGATTTATGTGAACATCTTTTGTTCGGAAGTCCACACAGTGAATGTAATGCTTATACACAAATACGTTTTGTTTCTCACACGGGTACGACCGCAGAAAGCAAACAAACTGTGCGGCTGGATTTACAACTGGCACTCAACAGCAATTCGGATCACCTGATTAGGTCAGGTACTATACTTCCAACCAGTCCACGAACCAGCTGCCAATAGCCGGTGATTTAAACAGCATTATGCCTTGTTTAATATCTTATTCTCTAAAGCCATCATGAATATGCATAACACAGAGAGACCGCCCTCTTTTGGTATTGTCCGATCTCGTTTGAAAAAAAAAATATTCGAAGCCGAATTAGCAATGACCGGTCGCGCGGGCCCGCTGGCACAGCACATAAACGACCTTGCATTCAAGGCTGAATACCGCGCCCGGTATCACGTCCTATATATATTTGCACCGTTAACTCAGTTAAACTTCCTCTACCCGAAAAAATGATAAAGATAAAGGCACGGTCCAAACCACTCTTTCTTGCGATAATTTCTAGGTCTTTGTCCATTAAATCTACGTCGGAATATGCTGGCAAATTTGTGCGAAATCCTGACGATGCGCAAAAGGCCTCGTGGGAAGTCACCTGATATTGGTAGTCTCCACTCAAATCGCTTCGCTTCCCCATCGAATGATGCCCTCGTCAAAGGGATTATGCCCCCGAAATGTTGCCGCGTGTCATCTTGAAACAAGCCCTATATCATTTGTTTTGGGTAAAAGTATGTGTCTTTTTTTATTTTTTTAGAACGAGGGATACCGAGACATGGAACTGCTAGAACGCCTTTTGGAGCAACAAAATGCACATGATAACCTTGAAGCAAGAGGTAATATTATTATTCAAGGCTTCATACACTCTTTTAGTTTCATCCATGTTTAAAAATTATACCGATATTTGAGCCTGGACGTGAAAGAATATTAAACTATTGTTGACTGCTGTGATGTGGGATTGAACAGTTCGAATACCCAATGCTATGCGCGCCGTGTAGTTAACAAAATGTCACAGATGTTACTTACTTTGTGAAAATTTAATTAAACCACTGCGGTGTAAACTTTGATAACTGAAAGATTTGATGTCATGCCAGACATCCGTGAGACTGAGCTGTGGAGTGGCAGTTGTTATTGCGCAAAGCAAGTGACAATCGCTCATTCAGTATTTTAGTTTTCGAAAAAAACAAACAAGGCAGGCGCTCTTGATGCATTACATTAATTTCTCACCCATTATAAAAAAAAACCAGCTTGATCGGATCTGGGAAGCTGCATGTCAACCAATTCGTGTTCATGCATCAGTCACGTGATTGTGCCATGCAATTTCTGGACGGAATAGTGTTTGGTAAAAAAAAACAAATCCGGATTTGACCCTAGTGACCCATGTGACCTTTGACCCCAGTTTGGTCACGTGACATGTTTGGGCTGGACTACGATGCTTTTAACAAAGTTCGTGTGAAATTGGTCAAAAATATGTAGGAGCAAATGTCAACGTCAGTAACTAACTAACTACATTTGTGACTAACAAAAGACATGATGATTCATTGAACTGCTATCCTGCAGCTTGCTAAAAAGACTGGCTTCCGTTTAGCTGGCGGTATTACTGATGCGTAAAAAATTCTACTTTATGAAGGTTTCAGCGGGGAAAACGAGTTGAATTTGGCTGGTGCTGGTAAAATTGTATCGCAGTCCTCCTCTGGAGCCGGAGGGTTAGGTACTGAGCAAATGGCGGCAAAAGCTGTCGATGGGCGATACGATGACGCCAAGTTACTGGACGAAAGCGGGAAAGTCGAAGGTGGAAGTTGCACAGTTGGAAGTAAGTATATACTGTTTACCTTCTGTTTTATAATAAGCTGGTACCTTATGAAAATGAGACTTTTGTGAGACCTGGACCTTTATACTTTATGTGGACTCTCACTCTCCCACGCGACTTGGCACTGTTCTAATTATGTGTTCTAAGGCATGCATATTCAAATCTGCACCTCCATTGTGACGTCACGTGACACGTCATGACGTCACAATGACGTCAATTCAATGTTCATTCATAACACATCTCAGTCTAAAGACATACCAATTTTCAATCAAATCGAACGTGACGTCACATGTTATGTGATGACTTCATCGTGACGTCACTTCAGTATTCATCTACAGCACATCCCGGTCTAGATACGTACCAAGTTTCACCCAAATCGAACTAGTAGTTCTGGAGATATAGACCTTCAAGTTATGCACCTTTTTGTGACACAAGATGACGTCATGATGACGTCAATATTCGGCATATATCTGCAAGTGCTGGTCTAAGTTTGTGCCAAGTATAAATGCAACGGAATTCATATTAGTATTAGTTGTCAACGTGCCGGTAACCAAAAACAAATTGTAGCAATGCTATAGGCAAACTGACTGAAAAACAAATAATTAAGAAAAATTAAACATCTCAACGAAAACAAAGGCTGTTCCGGCAAATGACACTGAAATAATGGGCTATCTTTAAATTCAGCTTGCCAATTCAACCATGCGAAGTACACGCGATTTTTGCACGGCTTCTGAGTTAAAAGGCCACAATTCCTTGATGTGGTTCACATTGGTCAAGTTCTCTAATTGAAGTTCGATATGAGGTCAAATTATGTTTATAAGATTATACCCTTGTCATAAAACGACATGTAAACGCCAAAAAAAAATTAAATCACATGAATAATCGGTTATCATTAAAAGCAATTTGCAAATTTAAGAACAATATCTAACATTCACGAATTCACCATGTTGAATGAGAACGACTACAAGAGAACAATTATATTGCATCGTAGTGCCGACGTTGAACCTGATTGCGCCTGCTCATTATCATATGGTGCGTTCATTTAGTTGACACGTGTATGCCCGGGCTTACAACCCCGGGGAAGCCACGTGCCTTTGCATTCTTGAAAACTATAGGTCAAAGGTTGTTTGGGGGCGGGACTATACAAATATAAACACACCCTGATACACTTCGTCTGCTTCACTTGCAAATATAGTTGTTGTTGTTTTTTTTAATGTGTCACCACCTAACTTGATATGTACTCTATAATTTTAACTTGAATTCACTGTGGTGACCCCGGGATTCATTCAAATCAAAACATCCAAATGAAATGACTACTTTTAACCAGATCAACATCGACGTAATCGGAGTACATGCTCTCAATTATTAATTATTACTAAATCCAATGCAGCACCTTTAATAATTTGCAATATTTAATAAAGTGTCATAAATCTCTCCAGTATACTCACTCCGTATTCAAGTTTCCGCCATCTCTAATTTTCCTATCACTTCTTATCAGGGTGCAGGCCAGTAAATCGGTCCGAAATTGCCTATGCTGGCCAAATCACGATTTGCACGCCCTCAAATTCTTCAGTATTTGAGTATATTGTGGACCATAAACTTGAGGGTTTGTAAAATGTATGGGTGAAAGCCGTGCACAGGACTGTGAGCTGGATCCTCGGCACAATTTGGATGAAATTGGGGGCCCTAAAAGCGCTCTATTTTGCAATGTAGTGTACGCATCGTTTTTTTAAAATGGCGATTAGCTTCAGGACTAAGTAGTTTAGGTAGACTGTCTGGCACACTTTGACCTTTTCTAAAGAAATATGAAAGGTTACATAAACATGTAAATATGTATATACAGTTATGAATATTAAATAAAGAAAGGTGGGAATTTTCGGCACAGTTTCACCTTTTGTATGGATGGGATGATTAGGAACGAGGTGAGGGTAAGGAACCGAGTACAGTTTGACCTTTTCTATGGGAAAGATTGCATAAGGTATGGAATAATATAAAATGTTATGGTACATTTGATCTTAGCCCGAGATATGAGTTTCACTTGATTGTGCAAGTCCCTGTGACCGTACAGCTGGTCGGATAATCCCCCGACAACAGACGGGAGAGGGCGCGTGCTAAGTCAGCGCACTAGTATTGTTACGAAGTTAATCCGATCGATACAAAAAGTAATTGGATTTCCGAATGCTCGAAGTTGAGAAACGTTCACTCGCGTAAAGAAAGCAGTGATAGATGGCAAAAAGAATTTTGCGTTTATCAGAATGTAACGAGTACGATTGTCTATTTGAAGAATTATTTTAAAGTCATTTTGTTTATTGGGTTTATGGATATTGTGCACTGAATAAAGCGATTTACGCACAATTTACTGTCTTAGTTGCGTTTTCCAAGTTAGAAAACAAACGCTCACCTGAGAGCAGCATACTTGCACGTACAACCTGTTTCAGCCATGGGGGTATTTGAAATCCACGATCCGTAATTCATGCTTCTGTACGGAGACCAGTGGTCGATCACCCCTCGATGATCGCACCGATCATGGAGCAAATAAATATCTCCGGGCACCTATATTCCTCTTGTTAATCGATACAATACCAATGGTACAATACTCTTCTACACTTAAAATTCGGTGAAGCATCACTCAGGTTTTGTGAGACTAAAAGCGCCCTCCTTGAAAAAAAGTGCTTTGGAATTCACATATATAACTAAAAGGCTGGTTCCCTGAACTCAGCTAACCAATGCGGCTGGTCGCGCAAGTTGAGTATAGCTGGTTATCAATTGCATTTTTTTCATAGCGTAGTTCAAAGGGGACCAATTGTCAACAAAATGACGAATCAAACGAAAACTATGAGTGCTAGATTTTCATTGCACAGTTATTCTATGTTAGCTTACAATACTGTCATCTTTGTCACCACGATTCAATGATAACGGAGATTTTATAAGGCGTCCTAAACTACACAATCAATATTATTTGTGTCAACAAACTGAAGCATCAATTGTTGAAAAATTCATTAGCAGATGCGCGACCGCCATTTTCTCGCGTTCGTTGACATAACAATAATTCGGCTAAAGTCGTTCGAACTTCCAGTTCAGTGCGCATGTGCAAGGAACGTCACAAACTAACCACTACTTAACCATTACAGCACGTCCCAAAATACGCAACATTTTATTGCGAGGCTCTACCGTCGCCGCGGAAACACGTACCGCCATTATTTTTACATCGTTTTAAAGCTTTATTAATTACTGTATCCCTGGTATTAAGTATTGGTTTGATTTTTAAAAGGGTTTTGAAATGATTCGTGCTCAAATAAAGGCATGTCAAAAACAAACTCAACCGATTTATAGGAAAATCTATTTTTTTCTAATGTGGAAATGGTTCATCATGTTTATCATGTGACGATCTCGTTGCTTTTTATTTTCTTTGTTTCCTAAACTTTAAATGAATTCACAATATTGTTCTTCGTTTTAATCTAAATTTTGAAATTCACGTGCAAGTATGTATCCATTCAAAAAGCGCGCTCAAAGTGTGAATCGAGTTTGCAACTGATGTACCGAATCATAGATTTTCCTTGAAATCTGTTTGTTTTCAATCAACATGCCTTTATTTGAACACAAATAATGATACAATTCTTTTTAACATCGAACAAATACTTACCAGGGATAAAGTTAATATTCCTAGCTTTAAAAAAAATATACACAAATAACGGCGGTACGTGTTTCCGCGGCGACGCTAGCGCCTCGCAAAATATGTCGCGGGTATTTTGGATGTACTGTAGTCATTGATCGAACTTGCCCCTGTTATAGAGTCATATTCGAAAACAGAAACGACCCCAGAACCACAAAGAAAAATGCCTGATATTATCATCTGAACTTTTGTAACGATTTTACGTAGAGCCCTGCCTCATCATGTTTGTCATCGGGAGTTATTTTATTTTCAACCTCGTTTCCAAAAGTAGCCTCTGGTTAAGAAACTTGCTTCCCGTATTTTGATTCGCTGCAGCAATAGCAAGCAATGAATTTATATCGTGTACTTGATGTTGTTATTTCAATGTGTATTATCGTTCAATGTGAATAACTAGGTCCACTTCACCTCAAACATGATTCCCCATCCCCATTTTCCATAATAATATGTTATACGATTCTACGCTGGCTTGCCAAAGGTGACGAAAAAAAGGTCCGGGAACGCCGTCTCAAGCTTGCAGGGCATTGCGTCCGTCACCTGGAGCTGGCCGCTAGCCCGATCATTCTCTAGGAGCCCACAATGGGCACTGCCTCACGTGAGAGAAAAAAATCTCTTCTTCGTGAAATTGCTGAAACGGGAAACCGGCCTGACCACCGCTGAGGAGCGGCGCTCCTGCATACTGGATAGACCAGGACATGTGGACCGAGATCATTGGGAGGGCTTGAGCTGCCAAAGGGCCTCGACTTGATTGATTGGTTGACACTGCATATTGGCTGGATAAGATTGTAGCATTTTAAATTTGAAGACATCGTGTTTTCAGATCTCACGCAAAGTGGCATATTGAGTTAAACTTCTGGTGGGGGCTCTTGAGGATGTCTGTCGGGGGAGGGGGGGGGGGGCTGACACGCAATTGGCGAAATATTTTTGCTCGCGCTGAAAGTGCATTTACCTGCTTTAACTGCTTTAACCTTGCACAGTACTCCAGATGCATATTCGACTATTACGTTCGACGTTTAGAGCAACTGCAGCGCTGTAGAAGAGCTATTGCCGAACTCATTTCACTATTAAAGGTCGGCACTAGGAGCACGGCGTCTAGAATGGGTTGTAGATTCGTTAGATTCCATTCATCACCGGCAACCGTTTATGAAATCACGAATAAAAGATGCTTCAAGGCAGAACGGATTTGGCCCATCGCGGGGACACTGTGGACGGCGTACTATGAATATAATGAAATGGTTTTTCAAATCAATCCTGCTGACTCTGTATGCATATGATACCAGGAGGAGCACGGTTGGCTGAACAGGACACAATAATGAGAGGGTTTGTTGGCTCAGAGCTGACGTCGACTTAAATGCTGATCGGCCTCGGTGATTGTTCAGAGACCTTCAAAAATATTCAACGGTTCGACAGAGTGTCGCTTGTGTTAAAGGCGATTAAGGAATCGTGCAGGATTGCAGCAGTGCCTGACACGCGTCAACCACTACACTACGAGCATTTAGCTGTAGGTGTACCGCGCCCTTTGGTTTGCTGCAGTGTTCCGTTGGTGTAGCCTACCTTGCGTAAACCCAACGAAACCGTATTCCTCTGGCAAGAATGGTTCGTCTTTTCCTTCTTGTGTTGATGTTAGGCCAAGCGGTTTTGTCGTTACCATATGAAGACAGAGCGGTGAGTTTAGTCTAAGTTCCGAGAATATCAGAGTTCTGCAGGATTCTGAAGTTTTGGAGTCAGTTGCAAGTATTACTGCCTGCATAGCCCATAATTGAGCGCGGACATTACTTCTTGGCCTTGGCCCAACATCCATTCATGAAAAAATGCAGGAGATTTGTTCTTTCTTTCTTTCTTTGAGGTATAGATTGTTCTTGAAAGATTTGATGAGAACAAAGTAGTTTCCTAACGTCACAAAAGTCTGTGTAAAAGTATTCCTTTTATACTTAATCAGAAATGTGTACCACTCCTAGTCCCATAAATGTGACTGAAATACTGGACTACCTCCGTATATCAGTCACAGATCCGCGTACCCTCTGTGAGATTATTAGGGTGGCCGGGGAACAGTCTGGTAAATATCAGAGACGCAATGATGCTTGCTCAAAACCGTCTGCATTCTTAGACGAATTACCATGATTTTTTGATAACTAGACCTCTGAAGGTACCGAATTTAACGATTTTGTGCTATTTAGCAGTCATACTATAGCTGGGTTGATTTTCTGTTTACAAAATAATTTCGATCTTTATTTAATTTTCGGCTCCCCTGGCAACGGGACGCTCCGCTCACAGGCCGCACGTGGCTCTGTGACTGATATACGGAGGTAGTCCAGTATTTCAGTCACATGGGACAATACCACTACCAGCATTGTTTTCATTTTTTACATGGCAACATCAGAGATGATGATATATGGTGGGAAATGGAGTCAGTGTATTGCATTCAGTCTCAGAATCATATTTACACAAAACAAACCTGTTTTATGACATTATTTTAGCATTCATTCAGTAGGCATACACTGCCACTGTATAATGTATAATGGAAATGTGTTATGACCAATACATGTTTAAAAACTATATATTTTGGGAAAAAAATGTTCAACGTTGCATAAGAGTAGTTTGCGTGAGACTCCAGCGCACAAAGTTTAGCCACTTGACCACTCGGCAGAAGAACGTCAATGGACCTTTTTACTAATAAATTCATAAATTTCTTTTCAGCAAGACCTCCTATACGATAATTGTGGACCCTATTTTCATTGGGACCCTATTGTCATTGACTTGGACCCTATTGTTCAACGTCCCCTAATGAATAAAAAAATCAACACACCACCACCAATATGGATGCTGTTGCCAACACGTCCGCATTTAAACGCATGCGTAGTATGGCTCGTAACACTTCACGCATGCGTAGTACGGCTAGCTACACATAAACAAGATGGCGGCCAACTTTTATCGATAAATTCGTCGTACATTTCGCGTTCAAACAACCAAGTTTTAAAATAATTTTAACTTTAATTGATATGCAGAAGATGTTCTTTATTGCTTTTTCTACCATAATAGAGCTGTTTTTAATGTTCAAAAGCCTATACAAAATTTGTTGATGCTCGTTGACGACTGTTGAGGCTTGTTGACGCTTGTTGACGCTTGTTGACGCGCTTTAGTGGGACCGGCAGTATGCGATGCAGTAGTTTAACATGTGCGATAGGATTCACGACTAGCACCCAAACAGCTCGAACTTGGAGTCAAAAGTTTGACCTCCGTAGTTTGTTGTCGTAAGAATAACACAAAAAGGTCAATGTGTAAATATTGCTCCTATACTTTTAATCGCCCTTTTCAATCATTTTGTTAAAAACTCCCAAATTGGCTCTGTCCGGGACGCAGTGCCACTTTAAAGCTGTAAGATATTGCTTGTGCACAACCCTTTTCACGGACATTGCTCAGGCAAATTGAAATTGTAGATGTTGATCGCACTAGATAATGATCGTACCCGCAAGTGTAAATGCATATAATCAGAGGTGTGCATAAAAACACGTTTGATCAGTTCACTCAATATTCACATTGTGTCCAACCCCCCCCCCCCGCCCTCGAATTTCCCAAGCTACCCCCATCCAACTCCCCACCCCGCTTAATGTTGACAAGAATTAAAGAGGACGTTGCTATTGGTAGCTTGTGCAAATTGTGCAAAATCACTTCCGAGATTATTCCAATAAGGTTTAGTTTAAATGTGGACTGGTGTTTGTCTCTGCATTCCCTGCAGGAGGGAAGAGATAATGTCAGGCTTATGGAACTACTAGAGCGTGCCTTAGACGATCTGGCTACCGGGGAAAATACAAGAGGTATGTTTTTTATCTGAAAAGACCCGAACTTGTCCTCTCCATCAGCAATAACCCACCCTATGCAACAGCTCAATTTGCCAGCTTTTGCCCCAATTCTAGCTCCCATATCTTTCAGCCCAACAATGACACATAACAGCATCGAAAAGGGTCAATAAAAAAAAATTAGGTTCCAAAGTGTTACTTTTTTTCCTGTTTCTGTTACCTTGGTACTTTGTTAGTTGCCTCCGAAACATAATTAAAAATAACTTCAATCAATCCTTGTATCTGTTCAGGCATGTAGTTTGCTATGCAATGCTTTTAATCAATCGTCCAGAAAAAAAAAACACAGGAAAAAACATAGATAGAAAGAAAACTAAAAATGTGCTTGCGGTCAAACACAAGCTGTTTCTGCTATTTCAAATGACTCTGTGATGTGATGAACACATGGTGACGTCACTTCAATATTCATGTATGACACATCCCAGTTTGCGTACACATCAAGTGACAACCAGATCGGACAAATAGTTCTTTAGGTACAGGCCTAAGAAATTACCCCTTTAATGAGACTTTCATCTATAACGCATTCCGATATATCGTTACAACCGAGACTCTTGAGACGTTGTTGTCACCAAACACATTGGCGGCATATTGAGCATGCGCGCTTTAGATTAAAAATGACGTAAACAATGGACATTTTTACTAATAGATTCATAATTATACACGCATACACGCATAAAAAAAGCCTGGCGGCGAAAAGCCAAAGCGGTCCGTTACAAATGTGTGTTCAAACAGTCGGGTCTATTTCTCTCAATTTGTCGAGATTTTGTCGTCTTTTTTTCTTTGGAAAACCCCATTAAATCGCCAAAGGCGTTACTTTCTGGCCAAAGTGCGTTTTGGGGGCACAGAATAAAAATTTCAAAACCTGTTTTCGTCCCGTACGCACGAGGGCAAAAGGAATTAGCAGGGTCCCTTTCTGCATGATTGGAAAAACAAGCGGTTTGCGTCAGGGTACCCGTCCACCAAGCATCGGGCTTGATCGATGTGGTGCTGAATTGTGACATGGATTCATCGTAGTTAAATCAGCCCGTTCCATTATTCAACCTCGGTAAAACCAGGCCGCGATTCAACACCGTAATGAGGCCCGAAATTCGGTAGACGGTTACCCTGAAGCTCAGTGTTATTTTTTTCCCACTGGTGTGAAAAATGGGCCATGCTGATCTCCTTTGCCCTTGTGCGCACGGGATAAATTGGGTTTTTTTAACGTTTTTATTCTGTGCCCTAAAAAACACGCTTAGGCCAGAAAGATATGCCTTTTGCGATTACTGTCAATGGGGTTTCCTAAGGAAAAAAATACTGGACAAATTGAGAGAAAATAACCCAAATGTTCGGACTCCTGTACATTTCCAATGAACCGCTTTGGCTGCTCGCCGCCAGTCCTATTTATGCGCATGCGTGCATTATTATGAATTTATTAGTAAAAGTCCAGTGAACGGGACTCGTGTGTTTGCTGCCGCCAACGTCTCCAAAGTCTACCATTTCTTTTGTTGTGTAATATGCACACGCCAGGACTCAAGGTGTTGAACTCGCGCTTTATAGTACAGTTACGCACGTATGACACGACCGCTACAAGATTCCCCAAAACTCTTTTAACATAGCTAGCTAGAAATGTGTTTTAAGCAGGCAAATCAGCTTAAACTGAATAACTGGTATTCCGCATGTATTTTCTAGCGTACAGTATATCGAACTTTTTCCTTATATTAATAGACATCGAAGGAACGGAGCTAAGTCTTATAGGCCTTCCAGCATATCAAAGTTCCACTCTTGATGGGAGTCGCGGTAGTGCCTATGCCAAGAAAGTTGTCGATGGTCGGTTTGACGACACCAAGCTGCTGGGTGAAAAAGGAGAATTATACGGAGGAAGTTGCACGATTACTAGTAAGAACGATTGTTTTAATTTATACTGTTTCCATGTAAGAACACAAAAATGACATTCAATATGGGTTGAGCATCCAGAGCTGGTAAATTAATATTTTTAATTTGCTTAACAACATTAGATTAGCTACCATCAACTGAGGAGACCTAAATATATCAAACAAAGCGCGTCAAGCCAAATGAAGCTGTCCCCAGAGTACACATTTATTGATATCAGATTTTATTCACAAGAGGCTCGCTTTAATAAGCCATATGCGAGTAACCTATACCCTTTGGGATTTACATTTGAAAAACATCTGGTACACTGACTTGCTCAGAATGCTTGGCACATTTGAACTTTGAATTCTCCAGACCAAAGACACTGTTGATTATCACATGATTCGGGGCAAGCTCTTGCATAGTTACGTAAGAGACGTTCAGCACCAATACATTGTTCACAATGGGAGAGGATGGCACAAAGACACCAGACCAAACCGGAGCTGGCGGTTGCTAGCATAAGGCTTGCCCCGAATCACGTGATATAGTAACAGTCTCTTTGGTCGGGCGAATGCAAAGTTAAACGTGCAAAGCATTGGATTAAGTCAGCGTTCCAGATTTTATTCAAATGTAACTCGCAAATGGCTTACTCATCCAGCCTACACAATAGGCCGGATTTAGTCCAATCATTGGCGTTACGGGGTAGTCCTATATGATAGCACTGCCCTGATTCCTTCACCAGTCTACTACCAGTTTCAGCACAACTGGCAGTCAGTCACTCGTTTAGTCAGTCGGATATGTACACAAAGGAAAGGGGGGCTAGCCCTCTCGGCCACGTGACAATGTTTTAATTGATCTTTGTTTTCGTCTTATGCAGATGCTCAGGAAAACCCCAACTGGATAATACGACTCGACAAGCGACGCTGTATTAGCAGAGTCAGTGTCTTGAATCGTGGTGACGGCGATAGTAAGTACATGTACATGTAATTGTCGAATTACCTGTTTTGAAATCGTGGTATACTGCTGTCTATCCAAAGGTTAAATCGGCAAAAAGAACTTGAAAACGAGGATTTGATTGATGCATAATGGTCATTGTTCTCCCTCTTTTTTGTGTGCCAGTTTTGGTTTGTTTTTTCTTGAAATAATTGTGTTCAATCCAAAAAGAGCCTATTGAGATGATGGGTGGTTTCCCAAACATCTTGGATGCAAACGGCACTCCCACTATGATACCCCCCCCCCCAGCTCTGTCAAAACATTTTTCCCATAGAAATACCTTCAAAAATAATGCACCCCCCCCCCCCCCCCCCGCTCTGACGCCCAAAGAAAAAATTATAATGACTTGTATACTGTCCGCCTATTCAAAATACGGACAGAGGCAGCTTAGAAAGGGAGTATTTGTACACCATTTTGTAAACTAGTGTTAACGATTGTCGAATTTGAACAGCGCCCCCTATTGAAAAATAAAGTCCCCCCCCCCCCCCCAGTTTTTGATTTTACGGAGGCCAAGTGTACGGAGACAAAAACCTGTCTACATTTTCTGAATTGTCTGCAGATGACCCCCTCCCCCCCTCCCTCCGCAAAGATTCCTGGATCCGCCCCTGTAATCAATATAAAACCCTACTGTATTTTGGATGAACTTAACGGACTATTAAAAAGCTTTTCATTTTGTACCCCCCTCCCTTAAACAATGTTTTTTTCCAAAGGTGAGCGTTTGACGGGCGCCGTCGTCAGAGTTGGGAACACAGGAGTTTTTCAAATGAATAAGAACAGTCTTTGCGGCTCGCCTGTGACGGCTGAGCAAGCTGCCGTACCCGGTGGAACGGTGGATTTCGTATGCGATCAGCTACCAGCCTTGTCGGATTCCGTCATCGTTGGTATTCCCTCTCCAGATGCTACCTTGCAGCTGTGTGAGGTCAGAGTTTGGGAATTACCTTTTGAACGATGCCAGAGAGGTAGGCTTTCATGAATTTTTTTTTTTCATTTAAGACATTCTAATTATGTGTGGTCGCAACAATATCCTCTATATTAAAATTTAATTCTTAAAATATGATACATTTTTTTAATGTGCACGAGGATAAATTCTAGAGAAGTGATGACTTCATACAGTATTGTATGATCCACAGTATTGTATGGCGTCGTTTCGGGAGAATCGAGTATAATTGGGAATTGTCCTTGTGATATTTAAAGGAAATTCATATTTATCAAACCGAAGGGGCATCATTAGTAAACATCACCGCCTCAGAAAGCCGCACTTGCTCAAATATATCATGAAAATCAGAGGCACAAGAAATGACAAATTTAAAAAAACACTCCGAAGCGAAGCGATATGATTAAAGGGCCATTTTTACCTTTTAACACACACATATATTCATTGTGGAAAAGAACCTTTGAAAGTATCTTGATTGTTGCCCCAAGTAGGACTATATCGCCCCAAGTAGGACTATATCGCCCCAAGTAGGACTTTATCGCCGGATGATTGCCCCTGTTACGTACCCCTACCCCCGCCCCAAGACTTTTGATCGACGTCCTCGCTATTCAATGAAGTTTTACGAACTGATTACAAAGTTGTTGAAGATGTTTTGGGTTTTTTCTGTGTTGCTATCAGATGCTAGTCTTGGATGTACACCAAACCCGTGCATTAGCGCAGAATGTGTACCTAAACCGGATGGACAAGCATTCTGCGAATGTTATGATGGACAGAATGGCGAATTCTGTGAAGAGTCATCAATAAGTAAGTGAGATGATAATTGTTAAGCTCCGACTTCCAGCAAAGTCCTTTTGAAAAGTCCTTTTGAAGGCCCGTCTTTTAAAAAAAGTGGATTTTATAAATCATATCGTTTGCCTAACCAGGGTTGTTAATAACGATAATGTGTAAATCGTCACGTAATAAACAGGACTCCCGATGCAGCGTGCTATAAGGCCAAACAAAAAGTCTCCGGTTTCTGGTATGCGCGCGCGTCGCCGTAGCCATGCGCGTCGGCAAAATGAAAAAAAGAATTCAATGAAAGATGATGTCTCAAAACCGCCAAACTCAATGGTTTGACTGGAATCCTGCTGCTGCACAACGTGTTTTTAGATGGGGTTATGGTTGAGAATAAGCTTAATGTGGCCTCTCTGGACTCATATATTTGCACTAAGTTTAAAAAAAAAAAGCCGCGTCGCCGCACCACTTTTTGGGCAAGCTCCGTACCAGAAACCGGAGACTTTTTTTTGGCCTAAACGAGTCCTGTTTATTACGTCACGATTTACTATGTTTTGTTTACTGCCCCCAACAACGACTTTTGCACAAATTGCACGTTCGGGTCGAAACAGGACCTGAAAAACAGCTCTCAAAAGTACCTGTTGTACTCATTTCATGACAGACACAATAGTCGTTTTTATTTCATCACACCTTAGGCTACATATACCCGAAAAATGACGGAAATGTCTTTGAGCATTCCACAACCTCTTTAAAACGCCATAAGCCGAGACTAACGGTAGAATTGTTTTCTTTTATTGATGCAACTTATCATCTTCACTGCATCTCAAATTTTTCTCAATTTATTTATAGTAACAAACATATAAGGTAACGATATTAACTTCAGGGATTAAAGCTGTGGGATTCGGCCTTTTTCGACTTATCTTGCACGTTTGTTTAAATTGTATGCTGATTTACGTATATTTTGTATCTTTCTTGAACCAATCAAGGGATAGAATGTGAGCCAAGCTCTGACGAAGATCGCTACATCTACGATCAGTATGAGGGTTACATACAGTCGCCGGGGTACCCTGAACCGCACGGAATCGAACAACGATGTCCTTACATCATCGGCTTTCCTGGTGCAGAGAAGATCGAGATAAGATTTGAAGATGTAGATATGGATTTTAGCAAATCGAATTACCTTGTCTACCAGCCCGGTGATACAATGGACTTTCAGAGTGATGAGAAGGTGGTACTTCAAGGCCTTCCTAAGGAGTCGATTGTGGTGAATGACGACAAGGTATCGGTCTTCTTCCAGACATCTTCCTTCAACCCTGATAATCAAAAAGGATTTAGGATGCACTTTAAAATCCGTAAGTAAAAGATTTTTTTTTTGTTCTGGTTATACTGTTCGTATTTCGGCCAGTTTTATTATTGAGTAAACGGGCACATTCCAATTGCTGTTTTAAAATTGTTCCAATAAATCGCAGGTTTTTTCCTCAACAGGTCATTCTCTCTCAGTTATAAAAATCGCATCTATATTCATATTGGATTCGTTAAAAACATGAATTTTTGTATAGACCTTTCTTTGTTTGTAAACATTGACACCATTTAATATGGACTGCCGTAAGCGCATGAATTGAAGCCGGGGTTGGCTATTTTTCTTCCAGAAAAAAAGGCCTCATAACGCTTTCAATACATAGTCAAATGGCATGTGTAGAAATTACGTTGTATGTTTGTCGACAATGTCGTATTGCCAAGTATCAAATAAAATTTTGGTTATCTGTAATAACTCTTTTTTTTTAATTTTTGAAGTGTTGGACCTCCCATAGTTTCGCAACCTGTGGTTGGCAAAAATGCAGATTGCTAACCAAGCGTAGAAAAGTCTATGTCACAGTTTGCCTTCTGTCTCTGTTTTTACCGACGTCGATGATTGTCAAATCTTCTGTGAATCATAATTGTATCGTTATCTTTATTTTGTCTTACCTTAAGATATCATGTCCCAATGAAAACTTAGTCCAGCTACAAGCATACTCTTTCACGCCAACATGTCCCCAACCTGGAAAAAAATTCTCCATACATGACACAATTACATGCGCAAGGTCTCGGCAACTGATGTTGAGCACTATTCGGTGCATTTGTGTATATAGCACCCATGAATGACCTTACTGTGTTGAAGGTTAGTGTACATGTACCGAAGTAGTCGTTATAGCTACTTCCCTGACTAAGAACATCATGCGGGATTACAGGTAAGTCTGCATCTATCAACATTGTGTCTGAACGTTTCCTATGCAGTTTATCAAATCACAGTCACACTAGCATTGTCTCATTAAATCACTGTGGACAGATATGGGCAAGTGTGGTAGCAGCCCTTGCCAGAATGGCATTTGTCATGACGAAGTGAACGGTTTCAGCTGTGACTGCTCCCCAGGCTACGAGGGAACCTTATGCGAGACCAATAAGTAGTCCTACCAGAAAAAGAATATCTTTCTGTCAAATAACATGGCCATTTCTCGCATATCTTTATTCAATGAATGACGACAAGAACCCCTGGCTGTGACGGCAATGTTATGATACCTGCATTGATGTCTTTTCTCTAATCCTAAGATATCGACGAGTGTGCCAGCGATCCATGCCATAATGCTGCCGAGTGCGTCGATGGTGTCAATGAGTTTTCATGCACGTGTGCTCCTGGATTTACTGGACCCCTATGCGAAACCGGTTAGTTGAACTCATCAATGTGGTGACCGTCAACTGTTCCTCTTTTTGTTATGTTCCTTTTACCTACTGTATTTTTTTTTTGGGGGGGGGCTGTTTCTGCTGCGGATGATGATGCTGTTACTACTACTACTACTACTACTACTTCTACTACTACTTCTACTCAAACGACCACGGTGAGGGTTGACAACAGTTCCTCAACATGTGTAGAGATTTTTTTGTGCTATAAGCCAACTCGCTAGCATTAGGACATTTGTCCCATTGACAACTTAGTCCAGCTAAAAGCATACTCTTTCACGCCAACATGTCCCCAACCTGGAGAAAATTCTCCATACATGACACAATTACCTGCACAAGGTCTCGGCAACTGATGTTGAGCACTATTCGGTGCATTTGTATAGCACTTATGAATGACCTTACTGTGTTAAAGACTAGGTGTACATGTACATGTCCTGCAGCCATAATGCAGGAAAAGACATGCTTATGAAGTAGTCGTTATAACAACTTCCCTTACTAAGAACATCATGCAGGATTACAGGTAAGTCTGCATCTATCCACATTGTGTCTGAAAGTTTCCTATGCAGTTTATCAAATCACTTTCACAAGCATTGTCTCATTAAATCCCCGTGCACAGATATTGACGAGTGTAGCAGCAGCCCTTGCCAGAATGGCGTTTGTCATGACGAAGTGAACGGTTTCAGCTGTGACTGCTCCCCAGGCTACGAGGGAACCTTATGCGAGACCAGTAAGTAGTCCTACCAGAAAAGCCATATCCATATATTTCGGTCAAATAACATTGCAATTTCACGCTCATCTTTACTCAATGAAGACAATGACCCCTGGCTGTGAAGGTAATGTTATGATACCGGCATGATGTCTTTTTCCTTTCGCAGATATGAACGAGTGTGGCAGCGATCCATGTCAGAATGGTGCCGAGTGCGTGGATGGTGACAACGAGTTCTCCTGTTCATGTGCTGCAGGATTTGCTGGACCTATGTGTGAAACTGGTTAGTTGAATAAATTCGTACAGGTTGATTCCTCGAGCCACCTTGATTATCTTCCGTTGTTTTCCCTTGTTTTATCCTTGTTTTCCTTTTCTATAATCTTTAGGTGTCGACGAGTGTGGCAGCGATCCATGCCAGAATGGTGCCGAGTGCGTGGATGGTATCAACGAGTTCTCCTGTACATGTGCTGCAGGATTTGCTGGACCTATGTGTGAAACTGGTTAGTTGAATAAATTCGTACAGGTTGATTCCTCGAGCCACCTTGATTATCTTCCGTTGTTTTCCCTTGTTTTATCCTTGTTTTCCTTTTCTATAATCTTTAGGTGTCGACGAGTGTGGCAGCGATCCCTGTCAGAACGGTGCCGAGTGCGTGGATGGTATCAACGAATTCTCCTGTACATGTGCTGCAGGATTTACTGGACCTATGTGTGAAACTGGTTAGTTGAATAAATTCGTACAGGTTGATACCTCGAGCCACCTTGATTATCTTCCGTTGTTTTCCCTTGTTTTATCCTTGTTTTCCTTTTTTATAATCTGTAGGTGTCGACGAGTGTGGCAGCGATCCATGTCAGAATGGTGCCGAGTGCGTGGATGGTGTCAACGAGTTTGCATGCACATGTGCTGCAGGATTTACTGGGCCTCTCTGCGAAACCGGTTAGAATAATAAAATCGTATAGGTAGATTCCTCCTGCCTCGCCCCACCTTCTTAATCTGTTTCTGTTGCCCCTTACTTGCCAAATCATTGTCATACTTGTATCTAATCTTCAGATATCGACGAGTGTGAGAGAGATCCATGCCAGAATGGTGCCGAGTGCGTGGACGGTATCAGTGAAGTTTCATGCACGTGTGCTGCAGGGTTTACTGGAACTCTCTGTGAAACCGGTTAGTTGCATGAAACCGTATAGGTGCAGATGGGCAAAATGCCCACCCAATCTTGACTATTTTCTTTGTTTTCTCACGACTTGTTTCATACTAGTTTTCACTAGTACAATCTTGATCATTTTAGCTTTGTCTTCCTTTTCTCTTTTCTTTAGATATTGACGAGTGTGTCAGTGATCCATGCCAGAATGGTGCCGAGTGCGCGGATGGTGTCAACGAAGTTTCATGCAAGTGTGCTACAGGGTTTATCGGACCTCTCTGCGAAACTGGTAAAAACGGCTTCATTAAATTTATACAGTTTTAATAATATTTCTTTGTCATTGCCGTACAACGTACGCCCTCTTTCGTTCTTCTGGATACTACATGAAACTCTGTTCTCCCTTGCTCTTCATGGAATTTATTTGTTTTCTTATAACGATTTTAAAATTGTGTGGTTTTTATAAACAAACTGTTTTCTCCTTCGGACACCTGTTAGTTTTCTTTATACCATTTTTAATACTCAGTCTTAAACAAATAAAGAGAGACATCAAGTCCATTTATAAATCAAAAATACGTTTTACCCCTACCTTCGTCAGGATACTATCATTAGATTCTCAAAATAATAATATTGAACCAAGTATAAATGATTTCCTTTGACTCTCTTTTTCAACAGCTTTACAAGAGCCAGCTAAGCCTGTACAGCCTGTTACACCTGTTGAACCGGTTGAACCTGTTATAGAAGAATCCAATGGATGCACAACCAATCCTTGCAAGAACGGTGTCTGTATAAACTATGGGGTAGATGGTTTTAAGTGCGTATGCTCCCCAGGCTACGCAGGAACTGTGTGCGAAATTGGTAAATTTCAAACTTGTTTTGATCATGACTCGAAATAAGTGTCCCGAAGCGGACGAAGACTTACAAATCTTCTACAAAAATATAGCCATGCTGTGGTTTGTTTGTACAATGTCCAAGTGTTTAAGCCGGTACCAAGCTCACGAAGTAAGAATAATATTCAGGTTCTGTAAATATAAAACTTGTTTGTACAAGTGATTGTGCGTACAGACATCCGTTTCTCTTTTCTTAAGACATTGACGAGTGTAGCAGCGATCCGTGTCAGAATGGTGCCGAGTGCGTGGATGGTGTCGCTAAAGTCTCTTGCAAGTGTGCGGCAGGATACACTGGACGTCTCTGTGAAATCGGTGAGTTAATACTTGAATCGAAACCACTTCCGCTGAGTCTGATCAAACTCCCTACCTTAGACAGGACCTTCATATTTTTTTGTTATATGATATAGCAGGGTCGAGGGCACATCCAATAGGGTAGATTGTGTGGCCACAAGAACACCAACGTCAGCAACTTCGATCAATTGTAATTATTTTACTCAATGGGAAACTTCCCTGGATAATTGTCCAAACTCATCCGTATCTTCAGACCTCTGTTGTCTGTGCGGTATTGATTAGTTTTGATGTATCCACTTGCCATTCATTTCAACAGCCCGGGTTTCTTTTGTCAAATCAAGGTCATGAGTGGTGTAGCGCCCACTTAAACTATTGAACTTGAAGCTTGAGGTCCTTTGAGAGAATGAACTTCAAGGTGTCATAAATATGGCTCCTACAGCATTTTGATGGATTTCGGAGGGATTGTTTGACTTTCCCGGTCTTTTCCTTGCACGAATGCCTACGGAGTTCAGATAAAGTAATTGACCGTTATTCATGTTTTCGATGTTTTTTAATGACAGAGCAACTCCAAGGAGCATCAGATGCCCGTCCTCAGCTACACTCCACCTCCACAGGTCTGAGTTCGTTTATTTCACATTATTTGTGTAGGTTGATTTGATAAGAATGTTGCGCTCGCGCACTAATTTCCAAGTCAAGCGATCGAGTGAAGCGAGTCCAGCAAGTGTGCGAGGCTGTTGGTAATCAGCGGTACAGCCAACCTCGGTTGATCGAGAGGACTTGCCGACACTCGTCGACTAGCAGGCACTGAATAAAGGCTCACTGCTCTTAAACAAACAAGATCAGTATGATTGAAATATTTTCATCTTGAACCATCTTGCTCAGTTATTCAAGACAAAACCTCAAGGGAAGATCCAGGGAGAGGGGAAAAATTCATTTTTTTTTCTTTAGTGACGTCGCAATGGTAGGCACTGGTACACCACCATCTTTTACTCCAACAACAATTGGTTAAAGTGGTCAGAAATTGCCTCAGATAGCAACACAGAGCATCTAGTATCCAACAATTTTTGGGGCCCACTTCTTGGGGTACCAAATTGTTGGTACCCCAAAAATTGTGGTCTGGATCCACCCTTGAAGCTGCGATGAACAGTATTATTATTTTCAGATATCAAATATTACACTGTGCCACTCATCCTTCCCTGTATTTCTTTAGGGGTTGAAGTTGAAACACAAACCTCGTTCATGCAAGTAAACCTCGTCACTGAATACTGCATCAAGAAAGTCGTCGTACACAAGCGCGGTGATTGCACCGGTAAGGGATAACATTTTCACTCGGTAAAATTTAATCTTAATTCATGTATAATTGTGCTTTAATCTAGTGTGTGTTGTCTTAATGTCGGAGGACTGATGCTTTTAGGTGTATGCTTAAATAAAGAGACTTTTGGGGAATAAAATAAAGCTATTTCGTGATGAAAACTGTTGTTTACAATTTGATTCGAAAAGTATTTATTAGTGTTCTATGTACTCTTATTCTAGGTGCTCGTTTGACCGGTGCCGTGGTACGTGCCGGGACAAGCTCTACCGGGCTTAACAACGGTATATGCGGCTCGGCTCTGACCGCCCAGCAAGCCGAAGTACGCCGGTCTACCGTGGACTTCGTGTGCGACCCTCCCTTGACGGCCAAGTTTGTCACCGTGGATATCCCATTGCTGAGGGTAACCAAGCAGCAGATATGTGAAGTCACGGTTGAGCAAGGGACCCCAGGACCGTGTTATGAGTAGGAGGAGTGACAGATACCATCAAGAATGACATACACAATGTAAACAGAGCAAAGCAAATCAAAGAGACTTTTAAAAACAAATACAGAATTGTGTACTGCTTATGTTAAGCAGATGAGGAAATTACATCTTTACGCTTTATAGTATAGCGGTGATGGGGTGTGCAACAAAATATACTTTTTCTTTTTTTAATGCTAAAATGGGTGTCATTGGCTAGTGTGGTATTTAGATTAGGCTTTTATAATGATGTTTAATGGATACGAATATAGCTTACAACGTAACGACGACAGCCTGTGTTTATTGCGTTGTATTTTGAGTTTTAATGTCGCAATCATGGAAAGTAGTTGGTCGTTCTGGTTTAGTTGTGTGCATTTGAAGGGTCGTAAAGAACCGTGTTTTTAACCAATTGAACCTAAATTCGTTGCATGATTTGAAAACATGAAAACAAAACACACAATCATGTTTTGCATCAAGTGTAAGCTGACATGCATAAAACCCAGAAATGTACCATGTTAATAAAGAGCACATACTTCAAGGAAATATTATGGATATAACTGACATGATCACTGGCTCACAGAATGCATCGCGATAAACTCTCAGTGACGTTATTCCCTGTCCTTTGTGTCACAAGGTTTTAAGTTTACCAATTTATACCTCGTTTTGTTTGATCCTTTAGCGGTGGTGGATGAATTCATTTCATAACCAAGTACGTTTATTTAGTGTAATTCAAATAAAATTAAAGTATATTTAGTGCAATGAAAAAAACCCGAGAAGTATATCATTTGTTATCGTTAATTCATAAATACCTATTACAGTAAACCAATTCCTATTGGTCGAGAGCCCGTCACGTGGCCGGTCTTAAACGGATGATAAAGACATGGCTGGTTGGTCTTCAACACATTTGTCACATGAAATTTGGACTCCCATGAAATCCGGTGCCTATTTTAACGTTTCATTGGATGAACGTTCATTCTCCTCTCGTATGCATGCGCAATACTACCAGTGAATCAGTATTTCATAGTCCGAAATTCACACTTCACCAGTCCACCTGCGTTTTGTGCGACATCGCGCAGTACGCGCGATGCGCACGCCGATCTTCTTATAAGGAAAAGAGTTGTAGAGGGACATTTCATATCCAAGTCAGAGGGGTGTTTCATAAAACATGAAGTAAAATTTTTGAAAAAAAATGGTTCGCAACGTCTAGTTTTTGACTTGTTTTGATCTTGGGACCAAAAAGATTTGGGGTTTTTTTTGAACGAAAAGGTATTTATGATTGGGAATAAATATGTGTTTGGTCGGTATATGGATGGGTGATACATACCCTCAGCTTCGCCTTGCGTAATGATCACCCATCCGACCCCAACCGGTCTTAAACTGAGCGTTATAATACATCCCAAACACACATTTATTCTATTATTTAATTGACGGGTTCTAGATTCAGTGGTGCATGGTTTGAGCAGATCGTGGGTCGAGTCCTATCAATAGTCAATATGTTTTTTCGTAATTATAAATGGGTAGATTTAGGTTATTCACACCATAACAGACATTTTGGCTTTCTATCATGTTGCTATCAGTTTCACCTTAATGACCGCCACAATTTTCAGAAATGCTCGGCAATATATCCGTTTCCATAAATTGCAAGTAGCAATTTCACCAAGATCCCTTCCCGGGTGATTTTATTAAGAAATATAGAACGGAAAATTATTGCAAATTCTGGAATTTGTGCAACTGAGCTTTCCAATTCAAGAGTTCAAGAGCCAAGGGCACGCGCATTCGTGGTATTCCTATTGGTTGAAGGGACCTTTCTAGCATAGCGTGACTCGCGCGAGCCTTGCTCCACCGCAAAAAATGGCTGCCGCCGAACTTGTCTATAACAGGTGAATGGCAACGCAGTTGAAAATGTTCACAGACGGGTGGCGCTAGGCTTATACAGAAGCTCCCCACGTGCGACCTTGTACTTGCAGGCTCTGTTCATTCTGCACAAAGTTTGAGTAAATTTAGGTCTTTAGTAATATTTGTTATAACATAACCATTCAAAAAATGAACATAGTAATTAAAAGCTGAAAAAGAAAATGTTTCAATTAAAAATTCTGGGAGAGAATTTCATAGCTTTTCTACCCTATTTGTTAGTATTAAAACGCCAGCCAAATAATTTATAAGCTGAATATTTTTTTTTTCAATTGTCCATAATATAAACAATTTTCCGAAAAAAAGGAATACAACTCCATACTGTAAGGCATTAAGGCTGAATCATCCCAGGCCGGCAGCAGATATGTGGAGTGACGATTGACCAAGGGACCTCTGGACCGTGTTATGTGTAGGAGGAATAACAGATATCATCAACTGACACAAAATTATGACATTTTAGGTTGGGTTAGAAGCCGAACAAGATACTGTTTGATAAAGGATGAAACGAAATCTTCATTTTCGCTTTGGTATGAAAAGGTGTCATCAGCTGGTTTGGTGTTTAGATTAGACACTTCATGTTACTGTGTAATAAGCCATGTGCGAGTTAAATTTGAATATAATCTTGGACGCTGACTTAACGCAATGCTTTGCAAGTTTAAACTTTGCATTCTCCCGATCAAAGAAACTGTTACCATATCACGTGGTTCGGGGCAAGCCGTATGCTACGTGTGTATTTGCCTACATTCGGCGACCCCCTATTGTTCTTCTGTTGTTTGTACTTTTTAAGAAGACCTCCCATATGTTTTGTACACGAATCCAAATTGGGGACCTCTCGGGAATATGGGGACCCTGTTGTCCTCTATTGTTCAACGTCCCCTATTGATTCAGAAACAAACTCACATACTCGCGTACCACTTGGGGTACCAATATTGCCCACTTCTTATTCCCTACTTCTTATTTCCTACTTCTTATTCCTTATCATTGTTCGCCACTGAAATCCCTTACGCTATGGCCTTTCTGATGTGGGGTACCAAGATTTCTAAAGATCAACTTGCGGGGTACTATTGTCCCTATTGTTATTCTTTGTTCTCAGTACCCCGTAAGTACCAATATACACGGGTGAATACGCCGTACGTGCACGCGCTTTAATTAGCAATTGATTCCTAAGTTACATTATTGGAAGATGTTTTGTTTTAAAGGCACAAAAAAATAATCACGTTGAGATAATGTAAGTAAGCTTATATCGCAATTAGATACTTGACTTATTATTTCTTTCATTCAAACTTAAATATCAATCGAATTTACGTATTTCGTTTCGTAGAAGATAGCACAAGTGTCGATTGTGTGCTTTGTGATTCTACCTTTGTGCTAGACTCTGACCTGTTATCGACCCTGCTGAACACGTATAGGTACAGATCTGCATATTAAAAAACAGATGGTAAAATTTTTGTCTTCTCCATTTAGTTTTTGCTTTGCTCTGTTATTCTGGCTGTACCTTTTGTTTAGTTAATTGGCAATCATGTCTCTTCGCGTTTCCTGAAACGCTGAGCAAATATAACTTAAAAATGTTGTAAGACTTAATACTGAGTTGTCATTACTGAGGCAAATCAGCGTAGGCCTATGTCTGTTAAAATAATTGTACAATCTGTTCTAGTACTTTTTTTCTGATAATTCCATTAAAGGTAAGTAGCTGCAGTTCATTCATCCTCTGTTAACAGGGGCGGATCCAGGAACTTTCGCAGGGGGGGGGGGTTCATCGGCGAAAAAACTGAAATGTAGACGTTTTTTTTTCTCCAGACACTTGGCCTCCGAAAATCAATAGGGGGAAGGGGGGCGGGGGGGGGGGGGGGCTCCTACCATACTATCAATGGGGGCGCTGTTCAAATCTGTCGATTATTAACACTTTATCACAGAACAGTGTACATATACCCCCTAACCAAGCTGGCTGTCCGTATTTAGTGCAAAGGTGGACATTATAACCAGTAAAACATGCTTAGGTGTCGGAACAGGGGGATTCAAAAAAAAAAATTCATGGAAAAAATTGTTTTGACGGAGCAGGTGATTCTACCTTTGTGCTAGACTCTGACCTGTTATCGACCCTGCTGAACACGTATAGGTACAGATCTGCATATTAAAAAACAGATGGTAAAATTTTTGTCTTCTCCATTTAGTTTTTGCTTTGCTCTGTTATTCTGGCTGTACCTTTTGTTTAGTTAATTGGCAATCATGTCTCTTCGCGTTTCCTGAAACGCTGAGCAAATATAACTTTAAAATGTTGTAAGACTTAATACTGAGTTGTCATTACTGAGGCAAATCAGCGTAGGCCTATGTCTGTTAAAATAATTGTACAATCTGTTCTAGTACTTTTTTTCTGATAATTCCATTAAAGGTAAGTAGCTGCAGTTCATTCATCCTCTGTTAACAGGGGCGGATCCAGGAACTTTCGCAGGGGGGGGGGGTCATCGGCGAAAAAACTGAAATGTAGACGTTTTTTTTTCTCCAGACACTTGGCCTCCGAAAATCAATAGGGGGAAGGGGGGCGGGGGGGGGGGCTCCTACCATACTATCAATGGGGGCGCTGTTCAAATCTGTCGATTATTAACACTTTATCACAGAACAGTGTACATATACCCCCTAACCAAGCTGGCTGTCCGTATTTAGTGCAAAGGTGGACATTATAACCAGTAAAACATGCTTAGGTGTCGGAACAGGGGGATTCAAAAAAAAAAATTCATGGAAAAAATTGTTTTGACGGAGCAGGTGATTCTACCTTTGTGCTAGACTCTGACCTGTTATCGACCCTGCTGAACACGTATAGGTACAGATCTGCATATTAAAAAACAGATGGTAAAATTTTTGTCTTCTCCATTTAGTTTTTGCTTTGCTCTGTTATTCTGGCTGTACCTTTTGTTTAGTTAATTGGCAATCATGTCTCTTCGCGTTTCCTGAAACGCTGAGCAAATATAACTTAAAAATGTTGTAAGACTTAATACTGAGTTGTCATTACTGAGGCAAATCAGCGTAGGCCTATGTCTGTTAAAATAATTGTACAATCTGTTCTAGTACTTTTTTTCTGATAATTCCATTAAAGGTAAGTAGCTGCAGTTCATTCATCCTCTGTTAACAGGGGCGGATCCAGGAACTTTCGCAGGGGGGGGGGTCATCGGCGAAAAAACTGAAATGTAGACGTTTTTTTTTCTCCAGACACTTGGCCTCCGAAAATCAATAGGGGGAAGGGGGGCGGGGGGGGGGGCTCCTACCATACTATCAATGGGGGCGCTGTTCAAATCTGTCGATTATTAACACTTTATCACAGAACAGTGTACATATACCCCCTAACCAAGCTGGCTGTCCGTATTTAGTGCAAAGGTGGACATTATAACCAGTAAAACATGCTTAGGTGTCGGAACAGGGGGATTCAAAAAAAAAATTTCATGGAAAAAATTGTTTTGACGGAGCAGGGGGGGGGTTTGACCCCCTCCCCCCCCCCGCCCCCGCCCCCCCCCCCCTTGATCCGCGCCTGGTTTAGTAAACGAATGGGAAACGCAACATCAAGCCCAAAATACATAAAAAGAATTAATGGTACATTCCTGAGGTCAACCTGGTCATTATCACGCAGCGAAGGCTGGGTCCTCACACCGTTATTCCATGTTTAATAAATACTTTGAGAGTTGATGGCTTCTGACTGGTAGAGACTCGATCACGTGGGGGTGCATTAACGGTGATATAAAGACCGGCTAAAAAAAGCGAATAAATGGCCCCTGAACCAGCGTTGATCCAGCATCATGTAAGCCAATGATTGGACAACATATAATAGTTCTACGATTGCTTTTAACCATACAGCAGTACACATGCGCTCAACCACATGCAACCACCATCGTGTGAAGACTTACGCGCGCGTATGCACCACGGTTACCATGCGCGCGATGCATGATGCATGATGCACGTGTTGATATTATTGCCTGTGTGACGACATTTCAGGTTAGAAATATATTTTTTTTTTAAATGCAATCCAATCAATACAATCTGCCATGCGACGTTTTTAATCTACGATTATTCAGGAGTAAAATAAAGTTAATCGTGCAAGATAAAAAAAAAAAAGTAAACAATCAAAAACAAACAACTTTAAAAATGGGGAAAAGGGTAAAAGAAACAAATATAAGTTAAATAAATCACATAAAAAACTATTTTGAGACACTCCAATCATGCATACTGATGACAGGAAAATGTAGAGATTAGAATTTCAAATCTTGAAGAATTCACTTCAACATTTTCGCCATTGGTAATTTGTCGGCGGGTACGTTGAGCAACGAAAACTGGCATCTGTGCTTATACATTTCGTTGTAAACGAATGAAGTTAAGCCCGGTTCATACTCGGCGCGAAAGCGAAAGCGAACGCGAATTTGTGACATCATGGGGAGTATTCGCACTGCGAATTCGTAAAAGTTGAACATATTTCAACTCAACCCGTGACGTCAAATGCCTCGTGACGTCAAATTCGCTTCGCTTTCGCATTCGCGTGAAGTATGAACCGGGCTTAATTTATATGGTTAATTTTGTATTGTGAAAAATGAACCAGGGGTTGTTTTCTTGTCACTAACGCGTGCGCGGTTCTTTTAATTAGTCCATCGAAATCTGAGCAAATTTTTAAACCGTACTTAGACAGCAAAATTTACCAACAAAATACCTCCACCAATACGTCAGTATTATCAAGAAATTTGTGTAAACAAAAATTCAAGAGTAAATGAATTTAAACTAAAATAAGGTGTCCAGTCAAGTCATACTTGCAATTTATGTTTGAGTCTGTAACATGAGGAATCGGATTTCGAATTGAAAGGTTTATTTTGAGCGTTGCAGTTCCAAGACACATTCCATTTCGTTTGTTCCTTAGTTTTTGGCGTCGAGTAGTGCGGCTTAGGTATACCGGCTGATTAGTTCATTGATGCTAGAGACCTTCGTCCATATTCCTTTCACTATTAAACTGGACACTTGGTAAAACGAGCAAAGGCTAACTACTGTATGTTAAACTTGAAAGCATGCAGGTCTGTAAATGCAGAAGCCACGAAGATGCGAAGTAGGTTATGGATATCATTTTCACTTAACCACTTAATTTTGAAGTGATAATGTGAGTGTTTGTTTCGGTAAAACTTGGTGATGATGACATCGGCTTCCGGTTTTGAAGTGCTACTGTGAGTGTTCGTTTGGTAAGTCTGCTGGGTGATTTGGCCTATGACAGATGACATCGGCTTCAGGTTTTGAGGTCATACTGTGAGTGTTCGTTGGGTAAGACTGCTTGGTGATTACTGATTATGACTGATGACATCGGCTTCGGGTTTATTCGGCTTTAAGCAAACATGTTTCTACGCATCTCCGTAGTCGTCCGCTGAGGGGTCGATTTACTTTGCAGTGGTCATCTTGCACATGTATGCGTGCGCATGGCCGCATTTGGTGTCATTCCATTCGCCATCCCAACCGTTCGGCATGTTGGTACAGTGCTCCTTACCAACGTTGTTGGGTTCGCCACTGCGCCATCCGGTGTAGCTGACCGCTGATCTATCTGTCCAGATGAAGTTCCCTTCCTCTGCCTCGTCAGTGAAGCCGATCCACAGGCCACTCCCTGTTGTCCCACGGACCGACATCCACATAGTGTAGAGCAGATTATCCTCCTCTGCGCTGGTTATGGACGCCAGGTGACCCTGACCGACTTCAGTAAACTCCTTGCAGTGCTTCTCTGCTTCAGCGAAGGTCTTGGCGGTGCCGAAATAACGGTAGCAGTTGCCAATGTAGAAAGTCCACATCGGTGGACACTTGGGGCATTGTGGTTGACATGCCGCGGCCAAACCCACCAACAGGACGAAGCACAAGACTCGCATGAAAGCCATGATGTTTACAAGTTGTCTTTCAGTTGCAGAATGAGGCGTGGAGATGAGAGGCACTGCTTAAAAACCCTCGCTGGGTCCCACTTTGGTATATCTGTAACGTTACATTGGTGTCGAGTGTCACTTTGCCAATACAATTTGGAGATTTGGCCAGGGCAACATTCCCCATGAAGGCAGTTTGAATTGTTTACCACGTATTACTGAAATTTACATATCACGTCATCTCTTTGGTTTAAGGCTGACTTGTCATTATTGAGGAAAATCAGCATGGTATACAGTCTGTTGAAAATGAAAGGAAATTATACAGTCTGTTCGAGGCTAAATTTGATCGATAATTGTACTGAAATAAGTTGACTCTTCATTTATCCTTTGTTTCCTAAAAGCCAGGCTCGTTGTTGAGTAAACAAACGGGTAGCGCATTCAAGGGCGAAATATGTTGAGTGACTGTAAAAGGCCAAAATATTTTTAATTTAATAGAAAATTCCTGAAGAAAAGAGCCATACAGACTGTAGCGACGTACGTATTGTGTTTTTATCGATAATTCCTCTGAAGCTAATTGGCAGTTCATATCCCTTTTGTTACCTTAATCCGGTCGCTTTCTTTAACACAGGAAGCGCGCACTGCCAACGCCGAATGAATTATTTTCAATACCCGAGGCAAAGTTTCAGTTGCGCTGTTGCAACGATAGATAATTAATATGGCGACGTACATATTGTGTTTTATCGATAATTCCTCTGAAGCTGATTGGCAGTTTGTACCCTTTTGTTACCTTAATCCGGTCGCTTTCTTTAACACAGGAAGCGCGCTCTGCCAACGCCGAATGAATTATTTTCAATACCCGAGGCAAAGTTTCAATTGGACTGTTACAAAGATAGATAATTAAACTGTCTTTGTAACACATATGCAGCATCTGTGTGTGTGACAAAGGATGTCGGATGTCATATTCCCACACAAGTAGGTGCATGCGCTATATTTCAAATCACGCCATTAAAGGGCACGATAGAACAAGCCCAAGGTTTGGTTACAATCACGAGGCCAAGAGGCGGTTGTTGCCTAATAAACTGTCACATCTGACGAACTATATCCGTTCGCCACGCCAGCGTGCACGTCACAGTCTAGCCTCCACCAACAGCCAATCACAACACTCGACGTCACGCTTGACGCCAAGGCGGTCCTGTAGATTTTAGAGGTTGCTACGAACACTGCATTTCAATGGGGTGTTAAAAAGCGATATCATTAATCTTGGCTCGAAATAAGCTAATTTATCACTTTATTTCTTTGTTATCTTATTAGAGGACAAAAACAACAAAATAACTTCACCACAAACAAAAAGAGAAACAAGAGAAACTAGTAAATGGATACCATGGTCGGGGATCCCGAGATCCCGAGATGTAAGATATTCATTGCACATCACCTCAAACATAATGGGCCTACATGCGCATATATACTGTGTATAATTATGTGTGCATACGTACGTCTTTGAACTTTGAACAGAGGCCTCCATAGTCACATGATGTCCAAACTTTGTCGAATCGGCACTGGTGTCTATAGTTGTTCCCAATCAGCTGAATGGCTATTTCTTTAATCCATGATATAAAAGACATTCCAGAATGAAACTGTATGCAAACAACTACAAAATGAGTGAAAGTCATGAGTTATCATTACTGAGGCAAAACAGCATAGACTACAGTTTGTTGAATATGAATGGAAGTTACTGTCTGTAGGAAGGTAAAAGTACTTTTTATTGATATTTCCTCTGAAGTCAATTGGCAGTTCATTCATCCTTTGTAAACTACAGTCCAGGACCACATGGAGTAGACAAAACGGAAACAAAGCGCAAAATCAAAGCAACATCAAAGCAGAGATATATAAAGTCAACTCCTGAGGGAAAGAACCATACGGGCTGTTGAAAACAGACGGAAATAACAGTCTATAGGTGCATATACAAGTGTTGTGTTTTTATCGACAATTCCTCTGAAGCTAATTGGCAAGTAAAATCCCTTTTGTTACCTAAATCCAGCCACAGCCACTTTCTTTATTCAGGAAACACACACTCGCCAAGGCCGAATTAATGATTTTAATTACCCAAGGCAAAGTGTCAGGTGGACTGATGAAAAGATAACTAACATTACTTTTATAGCACAGATGCAGATTTTTTAATTTCATACCGAATTCGGGGGTGTGGGAATATTCCTGCCGGAAAAAATGCCTTACTCAAGCACCAATAATTACAAGCGCTATATTCTCAATAACGCCATTTGTCGGTCGAGGGCACGATAGAACAAGCCCAAGGATTCGTCAAAGTCGCATGGACTAGAGGCGATTGTTGCACAATTAATTGCCACATCAGCTGAACTATTACATCCGTTCGCTGCGCCTGCGTGTATACAGCCTAGCTTCCAACAGCAGCCAATCACAGAACTCAACGTCACATCTGACGTCAAAGCGGCCTTACAGATTTTAGGCGTGTATTCTTAAATTAATTTTTTGTTTTGTTTTTGTTTTTGCCTTGTTTATTTGTAGATTTTTAGTTTTGTAGTTTTGTACAGCGCTTTGATCTTTGTTAAAAGCGCTTTATAAATGCTCCATTTATATGTTATATTATATATATATTCCAAGACTGCATTCCAACGGGTTGTTCAAAATCAGCAGCATCTCTTCCTGCATCCTCAGTCTGAACCTGCAGATTGGCTTGTGATCTTCGCCGATAAAATAGGCTGACCGATTTTCAACGACATGGCTTATATTCGAATTCTATGTGGCTCTGATGGTTGGTCTCGGAGTAGACATTGCCGCAGCATGTCAACCACAATGCCCCAAGTGTCCACCGATGAGGACTTTCTACAATGGCAACTGCTACCGTTTGTTCGGCATTGGCAAGACCTACGATGAAGCTGAGAAGCACTGCCAGCAGTTCACTCAAGTCGGCCAGGGCCACCTGGCGTCCATAGCCAGCGCCGGCGAGAATAATCTTCTCCTCACGCTGTGGAAGTCGGCCCGTGGAACGACATCAGGCGGCCTGTGGATCGGCTTCAACGACTTGGCAGGGGAAGGGAACTACATCTGGACAGATCGATCAGCGCCCAGCTACACCGGATGGGCCGATGACCAACCCGACAACCACAGTGGTAATGAGCACTGTGTTCACATGCGGGAGGATGGGGACAACGCATGGAATGACATCGAATGCGGCCAATCGTTCTCCTACTTGTGCAAGATGACCACTACTAAATAAATGGGCCACACAATGGACGACCACGGAGATGCGATTTGCCACATTAAACCCGGAGCCCTCATGATTGATACCAAGTCGATGTTATCGGCTATGATCGCCAAACATTATTACTCAACGGACACTCACAAACAGTATCACTTGCAAACTTAATGGTTGATTTTCATTGCGTAGAATGCTGGCCAACTACACGGTGAAAACAAATATCGTTTGCACTTCGCATTTTCGTGGCACAAAGTGTTTAAGAACCTGCATGCTTTCAAGTTTAACATTAAGTACTTAGCTTTTGCTCGTCTAACTAGGTGTCCAGTTTAATAGTGAAAAAAATAGCAAAGATCATAAGCATCCATGAACTAGTCTGCTGGCTTAGGACTATACGTTTAAGTCGCACTCGCCGCACACCCCCCAAAGTTGAAGGAACCAACGAACTGCGTAATTTGGGAATGATTTTCAGAGCTGCAATGCACAACGAAACTTTCCATTCAAAATCAGACTCCATATATTACCGGCTCCAAAATCAGTTGCAAGTTTTTACTCTACTGGACACTGATTATTTTAAGCTCAGTCACTGTGTCATTAGCACAAAATTGCTCTGTTGTCGTTTTAGTGTTCAAATGTGTCATTTTAATTTCATTCTCTTGTCAAATTTTACTTATTGGCTAGGGAGTTGTATTGGTATTTTTTGTGATCTAAGTGAACTAAAACCAGATTACTTACATTATGATGAACTTGATTATAAATACAAATTGATTGAGTGACAAGAACACAAGTCCTGATTGAATTTACATGATGTAGAAAGCTAGCGCTGGATAACCAAGTTGCATTAAAAAAAAATGGAACGAAATGTAAAATCAACTTGTGATTGTTGCTGGAAATGAACAGCCTCACAGCTGTTTCCAATAGATTAGATGGTCTGCAATGGAGATTACAAATAGTTTTATGAATTATATTTAAAAAAAAAAAAAAAAAAAACCCTGTCACTTCACCATCGCGCACCCTTATATTTAAAATAATAATCATCGACACTTGCAACTCTGGATCACCAGAATTGAAATTAGCAACAGATTTCCGTTGCTTAAATGTACCCACCGGCAAATTACCAATGAATTTGATTGAAAACTTTTAGGGGTTGTAGGGTTTTGGTTTGTTTTTGATTAATTATTATATTTGTTGCTGTTATCGCATGTTTGCTCTTATTTTAATTCAATTATCGTAGAATAAAAAAATAAACGCATGAAAATTGTATTGGTTGCAAATCATTTGTGCATTTCGAATGGCAACTATTGTCATTCAGGCAATAATTATCAAAAAGTGTCCTTTGTCGCCTAGGTTAGCTATACAATTGTCATCCTTCTTGGATGACATCGAAAGAATCATTGGATCAACAAATAGCGACACAGTATCATAGCACATTATTGCTAATGGGAACAGTTAACCAAACTTTGTCAACTGCAGAATTTAGGGGTAATCGTGTGTATGGAGTCAGGAGCTGACTTCGGGTGGCTGATTTTCTGGACGGACACTTATTTGGGTTTGGCCACTGATTCCAAAAATTAAAAAACGCTTGTTTGATCCACAAATTATCAGAGAGGTGCAGGGGGGGGGAGGGGGGAGGGGGGGGCCCCGAATAGACAGGGGCTGAAGACATTGAACCGCTCTATCTTTTAATTACCGTACACTGCTGGTCGTGTCTGTCGAAAATTTGCCAATCGATCCCTTTTATGTATTTCACATGAGGAAACAAAAACAACAAAATAACCTCAACACAAACGGTGAGGGAAAGTGAAAGTACAAGGATACCACCACTGGCGGCGATCCTGGGAGAGTGGGGTGGGGTAGCCTCGGGGAGGCAAATGGCGTGTCCCGCCCACAAAAAAAATATATCCAAGTGCGTACGCCTTTTCACTCAATCTACCTCAATTTGCACATTATTATTCCAATATAGCTGTAAGATATTGCTAACAAGTGCAACACCCTTTTGCGGAAATTACACATTATGGGCGTAAATGCCCAGATTATTGATTATTATGTGTCCATACTCACATCACTAAACAGCGCCATCTATAGTGTGGTGGTGTCCATCCCCCAACCCACTTGTTGAACTTTGAGGCTGTTGTTTCCCCTACCGACTGCCCAGTATTGACACACACAAAATCCCTGCAGATGATAAATACACCCGTTTACTGTACATATAACGGTTATTTACGTCGAAATAATGAATGTGGAGTGCATATTGTTATTACATGCTTCTTTCATTTAGAACTGAAATACCAATCCGATTTTAAGTATAGTCGCAGTCCACATTCCTGTTTCGATTGTGTTTACTTCTGTTTTTTTGTTTGGTGGGAGTAAAATGTGCTCGGAGGAATCTACCTTTGTGCTGAACTCGGTCCTGTAATCGTCTGGACCCTGATGAGACAAGGTAAATGAACACTGTGCTTGAAGAGATCTACTTAATAAAAGAGCAGATGGTGAACTTATTGTCTTCTTCGTTTAGGTTTTGTTTTGTTCAGCTTATCCGGCTGTACCTTTTGTTTAGTTAATTGGTTATCACGTGTCTTTGGGTTAACAATCCTGTGTTGTGTTTCGTGAAATGTTGTGCGTCAGTAGGCGACTACCCGACTCCAACTTTCGCCTGGAGATGTAAATGCACAGCAATCAGTTTTCAGCATAGACTACGGTCTGTTGGAACAAAATACAAAAATTCGGTCTGTGGGTAAAGAAATAGGAAACGCTGAACTATACAGAAAATTCCTGAGGCAAAGAACCATACCGACTGTTGAAAACAGACAACAGTAGCAGTTTGTGGGAGCGTAAACAAGTATTGTGTTTTTATCGATAATTCCCCTGAAGCTAATTGGCAGTTCATATCCCTTTTGTAACCTAAGTCCAGCAGCATTCGCAGAAATCACGCACTGCCAAGGCCGAATGAATGATTTTCAGTTCATAAGACACAGTGGCGTTAATCTGTGACGGCGAGTGGGGGGGGGGGATGACCCATCAATGCGCTTATATCAAAACGCCGCATGTTAAGCTTTTGCAGTTTTTCTCCATAATTCAGTGCTATTAAATACATTTTGGTGGTTGAGAAGCTCGATAAATACCTCAAAATCCGCAATTGTTTGGTTTCTCATAAAGAAACTGAAGTGGGAGTGATGATTCAATAGCCCAATCCCCCCCCCCCCCGGGTCAAAAAGTGGATATATACCCCCATCCCCCTGGGATTTACGCCCCTGCTGAGACAAAGAATCAAACAGAGTATTACAGTTATTGCAATGTCCTTGTAACACAGATGCTGTATCTGAATTGAATTCCAAACACAGAATTACAGCAACGGTCAACAACATCAGTACACTAATCTACCGCAAACTGCATTCCTTAACGACATTGGGTCGTATGTATAAAAACTAGCATTTGCTTTTACTACCTAAAGTTAAGCATTTACTTGCATTTGTATGAATAAAAATGAAGCAAACACTTTTACTGGAACTGAAAGCTTTTGCTAAAGCTAAACGTATTTACTTTTGACTTGTTAGCTTTTGCTAGACTAGAAGTGTTTAATTCATTTTGTATGAATAAAAAGGAGTAAATGCTTCAAATTTCAAGTATTTACTTGTCATTTTTCAAGGCTGGGTTGGAGCAACCTTGAAAATATAAAGCAAATACTTCTGCGAAAAAAACTGCTGCATTTATTAATATCAATAACCCAAAATCAACACAAAATGTTAATAAGCTACATATAATACCATACACTGTACTTTGAATACAATTTATGCGAAATTTAAATGTTTTTTTTTTTAATTATTAATTTCATTACTAGAAGAATTGACAATTTGGCAATTTGTTCACTATATGAGAAGTGTTAGTGTAATATTCATTGCGGCATAAAATGATTAAGGATAACTTTTATCCAATGGCACCCTGGGGACTGAACAAAATGAAATCATTGTTTTAGTTTATTAGATCAGCAATCTTTACAAACTATTTTTTTGTTAATACTTCAATAAACAAAACTCCAATTTGTGTATTGAATTTTGGTATAATTTTACCAGCTTTAACACGTGTCTGTGATTTTTTTATTCAATTGTGACGTCTACAGGACACTGTGGACTAATACAAATTTCATGAATGATGAAAGTTCTGTATTCTGCAAATGGCGAGTCACGATTTTTGCTGGATTTGAGGATCAAATAATGTACTTCTACATGTTTATATACTGTATGCATCACCTTGATTTGCACTATTACCCTACGTGTAACCCCCCCCCCCCCCCCGTGTGTGTGTGTGGCAGTTCTTACACACAAAAGATACCCTATTGTTGACAACCATTCGTGCATGAAAATAATCCAACGGTAAGAAGCATTTGCCACCTGTTTTCTTACTAGTAAATGCTAAACAGTAAAGGAAAACTTTTGTTCACACGGAATCAAGCATTTGCTTTTCCTTAATGCTTGAACTCCAAAGTAAATGCTTTTACTTTTTGCTTAAGCTTCCCAGCATTTGCTAGTTTTTATACATATGACCCATTTTTACGCAGCAGTATTTGCTTTATACTTTTAATTTAGCTCCAACCCAGCCTTGAAAAATGACCAGTAAATACTTGACATCTGAAGCATTTACTCATTTTTATTCATACGAAGCGAAGTAAACACATTATTGTCGAGCAAAAGCTAAAATGTAAAAAGGAAATAATTTCACATTTTAACCAATACTTTTTAGTAAAAGCGTTGGCTTCGTTTTTTCCATACAGATGCTAGTAAACGCTTAAACATTTGTACAAAAAACAGATGCTAGTTTTTATTAATACGACCCAATATCTCGATTCAACATCGATCAAACCTGAGCTTCTTATTGTACAGAAGCACATGCTGAAAACAGACACACAATAATCAGCACATTGTGAGGTGGTAAACATTTACATAGGCGGAATTGCACTCAGAAATATGTCAATTTATGCAAATTATGAAAAGGTTTCAGGGCGACGTCACATCCAACCAAATGACCTAATAATTACCAACGACGCGCTGATTGGCCAGAATGCAAATTCATCGCGCGGAATTTTAGTCAGCAATTTATTGCTCTTTACTTTGCGAATTTCAGGTCTTGCCTGTCCACGTTCCCTATGCAAACATATTTGTACCAAACACTAACTAGTCTAGTCGCGAACCCCTGATTGAACGCCATGATCTAGAAAGAATGACGCTATAGAAATGCCGTATTATTGTTATTATTTTTAAACGCATGCACCCCTATTAGGGCGACACTTGTTGCTTAACTTTTCTTTGGGGCGACACACCTGATTAGGTCTACGATTTGGTGTCTTTTGTAGTGTCCCGCTTGAACAGCGTCCATTATTATTATTATAAACGTATTGCAGTTGAACCAAAGGAAGAGTTGAATCCGATTTGGTACAAGGTAACATGCTCTCTAAATGTAAAACAGTGGGGAAAAACACTCGGACTTGTCCCCATATGGCTCTTTAAGAGTGGAAATTAAATACTCTTTTTGAGTGGATTTTCACTAATGGACCACGGTGAAAATTAGCTTTAAAAGATGCAAACTTCACTCTAAAAGACCATTTGAAACGAGCTACCGCCATAAGGCTCTTAAATAGAGTGGAAGTTAATTACCCTTTTAGTGTATTTTTTTTTGTACTACGGGCCATAGTGAAAAAAAACACTCAAAATAACAGCAAACAGTCCACAAAGTATGTGCGCGCGAAATGCCGACGTTGTAGACTCCCTCTCCCACCATGCACGCAAGGCATACGCAAGGGTTCCAATCCCACCCCACCCACCTCCTCCCCGGCACATAATACGCATTCCAGTGTACAATACGTGTAGACATGTAGGCCTATTGTACAGGTACATGTACATTACAAAGTATGCGCTAATTGAAGCAGGCGTTTTATTGGCGACCCGACCAAGAATTGTGGATAGAGGACAGGGTTTAAAAAAATTGGGGGTAGTTTTTGGGTAAAACAATGACGAAGATGTTCAAATGCAACACGAGTATAAAGATTGCGATGACCGTGACACACTGTGAATGAGCAAAACCGCGTTGATTCACATTACATGAAATATGAAACGCGTACCAACATTGCATTTTCTACCGAATGTTACTTCTCCAATTTGGAGAAAAGAAATATTGTCGTTAAATGTAAGCGAAGTCAACTAAAGGTTGTAAAAGATGTTTTGGAGTGATAAAAAATCGACTGTAAAAATAATTACTTTTTACCACAGCTAAAGAGGGGCCCGTATAACTATCGCCTTTTTATCACATCGCGGTCTATAAAGTTTTATGACCTCTCAATTAATTTAAAACACTCCAATTGAAAATATGAGATATGTCATGCGTCCAAAAAAAATTAAGAATGAGAAGTTATTACAAGTATCATTTTTGCAAAAAGGTGGGGTAAAACCACTGATCTCTATATAAAGACTGGATAGCGGATATGCATACAACATTCACACAGTAGACTTTGCATATGGACCAATTCGCCCCCGGTCTCACGAAGATGGCCGCGTATATACGAACGTTCTACGCGTAAATACGCGCGCGTTGTATCAACAGTTGACGCGCATTTTGGTCGTGTACACATATTATGATGTTCTAAAAAGGACACATTTCCGTAGTGATTATTATTTCAAAAACGCCGAAAAAGTGATTTGCGGCATTATAAAAGTAACCACGACGTTAGAAAATTGTAGTAAACCTTGGTCAGTTGGTCAGTGGTGGTGGCCAAAATATAAGTCAAGTGAACCGCGACGTTACAAAAGAAATCATGCTGTCTATAAAAACGACAACTTGTCCTTTGTAGATCACCAGCCGGTCTCACCAATATGGCGTCAAATTCGTACATTGTGCGGCTCTTTATTAGCTATCCAGTCTTTATATAGAGATCAGTGGGTAAAACGGGGGAAATGTATACGTTCTGCTTCCGTATCATGAGTCTTTCAAGCGCGGCTTCCGCGAGCACTCTCCCGCGTCACGTGAGACGAACGCGTAGAGTGATGACGTAATAATACGTTGAATCAATACCAATACGTCATGCGGCAGGAATTTTAAACCTGACAAAACTTTCTTTTGTCTAAATCTGTGTAGTAGATGACAACTTCTGAAACTTGAGGTGGTCATTGAGTAAAAATGAAATTAAAGACCAAGATGTCTCTTACGGTTTTCAAATTGTGTGAACAAACTTAAAGGGCTCGTTAATATTTAAGAAAAAATGTAAAATTGACCGTGTATAGGATTGCACCCATGATCTGCTTAACACATTGGTTGTAAGTAGGTATATCTTTGCGGAGTGTTAAGTAACAGTATGATGGAGCGTAAACAAGTATATACTGTGTTATTATCAAAAATTCTGTTTGCTTAATACCCGAAGCCAGCCTTTCTTTAACAGAGAAAATTCGCATGGCGAAGGCCGAATTAAGCCCGGTTCATACTCGGCGCGAAAGCGAAAGCAAACGCGCGAAATTGTGACGTCGTGGCAAGTATTCGCGAAGTTGAACATTTTTCAACTCGGGCGAATTTCGCAGCGAATGCTTCGTGACGTCAAATTCGCTTCGCATTCGCGTGAAGTATGAACCATGCTTTATACAAAGACGATAGATTTTCAACAATTATTCGAGGCAAAGTATGGCTGGACTATAAAAAAAAAAGATGGCTGTTTAAAAAAAGTCATATAGATTGTGGTATTTGAATTTAATCCCGAGTTTTGGTGCAGGTTAGGCCAAAAAAAAGTCTCCGGTTTCTGGTATGCGCGCGCGTCGCCTTAGCCATGCGCGTCGGCAAAATGAAAACGTTTTTTTTTTCAATGAAAGATGATGTCTCAAAACAGCCAAACTCACTGGTTTGACTAGAATCCTGCTGCTGCACAATTTTAACGTGTTTTTAGATTATGGTCGAGAATAAGCTTTATGTGGCCTCTCTGGACTCCCATATTTGCAAGTTTAGTCGGGCACCATTTGCAGTCTTCAACCGACATTTGAAGCAAAAAAAATTAGGTAAAAAAAAAAAAAGCCGCGTCGCCGCACCACTTTTTGGGCAAGCTCAATACCAGAAACTGGAGACTTTTTTTTTGTCCCAAAGAGACTGCCTTAAGACTGGTTATACTCAGCGCAAACGCGAACGCGAATTTGTGACGTCATGACATGTTTTCGCGCTGCGAATGGGCCGATCCAGTAAGCCCCTCCCACTGCGCACTGGGCAAATTAAAACGTGCTCCTCTCCAATGCCACACTGCATTTTCCTGCCGCGCGCATCATATGCGCGTGCACGCATGTCGGACTTTTGTGCACGCATGTCGGACATAAATCACGGCTGTGATTGGTCAGAATACCATGGGGAGGTGCTTACTGGATCGGTCCATTCGCAAAAAGTTGACCACATTTCAACTCCGGCGAACTTCGCAGCAAATGCGTCATGACGTCAAATTTCGCATCGCATTAGCATGAAGTTTGAACCAGCCTTTACTTTAACACCAAAAAATAATTGCATGCGCCATTTTCTAAAATATGCCATTAGCATATCAAAGGCACAATCTAACAAGCCTAAGGATTGCTCAAAATCAAGAGGCCAAGAGGCGTTTGTTGAATAATTATTTACCATGTCTGCTGTACTATTAAATGCGTTCGCTGCGCCAGCTTGTACGTCACAGACCTGCCTCCAACAGCAGCCAATCACACCACTCTACGTCACGCTTGACGCCTAAACGGCCTGACAGATTTTAAGCGTGTGTACCAAGACTACAATCCAACTGGTTGGTTAAAATCGGCATCATTTCATCTTGTATCCTCAATCTGAAACTGCAGATTGGCTTGTGATACTTACTGATATAATAGGCTGACCGATTGTCAACGGCATGGCGTTCAGGCGAATCTTGTATGTGGTTCTGATGGTTGCTCTCAGCGTAGATATTGTTACAGCAATTAAACCACAATGCTCAAAGTGTCCATCGAAGTGGACTCTCCACAATGGCAACTGCTACCATGTGTTCCTCATTGGCAAGACCTTCGCTGAAGCTGAGAAGCACTGCCAGGAGTTCACTAGAGTCGGTCAGGGTCACCTGGCGTCCATAGGCAGCGCCCTGGAGCATGATCTGCTCTTCGAGATGTGGAAGTCAGTCCGTGGGACAACAAAGGTTGGCATGTGGATCGGCTTAACTGACAAGGCAAAGGAAGGGAAGTTCGTCTGGACGGATGGGTCATCGACCAACTACGCCAAATGGGACAATGGCCAACCCGACAACTACGCTGATCGTGAGCACTGTACTCACATGATGATAGATCGAAGCGATGGCCGTTGGAATGACCTCAATTGCAACCAAGTTTACTCCTACATGTGCAAGATTAGCCCTACGGAGTAAATCGACCCCACAATGGACGACCGCGGAGATGCGTAAGAACATATTTGCAACATCAGACCTGAAGCCCTTATAACGATGCCGAATCGAGGTCATCTGCTATGATCACCAAACAGTCTTACCAAGTTGGACACTAACCAACAGTTTCACTACCAAACTAAACGGGTGAATTTCATTGTGTATATACTGGCCGGTTACATGATAAAAAAGAAATCAAGTGTACTTTCATGGCTTAAACGTTCATGATACTACATGCTTTCAAGTTAAATATTTATGTATTCAGCTTTTGCTCGTTAAAACTGGTGTCCAGTTCATTAGTGAGAACAATTTCAATAAAGCTCAAAAGCACCAGTGACCTTATCTGCTGGTTTAAACGTTTGAGAATGCTGGTTGGTTCTACGTTTAAGCCGTAGTCGTATCTCCACAAACTAAGAAATCCACGAATCGCGTAATTTTGGAGTGTTTCTCAGAACTACAACGCACAAAGAAACGTTTAAATATTTCTGTCGTTTTAAGTTTAATATCTTGTTAATTATTACTTACTGGTCAAGGAAATCTGTTTCTTTTGGTAATTTTAATGATCTGAGAACAAAACAAAATTAGGTGTTCTTACAGTTTGATGGACGTATGGAGAGCACAAATGGTTTCATGAATTTTACAATAAAAAAACACTTTAGTCACTTTAGCTTCATGCACCCTTAAATTTAAAATGAAAATTATCCACAACCATTATTTGAAAGGCGAATAATGGTGTTTAAATCACCGACGATTGGCAGCTTATTCGTTGACTGGTTGGAAGTAAAGTCCTGAAGTGACTTCTAATCAGGTGATCCGAGTTCGATGCCCAGTGAGCATTTTTCACTTCTTCTCATTTTACCTTTTAAATACGTAAAGTGATGAAGGAACATTTCTCACAAGACGTAAAGCCTACCTTGGGTTTGTGTTGTGGAGGACAAGTCATTAAATATGCAATATAATGGCCAATCCGAAGATGGGAAACGGATGTCGTTTAGGGGAAAACAATTTGCTAGCCGAATAACAATTCGCTAGCCCCAATATTTTGTAAAAAGTGCCCATTTTCTAGTTCTCCTTGTTCGTTCACGTTTATTTTCACACCGCGTACTTGCGTAAGAACAAAAATATTTCACGACGCAAAGATTTACTAAATACAGTCGATGGGTTCTACTCTGGTTGGCTGGAATTCTGTCTGATAAGTCCTTCAAGTTAAGCCCAAAAAAGTCATATCCTAAAAGACATTTTGGTCTCCTATTTTAGTTTCAGTTTTCACCCAATGAGTTCCAGTTAGAGTACACTGAGTTCCTAATGTCAACATGACTTTATTTCACATTTTCGGAAGTGAGAGGCCTTTTTCGAGGGTGAACTTAGGCACGAAATGTTGTGGTTAACAGAGCCATGAAATTTGGCGCGGATTGAACGTTATTGAACTAAACCGTGGTTCACTACCGCACAAAAAAAGCAATCAGGTACGTGTTAGTTAAATATGTAAAATGCTTACGTTTCCTTACAAACTTTCTGTTCAATTACGGCTTTAACATTAGAAATTCTTGACTGCTTTGTTGTGGGATATGATATTTCTAACACTTGAGGGGCGAATAGCTGAGGCGAATGCGGCTAGAGGAGGGTAAAAATCGCCACATATAACACATAGGCGTAGCCGACGGGGGGGGGGTTAAGGGGGTATTGAAACAAATATTTTGTAAAGATTGGCCTTTTCCAATCAAAGCCTTTTCTCGCAAGTGTTCCCCCCCCCCAACTGTTTTAAAGAGAGCCTTTTTTTTACACAAGTGCCCTTTTTAACTAGCGGTTGTAACGAGTGCCTTTTGGGGGATTTCGTGCTTGTGCCGCCCTGAAAAACATAAATTGTCCGAAAGTGTGTACGTTCGTCCTGTTTGAACAGCGCCCTCATTGAAAGATGTTAACCCCCACCTCCTATTTGATTTAACGGAGGCAAAGTGTCCGGAGAAAAAAACCTGTCTACATTTCAGCACGGATGTGCGAGTGCCCTTTTCAAGAACTGTTTACCCCCCACCATAAACATGACCTTGCTGCGCCTATGTAACACCATTGCAGTCGGTGGTTGTTTTGCGATATCTCGCCAACAAGCCAGTACTCTGCAAGA
Organism: Patiria miniata; assembly: GCF_015706575.1. Taxonomy (NCBI): domain Eukaryota; kingdom Metazoa; phylum Echinodermata; class Asteroidea; order Valvatida; family Asterinidae; genus Patiria; species Patiria miniata. The sequence continues at coordinate 15,290,952 of NW_024037068.1, forward strand.
AATGACTTAAATCACTGTAGTGACACCCTTTGCTTTAACTGCGGGCTTTCCTGCCGGACACGAGACTGATCGGTTGCAGCTGCTGTTCTCAATTGCTGTTCTCAATCAACAGCGAGTTCATAGGTCTAGCCAGTGCCGGTACCTGGCCGCGTGTGTCTAATAATTAAGACGCCTGTGTAGTGTTTTGGTCAAACTGAGGGCGCACTTCCAACTCGTTTTTCTTGTTGTGCATGGTCTCGCAAAGTGCACTGAAACGGTACAATGTTTGTGAGGGGTGTTAAGTCAGCGAACTTTTGTAGGATTAGAGGTCCAAAGATTCACGGTAAATTCACAAGTACCACTTGAATACAGCGCAGTGAGATAAAGGTGATCAACAGTTATCATGTTTGGACCAGGATATCTTGGCTGCTGGCAGTTTGTTCAAATTTGCCCTGACTGAAACATCTAAGTTGTACACCATCAATAGAGACGACAAGTACATGTTATCAGTTAAAGGTAAGAATATTGTTCGGTATTTCATTGGTTAAACATTTCCGATACAAAACACATGTGCTGCCAGTGTGACAGATATCATTTTTAAAAGGCTATGAATAGATTGAATTCACACTGGTATTAAATTCGCACTGGTATTGTAAGCAGACAGGCTTTTATAATGCAATACTTCAATTTGCATTGAATTCAACACATAAACGTTTTAAACAGCAATTCGATATTTTGAAAATATTATATTAAAATGAGATTCAGTATTCGACGTCTTGCTACGTTCCATTGATCTGAAGGAATAGTTCACAATTTAATCACGCGTTTCTCCCCTTTTAAACCAAGTCTTGTCGAGTCGTCCAAGAAAAGATTGATATTAAGACAAAGATGATATAATTAATAATTAAATATCTACATATAATTAATTATTTAATCGGTATCGGCCTAACGGCCAGTAAGGAAATTAAAAGGAACACTTATAATATGTTTCCCAGCCTTTCTTTTACAATGAGAAGCGCAGGTGTCACAACTTTTTCTATGTTAACCCAACGGTCTGTCAGTTTTTAACTTGCAATCAAGTTATTGAATTTTTAAATGGTATCAACCTAAAAATAAAACAACTGTACAGACTGAACCCTCTAATAAAAACAAAATGAAACAAGAGACTAATGATTCGGAGTGAAAATCGCTTAAATATTTAGAGAACAACATTTTCTTGTAAAAATCAATCGGTGAATTTCATAACGTCCGGTTTCCAGTTTTAGTACGTGAGAGGGTATTTTCACAGGAATATTTTCACAGGGAAAATCAAGAGAAAGAGTTCAAACTGAAGTAGTTCTGAGCCGATAAATTAACGATTCACATTCTTACGAGATCGCACCCTCACAGCCCATACGAGATAAATAGCACCGAACTTGTAAACAAGGTAAAAACTCTTTCCGTGGTATTAAAATCAAAAAGTAACCAATCAAAATTAAACAAAGCAAAAAAGGAAAGGCTTCAAAAGTTTTCAAATGTTGTTCAGTATCTCAGCATGCTGTGAAAAACTGAACAGTCCCTTAAAATCTTACCAAAGTACATATAGACGACCCATTTTCATATTTTATAAACTGATAAAGGTAGGTTCAAAATACTCATTCAAGTGCATCCAGATGGCTAAGTAAATATAACGACATGATATGACGTTATTACTCAGGGCTTATCATAATTATTCCAGCACCGGTTTGTACCGTTTTGTGGGCGTAACTCCTTGAGTTATTTTTAACATCGAATTACTAAAGCTATCACTCAACTGTTAGCAGTTTTTGAACACATTGGTATCGTTCAACCCGTGTCGGACTGAACGAAACCGACATGAACCAAACCGAACCTCACTCTAACAAAACCGCCCCACACGAACCAAATCCTAAACCACCCGATTTAAGCCCGACCCAGCCCACACCAACCCACCCCAGCCTAATCCATCCCATCCCAACCCACCCCAGCCCAAACCAATAGCAGCATTTGGGGTTTATGGGATACCACTATTGTTCGACCCCAGTTCCCTTCTTTTGTTCTCCTTTGTCCCCTTAGAAATCTCAAAACGTACAGCGTTACGGCTATGGGGTACTTCAATTTCTAAAGACAGACTTGCGGGGTACCATTGTCCCTATTGTTACCCTTTGTTCCCGGTACCCCATAAGTGCCAATATGTAAGCGTATCCGAGCCTAACCGGTTGGATACAAGATATTTTGTGGGCAATATTTAACCATAGGGCCCAAGTGACGTTGCAAGGTGATTTTTTTTATTTAGGGTATACGTGCAAAAAAGGCATGCGCCCATCCGTGCTGAAGGTTAGACAGTAATTTTTTTTTTACCGGTCACCCCGGCCTCGGTAAAATAAAAACGCACGCTATTGTAAGCGGACGATCATAGGCAAAAGGTGGACAAAAGGTGGCGCTTTTCATGGCGGCACAATGGCAGACGTTCGCGCGTCGTTCCAAAAAGGACACTCATTCAAAAAGGCGCTTGTAAAAAAGAGCCCTTGTGGGAATAAAAAGCCAACCGATCCCGTTAGCTCGGTGGTCGAGTGGTAAGACATCTGCACTAGAAAGCAGGAGGTCGTGGGTTCGAGTCCCACCCAAGTGATATTTCCAACTTTCACTCGGGAGGTAACACACTGAGTATACAGTGTTTAAACGTCGGTGAAGGGCAAAACCTAATTTGATTTATATCACCCCGATGCTAAATTCCATCTTAAAATAAAAGGGCACTTGTTACAAAATATTTGGGAATAAATACCCCGTCCACCTCCAACCCCAACCCCTCCACTTCCCCGCTTGCTACGCCACTGGGGCTTACTCTTGAAAGTGACTTGCACCTGATTTTCACAAATTCATCCTTGCGTTTTTCGATCACAGATGGCTACTGGGTCATCAGTACGTTCTACATTGGAACAGATAAGCGGAAAGCATCTTGAGTGCACTATCTGCCAAGAAAAACACAAACTGCCCAAAGTACTGGACTGTCAGCACAGCTTCTGCGAGGAGTGTCTGCTGACTTATCATAATGGCAGATATAACGCCGAACCAAATATCCCTTGTCCACTGTGTCGTCAGGAGACGGTACTTCCTGTGTCTGGCGTAAAAGGCCTCAAGACCAATTTCCATTTGGCTGGACTTATTGAGGAATTTAAATTACAGGAAAAGGTAGCATGCTCAGCTGAAGCAAAGTTGCTCTGTCAGGTGTGTGATAAGGGGAACGAAGCCAAGGATCGCTGCTTGGATTGTGAGATGAATATCTGCATGGATTGCTTTAAGACACACAAGCAATTTCCAGGATTAGCAAATCACAAAATAGCAAGTTTTGAAAACATTCGTCAGGGAAAGTGAGCATGACTAAACAACCGGACGAGTATACATGCCACAAACACAAGCAGAGCTTGAAACAGTTTTACTGCAAGACATGCGATGAGCTGATCTGCCAGGCATGTACTGTCATAGATCACTCCAAACCAAATCATGACATCATTGAAACTGGAAATGCTTCGAGAGAATACAGAGAGTCATTGAAGAATGACTTTTCTGCTTTGGGTAGAATCATACAAAGGCTTGGGTTGTCTCTGCAGGACACAATTGAAGCCAAGAAAGTGGTCAAGGACAAAACGGCAAAGTCTCGAAAGGAAGTTCAGCACAGAGCTGTTGAGGTCATAGCAAAGGTCAAAGCTGAAGAGAAACGACTCCTCAATGAGATCACAACCCAGGAACAAGAGCAAAACAAGCGATTGGATGAGCACGAGAAGACACTGAGTACCATGCTGCAGAGAAAGGAACATTCTCTGCAGACAAGTCAAGCAGTGACGAGAAACGCATCAGACTTGGATTTTCTTTCCCTATATCCCGTAATCAAGAAAGACATGGACAAACTCAGAGGTCAACCGACTCCCAAGATGGTAGGGTTGAAGTCGCATCCCGTGTTCGTCCAGAGTAAGAAATCTGATATCAATTTGGGAAAATTGATGATGGAAGAAACATGGGAGATGTGTCAATCTTTTGGATAACAAGGTAAAGGTAAAGATGAGTTTCAATCAGCCAGAGGCATTGCTGCTGCTGCTGAACCTGACGAGATTGCTGTGACTGACTGGAAGAACGAGCGAGTAATCATCTGTGACGAACAGGGTAAAACCAAGGGCTCCATTTCCGTTATTTCAGGTAATTTGTTCGACTTAAACACATTTCATTTCAAGGAGATGCCTCGTTCTACATATACTATATGTGCATGCATGCATGTATATAAATATACTATATTTATGTAAAGTATAAGCATTGCGTCAACATAAGGAATTACTCAGTATACAAATAATAATGTGTGAAACGCGCACTGAGTATAATATACGCTCATAAAAAAAAAATGCATTCAACAATATTTCTTTTGGGAGGATCATTTTTCCTTTACATTTTTCTGAACACCAACTGATTTCAACAGTGAACGTAGAATGACTGCTGTGGATCGATAAAAAAAAATATTTTTGTCCATTTCCATTTTTTGTTCTTTTGAGTTGGACCCCTTTTCAGCTCCACAATACGTCGTGTCCTTGCAACAAGGTCGCTTCTCAACATGGGCCGTACATGAAACGCGAGCTTCAGAATGTCAAAATGCCTCATCTCACTCGTATGGACACACAAAGTCAATGGACGTCGAGACACGACCTTGTTGCACCACGGATCCTACACATAAGGATGAACGACTGTTCTGAACCCTTGTACAACATGCAACGAGCGCACTTGCCTAAATTGGTTGGACGCGTGATAACGTGCATTAATAAATGTACCCGTTGGCATGTTAATCGCGAATTTTCCAGAATAGTCATTTTGTCGAGGTTTTTTTTCATGACGATTAAAACTGAAATATTCATAAGCTGTAAGCAAAACCACTCTTTATGTATACTTGTTCCACAATTGTTAACATTTAATTACTTCAGGATATAACAGACGGTATTGTGCAGTTTTTGTCGTCATAGATGAAGTGTTTACACGGGAAATAAACGTCAAATGTGACACCTTTTCCAAGGAGAACACCGTTTACCCGAAATATAATTTTTGATAAGGCTTTCATTAAAACTTTTAGAGAGATGAACCGATGAAACAAATGCAACATTTCATAGTTCATTTTAAAGCTAAAGATATTGTGCTATAAAATTCAATAATAGAGGCCAAAAACGTAGGGTCATGAATATTCAAAAATATAATTAGCTGGCTTGACAGACTTTGACATCAGATCGGGTGCAGAGCCCGGCAAATCTGAAAGCCGCTCCGCGCAGGGGTCTTTGGAAACAAGTATTTGTGGTTATCCCACCTGTATGGGGCGTTATCACGCGTCTAACCAGGAGTTGGGCCGAGTCGTTAATAATCCTGGTGTATAGGATCCGTGGTTGCACGGAGCGTATTCGCGCGAGATACGACTTCTTGCAGGATGGAGTGACGACCTTGTTGCACTGACTTTTTTTTTAGCTGACGTTACGACTGTGCCGGATGGATGGATGGTTGCGAGTCTACGAGTTGTTCAGGTGTACAAACGAGACAGGACACTAGCCTATAAGTTCAAAACAGCATCTGAAAGTGAGGTTGGCGAGACAAAAATTCAAAGTATAGTAGTCATGAACAATGGCAACATCATAGCGGGGGATACCAAGAGGAAGGTTTTGACTGTACATCAGCCGGGTAAAAAAGGCAAACTCATACGCACCATACCATTGAGGATCCGACCTGACTTCTTGGCTGTACTGAACAATGATTGGATTGCAATCAGTGACTGCGAAGAGGGACTAGCGGGCATAATGGATATTTCCCATAACAAAGCTACTACAGTCGCCTACGTGCAACCAACCATAGTCGGTAAACCAGTGAAACACTGCGCGGGTATATGCAGCAATAGCTCGGGTATCTACATTGCAGTGGACACAGGGTACGTCAACACCGGTCACATTCACCATTATGACAGCACATGTCAGTTTGTCAGCTGTGTGGTGCAAGGTCTGTACAACCCCTTAGGAATCACATTCAAAGCTGATGGGCAGCAGCTGGCAGTGGCTGACCAGTACTCGGTAAAGATATATCACAAGGTGTAATGTCATTCAGCATGATGCTGACTAACTTGTCACCTCCTAGCTCCGAACAAACCGATGAAGGAGTCCTATATGATTTTACCAGTCGGCCCAATTTTTCAATACTTTCCTCCAGTCAAATCCCTATCAATCTCTTCATAATGTGGGCCTGATAGTTGTCATAGCCCATCATGTATATACAGCAGCGTATCCAGCGTTTGATGTCAGAGGGGGGGGGGGTGTCACAGATGACGAATTTTGTTTGTAATAATCTTATGGGTTAATTTCAGTTAAAGTGGTATTTGGAAATTATTATTGTATAAGACGATTTGTGATAATTGTATAATTCTGGTGGTTATGATTGTATAAAACATCCCGGTGTATATTGAGCAATATTCGGAAATCCAAAATTGGTTTAAGTGAAACGCGAAACTAAAGGTATGAGTTGCCACTTTAAACCAGGGGTATTCGGATAAAACGTATTTTGTTAAAGTTTCACACCTGACAGAGTTTTAGACATACTAGTACGGCCGTCGTGCCCATGTCCCGTATTTGGGTTAAATATGCAAATAGTTCAAGCGTAAATTGCCACGCAGACTACCATGCACGTATTGTGCTGTATGGGATTGGTCGCCCAGTACCCATGCATGGGTGCGGCACATTCCAATTAAATGTTTGTGGGTGTATAAAAGCAAGGTGTAGGGAGTGGCACGTCACTTAGTGGCAAGCAACTCAGCTCGAAGTCTCTTAGGGCACAGAGGCCCTTTTTGAATTGGATCTCCAGTTCTGGGGAAAGCCGACGGAAGTTTATGTTGCCGGCCGATGCCGATGATTGAGGATACCCGTTGGGCTGTGGGTTTTCCGAGGGAGCTCGTAATGCCACCTAGTCACAAGCCTTAAAAGCCAGATTTATTCTGTAAGTTGTGATTTATTTAATTTAAAATCATCATTGAACACTTGTGAAATTTTGCGTGGTTACCACTGAACTGTTTCAGGTTTACTCAGCCTGCATGCACATAAAAACCTATTGATTTGGTTTTTATGTCAAAGATGTCTTTTCGCTAGAATTGTGAGGGTTTCTTTGTGTTAAGATAATTTATAAAATTGCGGTTTTCTTACACTAAAGTGAACTGTATTTGTACGAGTGTATTTATTAGCATAAACACATTAAATTTCAGGGTTTTTTTCGGTTGGGATCGGGACACCGTGATTCTAAGCCGGAAGTGCTGTGCCGACCGCCGTCCAAGCATGCATCAGTGGACCTGACGTCACCCGCTGGAAGCCGCCGATGCTCCCGTGTGCTGCTGTCTCCGTTCCCCTTGTCTGTCCCGGTGTCACGGTCTCACTTCTCCGGCGTGCTGGATTCTCCGGGTGAATGCGGCGGATAATTGAGCACGTTACAGTGCACGTTACATGAGCTCGATACATGTTCATGTGTCCGTTGTGCTTACTTTTCCTCGGGCGGTGCTATGGAGTCTATCAAGTCCACCCAAGAATGTGTTATGTAACACTTCCTGTGGGTCAAGCTTAGAGAGGACTGGAGTATTTTGCCTCCATGGTCTTGCAACAGCGTGGGTGTGTACGTGTATGGAAGAATAATTAAGAACGAACTCCTTAGTCTGTTCATGGCTCCTTGGTCTGTGAAAGGTCTGTGTTCCTTGCTCGTTCGTGGTTGTCTTTATTTTTGCAACCAGCCATGTGTATCCTTCACATCTTTACATGTACAGTGTATTGGGAGTTCCGCGCGCCACGAAAATTCTGGATTCGACTGGTACCTTGTAACGTATACATTTGTACATACAAATATCCAAAGACCTCACGTGCACCCGTACAACCCTAACGGGACTCAGTACACAATAAAGTTGGCGAAATGTACACTACTGCGCAACTTGCGCATGCGTGTTTAGGCGAAATTTCCCTCTGCGGAGAAGCTAGCACGCCGGAGAAGTGAGACCGTGACACCGGTACCGCGATGGAGTTGGTGATGGGTATTTTATTTATATTGTATTAATTCTTGATGTGTAATGTAAGTTGAAACTATAGTAAGTTAATTGTTAGTTTTGTTTATTTAAGTTTGGTTTATTGGAATTAAATGTTTTGAATTCGTTATAACTTGGTCGTGTCTTGCTTTCCTTTGTCGGTGTTGTACATTTCTGAGGTTTTCCTTAACTGTATCCTTTCGCATCGTCCCGATCATGGCGGACCTTGTGACTGCACATCCGCGCCGAAACGTAGACATGGTTTTTTTTCTCCGGACTCTTGCCCTCCGTAAAATCAAAAAGCGGGGGGGGGGGGGGGGGGGGGGCGCTGGTACCCATCTTCCAAATGGGGGCGCTCTTCAAAACTGACCATTATTATGTATACTATATTATTATATGGACAATTTCACGGAGCATTGTAATGGTTGTTGAGCGGGTTTTCTTTGGTGGTATTGATGTCAGAAGAACTCTATAAACACTTCAAATCATTGCTGACAAAAAAAATTGTCAAACAAATCCGCCGGGGGGGGGGCAAAGTGCCCCCCCCCCCCTAACGCAAACCCCGCGGCCTTTATCGAATGGTTTAACGATTATGTCTCCTCTTTGCTTTAGGCCGATCAGAGCGATGCGGTCCGCTTTTGATATGTTAGATTTGACATTTTTTATTTCCAATTTGGATAATTCCTCCAAAGTACTCTCAATGTATGATTCTAGATTGAGGTTGAAGGTAGGTTGGGGATTCCAAGTGGAGGACAATTTGAAAGGATGCGAATTTGAAGGTGTTACTCTCCCTTCCGCTTTTAACCGTAATCTCATTTTCCTGAAAAATGATTGGGAATGGCGAAGGATGGTCGACCTTTTTGGTTTTCTAGGGGTGGGTATAAAATTTAAACCGCTACCCAGAGCAATCAGTTCAATGTTAGAGAGCTGAGTGTCCGAAAGATTCTTTACATAGGGCATACTATGTTTAGCTTTTAGCTCAAGAGAGATTGTCTTCGCCCATTTCTCATGCTTTTTGCTGATTTGGCGGGATTGGACAGATCTATTCTTAGCTGCATTAGTTTTGTTATTCTTTTGGCTTTTATTAAATCTCCTCGCCATGCTCAAGCAGACTCAATGTATATTTGTGTTCAATCAGTATTGGCTGAATGAGGTCTGCAAGAGAGCGTGGACATTTGCGGTTTTGGTTTCTGTGGCATGCCAACAACTTATATGTGTGAGCTGGGACGAGGGATGGGGTGGAGCGCATGTGCAAGACAGTGCAAAGTCACGGCAAGATTTGTGAAGTCAAGCGCAATGGAACAAGCCGGGCGGGCGGGGGGGGGGGGGGGAATAAGGTTGGGAAGGAAACGATGAGTTGTTTTTGCTCTCATTCAATTAACATCAGTGCGTGTAGATTATAAATTTCTGACATTGTGTTTTAATACATGGATGGAGTGAGGAGCAGCCCGTCATCTTCATTTATTTTTGTTTATGTGGAAAGGGGCTAGTCCAGACTCGCATTATTTATTTTATGAAAGGAATTAAACAAAATTTCGTCTTTCTTCCTTTTTATGCTAATTTCAGGGACAGGTAGGGGCGGGGTACCAGTGCAGAACGTGTTTACAATGTATGGCATACACCTAAGATCACATTATTTAAAAAAAAAACATTTCGGGTTTCTATTGATTCCTCTGAAAAGAGGTAATTTTTTTATTTTTTTTATTTTTTTTTAAGACACATTCCGGAACCCAACAAGTTGTGAGCCACAAGTCTGGTTCAACTGGAAGGAACTCTTTTCTTTGCTTAGGAAAGTCTAGAAGAACTTAGGTGTAGCTTTGTTTAATACCTGCACATTGAGCAAGGGGGATTCCTCCCCTGTGTGACCTCACAAAGTTGCACGGTCGCAGGAGAGGAGGAAATATTCACGCTGACGTACCACGCCTTCAACGCCGAAGAGCAGTCAAATTCAATGGAACCATCGCTTGGTTTGGCTTGGGCAGCGGTGACAGTGGACCACAAGTCGGGTTGAAGGTGACATTGGAGCTGTCGGTTGAGTCTCGATAGTCCGAAGTCGCATTGGTCCGAAGTCGGGTTGTAGGTGACACTGTAGCAGTTGTGGTTTTTGTGGTGTCTTTTGTCACAGAGTGAAAGGCTATGATTGCCAATCAAGGCAGGTGGGAAAAAAGTGATTTCACCATGAAAAGTGGCGCAAGCCTCTAAATAGACCCTTGCACAAAATTGGTCACTGCTCAGTCAACCGTGAATGTAAGCACACAATTAGGGTGTCATTTTAAAGAGGATATTTAACCCTAAAGGAGGATATCTCCCTTTGATTCACATGTGCCCAACTTCTGTTCCAATTTGCAATAATATTTCATTTTTGTATCCACCCTGTAGTGTGCCTGATTGTAGGATTTTATCCGCGCTCCCTCTTGAATAAGGCACGAGCCCCCCCCCCCCCCCCCCCCAACCTTTTGAAATTCGGAGGCCTAAGTGTCCGGTGAAAATAACCGGTCTACATTTCAGCACGCCTCCCTGAAACAAATTCTGGATCCACCCTGCTAGCCCCCAAAAAATATTGGCTCTAGAACCGCGCCTGGTCCAGTCCCAAAAGTAAGACACGAACGATTACAAATCTCGAATTAGAAAATGCCTACTGTATCTGGGTTTCTTAGTACATTGTAATGGTCACAAGCTTCCAATCCTTCAAACAAGAATGTCGAATCATTCAAGCTGGATGAGAAATCTTGAAACTATTTTTGTTCTTGTTTGCCAAACAACTAAACAACTGTAGGTACTAATAATGTTAAGAACATACTCAGCTCCAGAGAAATAGCTGCCTTGAGGTGCAAACATTGTTTTTTAAAAATTGATTTTTTTTGTTTGTCATGTATGAAAAATCCTTGTTTCTTGATAGTTTTTAAAAATGTTTCATTTCACTCTCCCGTCGCAGGCCGAAGGCTGAATTGTGGGCAGGTTTATATTAAAAAAAAATTATTTTTAAATAGACAGAGGAACTAACTGTATGCATAACAATAAAAAAAATTAAATGACTGTTTGCACCTGCAAACAGTCGACTAGCTGTTTACCATTAAACCCATCTTTCAGTTTTCATTTTGCCATTAATAAGGGCATATTTGTAAGCCAACACTCTCCGTGGGGGACAGTGCAACGGTTATATAGAGAGAATGACACGACAAGGCGATGTACAGGTGGCATTTTTTTCCGCTTGTCTTCGCTTAATTCCATCAGGACGCGATCAGTCAAGAATTCCAACTCCTCTTCCTGATAACTTATTGACAAGAAAAGCCAATAGACCTATTGTTTTTAATTTTTTAAATAAGATGCTCTCTTCATGTTCTTGTAAACTGATGTGTTGCCTGCTGAAAACGTGCGTGCAAAAATGGGCACTTATTACTTCCAGCCATCTGGAAGCAGTCTGTACTCGGTAATAGAATAGTCTGAACATTCCAGGGAAACTGATGCAACACAAACTCTAACGTTCATGTATTGTGTATTTAAGTGTATTTCATTTCCCAATTGACATATAGTTAATTTGGCTTGTACGTCAATAGCTTTCTCGTATTCGTCACCGATATGGCAAGTTATTTATGTTGGTTTGTTTTATGTTTTTATTCGAACAAGTTTGAGCAAAAGTTTAAACAAATATAATACCAGTTAGTATCAATTTAAAGTTACAAAACCAATAAATAATGACTGTTGTTTTCCCCCTGTCGTTACCGAGTGAAATGATGCAGCAATAATATCATATCAATTACAACTTTCATTATCGATAGCGTTTAGAATTTACTTTACCTCCGTTGTAAATCAACTGTTTTAATGCAGTCCTTGAAAAAGAAAACACTTTTGTTTCCCAATTAACCCCATTTTCAGTTTTCATTTTGCCAATAATCAGGGCATTTTGGTAAGCCAACACTCTCCGTGGGGGACAGTGCACCGGTTATACAGAGAGAATGACACGACTAGGCGATGTACAGGTGGCGATTTTTTTTCCCAAAACGACATCCGCATATGGTGTACGCTATGACGTTTTGGACTTTACTTCTCAGTCAATACAACAAAACAGGGACGCTTTCCCACATTATTAGCAACTAATTAATATTGCAAAGGAAACCAGACAAAAATCGCCATCAGTGTTTCAGAAAAAAAAATGACTTGTTCTTTATATCTCTATTCAAAATGTGTTGGTAAAAATAACGTTTCAGTCTTGACCCAAATGATTAAAATCCCATTTGTATTTGAATGCCTGTGTGTAGTAATTCTCTCTCAGCTCAGGCTCTTTTAGTAAAACATGCAAAACTTATGATAGCATTGATCAATTTCACCAATTTTGGTTTTTTTGTCAGATGAGTGGAAAGCCATGCTATTTAAAGACATACTTCATTGGTGTATCTTATTTGATTGCTTTTAAAAAAAAATTGAATCATTTTTTGACTCACCATGTAGAGTAAACAAGGAAGGCGGATTTTTTTCCTCACGTTTTGGGTTTTTTGTTTTGTTCTTGTCTTTGGGGGAATTGATTCCCGAGGCATAGTATTGAATATTGTTTGTAATTTTGAAAACAAAGGGTGGGGTTATTTTGGTAGCAAAACAAACAACCGGAACTAGTCTCCATCTGTGAATGGCTTGAAGGTGTGGTAAAAATGTCTGTGAATAAAATTAAGACCGCGAACTAGGATATTTCTTTGCTTCCATGAAAGCCCAAAGTCATGCATGCACAGCAGTATACCTGAAGCCTAGTCTCCAGTTGCTGGCGTGATGACAGTAAGTATAGTGGCAAGACGTGAACGGTCAGAGACGAGACAATCTCTGACGCCCTTCCTCCAAACATTGAATAACAAAATGGCGTCAAAATGGAGTTCACATGTTTCCATATAAAGTGGTGGGGTTTTGTTTGGCTGGTCCCATAGGGCCAGCAACAAAAAGATGTTTCTGACTGACTTATTGACCTCCTGCCTGATTAACTGACTAGCTGACTAACTGACTGGCAGACAGGTAGTAGACTGGTGAAGAGAGCTTAATGTTGGGTTAATTCCGGGTCCATTATGTAGACCACAAATATGCAAAGACTTTCAATGAATAGTCCTAGCCATTGTAGGTCAATTAAACAGACTGAAATGAAAAGACTTCCAGTTAATAGTCCTAGCCATTGTGAATCAATTGAACAGACTACATGTATGCAAAGACTTCCAGTGAATAGTCCTAGCCATTGTGAATCAATTCAACAGACTACATGTATGCAAAGACTTCCAGTGAATAGTCCTAGCCATTGTGAATCAATTGAACAGACTACATGTATGAAAAGACTTCCAGTGGATAGTCCTAGCCATTGTGAATCAAGTGAACAGACTACATGTATGAAAAGACTTCCAGTGAATAGTCCTAGCCATTGTGAATCAATTGAACAGACTACATGTATGCAAAGACCTCCAGCGGATAGTCCTAGCCATTCTGAATCAAGTGAACAGACATGCATGACAAGACTTCCTGTGTCTAGTCCTTGCCATTGTGAGCCAATTCAACAGACTGTATGCATGAAAATACTTCCAGTGAATAGTCCTAGCCATTGTGAATAAATTCAACAGAATTGTGTGCACTCTGGGACCTGCGTACTAGGTTTGCATTGTTTTGTTGGTAGGTTTCACTTTGCTAACAGCTAAACCGATACATATTATCGATATATTTTAATTAAAGTGAGCTTATTCCATGAAAATTATAGATTTACTTCTTAGTGAAAAGAAGGAGGGGGGGGGAAGGCCAAAATTCATGAAACGCTCAGCATGCTGGGCCTAGACGCAAAATGCCGGTCAAATCCAAAATAATTTTCGTCAGTCTGCATTTTCGGCGGGGTTTTCGATTTGAAAGTAGGCCTCCACTGTAAAAGAAAGTTGGGTTAAACAGTGGTGGGCAACGTTATTTGCCCAACATTGGAATTCATTTGCCTTACTGTATTTTGATTGCATGTGGTAACAAAATTCAACAACTATTGTCAAGAATTTTCCAACTTTGTTTTCAAATGGAACTTCAGACGGCTTTGGTTTCCCCTGTTTTCGGGATGGGGTGATACGAAACATTGGCTCGATTGATTTACGAAGGACTATTTTAAATTCCAGTGACAAGGGAAATACTTGAATTCGACGTTCGACTTCATCGGAAAAACCTTCTTATTGCTAGAAACCCAGCAATTTCGGCCATCAGCCTTGGTCCAGAATGTTGGCGACCGGTATCAAATGAGGGGAATAATCGTCATAGCGATTTTGGCAAGGTATACGCCATCGGAGTTGGAAAATATGTGATAGCATTGCAACAGTGGCAGCTTTTTGGGTGTTATCACTTTTTTTTCAAAATGTCCATCAAAATGCTTGTTACCACTCTAGGGGCGGTATACCTTGCGCATGCGCACTATAATAATTTATGCCCTGATTTGATGCTGACCAAACCCCCAGGCTGATGCCCTAATTCCAAATACAATTTAAAAGTAGCACTGCAGCAAAGTAGCAAGGAATAGTCATCTTCAGAGTGGAATTGATGACAAAATAAAAATTGGAATTGACCTTTCATTTTTCTATGAGCAATTTCGAAGCGTTTGTCTTAGATTCTTGAGGAGTTTTGTTTGTTAAGTTTTGAACGAATTTATTGGCGAAGCACATGTAAGTCACATGTAAAAATAGACAGAGGAACTAACTGAATGCATAACAATACAAAAAAAATTAAATGACTGTTTGCACCTGCAAACAGTCGATTAGCTGTTTCCCATTAAACCCTATTTTCAGTTTTCATTTTGCCATTAATAAGGGCATTTTTGTAAGCCAACACTCTCCTTGGGGGACAGTGCAACTGTTATATAGAGAGAATGACACGACAAGGCGATGTACAGGTGGCATTTTTTTTCCCTATTGTCTTCGCTTAATTCCATCAGGACGCGATCAGTTAAGAATTCCAACTCCTCTTCCTGCTAACTTATGGACAAGAAAAGCAAATAGACCTATTGTTTTTAATTTTTAAATAAGATGCTCTCTTCATGTTCTTGTAAACTGATGTGTTGCCTGCTGAAAACGTGTGTGCAAAAATGGGCACTTATTACTTCCAGCCATCTGGAAGTACTCGGTAATAGAATAGTCTGAACATTCCAGGGAAACTGATGCAACACAAACTCTAACGTTCATGTATTGTGTATTTAAGTGTATTTCATTTCCCAATTGCCATATGGTTAATTTGGCGTGTACGTCAATAGCTTTCTCGTATTCGTTACCGATATGGCAAGTTATTTATGTTGGTTTTTTATGTTTTTATTTGAACAAGTTTGAGCAAAATTTTAAACAAATATAATACCAGTTAGTATCAATTTAAAGTTACAAAACCAATAAATAATTTATTTTTTTTAATAGTTGTTTTAAGACACATTCCGGAACCCAACAAGTTGTGAGCCACAAGTCTGGTTCAACTGGAAGGAACTCTTTTCTTTGCTTAGGAAAGTCTAGAAGATTAGGTTTAGCTTTGTTTAATACCTGCACATTGAGCAAGGGGGATTCCTCCCCTGTGACCTCACAAAGTTGCACGGTCGCAGGAGAGGAGGAAATATTCACGCTGACGTACCACGCCTTCAACGCCGAAGAGCAGTCAAATTCAATGGAACCATCGCTTGGTTTGGCTTGGGCAGCGGTGACAGGGGACCACAAGTCGGGTTGAAGGTGACATTGGAGCTGTCGGTTGAGTCTCGATAGTCCGAAGTCCCATTGGTCCGAAGTCGGTTGTAGGTGACATTGTAGCAGTTGTGGTTTTTGTGGTGTCTTTTATCACAGAGTGAAAGGCTATGGTTGCCAATCAAGGCAGGTGGGGAAAAAAGTGATTTCACCATGAAAAGTGGCGCAAGCCTCTAAATAGACCCTTGCACAAAATTGGTCACTGCTCAGTCAACCGTGAATGTAAGCACACAATTAGGGTGTCATTTTAAGGAGGATATTTAACCCTAAAGGAGGATATCTCCCTTTGATTCACATGTGCCCAACTTCTGTTCCAATTTGCAATAATATTTCATTTTTGTATCCACCCTGTAGTGTGCCTGATTGTAGGATTTTATCCGCGCTCCCTATTGAATAAGGCACGAGCCCCCCCCCCCCCCCCCCCCAACCTATTGAAATTCGGAGGCCTAAGTGTCTGGTGAAAATAACCGGTCTACATTTCAGCACGCCTCCCTGAAACAAATTCTGGATCCACCCTGCTAGCCCCCAAAAAATATTGGCTCTAGAACCACGCCTGGTCCAGTCCTGAAAGTAAGACACGAATGATTACAAATCTCGAATTAGAAAATGCCTACTCTATCAGGGTTTCTTAGTACATTGTGATGGTCACAAGCTTCCAATCCTTCAAACAAGAATGTCGAATCATTCAAGCTGGATGAGAAATCTTGAAACTATTTTTGTTCTTGTTTGCCCAACAACTAAACAACTGTAGGTACTAATAATGTTAAGAACATACTCAGCTCCAGAGAAATAGCTGCCTTGGGGTGCAAACATTTTTTTTTTTGGTCATGTATGAAAAATCCTTGTTTCTTGATAGTTTTTTTAAATGTTTCATTTGACTCTCCCGTCGCAGGCCGAAGGCTGAATTGTGGGCAGGTTTATATTAAAAAAAAATTTTTTTTAAATAGACAGAGGAACTAACTGTATGCATAACAATAAAAGAATTAAATGACTGTTTGCACCTGCAAACAGTCGACTAGCTGTTTCCCATTAAACCCATCTTCCAGTTTTCATTTTGCCATTAATAAGGGCATATTTGTAAGCCAGCACTCTCCGTGGGGGACAGTGCAACGATTATATAGAGAGAATGACACGACAAGGCGATGTACAGGTGGCATTTTTTTCCGCTTGTCTTCGCTTAATTCCATCAGGACGCGATCAGTTAAGAATTCCAACTTCTCTTCCTGCTAACTTATGGACAAGAAAAGCAAATAGACCTATTGTTTTTAATTTTTAAATAAGATGCTCTCTTCATGTTCTTGTAAACTGATGTGTTGCCTGCTGAAAACGTGTGTGCAAAAATGGGCACTTATTACTTCCAGCCATCTGGAAGTACTCGGTAATAGAATAGTCTGAACATTCCAGGGAAACTGATGCAACACAAACTCTAACGTTCATGTATTGTGTATTTAAGTGTATTTCATTTCCCAATTGCCATATGGTTAATTTGGCTTGTACGTCAATAGCTTTCTCGTATTCGTTTCCGATATGGCAAGTTATTTATGTTGGTTTTTTATGTTTTTATTTGAACAAGTTTGAGCAAAATTTTAAACAAATATAATACCAGTTAGTATCAATTTAAAGTTACAAAACCAATAAATAATGACTGTTGTTTTTCCCCCTGTCGTTACAGAGTGAAATGATGCAGCAATAATATGGGCATTGGGTAGTAAGTGGAGCTGTCAATCACACTAATCCTGCAATCACTCAGACCGTTAATATGTGGTTTTCACACCTTCAGTGGAGGGAAGCTGGACCTGCTATACAGTTATGAATAACAATAGACCCTTGGACCTCCGGAAGACCCATGTAAAAATACCGTCAAACTGCAGTGAGTTTATCCCCTGCTGAGGGGCCCAGTTTGGCACCGTGAGAATGAGCTTACTTGGCAGTGTAAAAAAGTTTCACGGCGACTTCATTGTAAACTATATTTTCACGGTGTTGAAATTCATATTGTAGGTCAATTAAACAGACTGCAATGAAAAGACTTCCAGTGAATAGTCCTAGCCATTTTGAATCAATTGAACAGACTACATGTATTAAAAGACTTCCAGTGAATAGTCCTAGCCATTGTGAATCATTCAACTGACTACATGTTGTACATGTATGAAAAGACTTCCAGTGAATAGTCCTAGCCATTGTGAATCAATTCAACAGACGTACGTACTACATGTATGCAAAGACTTCCAGTAAATAGTCCTAACCATTGTGAGTCAATTAAAGTGACTACAATGAAAAGACTTCCAGTGAATAGTCCTAGCCATTGTGAATCAATTGAACAGACTACATGCATGAAAAGACTTCCAGTGGATAGTCCTAGCCATTGTGAATCGATTCAACAGACTACATGCATGAAAAGACTTCCAGTGAATAGTCCTAGCCATTGTGAATCAATTCAACAGACTACATGCATGAAAAGACTTCCATAGTCCAAGCCTTTGTGAATCATTTAAAACAGAGCATGGAGGAATAAGAATTCCTCCATGAACAGACTACATGCATGCAAAGACTTCCAGTGAATAGTCCTAGCCATTGTGAATAATTAAACAGAATTGTGCACACTCTGGGACCAGCTTACCAGGTTTGCCTTGTCTGGTTGGGGGTTTCCCTTTGGTAACAGCTACACATCGCAACATTGTATCGATACACTTCAAATAAAGCGGGCTTATTCAATGGAAGTTATGGACCTATTTCTTAGTGAAAAGAATGAGGGGAGGAAAGGCCAAAATTCATTGAACGCTCAGTATGCCAGACCTAGAAACATAATTCCGATCAAATCCAAAATAAATTTCGTTATTCTGCATTTCGGCGGGATTTTTAAATTGAAAGTAGGCCTCCACTGTAAAAGAAAGTTGGGTTAAACAGTGGTGGGCAACGTTATTTGCCCAACATTGGAATTCATTTGCCTTACTGTATTTAATTGCATGTGGTAACAAAATTGAACAACTATTGTCAAGAATTTTCCAACTTTGTTTTCAAATGGAACTTCAGACGGCTTTGGTTTCCCCTGTTTTTTGGGATGGGGTAATACGAAACATTGGCTCGATTGATTTACGAAGGACTATTTTAAATTCCAGTGACAAGGAAAATACTTGAATTCGACGTTCGACTTCATCGGAAAAACCTTCTTATTGCTAGAAACCCAGCAATTTCGGCCATCAGCCTTGGTCCAGAATGTTGGCGACCGGTATCAAATGAGGGGAATAATCGTCATAGCGATTTTGGCAAGGTATACGCCTTCGGAGTTGGAAAATATGTGATAGCATTGCAACAGTGGCAGCTTTTTGGGTGTTATCACTTTTTTTTCAAAATGTCCATCAAAATGCTTGTAATACCACTCTAGGGGCGGTATACCTTGCGCATGCGCACTATAATCATTTATGCCCTGATTTGATACTGACCAAACCCCCAGGCTGATGCCCTAATTCCAAATACAATTTAAAAGTAGCACTGCAGCAAAGTAGCAAGGAATAGTCATCTTCAGAGTGGAATTGATGACAAAATAAAAATTGGAATTGACCTTTCATTTTTCTATGAGCAATTTCGAAGCGTTTGTCTTGGATTCTTGAGGAGTTTTGTTTGTTAAGTTTTGAACGAATTTATTGGCGAAGCACATATAAGTCTAATTTCTCCAACTATATTACCACTCGGTTTAAAAAAATTAATCCTCTCATATTTCTCAATGTAAATGCACGTGACAACCAGTTACAATAAATGGTCTCGTGAATAAAACTCATTAATCGCTGAAAAAAAAATACTGATCAATCATGGTGCAAAGAGAGGATGACGTGATAGGCAGTTTTCAGTGATACAATATATACAGTTCGAACTTTTTTCGTGGGAAATGTGGCTCTGGCCACACCTCCGACTGTCATTTGCCAATCAAAACACTCCACGTGACGCCTGACGCCAATGAAGCGTCATAGATGTCGGGTTTGCATTTTTCCAAACTGGCACCAATCGAGGTTTAATAAGCGATGCCATCTCTTCTCTTAGCCTCACTCTGCAACTGCATTTTGGCGTGTGACACTGAGCTGTGTAGGAAGACTTCTCGTAAACATCATGACTTTCATGCAAGCCTTGTGCTTCGTTCTGTTGGTTGGTTTGGCCGCGGCATTTCAACCAGACTGCCCCAAGTGTCCTCCGATGTGGACTTTCTACAATGGCAACTGCTACCGTTTGTTCGGCACTGGTAAGACCTTCGCTGAAGCTGAGAAGTACTGCCAGCAGTTCGCTCAAGTCGGCCAGGGTCATGTGGCGTCCATAACCAGCGCCGAGGAGAATAATCTGCTCCTCACGATGTGGAAGTCGGCCAGTGAGCCCAAAAAAATGGGTGCACTGTGGATCGGCTTTACTGACAAGGCAGGGGAAGGGAACTTCATCTGGACGGATGGATCACCGGTCGGTTTCACAGCATGGAGCGATGGCAAACCCAATTACGGCTCCGGTCAGCCGTGTGCTCACATGCGGTACAATTATGCCGCATGGAATGACGCCCCATGCGACATGGTGTGGCCACACATCTGCAAGATGGCAACTACAGACTAAATTGACCCTACGATGGACAGCCACAGAGATGCGTCAGAACATATTTGCCACATCAACCCTGAAGCTCTTAACAACGATACCAAGTCGACGTCATCGGCTATGATCACCAAACAGTGAAAAAGAAATCGTTTCAATAAACCCAATTCGCATCTTAGTTGCTTCAACGTTTACGAACCTGCTGCATGCTTTCAAGTTTAACGTTTAGTGTTTAGCTTTGAGCGTTTTATCAGGTGTCCAGTTGAATAGTGAGAAGAATAGGGATGAACTAATCTACCGATGTTCTCAAGCTGCACTACAGGGTAAGTCAAAAAAGCGGAACCCAAACCCCATAAAATATATTTTATATTTAAAAAAATATGTAGCACCAAAAATAATAATGAATGGAGAGACACTTTCATAAGCTACTTTGAGATAAAAAAAATAAATGCTCAATCCGTTTAAAGAATATCGCCATTTAAACACAGTGACTCTCAAACCTGTCTCGTCCAAAAAGGCAATTCATTGCGTGTTTTGGCTGTTTGGAACAACAAAGAAAATGACACAGAATACTTGTTTCACCAACTGTCACCAACTCTAGTACACAATATCTTCATTAACAACCCCGGTTAGGCAAACAATATGATTTATAAAATCTTCTTTTTCAAAGGACGGGCCTGCAAACGGATTCTGTTTAATATTTTTAACGTTTAAACTGAGATTTTATCGCTGGTGATGTTTGAAGACAATTGAGACGACGATTCTTGAAATCGCATTTTTTGGACGAGATTGGTTTAAGGGTCATTGTATTTAAATGGTGATATTTTCTGAACAGATGGACCAATTTTAGTCATCTTTTCATCTAAAAGTACCTTATGAGATTGGCTTTCCAGTCATTATTGTTTTGGTGCCACATTTTGTTTTTTTTAAATGAAGTATAATTTTTGGGGGTTGGGTCCGCTTTTTTGACTCACCCTGTACTATACGCCAATGACATTATTAAGGAAACAACGAACTGGAACGTGTCTCAAATCTACAACAAAGAAATTTTCAATTCAAATCCGATTTCTCACGTTTCTCAACAGAAATAGAAAGCTTGACTTTACTGGATACCTCTTTTTAAACTTTATATAATAATTTACTCTTGATTTTTTCTCTACAACTTCGTTCTTATATATTTATTTGTTTCCGTTTAATTTTCAACTTCTTGTTCATTTGTACGTACTGGTAGAGGGGATTTGTTTCAGTTAATTTTGCCGTCAAAGTACAATAAGAACACTCAAAAGCTCAGATGTTGATGGACTAATGAAAAACTAATTGCATCAGTAAAATAAAACATCCGGATAATTTTACATATCACAGACTAAACTAAGGTTAAGCGGTAGTCAAGAATCGGAAAAGCGGAAATAGTCAGAATCGTTTGGTCTGGGAGCCAGACTACTATGCTGATATTCTTAATGGTGATGTATTGCCCGGGAGCAGAAGCCCAATTGATCGCTTGGCATACTGACTAAACAAAAAGGCATATTCAAATCGGTTCATTCATTTTCTGTTTGTTATAAAACGACAGAGGGCACTCGCTGCTGTCGAATTACTCGTTAGCCAACCTCGATCTCAGAGTCCATTCTTTTTTTATAGTAGACCCTGTGAATATTATTACAACTTTGAGATATAAAGCCTGACCTGGGCGTCGCCAGGATATTTTATTGGGGGCAAGGCACATTTTCCTCGAAAATCCTTGTACTTTTTCTAGCATATTACAAATTTATCATTTTTTGCCACCCCACCCCCATTGACACCCCTGCAGACACCCATTTTGTTAAATGTGTATTGTGGCGAAACCGACCCCTGACACCATTTGTGGCGGAACCGGTGATTGGCGGAACCCAGGGGGACTGGTCTTATTTATCCCAGGACTCTAGCCAACTCCTATAATCCCACAAAAATATTTATTAGCCTAACGAACTGGTTAGAGCTACCCATTCGCAAGGGGGGACAATTAACAAACGGCGGACTAAGCCTAGGGGCTGTTCGTTTGGGGGAAATATACCACCGTTTTGTGATTGAGTAATCAATTGAATGTAAACAGAGCACTTATTAATTACAATAACCTTTACAATGATTCAATAATTATCACACAGACAAATGTTTCCAAGGACGATCAATAATTGGTCTTATTCTTCTCTGATCAAATATTCAATTATAATCTTTATAAACACAATCACTCAATTAATAATCCACAGTTGTAATAATTCCTAATGATTTAAACAAGGGTCGACTGCACCCCTGTAAATGATCTTAGCTTACAATAATCCTCACGTGGTCAACTGCACCACTTTAATAATCATAAACTTGTATTCTCTAATTATACGAATAGCTAGTCCAATTACCCTCACACAGAGTGTGACCTCAATTACCCTCACACAGAATTAGTGAACCTCAACCCGGCTCAGTTCAGTGAAAGCAAACTTCAGGAGGACCTCAATTACCCTTACACAGATTTAGAGAACCTCAATTACCCTTACACAGATTTAGTGAATCTCAGTTATCCCTGCACAGATTTAGTGGACCTCAATTACCCTTACACAGATTTAGAGAACCTCAATTATCCTTATATAGAGTGAGTGGACCGTAATTACCCTCACACGGAATAGGTGGGGGATGTCCATACTGGTTCACCACTTTAACTGCCGCCAAACACATCAATTTTCACCTCACCTTGTGATTTCACCCAAGAGGAATCCAGGAAGCTCTGGAAATGCGAAAAACAATTAGGCAAAATGTGTTTTTAGAGCACATTTTGGATGCACACGTCGTGCAAAACTAAGTTGAAGCAGCCGGTCAAAACTGATTGAGTGGCTAAAAGACAGCGGTACGTTATACGCATGACATCGACAACCATGACGTCGCATGAGCCAGCCAATGATGAATATTTATTTTCTCATGAATATTTAGTTTATTCCAATGGCTACTTCAAATACGTCCAAAGATTGATTATTGCAACAGCGATCGTGCGTGGCCTAGCGGTTAAGAGTCTCGTGTTTCAAGCAAGAGTCCGAGGTTCGAATCTCGATGAAATAAGTGACTGATTAATGAATAACCATAAAGGATGCAACTTTTGGCGCTTGAAAAAAAGGTGGTGATCCAGTATGAATTTTTTTCCTAAGTGGGCCTTTATTAACCTTACACAGAATTAGTGGAAGTAAGCTTAAAGTATACTTCACAGGAACTCAGGGCAGAGTCAACCGATCAGGCAAGTCAGTCCAGTGATTGTGCG
The DNA here is from genome assembly GCF_015706575.1 of Patiria miniata. Taxonomy (NCBI): domain Eukaryota; kingdom Metazoa; phylum Echinodermata; class Asteroidea; order Valvatida; family Asterinidae; genus Patiria; species Patiria miniata. The sequence goes on from NW_024037068.1 coordinate 15,314,539, forward strand.
ATCGCCTCAGCGGTCCGGCCCACCGTTACGGTGTTCAACAGACCACAAGCAATTCCACACAACTCAAAGTTCCACTCGCCTTCAACCTGTGATGCACAACTCCTCCCTTTTTGTTCCAACACTTATCCAAACCCACTAAATACCCGTATTCCCCCTACAATTCCATATAAAACTAAGATCACACAATTATCTTACATAATTAACCTGGGGATACCATTCCACTCAAATATTATTAGATAACACGCACTACACGTAACTAACCCGGAGCTACAACTCCCGAACCCGGCCGCACCAGAACGTCACCACCAGAGGGCTCCTACTCCCAACCGGGGGATTCGCAACAGCAACGGATGACCCCAGCAACGGCACCGCGACTTGACTCGTCCCTGAACCCCGAAGCTTGGCTTCTTGCAACTTGGCAACAGCACCAGAACGCGTTCCTACTGCATTGACGCCATCTTGCGAACTCCGCCAGATGATCTAAGACCCCACGCTATAGCATGCTAATTCGCGCGCAGCCTTTCCAATACGCGATACTGATTGGTCAAATGCACGCCATGAATTATTAATGTCCTGGTCACGCAGCACAATTTTAACATTTTAAACACGCACAAAATGCCCCAGATCACACTTCCACACAAGCCTGCCTATACCTGTACCCCTGTTTCGCCACAGTATTAAAGAAATAGCAAATTATAAGTTCATATCTTTTTTTCTCTCCTTTTTTTTCTCCATCTACTTATATTCATCTGAACAAAACAAAATATTCCTCCCTCAAGGGACCAAACAAAAACAGCAAGAAACGTTAGACACATTCCTTACTAAATCAAAACAGGCAACGGCCTAGGAAAGTTGTCCTAGAGCGCGTACAATTGTATTCAATCGAATCAGAATGACTATGTATACTTGAACTTGTTCAAGTATATGTCCTTCACCATGGATCGGAGGGGCTGCATACTGTGACGGGAACCCCCCGGGCCAACCCAAGTCTGTCAGGATAAGTCTGACTCCTAGTGGGTTGAAGACAGTCTTCCCAAACCAAAGCTCTTCCCTAGACGAGAGATCACTCAGAGCGACCTTCAAGGCTAAGGGTGCAAGTCCGTTTTGGTGGAAATCTGCCGCCCGATTGTGAATGATTGTTAATTATTAACCTCTGTTAATTAATTGCACAATAAACATGTACACATAAACACTGGAAACAAAAATCAACAATAATCATAATTTATTCAACAATAGTCAGGTACATTAATAAGAGGGTTGTTTTATTAACTGGGTCTTTCTGTACTTACTGGAGATAACCCGCTGCTCGCCTATGCAACAACGCTCACAGCATTAAGAACTAGACAAAAATGGCAGCAATGAGCAACTATGCACATCGCCAATAATGCGTCGCTAAGTTGGAAATAACACAGCGCACAACAGCGACAAAGATATGGGGACATATTCACGTGTCGGCCATTCTGAATTAATTGAAAATCTTCATTTTTGGAACTTGCGACGAGAAATGAAAGCAATGACATAAAGCGTGTTGGAAAATAATACCAGTCTGCTCTGATGAAGGATTAAATATTTGAGATTAAACATACCCTAATGTTTTAGGCAAGATTTTACAAAGAAATGCAAGTGAGGCTGGGCACCATCCCATTCAAAAGTTCACAATTTACAAAAAACATAATACAACATATGATAGGGAATACGAAAAAATGGTCTCTTTTATCTTATATGGACTTATATGCCTTTAACACGTGACCCTGTAACGTTTTCTTATTGGTTGCAAGAGTCTAGTAGCTTACACCTGTACGTAACATCTTGCACGAGAGCGTTCGATTAGCCATTACGTGATCCTCGTGTCTGCTCCACTCAGGGGCGGATGTAGGAATTTTCGCAGGGAGGTTTTCATCGGCCAAAAAAAATCTGAAATGTAAACAGGGTATTTTGCAATGGAGTTTAGGCACCGTTTTTCAAAATAGCGATAGGCTTTTAAAAAAAAAATGAAAAGAAAATGAAAGATGATGGAATAAGCTGACCACGGTGGCTTGACCACGTTGTATCCGCGTCCGTCGCAATTCAGCTTCTCTGCTGCCAGTGAGGATGATAAGCCTCCCAAATTTGTATTTTAATTTAAACACTTAGTTTGTCCAATTTCGAAAAAAAGAATAAGAATGTCCAACGCAAAGGTGTAAATCCAGTTAACCAGGTGTGGAAGGGACATATCAAAATGTGCAGGTGGGTCAGTAGGCGGCTTAATGGACAGCGCCACCTACTGTCCCAGAGGTTATAAAACGAGATCGAGTTGGGGAACGAAGCTCCGGCGATAAGGCTAAACCTTAAGTAGGCTTAAGCACAGAACGATCATGAACTCTGAAAACACTCTGGTTAAATTTGACGAGGAAACAAACTTGCACAGCTGGCCCCAGATGTCGTCAGCTGCGTGCAAGGTTGATTGACTGTTTTCTAGTTAAATTTAACTATTAAGTGTTTCACACTGTGATAAATTATTTAATGACTCACTGCAATTTGGCTTCAAGTTGTGACATCCGGCGTGTAGGGAAACGACTTGTAAACATCATGGCTTTCATGCGAGTCTTGTGCTTCGTCCTGTTGGTTGGTTTTGCTGCGGCATGTCGTGCACACAGAGCAGAATTACCATTCGTACATATGAATAAATTAGCCATAATTCTTAAACCCTTTGACCTATAGTCATGAAATTTCTTGGGTATGTTTATGATGAGTTGCTCTATGCATGTACCGAGTTTCAAAATACACAACTCGATGGCCGAGATCTGCGGCTGAGAGATGGTCAAAATAACCCGGCCCTAAGTTTTAGGGTTAAAAGCAAGCGTACAGTCAATGGCAACATTCCGTGACATTTGGCCTTTGGCCGGTGTGATAAGAAATTTGAACTCTATGAAATGCGGACTCATTGTTTGTATTGCGCATGTCTATGTTGTGAGCACTGTGTGAGCAAAATAACATCTGTGACAAGTCACGTGTGAGAGGCTGAGTCCATAATGTAAAATAGGTCACATTTCGTAGGACTCACACTTTCAAATGACACGGGTTTTCATTCCGTGCTTAAAGGGCCCATTCAATGTCATTTTTTGATGCAATCCTTGAAAATTCTCCTTCTTGTCCCACTGTACCTTTTTTTCAATTTTCGTGTTGCCATTTCCAGGGTATTTGGTGCTTTTTTGTTTCTTTGCTAATGCATTTATCCACATTCATTAGCAAAACTGTGATGTCATTCTGGGAAGAAACCTGAATGTTACCGCTTTTTAAGCACAAAAACAAATTTGAGCACCAGAACTTTTGTCTCTTGCTGTTGTAAATTTTCTTTGCGGATTCACTGCTGTGTCAGTACACGGCAGTAAGCCAATGAGCCAACCTTTTTCACAGATGTTTTCAATGAGCAGGGTTTTTTTGGTTCACAATTTGAACTGAGAAACCCCTAATCTGACTATCTCTTCCTGAAATGTCATCACAGCAACATCGCCCTCAGTTGTCAGGAAAAAGCATCGAAAGTTTTAAATGTTTTAAAGACGCCACCAGAGATCCGCTCGCGCGCTGAGGCAGTGGTCACTGGTTCACACCGGGTCAGACACGATGATCACGTGATGACTACTCGAACGCTCTCGTGTAAGATTTTACTAACAGGTGTACGCTACTGGAATGTAACCAATAAGAAACCATACAAGGTCACGTGTTAGAGGCAGAGTCCTTATAAGGTATCATGGACCTTATTTACGAATAAGCCATTTTGTCGTATTATAAGATGGAATTTTTTTTTTTATATTCTTTTTTTATAATAGTTTATGCGGTACCCGCTGCTATGTACATAAGATTCGAACCGGCCAACCGATCCCGTTAGCTCGGTGGTCGAGTGGTAAGACATCTGCACTAGAAAGCAGGAGGTCGTGGGTTCGAGTCTCACCCGAGTGATTTTTTCCAACTTTCTCTCGGGAAGTCACATTGAGTATACAGTGTTTAAAACGTTGGTGAAGGGCAAAACCTAATTTAAACCATTTTGTCGTGTTCCCTGTATGTATTTTGTAAATTAGAAACTATTAAATGGGATGGTGCCAACTAATTTAACATTCTATCCTCACTTTTATTCTTTGTAAAATGTTGCTTAAAACATTGGGGTAAGGTTAATAACAACAATTAAATTATTCATCAGACCAGACTGTTATTAATTTGCAACATACTTTATGTCATTGCTTTCATTTCTCGTCGCAAGTTCCAAAAAGAAAGATTTTCAATTCAAAATGGCATATTACACCGGTAGGACTAAACATGTTGTTGCCGAGTTATTTTTCCGTGCTAATCAACGAAAACCTCATTCTAGTGAAGTATTATATTTATGTGAAACATTATACAGTTTCTCGATTGTGTCGACAGATGTTTGTCTTTATCGAGTTCCTAGGCAATAATTGGATTTTGTGTAAGCAAATACCAATAGTGAAAATGACAGTTATTTTAGTCGACGTTGGCCTTGGAAGTAAATTAATTGTTTTCACCGAATTTACGAAAAGTATTGCTTGAATATAACTGAAAAGTAAAAGTAGCAGTCACACAAAAATGTATCGAAATAATACTGTTCAAAATATGTCTTTTCTCACGCCATTTTTAAGTATAAGAAATCGTAATTAAGTTTTAGAGAAAGAAAAAGATATTAATTGAAAAAAAAAAAAATCAAATTACACTTGAACTTTAGTTTTCAGACTGATTGATTTATATTGGAGTTTGTTATTAGCAGGGACGTTAATCCGGGGGGAGAAAGGGGGTATATTACCCACTTTTTGACAGGAGGCAATACCTTTGCACCTGCAACTACAAATTCAACACCGTCAACCATTTTGTGAGCTTGCCGTAGTCGCCGTGTTTGCGGCAAAAATGCTCGCCCGTCACCGGCGCGGCCGTATCATGATTGGCGTTCATCCACATCCCCCCCCCCCCCCCCCCCCCCCCCCCCCCCCCCCCCCCCCGCGGCGCGGCCGGTTCCCGGCTCAGCTCAGCGCGAGGCCGGCTCCGCGCGGCGTTGACAGTCACCGGTACAAATCACGTCCAACAACCTTTCTTCAAATAAACATTTAAAGGCACCAGTCTGCACAGCGAGGGTTTTGCGTCTATGCGAATGCTCTATTATTCATGCTAATGCGCGCGTGGGATATGCTCGGAAATTTCCGGGGAGGCCTGCCCGAATCGCAAAGCCTGGATTTCGGTTCGTCTCGTCATCGATAGCGTCCTCTACCGTTAATGTCGTTTGGCTGTGCTCACCAGCTCGAGCTATTTACCAACTGCACGTAGACAGTAAATAATCCAAATCAAGTCGCGGGCCTAAAGATTACACCAACTTAAGCCTAAAGATTACTTTTTAAGTAGTACTAATTAAAAGCAAAAGTATCTGAAATGAAAATTTCTCACAACTTTCTTTACTTCAGGACTAAAATCATAGCGGTGACACTTTTAAAAACATCATAAAAATATGAACTGACTCACCTTCGCACTCAGCGAATGTGTTTAAATTGTAAATCCCACAGTAAGGAGTAATTTCTCCAGGGTCCAATGAGAAATAGACCCTGAGAACGAGGTTTGGTACGAGTGAGCCGAAGAAGGCGCCCTCAGTCGTTTGCCGAAAAAACAAATGAATGAAATAAGAATATAAATACGCTTGTTGTCTAGTCAGTACGCCGAGCGATCAGTTGGGGCTTCTGCCCCTGGGAAGTAAATAACCTTCAGGATATCAGCATGGGCGCTATTTTGTAAACGCGAGAGAGCGCTCTCTACATTTCACGTGATATATTCCTTAAGCTTCAAATACGGTACGGGTGAGTCAAGTACGTTAGAGTGTGAAAAGATATATAACATGTGAACAGCTCGAAATCTGAACTAGTGAGGGCGCTAGCAAGAGGTGTGCTACAGATGCGTGCGATAATCACATAATTCAATTCAGTAGAGTACTTGTTGGAGTGACGTAAATAGTGGGATAAAGCACAGGGATTTACCTCAGTGTTCTGCAACGGCCATTGTTTGGTCATCACTTATACCACCACCAGAAATTTGCAAACATCACAAACGCAAGACTGAGCATACCATTGACTTTTAACAACTCATTACAAATTTTCAGTCACCTTTTGGAGTAGGCAATCAGAGCAAAGAAAACTAGTAAATGTCCCAGGGGTTATAAACGAGATAGCGTCAGGGGTGAGGCGGGAAAGAAGAACATTTTAGCAGAGAAAAATCGTGACACTTGTGGATTTACTAGACGACTGGTTGTGGACTACTACTGTGAGGCTATCTGTTTGTTTACCTTATGAGTCTCGTATCATCTTCAAAGAAAGATGTCAATTCTAAAGCTAGTTGAATGCTGCATGAGACACTTATTGATAAATATTGCCCGTGTAATGATATTCGCGATAGTCATAGTTGAACAAAAATACACTCCACGCTACACAGTTGTTCATGCGACATTTTTACTCTGCGATAATTAATGTAACTTAAAAAATAAGATCAAACATGCAAGATAATAGCAAAAACATAAAAAATAAACAATAGAAATAAACAATTATAAATAAAGAATACAAAAAGAAGTAAAATAAACAAATGAAGATAAACATGTTGAGAGACTCCCATCCAGGATAATGCTGACAGTAACATGTTTACACGTACTTAATTTCAAATCTTAACAAAATCACTTCCACATTTTCTGTCATCATCTCAGTAATTTGTTAGGCTAACGTTCAACACAGAAGACTGACATATTATGCTGATACACTTCATTGTGAAATATCCAAAAATGAAATTAGTTTATCTGGTGCTTTCTGAATCTAGTAAACTTTGTTGTCAGGGTTGTGCTCTTAAAACGAAAGCAATAAATGTGTTAATAAGTCCATCACATTCTGAGCACATACGTTTCTTATTTTGTTTACTCAGACGGCAAATTAATTAAGAAAATCCCTCCACCAACATGTTAATATTACCAAAAAGTTGAATTTAAAAGGCAAAAACAAATTAAGTTTCTTGAGAAGAATTCAAGAGGACATGAATTTAAAGTTTCAAGCTAGGAGTTTGTAGCGTGAGGAATCAGATTTTGAATTGAATGTTTCTTTGTTCGTTGCAGTTGTGAGACACATTCCAGTTCGTTCATTATGTAGTTTTTGGAGATAATGTCATTGTGTTATACAGTGCGGCTAAGGGCCCTGTCACACTTCTGCGTTTCCTAATTCCTTATGAGTTGCGCATTGACATTTTTTCCATACGCAGTCGTACGCACATTACGCACCTCATATGCATCTCTATCGTTTTGTGTAAGTTTTATGTACGCAGGCATACACATGGTACGGCCTAGTACGCTGGATAGTTTTGGGCATGCAAAAAACTACGCTGCGTACGCTGTTACGCAGGTCATAAGTTATAAATACGCAGCGCATCGGTCCCGCATCGGTCGAGCGCGGTACGAGTACGCTATGTGTTCATGGGGGATAAGCCGTTCATACGCGGTGATACGCTGACCTCCTATATTGGACGTATACATAGCGTACTTGCAGCGCAGATATAACGCACGCTGAACGAACTCATAGCGAATGCCGACGTATTGAACGAATAAGTACCGCTCGTCCTGCGAGCGGGCAGCGCATTGTACTTATTCGTAACTTATGAGAAACGCACAGATAGCGAACTTGCGCACTGCATACGCAACTCATATGCATCTTATACGCATTGGATGCGCTGAATTCGTTACTTGTTCGCTAGATGTGCGTCGCACATAAGTCAAAGTAATCAAAAAAAATCGACGTTTTTGATCGTACGGCTGCGTATTGAAAAAAATTGATAAGGAACTCATAAGGAATTGGGATACGCAATAGTGTGACGGGGGCTTAAAGTACAACAGCTGATTAGTTCACCGATGCTATGACCTTCATCCATGTATTCTAAATACTAAATGGTTAACTTAAAAGCATGCAGGTTGGTGAACGTTGGAGCCATGAAGATGCGAAGTGGGTTCAGGCGCGGTTCTAGAGCCAATATTTGGGGGGGGGGGGCTAGCAGGGTGGATCCAGTAATTTTTTTCAGGGAGGCATGCTGAAATGGTTATTTTCTCCGGACACTTAGGCCTCCAAAAATCAACAGGTGGGGGGAGAGACTCGTGCCACATTTTCAATGGGGATATCTGCTAAATCCTACAATCTATATTAACTAAAAGTGTACAAGTGCATCCTTCTCACGACTTTTCAATTAGGGGGGAGACCCCTTCGAACGTACGGGGGATAAAGCCCCCCCCCCCCCCCAGCTCCCCGTAAAACCGCCATTGGTGGGTTATGGAAACGATTTCTTTTCACCGTGAAGCCGGCCAGCAGTCTACACCATGAAATACAACCGTTAAGTAATGAAGTGTACTGTGGATATCGGTGAACACTTTGGGCATCGGATTGACATGCCGCAGCAAAACCGCATGAAAGCCATGCTGTTTACAGGTTGTCTTCCTATACCGCTGAGTGTCACAAACCAAATTGCAGTTGCAGAGTGAGGCTAAAAGATGAGATGACATCGCTTATAAACCCTCGATTGGTCAGTAGTGAGTAGGGTCTTCATCGGACAGACAAAAGAATTCTTTGCATAATGCACAAAGACAATGGACTCATTAGCATATCAATGAAACCAATTAGCATATCGATGGATGATGTTAGCATAATAAAAGAGCGCATGGGCGTGTGTAAGTTTTATCGGACAAGGGATGGGTCTAAAAAAAAAAATGTATTGGACAAAGGGGAAACCCATCCCCCTAGATGGAATATTGGACAGAGGAAGACTGGAACTGGAATAGTGGACAAGGGGAAAACATGAACTGGAATATTGGACAAAGGGGGGCAGCCCACCCCTCTAGATGGAATAGCGGACAGAGGAAGACCTGAACCGGAATAGCGGACAAAGGGAGACTTGAACTGGAGTAGAGGGCAGAAGAAGACTTGAGCCGGATTATCGGACAAAAGGGAGACTTGAGCCGGATTATCGGACAAAGATGCATGTCAAACGTTTAAAATGACCAAGACTATCATTTGTATTCATTCAAAGCAGTGTGCAAACAATGAATAATAAAAACAAAATGCAGGCCACACCAACAGAGCGCCAATTAAGCCGACTAGCTGGAAATCTTGTGAAAAAATGTTTTTACTCTGGTAAAAATGGAGAGTGCGAGCGACCTTGGGAGAAGTTAATGATGAATCTCGGTCTATCAAGAGCCGCTATGTATAGACATTTAGAGGAAAACAAATTTTGTGAATGGGGGCAATGTTTTAACGCACTTATAGAGTTACTCATTTACTCATTTCGTTACTCATTTACTCATTTGATTAAATGATGAGTAATGATGAGTAACGAAATGAGTAAATGAGTAACGAAATGAGTAAATGAGTAACGAAATGAGTAAATGAGTAACGAAATGAGTAAATGAGTAACGAAATGAGTAACGAAATGAGTAACGAAATGAGTAGCAAATGAGTGAATGAGTAACGAATTGAGTAAATGTGTAACGAAATGAGTAGCAAATGAGTGAATGAGTAACCAAATAAGTAGCAAATGAGTGAATGAGTAGCAAATGAGTGAATGAGTAACGAACTGAGTAAATGAGTAGCAAATGAGTGAATGAGTAATCAAATGAGTAGCAAACGAGTGAATGAGTAGCAAATAAGTAACCAAATAAGTGACGAAATGAGTAACCAAATGAGTAGAAAATGAGTGAATGAGTAAAGAAATGAGTAAATGAGTAACGAACTGAGTAAATGAGTAACGAAATGAGTAAATGAGTAACGAAATGAGTAACCAAATAAGTAGATATATATTAAATGATTTCATCCGTTCCCTATCATTCGGAGATTAATTTTCAAAGCTTCAACATGAATACTATTTCTGCAGTCAAACCCTATGCTTGTCACCAGTGTGACAAACGCTTTGGACGGAGATATAACCTCTTGAGACATACCGAAAATAAACATGCTGAAGATGAATCCGACATAGACGAAGTTGAGGTGGATAATTCTGAACCTGAATTTAAAAGCAGTAGATTTAAAGATCCGGAAATGGAAAACTATGAAACTGAATCTACGTATGATGAAGACGAAGATCTTGAGGAAAATGATTCCGAATCCGTCACGGAGGTGGAAGATGACGAATCATCTGATGAAGATGAGTCTAGTTCTGATTTGGAAGACAATGCAGCCTATTTAGACTGGTTGGGAGAGGCAAAAGAAGCGATTGATGAAATGTGGAGTGAAAAACATGAAAAGTACATCAACGAGGGCATGAGTGAAGATCAGGCCACGGAAAAGGCCAACAGGAAGACCTTGTGGGCAGTCAAGCGAATCTTTTTCAACAAATACAAAGATTTTTTGTCAAGTTACATACATCTGAAAGATAATGATACTCATCAAGAAATTGTGGACGAGATCGAAGACAGAGTCAATCATTCCGGTATTCTACTGCCCACGGCTGTCAGCCGGGTCATATCTAAACACCAGGCCAAATTTGACGGCCTGTTACATCAATTAGATGAAGATGACGTTAACGAGGAAGACAGTGACGATTAAAGACAAGTCAACGTTACATTAAGATCACTGATGATTTAATTGCAAAGAATACATTTAAAAACAAATTTAAAAAAAACACGAGTGTTTCATTGAGAAATGACGTCAATAAAGCAATGATGTTATCATGTATACACTTTCTGCAGTTGTATTTTTCTTTGTTGGTGTTGTCTTACAGTTAAACAATCGGGAAGCGAATATTTTATTTACACAATAGTACAGGGTACCCATTTTTCAGGCGACTTGAATCACGGTTATATGATTGCGGCGCTCTACACGCGCGCGCGCGTATACTCTCTCCACATATTATGTGTGAAAGTATATAATTTATGAATTGCAGGGTTTTTCGAGCACCGCCGTTGCCTAGTGATTAGGCATGCTTGCCATTGATCGGAGGCCTCGAGTTCGATTCCTCGCTCTGCCCACAAAGATTTTGCTCTTTTTTTCAACAATTTAAAGTTGTATCTTAAAAACGTTATTTTTCAGTCGGATACTACTTGTATAGCAGCAATTTCCTATTTCTTTTCCTGATCTGAGGCTCTGGAGGATTTTTTTTTAAAAGGGAAATAAAGTCCGAAAGTTGAAAAATAGTAGCCTCCACTCAAGCCTGGTTATAAAAACCAAGCCCCATAGGAAAGCGCACAAAGTACCCCAGATAGTTGTGTAAAAAAAAAATATCGCAATCGGGAAAGCCCTACTGTCAAGCAGTCATATAATTAGTGTTTGGACACGCCCTGTCAATAATCCCCGAAATGTTTACGGTCTTTAATGCTTCATGTATGGCTTTATCACGCACCGTGTCCAACTTTGGGACTACCTCCATGGTTGGGGTAAAAAAGTTAGTTGCCTTATGACACTCTAAATTTTCAATATAAAATAGAAGTACATACTATTGCTTTAACACAAAAAGACCTTGTTATATATATATATCCTTGATTTTGTAAACAAGTCCGGCACGGTGGTAGGGTTCGGTGCATTCCTGTACAGACAACGGTAAAGGGGTATTAAGGCTTGAAATCATGTTTAGTCAGTGAACTTCATTGACTTCTTTCACGTACAGATTTTTGAAGCTCCCGCACATGCCGTGCGCTGCCAATTAAGTCCCATTGTCCAATAAAGGGAGTCAGCGTTCACTACTGTTGCGTAACTCCTGGCAATCGATATTCCTGTTCATTTTTATTTCTGTGAAGCGCCTTGAGCGTCAATTTTGACGGATTTGGCGCTATACAAGAATTAGATATTATTATTATTATTATTATTATATTTAGAACGCTCAATAATCCATCCCCCACTGTACATGCAGGTAGGTTCAGTCGGTGAAAGATAATCGATATAATGAACACGTCTTGAAAGAATTACGTCTTTATGGATTAGGGAAACAGCGCTATCTGATCGGACGGTGTAATATACAATGTGTATATGTAGGATGCAGTCAGTCCCTTAACCCTTTCCTTACCATGGGCGACTTTTGTCGACAAGAAGTAGCCCCATGCTGGTTCCCATGGGCGACTTTAGTCGACCAGGAAACCACACACAAAACACCCTCAACACATATATATTCACTACTTTTCAGAAAGGCGGCATGTTGATGTTTGGCCGCCCATACATCAACTATATACCAGCTGAAAGAGTGTTTTCGGATCTTTCTATTGGTGTGGTTTATTCATAGTGTTACCATACAAAAAAAATGAGAAAAGTGCCTTCAGAAGTATCCACGCACAATTTTGAGGTATGGAGTGCCATTTGGTCATGTGGTGAAATAGCTTGCAGTTTGATAATTGGGACCAGATAAACAAAAAGTCATACCTTTCTTGTATTTGCACGTATGGACTTCATTTTTACATCACATAAAAGAGTAAGGTTCAAGGAACAAACTTTACACACAACATTTATGATTTTAATCACCTCTTGGCAATGAAAATCTGGGTTGAAAAAAAGTGAGTTTTTGACTCGTGCTCATTTTGTTCACGCTCTAGTGATTTCCGCATGACTGAGCAAACAATTTGGTCCTTGGGAGAGCCTAGTCAATAAACAATGTGGGCATACAGATGTACGTGTACATACTGTACACACCGTACCGAGTGAGCCGACGCTGAAAGTTTGTATTTTCTACGACCACCGCACACAGATATACGTAAATGTACATAGATGGTTATGCAGGTGGTAATGTGGAAGAATACAGTCGACTCTCGTTATAACAAGGTCGATGGGACTAGCCAAATTACCTCTTTATAACAGGAATGTTGTTAAGAAAGGACAGCGAAACAAAGAAACACAAAGAGAACCTGAGATTTGGGACCTCAGAATTTGCTCTTTATAAGCAGAACCTCTTTATAAAAGTGCTCTTTATAATATAATGAGAGTCGACTGTATTGTGCAATTGTTATTGCACCTGGATAACACACACGATATGACAAGGCAAATATCGGTGCAGAAGCACGGAGTTATTTATTTGCTCCATGATCGGTGCGGTCATCGAGGGGTGATCGACCATCGGTCTCCGTATAGAACGCATGATTCATTAGCTCTCTGATCTATTATTAACACAATTCCTCCATGGTTAAAACAATCATCGGACTATACCGTGCAAGTACGCTGTTCACCGGTGAGTGTTTGTTTACTATAAATACATAAATTAATTTTTCAAACTTTTTTAAAACTCGACCAGAAGAAACTCTTGTATGTCTGTACACGTACACGAACTTGTCCGTGTGGATTGCACAATGGACTACCGAGATGAGTCATTCGCAACAAATCTTAAGGGTTGTTCCATTCTAGACGATGTTCGCCGTACTCGATAATAATTTACTAAAAGATAAATTCTTCAATTAGACAATCATAATTGTTTCTTTCTTTCTTTCTTTTTTGGAAGGGGGGAAGGGTAATGGTTTACTGCAGCAAAAAATTGTAAGCGTTATGATCAATACCGCAAAATCGACAGGCATTCAATAATCGTTCAATCGTGGCATTTTTATATTCGCGTCGTTTCCACTCTATAAGTGCGTTAAAACATTGCCCCCATTCACAAAATTTGTTTTCCTCTAAATGTCTATACATAGCGTCTCTTGATAGACCGAGATTCATCATTAACTTCTCCCAAGGTCGCTCGCACTCTCCATTTTTACCAGAGTAAAAACATTTTTTCACAAGATTTCCAGCTAGTCGGCTTAATTGGCGCTCTGTTGGTGTGGCCTGCATTTTGTTTTTATTATTCATTGTTTGCACACTGCTTTGAATGAATACAAATGATAGTCTTGGTCATTTCAAACGTTTGACATTCATAATCCGGCTCAAGTCTCCGTTTGTCCACTATTCCGGTTCAGGTCTTCCTCTGTCCGCTATTCCATCTAGCCGGGTGGGCTGCCCCCTTTGTCCAATACATTTTTTTAGACCCATCCTTTGTCCGGTAAAACTTACACACGCCCATGCGCTCTTTTATTATGCTAACATCATCCATCGATATGCTAATTGGTTTCATTGATATGCTAATGAGTCCATTGTCTTTGTGCATTATGCATAAAATTTGTCTTGTCTTGTGCGATGAAGACCCTACTCACTACTTTGGTCCCAGTTTGGAATAATGCATATTCGACATCTGTGAGGCTTCATTGGCGTTCAGCGTCGCGGTTAACCCTAACTCCCTAGGGGGTGTGCCAAATTATATTGAAATTGGAGGATTCAGGACTGTTGGGGCTATTTGGCCAATGGAAGTTGGAGGTGTGGCCAAAGCCATATTTCCCACGAAAAAAAGTTTGACCTGTTTAAATTGTATCACTGAAAAGTACCTATTACGTCATCCTCTTTTAGCACCATGATTGATCAGTATTTTTTTTTCAGCGATTAATGAGTTTTATTCACAAGACCATTTATTATGTTTCATTTCACTCTCCCGTCGCAGGCCGAAGGCTGAATTGTGGGCAGGTTTATATTAAAAAACTTTTTTTTTTAAATAGACAGAGGAACTAACTGTATGCATAACAATAAAAAAAATTAAATGACTGTTTGCACCTGCAAACAGTCGACTAGCTGTTTCCCATTAAACCCTATTTTCAGTTTTCATTTTGCCATTAATAAGGGCATTTTTGTAAGCCAACACTCTCCGTGGGGGACAGTGCAACTGTTATATAGAGAGAATGACACGACAAGGCGATGTACAGGTGGCATTTTTTTTCCTATTGTCTTCGCTTAATTCCATCAGGACGCGATCAGTTAAGAATTCCAACTCCTCTTCCTGCTAACTTATGGACAAGAAAAGCAAATAGACCTATTGTTTTTAACTTGTAAATAAGATGCTCTCTTCATGTTCTTGTAAACTGATGTGTTGCCTGCTGAAAACGTGTGTGCAAAAATGGGCACTTTTTACTTCCAGCCATCTGGAAGTACTCGGTAATAGAATAGTCTGAACATTCCAGGGAAACTGATGCAACACAAACTCTAACGTTCATGTATTGTGTATTTAAGTGTATTTCATTTCCCAATTGACATATGGTTAATTTGGCTTGTACGTCAATAGCTTTCTCGTATTCGTTACCGATATGGCAAGTTATTTATGTTGGTTTTTTATGTTTTTATTTGAACAAGTTTGAGCAAAATTTTAAACAAATATAATACCAGTTAGTATCAATTTAAAGTTACAAAACCAATAAATAATGACTGTTGTTTTTCCCCCTGTCGTTACAGTGTGAAATGATGCAGCAATAATATGGGCGTTGGGTAGTAAGTGTAGCTGTCAATCACACTAATCCTGTAATCACTCAGACCGTTAATATGTGGTTTTCACACCTTCAGTGGAGGGAAGCTGGACCTGCTATACAGTTATGAATAACAATAGACCCTTGGACCTCCGGAAGACCCATGTAAAAATACCGTCAAACTGCAGTGAGTTTATCCCCTGCTGAGGGGCCCAGTTTGACACCGTGAGAATGAGCTTACTTGGCAGTGTAAAAAAGTTTCACGGCGACTTCATTGTAAACTATATTTTCACAGTGTTGAAATTCATATTGTAGGTCAATTAAACAGACTGCAATGAAAAGACTTCCAGTGAATAGTCCTAGCCATTGTGAATCAATTGAACAGACTACATGTATGCAAAGACTTCCAGTGAATAGTCCTAGCCATTGTGAATCATTCAACAGACTACATGTATGAAAAGACTTCCAGTGAATAGTCCTAGCCATTGTGAATCAATTGAACAGACTACATGTATTAAAAGACTTCCAGTGAATAGTCCTAGCCATTGTGAATCATTCAACAGACTACATGTATGAAAAGACTTCCAGTGAATAGTCCTAGCCATTGTGAATCAATTCAACAGACGTACGTACTACATGTATGCAAAGACTTCCAGTAAATAGTCCTAACCATTGTGAGTCAATTAAAGTGACTACAATGAAAAGACTTCCAGTGAATAGTCCTAGCCATTGTGAATCAATTGAACAGACTACATGCATGAAAAGACTTCCAGTGGATAGTCCTAGCCATTGTAAATCGATTCAACAGACTACATGCATGAAAAGACTTCCAGTGAATAGTCCTAGCCATTGTGAATCAATTCAACAGACTACATGCATGAAAAGACTTCCATAGTCCAAGCCTTTGTGAATCATTTAAAACAGAGCATGGAGGAATAAGAATTCCTCCATGAACAGACTACATGCATGCAAAGACTTCCAGTGAATAGTCCTAGCCATTGTGAATAAATTCAACAGAATTGTGCACACTCTGGGACTAGCTTACCAGGTTTGCCTTGTCTGGTTGGGGTTTCCCTTTGCTAACAGCTACATCGCAACATTGTATCGATACACTTCAAATAAAGTGAGCTTATTCCATGAAAGTTATGGACTAATTTCTCAGTGAAAAGAAGGAGGGGGGGGGGAAAGGCCAAAATTAATGGAACGCTCAGTATGCCAGACCTAGAAACATAATTCCGATCAAATCCAAAATAAATTTCGTTATTCTGCATTTTCGGCGGGATTTTTAAATTGAAAGTAGGCCTCCACTGTAAAAGAAAGTTGGGTTAAACAGTGGTGGGCAACGTTATTTGCCCAACATTGGAATTCATTTGCCTTACTGTATTTTGATTGCATGTGGTAACAAAATTCAACAACTATTGTCAAGAATTTTCCAATTTTGTTTTCAAATGGAACTTCAGACGGCTTTGGTTTCCCCTGTTTTCAGGATGGGGTGATACGAAACATTGGCTCGATTGATTTACGAAGGACTATTTTAAATTCCAGTGACAAGGGAAATACTTGAATTCGACGTTCGACTTCATCGGAAAAACCTTCTTATTGCTAGAAACCCAGCAATTTCGGCCATCAGCCTTGGTCCAGAATGTTGGCTACCGGTATCAAATGAGGGGAATAATCGTCACAGCGATTTTTGGCAAGGTATACGCCTTCGGAGTTGGAAAATATGTGATAGCATTGCAACAGTGGCAGCTTTTTGGGTGTTATCACTTTTTTTCAAAATGTCCATCAAAATGCTTGTTACCACTCTAGGGGCGGTTTATACCTTGCGCATGCTCATTATAATCATTTATGCCCTGATTTGATACTGACCAAACCCCCAGGCTGATGCCCTAATTCCAAATACAATTTAAAAGTAGCACTGCAGCAAAGTAGCAAGGAATAGTCATCTTCAGAGTGGAATTGATGACAAAATAAAAATTGGAATTGACCTTTCATTTTTCTATGAGCAATTTCGAAGCGTTTGTCTTGGATTCTTGAGGAGTTTTGTTTGTTAAGTTTTGAACGAATTTATTGGCGAAGCACATGTAAGTCACATGTAAAAATAGACAGAGGAACTAACTGAATGCATAACAATACAAAAAAAATTAAATGACTGTTTGCACCTGCAAACAGTCGACTAGCTGTTTCCCATTAAACCCTATTTTCAGTTTTCATTTTGCCATTAATAAGGGCATTTTTGTAAGCCAACACTCTCCTTGGGGGACAGTGCAACTGTTATATAGAGAGAATGACACGACAAGGCGATGTACAGGTGGCATTTTTTTTCCTATTGTCTTCGCTTAATTCCATCAGGACGCGATCAGTTAAGAATTCCAACTCCTCTTCCTGCTAACTTATGGACAAGAAAAGCAAATAGACCTATTGTTTTTAATTTTTAAATAAGATGCTCTCTTCATGTTCTTGTAAACTGATGTGTTGCCTGCTGAAAACGTGTGTGCAAAAGTGGGCACTTATTACTTCCAGCCATCTGGAAGTACTCGGTAATAGAATAGTCTGAACATTCCAGGGAAACTGATGCAACACAAACTCTAACGTTCATGTATTGTGTATTTAAGTGTATTTCATTTCCCAATTGCCATATGGTTAATTTGGCGTGTACGTCAATAGCTTTCTCGTATTCGTTACCGATATGGCAAGTTATTTATGTTGGTTTTTTTATGTTTTTATTTGAACAAGTTTGAGCAAAATTTTAAACAAATATAATACCAGTTAGTATCAATTTAAAGTTACAAAACCAATAAATAAGTTATTTTTTTTAATAGTTGTTTTAAGACACATTCCGGAACCCAACAAGTTGTGAGCCACAAGTCTGGTTCAACTGGAAGGAACTCTTTTCTTTGCTTAGGAAAGTCTAGAAGAACTTAGGTTTAGCTTTGTTTAATACCTGCACATTGAGCCAGGGGATTCCTCCCCTGTGTGACCTCACAAAGTTGCACGGTCGCAGGAGAGGAGGAAATATTCACGCTGACGTACCACGCCTTCAACGCCGAAGAGCAGTCAAATTCAATGGAACCATCGCTTGGTTTGGCTTGGGCAGCGGTGACAGGGGACCACAAGTCGGGTTGAAGGTGACATTGGAGCTGTCGGTTGAGTCTCGATAGTCCGAAGTCCCATTGGTCCGAAGTCGGGTTGTAGGTGACACTGTAGCAGTTGTGGTTTTTGTGGTGTCTTTTATTGCAGAGTGAAAGGCTATGGTTGCCAATCAAGGCAGGTGGGGAAAAAAGTGATTTCACCATGAAAAGTGGCGCAAGCCTCTAAATAGACCCTTGCACAAAATTGGTCACTGCTCAGTCAACCGTGAATGTAAGCACACAATTAGGGTGTCATTTTAAAGAGGATATTTAACCCTAAAGGAGGATATCTCCCTTTGATTCACATGTGCCCAACTTCTGTTCCAATTTGCAATAATATTTCATTTTTTTATCCACCCTGTAGTGTGCCTGATTGTAGGATTTTATCCGCGCTCCCTATTGAATAAGGCACGAGCCCCCCCCCCCCCCCCCCCCCCCAACCTATTGAAATTCGGAGGCCTAAGTGTCCGGTGAAAATAACCGGTCTACATTTCAGCACGCCTCCCTGAAACAAATTCTGGATCCACCCTGCTAGCCCCCAAAAAATATTGGCTCTAGAACCGCGCCTGGTCCAGTCCCGAAAGTAAGACACGAATGATTACAAATCTCGAATTAGAGAATGCCTACTGTATCTGGGTTTCTTAGTACATTGTAATGGTCACAAGCTTCCAATCTTACAAACCAGAATGTCGAATCATTCAAGCTGGATGAGAAATCTTGAAACTATTTTTGTTCTTGTTTGCCCAACAACTAAACAACTGTAGGTACTAATAATGTTAAGAACATACTCAGCTCCAGAGAAATAGCTGCCTTTGGGGTGCAAACATTGTTTTTTAAAAATTGATTTTTTTTTTGTCATGTATGAAAAATCCTTGTTTCTTGATAGTTTTTAAAAATGTTTCATTTCACTCTCCCGTCGCAGGCCGAAGGCTAAATTGTGGGCAGGTTTATATTAAAAAAAAATATTTAAAAAAAATAGACAGAGGAACTAACTGAATGCATAACAATAAAAGAATTAAATGACTGTTTGCACCTGCAAACAGTCGACTAGCTGTTTCCCATTAAACCCATCTTTCAGTTTTCATTTTGCCATTAATAAGGGCATATTTGTAAGCCAACACTCTCCGTGGGGGACAGTGCAACGGTTATATAGAGAGAATGACACGACAAGGCGATGTACAGGTGGCATTTTTTTCCGCTTGTCTTCGCTTAATTCCATCAGGACGCGATCAGTTAAGAATTCCAACTCCTCTTCCTGCTAACTTATGGACAAGAAAAGCAAATAGACCTATTGTTTTTAATTTTTAAATAAGATGCTCTCTTCATGTTCTTGTAAACTGATGTGTTGCCTGCTGAAAACGTGTGTGCAAAAGTGGGCACTTATTACTTCCAGCCATCTGGAAGTACTCGGTAATAGAATAGTCTGAACATTCCAGGGAAACTGATGCAACACAAACTCTAACGTTCATGTATTGTGTATTTAAGTGTATTTCATTTTCCAATTGCCATATGGTTAATTTGGCGTGTACGTCAATAGCTTTCTCGTATTCGTTACCGATATGGCAAGTTATTTATGTTGGTTTTTTTATGTTTTTATTTGAACAAGTTTGAGCAAAATTTTAAACAAATATAATACCAGTTAGTATCAATTTAAAGTTACAAAACCAATAAATAATTTATTTTTTTTAATAGTTGTTTTAAGACACATTCCGGAACCCAACAAGTTGTGAGCCACAAGTCTGGTTCAACTGGAAGGAACTCTTTTCTTTGCTTAGGAAAGTCTAGAAGAACTTAGGTTTAGCTTTGTTTAATACCTGCACATTGAGCCAGGGGGATTCCTCCCCTGTGTGACCTCACAAAGTTGCACGGTCGCAGGAGAGGAGGAAATATTCACGCTGACGTACCACGCCTTCAACGCCGAAGAGCAGTCAAATTCAATGGAACCATCGCTTGGTTTGGCTTGGGCAGCGGTGACAGGGGACCACAAGTCGGGTTGAAGGTGACATTGGAGCTGTCGGTTGAGTCTCGATAGTCCGAAGTCCCATTGGTCCGAAGTCGGGTTGTAGGTGACATTGGAGCAGTTGTGTTTTTTGTGGTGTCTTTTATCACAGAGTGAAAGGCTATGGTTGCCAATCAAGGCAGGTGGGGAAAAAAAGTGATTTCACCATGAAAAGTGGCGCAAGCCTCTAAATAGACCCTTGCACAAAATTGGTGACTGCTCAGTCAACCGTGAATGTAAGCACACAATTAGGGTGTCATTTTAAAGAGGATATTTAACCCTAAAGGAGGATATCTCCCTTTGATTCACATGTGCCCAACTTCTGTTCCAATTTGCAATAATATTTCGGTTTCATTTTTTTATCCATCCTGTAGTGTGCCTGATTGTAGGCTTTTATCCGCGCTCCCTATTGAATAAGGCACGACCCCCCCCCCCCCCCCCAACCTATTGAAATTCGGAGGCCTAAGTGTCCGGTGAAAATAACCGGTCTACATTTCAGCAAGCCTCCCTGAAAAAATTCTGGATCCACCCTGCTAGCCCCCAAAAAAATATTGGCTCTAGAACCACGCCTGGTCCAGACCCGAAAGTAAGACACGAATGATTACAAATCTCGAATTAGAAAATGCCTACTGTATCTGGGTTTCTTAGTACATTGTAATAGTCACAAGCTTCCAATCTTGCAAACAAGAAAGTCGAATCATTCAAGCTGGATGAGAAATCTTGAAACTATTTTTGTTCTTGTTTGCCCAACAACTAAACAATTGTAGGTACTAATAATGTTAAGAACATACTCAGCTCCAGAGAAATAGCTGCCTTGAGGTGCACACATTGTTTTTTTTAAATTGAAAGGTTTTTTTTGTCATGTATGAAAAATCCTTGTTTCTTGATAGTTTTTAAAAATGTTTCATTTCACTCTCCCGTCGCAGGCCGAAGGCTGAATTGTGGGCAGGTTTATATTAAAAAACTTTTTTTTTAAATAGACAGAGGAACTAACTGTATGCATAACAATAAAAAAAAATTAAATGACTGTTTGCACCTGCAAACAGTCGACTAGCTGTTTCCCATTAAACCCATCTTTCAGTTTTCATTTTGCCATTAATAAGGGCATATTTGTAAGCCAGCACTCTCCGTGGGGGACAGTGCAACGATTATATAGAGAGAATGACACGACAAGGCGATGTACAGGTGGCATTTTTTTCCGCTTGTCTTCGCTTAATTCCATCAGGACGCGATCAGTCAAGAATTCCAACTCCTCTTCCTGATGACTTATTGACAAGAAAAGCAACTAGACCTATTGTTTTTAATTTTCTAAATAAGATGCTCTCTTCATATTTTTGCAAACTGATGTGTTGCCTGCTAAAAACGTGCGTGCAAAAGTGGGCACTTATTACTTCCAGCCATCTGGAAGTACTCGGTAATAGAATAGTCTGAACATTCCAGGGAAACTAATGCAACACAAACTCTAACGTTCATGTATTGTGTGTTTAAGTGTATTTCATTTCCCAATTGACATATGGTTAATTTGGCTTGTACGTCAATAGCTTTCTCGTATTCGTCACCGATATGGCAAGTTATTTATGTTGGTTTGTTTTATGTTTTTATTCGAACAAGTTTGAGCAAACGTTTAAACAAATATAATACCAGTTAGTATCAATTTAAAGTTACTACACCAATAAATAATGACTGTTGTTTTCCCCCTGTCGTTACCGAGTGAAATGATGCAGCAATAATATCATATCAATTACAACTTTCATTATCGATAGCGTTTAGAATTTACTTTACCTCCGTTGTAAATCAACTGTTTTAATGCAGTCCTTGAAAAAGAAAACACTTTTGTTTCCCAATTAACCCCATTTTCAGTTTTCATTTTGCCAATAATCAGGGCATTTTGGTAAGCCAACACTCTCCGTGGGGGACAGTGCACCGGTTATACAGAGAGAATGACACGACTAGGCGATGTACAGGTGGCGATTTTTTTTCCCAAAACGACATCCGCATATGGTGTACGCTATGACGTTTTGGACTTTACTTCTCAGTCAATACAACAAAACAGGGAAGCTTTCCCACATTATTAGCAACTAATTAATATTGCAAAGGAAACCAGACAAAAATCGCCATCAGTGTTTCAGAAAAAAAAAATGACTTGTTCTTTATATCTCTATTCAAAATGTGTTGGTAAAAATAACGCTTCAGTCTTGACCCAAATGATTAAAATCCCATTTGTATTTGAATGCCTGTGTGTAGTAATTCTCTCTCAGCTCAGGCTCTTTTAGTAAAACATGCAAAACTTATGATAGCATTGATCAATTTCACCAATTTTGGTTTTTTTGTCAGATGAGTGGAAAGCCATGCTATTTAAAGACATACTTCATTGGTGTATCTTATTTGATTGCTTTTAAAAAAAAAATTGAATCATTTTTTGACTCACCATGTAGAGTAAACAAGGAAGGCGGATTTTTTTCCTCACGTTTTGGGTTTTTTGTTTTGTTCTTGTCTTTGGGGGAATTGATTCCCGAGGCATAGTATTGAATATTGTTTGTAATTTTGAAAACAAAGGGTGGGGTTATTTTGGTAGCAAAACAAACAACCGGAACTAGTCTCCATCTGTGAATGACTTGAAGGTGTGGTAAAAATGTCTGTGAATAAAATTAAGACCGCGAACTAGGATATTTCTTTGCTTCCATGAAAGCCCAAAGTCATGCATGCACAGCAGTATACCTGAAGCCTAGTCTCCAGTTGCTGGCGTGATGACAGTAAGTATAGTGGCAAGACGTGAACGGTCAGAGACGAGACAATCTCTGACGCCCTTCCTCCAAACATTGAATAACAAAATGGCGTCAAAATGGAGTTCACATGTTTCCATATAAAGTGGTGGGGTTTTGTTTGGCTGGTCCCATAGGGCCAGCAACAAAAAAATGTTTCTGACTGACTTATTGACCTCCTGCCTGATTAACTGACTAGCTGACTAACTGACTGACAGACAGGTAGTAGACTGGTGAAGAGAGCTTAATGTTGGGTTAATTCCGGTCCATTATGTAGACCACAAATATGCAAAGACTTTCAATGGATAGTCCTAGCCATTGTAGGTCAATTAAACAGACTGAAATGAAAAGACTTCCAGTTAATAGTCCTAGCCATTGTGAATCAATTGAACAGACTACATGTATGCAAAGACTTCCAGTGAATAGTCCTAGCCATTGTGAATCAACTGAACAGACTACATGTATGCAAAGACTTCCAGTGAATAGTCCTAGCCATTGTGAATCAATTGAACAGACTACATGTATGAAAAGACTTCCAGTGGATAGTCCTAGCCATTGTGAATCAAGTGAACAGACTACATGTATGAAAAGACTTCCAGTGAATAGTCCTAGCCATTGTGAATCAATTGAACAGACTACATGTATGCAAAGACCTCCAGTGGATAGTCCTAGCCATTCTGAATCAAGTGAACAGACATGCATGACAAGACTTCCTGTGTCTAGTCCTTGCCATTGTGAGCCAATTCAACAGACTGTATGCATGAAAATACTTCCAGTGAATAGTCCTAGCCATTGTGAATAAATTCAACAGAATTGTGTGCACTCTGGGACCTGCGTACTAGGTTTGCATTGTTTTGTTGGTAGGTTTCACTTTGCTAACAGCTAAACCGATACATATTATCGATATATTTCAATTAAAGTGAGCTTATTCCATGAAAATTATAGATTTACTTCTTAGTGAAAAGAAGGAGGGGGGGAAAGGCCAAAATTCATGAAACGCTCAGCATGCTGGGCCTAGACGCAAAATGCCGGTCAAATCCAAAATAATTTTCGTCAGTCTGCATTTTCGGCGGGGTTTTCGATTTGAAAGTAGGCCTCCACTGTAAAAGAAAGTTGGGTTAAACAGTGGTGGGCAACGTTATTTGCCCAACATTGGAATTCATTTGCCTTACTGTATTTTGATTGCATGTGGTAACAAAATTCAACAACTATTGTCAAGAATTTTCCAACTTTGTTTTCAAATGGAACTTCAGACGGCTTTGGTTTCCCCTGTTTTTGGGATGGGGTGATACGAAACATTGGCTCGATTGATTTACGAAGGACTATTTTAAATTCCAGTAACAAGGGAAATACTTGAATTCGACGTTCGACTTCATCGTGAAAACCTTCTTATTGCTAAAAAAAAACCCAGCAATTTCGGCCATCAGCCTTGGTCCAGAATTTTGGCGACCGGTATCAAATGAGGGGAATAATCGTCACAGCGATTTTTGGCAAGGTATACGCCTTCGGAGTTGGAAAATATGTGATAGCATTGCAACAGTGGCAGCTTTTTGGGTGTTATCACTTTTTTTTCAAAATGTCCATCAAAATGCTTGTTACCACTCTAAGGGCTGATGCCATAATTCCAAATACAATTTAAAAGTAGCACTGCAGCAAAGTAGCAAGGAATAGTCATCTTCAGAGTGGAATTGATGACAAAATAAAAATTGGAATTGACCTTTCATTTTTCTATGAGCAATTTCGAAGCGTTTGTCTTGGATTCTTGAGGAGTTTTGTTTGTTAAGTTTTGAACGAATTTATTGGCGAAGCACATGTAAGTCTAATTTCTCCAACTATATTACCACTCGGTTTAAACAAATAAATCCTCTCATATTTCTCAATGTAAATGCACGTGACAACCAGTTACAATAAATGGTCTCGTGAATAAAACTCATTAATCGCTGAAAAAATACTGACCAATCATGGTGCAAAGAGAGGATGACGTGATAGGCAGTTTTCAGTGATACAATATATACAGTTCGAACTTTTTTCGTGGGAAATGTGGCTCTGGCCACACCTCCGACTGTCATTTGCCAATCAAAACACTCCACGTGACGCTTGACGCCAATGAAGCGTCACAGATGTCGGGTTTGCATTTTTCCAAACTGGGACCAATCGAGGCTTTATAAGCGATGCCATCTCTTCTCTTAGCCTCACTCTGCAACTGCATTTTGGCGTGTGACACTGAGCGGTGTAGGAAGACTACTCGTAAACATCATGACTTTCATGCAAGCCTTGTGCTTCGTTCTGTTGGTTGGTTTGGCCGCGGCATTTCAACCAGACTGCCCCAAGTGTCCTCCACTGTGGACTTTCTACAATGGCAACTGCTACCGATTTTTCGGCACTGGTAAGACCTTCGCTGAAGCTGAGAAGTACTGCCAGAAGTTCGCTCAAGTCGGCCAGGGTCATGTGGCGTCCATAACCAGCGCCGAGGAGAATAATCTGCTCATGACGATGTGGGAGTCGGTCCGTACAACTACAACAGGCGGCCTGTGGATCGGCTTCACTCACAAGGCATTGGAAGGGAAGTACATCTGGACGGATGGATCACCGGTCGGTTTCACAGCATGGAGCTATGGCAAACCCAATTACGGCTCCGTTAAGCCGTGTGCTCACATGCGGTTCAAATATGCCACATGGGTTGCAGCCCCATGCGACATGGTGTGGCCACACATCTGCAAGATGGCAACTACAGACTAAATTGACCCTACGATGGACAGCCACAGAGATGCGTCAGAACATATTTGCCACATCAACCCTGAAGCTCTTAACAACGATACCAAGTCGACGTCATCGGCTATGATCACCAAACAGTGAAAAAGAAATCGTTTCAATAAACCCAATTCGCATCTTAGTTGCTTCAACGTTTACGAACCTGCTGCATGCTTTCAAGTTTAACGTTTAGTGTTTAGCTTTGAGCGTTTTATCAGGTGTCCAGTTGAATAGTGAGAAGAATATGGATGAACTAATCTACCGATGTTCTCAAGCTGCACTACAGGGTAAGTCAAAAAAGCGGAACCCAAACCCCATAAAATATATTTTATATTTAAAAAAATATGTAGCACCAAAAATAATAATGAATGGAGAGACACTTTCATAAGCTACTTTGAGATAAAAAAAATAAATGCTCAATCCGTTTAAAGAATATCGCCATTTAAACACAGTGACTCTCAAACCTGTCTCGTCCAAAAAGGCAATTCATTGCGTGTTTTGGCTGTTTGGAACAACAAAGAAAATGACACAGAATACTTGTTTCACCAACTGTCACCAACTCTAGTACACAATATCTTCATTAACAACCCCGGTTAGGCAAACAATATGATTTATAAAATCTTCTTTTTCAAAGGACGGGCCTGCAAACGGATTCTGTTTAATATTTCTAACGTTTAAACTGAGATTTTATCGCTGGTGATGTTTGAAGACAATTGAGACGACGATTCTTGAAATCGCATTTTTTGGACGAGATTGGTTTAAGGGTCATTGTATTTAAATGGTGATATTTTCTGAACAGATGGACCAATTTTAGTCATCTTTTCATCTAAAAGTACCTTATGAGATTGGCTTTCCAGTCATTATTGTTTTGGTGCTACATTTTGTTTTTTTAAATGAAGTATAATTTTTGGGGGTTGGGTCCGCTTTTTTGACTCACCCTGTACTATACGCCAATGACATTATTAAGGAAACAACGAACTGGAACGTGTCTCAAATCTACAACAAAGAAATTTTCAATTCAAATCCGATTTCTCACGTTTCTCAACAGAAATAGAAAGCTTGACTTTACTGGATACCTCTTTTTAAACTTTATATAATAATTTACTCTTGATTTTTTTCTCTACAACTTCGTTCTTATATATTTATTTGTTTCCGTTTAATTTTCAACTTCTTGTTCATTTGTACGTACTGGTAGAGGGGATTTGTTTCAGTTAATTTTGCCGTCAAAGTACAATAAGAACACTCAAAAGCTCAGATGTTGATGGACTAATGAAAAACTAATTGCATCAGTAAAATAAAACATCCGGATAATTTTACATATCACAGACTAAACTAAGGTTAAGCGGTAGTCAAGAATCGGAAAAGCGGAAATAGTCAGAATCGTTTGGTCTGGGAGCCAGACTACTATGCTGATATTCTTAATGGTGATGTATTGCCCGGGAGCAGAAGCCCAATTGATCGCTTGGCATACTGACTAAACAAAAAGGCATATTCAAATCGGTTCATTCATTTTCTGTTTGTTATAAAACGACAGAGGGCACTCGCTGCTGTCGAATTACTCGTTAGCCAACCTCGATCTCAGAGTCCATTCTTTTTTATAGTAGACCCTGTGAATATTATTACAACTTTGAGATATACAGCCTGACCTGGGCGTCGACAGGATACTTTATTGGGGGTAAGGCACATTTTCCTCGAAAATCCTTGTACTTTTTCTAGCATTTTACAAATTTATCATTTTTTGCCACCCCACCCCCATTGACACCCCTGCAGACACCCATTTTGTTAAATGTGTATTGTGGCGAAACCGACCCCTGACACCATTTGTGGCGGAACCGGTGATTGGCGGAACCCAGGGGGACTGGTCTTATTTATCCCAGGACTCTAGCCAACTCCTATAATCCCACAAAAATATTTATTAGCCTAACGAACTGGTTAGAGCTACCCATTCGCAAGGGGGGACAATTAACAAACGGCGGACTAAGCCTAGGGGCTGTTCGTTTGGGGGAAATATACCACCGTTTTGTGATTGAGTAATCAATTGAATGTAAACAGAGCACTTATTAATTACAATAACCTTTACAATGATTCAATAATTATCACACAGACAAATGTTTCCAAGGACGATCAATAATTGGTCTTATTCTTCTCTGATCAAATATTCAATTATAATCTTTATAAACACAATCACTCAATTAATAATCCACAGTTGTAATAATTCCTAATGATTTAAACAAGGGTCGACTGCACCCCTGTAAATGATCTTAGCTTACAATAATCCTCACGTGGTCAACTGCACCACTTTAATAATCATAAACTTGTATTCTCTAATTATACGAATAGCTAGTCCAATTACCCTCACACAGAGTGTGACCTCAATTACCCTCACACAGAATTAGTGAACCTCAACCCGGCTCAGTTCAGTGAAAGCAAACTTCAGGAGGACCTCAATTACCCTTACACAGATTTAGAGAACCTCAATTACCCTTACACAGATTTAGTGAATCTCAGTTATCCCTGCACAGATTTAGTGGACCTCAATTACCCTTACACAGATTTAGAGAACCTCAATTATCCTTATATAGAGTGAGTGGACCGTAATTACCCTCACACGGAATAGGTGGGGGATGTCCATACTGGTTCACCACTTTAACTGCCGCCAAACACATCAATTTTCACCTCACCTTGTGATTTCACCCAAGAGGAATCCAGGAAGCTCTGGAAATGCGAAAAACAATTAGGCAAAATGTGTTTTTAGAGCACATTTTGGATGCACACGTCGTGCAAAACTAAGTTGAAACAGCCGGTCAAAACTGATTGAGTGGCTAAAAGACAGCGGTACGTTATACGCATGACATCGACAACCATGACGTCGCATGAGCCAGCCAATGATGAATATTTATTTTCTCATGAATATTTAGTTTATTCCAATGGCTACTTCAAATACGTCCAAAGATTGATTATTGCAACAGCGATCGTGCGTGGCCTAGCGGTTAAGAGTCTCGTGTTTCAAGCAAGAGTCCGAGGTTCGAATCTCGATAAAATAAGTGACTGATTAATGAATAACCATAAAGGATGCAACTTTTGGCGCTTGAAAAAAAGGTGGTGATCCAGTATGAATTTTTTTCCAAAGTGGGCCTTTATTAACCTTACACAGAATTAGTGGAAGTAAGCTTAAAGTATACTTCACAGGAACTCAGGGCAGAGTCAACCGATCAGGCAAGTCAGTCCAGTGATTGTGCGATCGCCTCAGCGGTCCGGCCCACCGTTACGGTGTTCAACAGACCACAAGCAATTCCACACAACTCAAAGTTCCACTCGCCTTCAACCTGTGATGCACAACTCCTCCCTTTTTGTTCCAACACTTATCCAAACCCACTAAATACCCGTATTCCCCCTACAATTCCATATAAATCTAAGATCACACAATTATCTTACATAATTAACCTGGGGATACCATTCCACTCAAATATTATTAGATAACACGCACTACACGTAACTTACCCGGAGCTACAACTCCCGAACCCGGCCGCACCAGAACGTCACCACCAGAGGGCTCCTACTCCCGACCGGGGGATTCGCAACAGCAACGGAAGACCCCAGCAACGGCACCGTGACTTGACTCGTCCCTGAACCCCGAAGCTTGGCTTCTTGCAACTTGGCAACATCACCAGAACGCGTTCCTTCTGCATTGACGCCATCTTGCGAACTCCGCTAGATGATCTAAGACCCCACGCTATCAACCTCGACCCCAGGGTGTCGAGCAGTACGCGCCCATCACTACCTGCTCTCTCACCCTGGTATTGGATCATTTGCATGTGCAAGATTTTTGCACACGTATGCAAATGAGGAATAGTCTGGTGCCTGCTTGTGCGTTACATTTGCGTTTGTTTTTAAATGCGGTGTCTGGGGTAAAAGCAGAGGCAATTCGTAGCAGCGCGAGCATGGCGTGAGTTACGAAAAACACGATTTATTTAATTAAATTGTTACGATCCTACCGAGACAACATGTAGTATCACATTTCATATTAATATGAACAAATTGGGAAGGAAATGAGTATTTTCGAGAAGACGTGGACGAATAATCGCGAAAACACGTACTGCACGTTGTGAATAACCACACCAAGTACACGACAAAAATCCATTACTAGCCAATTGCCGTATCGAATCAGGATGCAGGAAGAAAGTTTCCTATCCAGGGTTTACTATTGGAAACTAGGTTGGAAATAAAGTAAGCACTGGGGACAAGGTTGCCACGCTATAGCATGCTAATTCGCGCACAGCCTTTCCAATACGCGATACTGATTGGTCAAATGCACGCCATGAA
Source organism: Patiria miniata (assembly GCF_015706575.1). Taxonomy (NCBI): domain Eukaryota; kingdom Metazoa; phylum Echinodermata; class Asteroidea; order Valvatida; family Asterinidae; genus Patiria; species Patiria miniata. The sequence goes on from NW_024037068.1 coordinate 15,344,776, forward strand.
TTATTAATGTCCTGATCACGCAGCACAATTCACTTCTAATTGGTCCATGCGCACTTCGGCATTTTAAACACGCACAAAATGCCCCAGATCACGCGCATAAACAATTTCTGACTTAGACTCCTACACAAGCCTGCATTACACTTGTACACCTGTTTCGCCACAGTATTAAAGAAATAGCAAATTATAACTTCACATCTTTTTTTTCTCTCCTTTTTTTTCTCCATCTACTTATATTCATCTGAACAAAGCAAAACAATCCTCCCTCAAGGGACCAAACAAAAACAGAAAGAAACGTTAGACACATTCCTTACTAAATCAAAACAGGCAACGGCCTAGGAAAGTTGGTCCTAGAGCGCGTACAATTGTATTCAATCGAATCAGAATGACTATGTATACTTGAACTTGTTCAAGTATATTTCCTTCACCAATGGTCGAAGGGGCTGCATACTGTGACGGGAACCCCCCGGGCCAACCCAAGTCTGTCAGGATAAGTCTGACTCTTAGTGGGTTGAAGACAGTCTTCCCAAACCAAAGCTCTTCCCTAGACGAGAGATCACTCAGAGCCCCTTCAAGGCTATTGGGTGCAAGTCCGTTTGGTGGAAATCTGCCGCCCGATTGTGAATGATTGTTAATTATTAACCTCTGTTAATTAATTGCACAATAAACATGTACACATAAACACTGGAAACAAAAATCAACAATAATCATAATTTATTCAACAATAGTCAGGTACATTAATAAGAGGGTTGTTTTATTAACTGGGTCTTTCTGTACTTACTGGAGATAACCCGCTGCTCGCCTATGCAACAACGCTCACAGCATTAAGAACTAGACAAAAATGGCAGCAATGAGCAACTATGCACATCGCCAATAATGCGTCGCTAAGTTGGAAATAACACAGCGCACAACAGCGACATAGATATGGGGACATATTCACGAGTCGGCCACTTTGAATTAATTGAAAATCTTCATTTTTGGAACTTGCGACGAGAAATGAAAGCAATGACATAAAGTGTGTTGGAAAATAATACCAGTCTGCTCTGATGAAGGATTAAATATTTGAGATTAAACATACCCTAATGTTTTAGGCAGGATTTTACAAAGAAATGCAAGTGAGGCTAGGCACCATCCCATTCAAAAGTTCACAATTTACAAAATACATAATACAACATATGATAGGGAATACGACAAAATGGTCTCTTTTATCTTAGGCCACACAAAAAAAGTCTCCGGTTTCTGGTATGGAGCTTGCCCAAAAATGGTGCGGCGACGCGGCTTTATTTTTTTTTTTACCTGTTTTTTTTGCTTTAGATGTCGGCTGATGACTGCAAATGGTGCCCGACTAAACTTAGTGCAAATATTATGGGAGACCAGAGAGGCCACATAAAGTTTATTCTCGATCATAACCCCATCTAAAAACCCGTTAAAATTGTGCAGCAGCAGGATTCCAGTCAAACCAGTGAGTTTGGCGGTTTTGAGACATCATCTTTCATTGAAAAAAAAACTTTTTCATTTTGCCGACGCGCATGGCTACGGCGACGCGCGCGCATACCAGAAACCAGAGACTTTTTTGTTTTGGCCTTATATGGACTCTGCCTTTAACACGTGACCCTGTAACGTTTTCTTATTGGTTGCAAGAGTCCAGTAGCTTACACCTGTACGTAACATCTTGCACGAGAGTGCTCGATTAGCCATCACGTGATCCTCGTGTCTGCCCCACTCAGGGGCGGATGTAGGAATGTTCGCAGGGAGGTTTTCATCGGCCAAAAAAAATCTGAAATGTAAACAGGGTATTTTGCAATGGAGCTTAGGCACCGTTTTTCAAAATAGCGATAGGCTTTTAAAAAAAAATGAAAAGAAAATGAAAGATGATGGAATAAGCTGACCACAGTGGCTTGACCACGTTGTATCCGCGTCCGTCGCAATTCAGCTTCTCTGCTGCCAGTGACGATGATAAGCCTCCCAAATTTGTGTGGAAGGGACATATCAAAATGTGCAGGTGGGTCAGTAGGCGGCTTAATGGACAGCGCCACCTACTGTCCCAGAGGTTATAAAACGAAATCGAGTTGGGGAACGAAGCTCCGGCGATAAGGCTAAACCTTAAGTAGGCTTAAGCACAGAACAATCATGAACTCTGAAAACACTCTGGTTAAATTTGACGAGGAAACAAACTTGCACAGCTGGCCCCAGATGTCGTCAGCTGCGTGCAAGGTTGATTGACTGTTTTCTAGTTAAATTTAACTATTAAGTGTTTCACACTGTGATAAATTATTTAATGACTCACTGCAATTTGGCTTCAAGTTGTGACATCCGGCGTGTAGGGAAACGACTTGTAAACATCATGGCTTTCATGCGAGTCTTGTGCTTCGTCCTGTTGGTTGGTTTTGCTGCGGCATGTCGTGCACACAGAGCAGAATTACCATTCGTACATATGAATAAATTAACCATAATTCCTAAACCCTTTGACCTATAGTCATGAAATTTCTTGGGTATGTTTATGATGAGTTGCTCTATGCATGTACCGAGTTTCAAAATACACAACTCGATGGCCGAGATCTGCGGCTGAGAGATGGTCAAAATAACCCGGCCCTAAGTTTTAGGGTTAAAAGCAAGCGTACAGTCAATGGCAACATTCCGTGACATTTGGCCTTTGGCCGGTGTGATAATAAATTTGAACTCTATGAAATGAGGACTCATTGTTTGTATTGCGCATGTCTATGTTGTGAACACTGTGTGAGCAAAATAACATCTGTGACAAGTCACGTGTGAGAGGCTGAGTCCATAATGTAAAATAGGTCACATTTCGTAGGACTCACACTTTCAAATGACACGGGTTTTCATTCCGTGCTTAAAGGGCCCATTCAATGTCATTTTTTGATGCAATCCTTGAAAATTCTCCTTCTTGTCCCACTGTACCTTTTTTTCAATTTTCGTGTTGCCATTTCCAGGGTATTTGGTGTTTTTGTTTCTTTGCTAATGCATTTATCCACATTCATTAGCAAAACTGTGATGTCATTCTGGGAAGAAACCTGAATGTTACCGCTTTTTAAGCACAAAAAAACAAATTTGAGCACCAGAACTTTTGTCTCTTGCTGTTGTAAATTTTCTTTGCGGATTCACTGCTGTGTCAGTACACGGCAGTAAGCCAATGAGCCAACCTTTTTCACAGATGTTTTCAATGAGCAGGTTTTTTTTGGTTCACAATTTGAACTGAGAAACCCCTAATCTGACAATCTCTTCCTGAAATGTCATCACAGCAACATCGCCCTCAGTTGTCAGGAAAAAGCATCGAAAGTTTTAAATGTTTTAAAGACGCCACCAGAGATCCGCTCGCGCGCTGAGGCAGTGGTCACTGGTTCACACCGGGCAGACACGATGATCACGTGATGACTACTCGAACGCTCTCGTGTAAGATTTTACTAACAGGTGTAAGCTACTGGAATGTAACCAATAAGAAACCATACAAGGTCACGTGTTAGAGGCAGAGTCCATATAAGGTATCATGGACCTTATTCGCGAATAAGCCATTTTGTCGTGTTCCCTGTATGTGTTTTTTAAATTGGTAACTATTGAATGGGATAGTGCCAGACTAATTAAACATTCTATCCTCACTTTTATTCTTTGTAAAATGTTGCTTAAAACATTGGGGTAAGGTTAATCACAACAATTAAATTATTCATCAGACCAGACTGTTATTAATTTGCAACATACTTTATGTCATTGCTTTCATTTCTCGTCGCAAGTTCCAAAAAGAAAGATTTTCAATTCAAAATGGCATATTAAACCGGTAGGACTAAACATGTTGTTGCCGAGTTATTTTTCCGTGCTAATCAACGAAAACCTAATTCTAGTGAAGTATTATATTTATGTGAAACATTATACAGTTTCTCAATTGGGTTGACAGATGTTTGTCTTTATCGAGTTTCTAGGCAATAATTGGATTTTGTGTATGCAAATACCAATAGAGAAAATGACAGCTATTTTAGTCGACGTTGGCCTTGGAAGTAAATTAATTGTTTTCCCCGAATTTACGAAAAGTATTGCTTGAATATAACTGAAAAGTAGCAGTCACACAAAAATGTATCGAAATAATACTGTTCAAAATATGTCCTTTTCTCAAGCCATTTTTAAGTATAAGAAATCGTAATTAAGTTTTAGAGAAAGAAAAAGATATTAATTGAAAAAAAAAAGAATTATCAAATTACACTTCAACTTTAGTTTTCAGACTGATTGATTTATATTGGAGTTTGTTATTAGCAGGGACGTTAATCCGGGGGGGGGGGGAGAATGGGGGTATATTACCCACTTTTTGACTGGAGGCAATGCTTTTGCACCTGCAACTACAAATTCAACACCGTCAACCATTTTGTGAGCTTGCCGTAGTCGCCGTGTTTGCGGCGAAAATGCTCGCCCGTCACCGGCGCGGCCGTATCATGATTGGCGTTCATCCACATCGCCCCCCGCTGCACGGCCGGTTCCCAGCTCAGCTCAGCGCGAGGCCGGCTCCGCGCGGCGTTGACAGTCACCGGTACAAATCACGTCCAACAACCTTTCTTCAAATAAACATTTAAAGGCACCAGTCTGCACAGCGAGGGTTTTGCGTCTATGCGAATGCTCTATTATTTATGCTAATGCGCGCGTGGGATATGCTCGGAAATTTCCGGGGAGGCCTGCCCGAATCGCAAAGCCTGGATTTCGGTTCGTCTCGTCATCGATAGCGTCCTCTACCGTTAATGTCGTTTGGCTGTGCTCACCAGCTCGAGCTATTTACCAACTGCACGTAGACAGTAAATAATCCAAATCAAGTTGCGGGCCTAAAGATTACACCAACTTAAGCCTAAAGATTACTTTTTAACTAATTAAAAGCAAAGGTATCTGAAATGAAAATTTCTCACAACTTTCTTTACTTCAGGACTAAAATCATAGCGGTGACACTTTTAAAAACATCATAAAAATATGAACTGACTCACCTTCGCACTCAGCGAATGTGTTTAAATTGCAAATCCCACAGTAAGGAGTAATTTCTCCAGGGTCCAATGAGAAATAGACCCTGAGAACGACGTTTGGTACGAGTGAGCCGAAGAAGGCGCCCTCAGTCGTTTGCCGAAAAAACAAATGAATGAAATAAGAATATAAATACGCTTGTTGTCTAGTCAGTACGCCGAGCGATCAGTTGGGGCTTCTGCCCCTGGGAAGTAAATAACCTTCAGGATATCAGCATGGGCGCTATTTTGTAAACGCGAGAGAGCGCTCTCTACATTTCACGTGATATATTCCTTAAGCTTCAAATACGGTACGGGTGAGTCAAGTACGTTAGAGTGTGAAAAGATATATAACATGTGAACAGCTCGAAATCTGAACTAGTGAGGGCGCTAGCAAGAGGTGTGCTACAGATGCGTGCGATAATCACATAATTCAATTCAGTAGAGTACTTGTTGGAGTGACGTAAATAGTGGGATAAAGCACAGGGATTTACCTCAGTGTTCTGCAACGGCCATTGTTTGGTCATCACTTATACCATGTATACCCACCAGAAATTTGCAAACATCACAAACGCAAGACTGAGCATACCATTGACTTTTAACAACTCATTACAAATTTTCAGTCACCTTTTGGAGTAGGCAATCAGAGCAAAGAAAACTAGTAAATGTCCCAGGGGTTATAAACGAGATAGCGTCAGGGGTGAGGCGGGAAAGAAGAACATTTTAGCAGAGAAAAATCGTGACACTTGTGGATTTACTAGACGACTGGTTGTGGACTACTACTGTGAGGCTATCTGTTTGTTTACCTTATGAGTCTCGTATCATCTTTGTAACACATGCTTTCCGTAAGGATTATTTAGACATAGATTTTACCATGTTGCACCGAAATGTCTTCCGTGGAGGTCAATAATCTCTGCGTCACCCACGAGGTCTTAGTCTGGTTTATGTTGTGCATGATGCAATAGTTTCATGCTGTAGAGTCAAGACATACGCTAGTGTGCATTGTTTCATGTGGGCTTTCTGCATCAACGATTTTGGGAAAGATAATCTGTCCAACTTCTGTGTTTAAATTAATAACTAAGAAAGCGACATTCAAGGCAGTTTGACCTGACGTCTTTTCTGCTAGTTTGCTGTAGTTGACCTGTGCTCAACAAAGTCGTGAGTCTTTGGTTTCATGACTATTTGTATGCAATCATTGTTAGGATTGGGACTCTGAGGGGCAGACATGTTTGGGGGGAATAACACATGGGGATTTGTAATGCTGTCACATTCCTGATTTTGTTATTATATTTGTTCGACACTAAATTAACTGAATAATTTACTCCTCACATGGTTATGTTATGTATGTGTATTGTTTATTGTCATAAAAACAAACTTACAAATTGTTATTTGATCTGTGGTTAATTTCAGATTAAACCTAGTTATATTCCACAAGTACATTTGCGTGGAAAGCGTCAATGACCACTTGAGAGTGAAGGGTTTATGCAAACAAGGCAGCAGAATTGCGTTACAGTTTAATGACTTTGAGTCACTCTCCAAGTTATTGGAGTTATGGCGTCCAGTCAACGTTGGCGACCAAATTGAGACGGCTGCCCGCCACCAGTACTTACCTGACAACCACCCATGATGTTCACAGTCCAGTCCAGGGGTTGTGTGTATTGCACCTGATGTTGAGTGTATGCAGTTGACTGACCCAACTTGCGCCCTACATGGTGAGAGCCGTAATCATCGGGTATTTCCTCGTGGTCCAGAAGGGGACAAGATTTGAATCGTGAATCATCTTGGACAATTTGATTGCGGCCAAGTTCGTATACCTGTACATGTACTGTAACCTTTGAACTTTGGACGAGCACCTGATTCTGTGTTTCGAGGATATTCCAAGTTCATCGAACTGTGACCTGTGACCTTTGAGCTTTGGACAAGCACCTGATTCTGTGTTTCAAGGATATCCCAAGTTCATCGAACCGTGACCTGTGACCTTTGAGCTTTGGACGAGCACCTGATTCTGTGTTTCGAGGATATCCCAAGTTCATCGAACCGTGACCTGTGACCTTTGAGTTTTGGACGAGCACCTGATGCCGTGTTCGAGGATATCCCAAGTTCATCGAAATGTGATCAGTGACCTTTGAACTTTGGACGAGCATCTGACCGTGTTCGAGGATATCCCAAGTTCATCGAACTGTATACTTTGAACTGCACGTGTGTTTGATTTATTGCTTGATTGTTGTGTAATTATCTTGCTAATTACTTGTAGTGTTTGGTATTTCACATAATTTACATTTTCTTCACATACTTGTGTTGATTTAATGATTGACTGGTTGGTAAAACTTTTCTGATTTATATAATATTGGTATTGATCATAACGTACTGCTATTCCATTTTTCACTGCTGTAATTTGATAGTTCACAATGTCAGTTTCAAATGCCAGTAGATCCAGCAAGGCTGGTACTTCCAGTTCAATTAGTAGTGCTAGGCTCAAGGCAGCTGCTACTTTAGCAGGTCTTCAGGCAGAAGCCGCAAGCAGGATAGCGTTGAAAGCCATTGAAGAGGAAGAGTTTAGACTTGTTCAGCGTAAGCGAGACTGCGAACTCCAGCTGGAAATTGCCAAGGCAGAGGCAGAGCAAAGGGCTCTGGGAGACATTGAACAATCTTCACATGAAGACGAGCCTAAGCCAAGCTTAGTTGGGTCGACGGCTGCAGAGAAGGTGGATCAGTGGTTAACTGGTAACCCGCAGCCATCTGCCCCAGTGCAGCCATCATCGCCCATGGCAGCGATTCCTTTGCAACGTGAGATGATTGACACGCTGCTCTTGCCGAAGTGTGAGCTGGTCAAGTTCAATGGGGACCCTCTTGAATACTGGATCTTCATCTCTAGCTTTGATGCAGCTGTTGGCAACACCAGCGTTGGGGCCAGCGCCAAGCTAAATCGCCTGTTCCAGTATTGTTGCGGAGAGGCGCTGGCAGTTATCAGATGCTGTGCTGTCATGCAGCCGGATGAGGGCTACACAAGGGCACGGGCATTGCTGCGTGAACGCTTTGGTAACGATTACAGGATTTCGGAAACTTGGGTCAGTAAACTTACAGAGGGCCCGCGCATCCTGCCAGGGGATTGCAGAGGTATCCAGAAGTTAGCTGACGATCTTCGGAGTTGCACACTCACTCTGACAGCGATGAAAAAGCTTGGAGAAGTTGACACTAAAAGGAGCCTTAGCCTCATCGTAAAGAGACTGCCACAATTCGTGCAGGGTAAATGGCGTTCGAAAGCTGTGGGCATTCTGGACAAGACTGGCCACTACCCCGATGTTGCAGAACTTGTCAAGTTTATCAGCAAAGTAGCTCGAGAGGCAAATGATCCCGTTTACGGTTTGGAGAACCGGCACAGCGATGAGAAATCACCCAAGAAGAAGGGATCCAACTACAATATCCAAGCCACCAGTGAGGTCGACCACAGGTCTCGGGTTGGGACTGACTCGCCCAAGCGTCAATGTGGCAAGAACGAATTGGTGAAAAGGACAGCTTGTCCATTGTGCTCTGGGGAACATGCACTCGCGGCATGCGACAACTTTGGTAAGATGTCTCCTACTGACCGAGTCAAAGTGGCGAGTGAAAACAAGCTGTGTTTCAACTGTCTCTCCAGTAGGCATTTTTCAAGGCAGTGTAAAGCAGCTCCCTGCGGTTTCCAAGGATGTAGAGGAAAACACTCGAGGCTGCTACATGGTGTATTCCAGAGGGCGAATTCTGAAGATGGAGGTGCTCCTAAAGAATCGCCTGATGATCAGAAAGTCGGAGCAACAAGTCTCGCTTGTGGGTCCAGTCAAGAACACTCTAAGATAGCCCTACCAGTTGTCGCCGTGATGGTGAGAGGTGCGGGTAGTGGGGAGTGGCTCAAGACAAATGCTCTTCTTGATCCCGGGAGCAACAGGTCGTTCTGCACAATGGAGTTAGTGAAAATGCTGGGTGTAAAGGGCACCCCACAGTCTTTGTCTCTGGACACGTTGAACGAGAATGCACAGGTTCAAACAGTCGTGCTTTCGTTGGACGTGTCTGGAACTGTCGGCAAGGCCCATACCAGAAAGTCTTTCTGCATACCAGAGATTCACGCTCTGAAAGAGTTTCCCACTCTGCGAGATTCCTGCGCTACCTTTGAAGATGTGAAGAAGTTTGAACACTTGAGAGACATTTCTGTTCCATGCGTGGCTAAAGATGGTGTAGCGATTCTCATTGGACAAGATGTCCCACAGGCCCTGGTTCCGTTAGAGGTGAGGCGTGGTGCGGAAGGCGAACCCTACGCAGTCAGAACCTGCCTTGGATGGACGGTGAATGGACCGTTAGCCAGTGGGAGTCCAGCAGCAGCAGTGTCAAACTTTGTTCAAGGCGGCCTTGAAGCTCAGGTTGAGCGATTTTGGAAGCTCGATACTGCGGACCTATCAGATGACAGAACCATGTCACTTGATGACAAGAAGGCAGTCAAGACATGGAATGACTCAGTCTTGTCGATGGCCACTACCAGTTAGACATACCATTCAAGTCGGACACTCCAGATTTGCCTGAGAACAGGATTGTCGCAGAAAGGCGCTTGCAATCCCTTGCCAAGCGGTTTACCAAGGACCCCGGTTTGCACTCAAGATACTGTGCAGAGATACAAAATCTGTTGAGCAGAGGGTTTGCTGAGAAAGTGCCTGAGCACGAGCTGGCATCATCAACGGGACGAACTTGGTACTTACCTCATCACTGCATCTGAACCCCAACAAGCCTGAAAAGCTTAGAGTTGTGTTCGATTGCGCTGCCAGATGCTGTGGTACTTCGTTAAATGACAGAGTATTACAGGGGCCGGACATGATGAACAAGTTAGTTGGAGTCCTTACCCGTTTCCGAGAGCACAAAGTTGGATTGATGGGAGACATCGAGCAGATGTTTCATCAGGTTGGAGTCTCCAAGGAACACAGAGATGTGTTACGATTCCTATGGTGGCCTGAAGGGGATGCTACTCGACCTCCTGAAATGTTTCGTATGACGGTCCACCTTTTCGGAGGGGTATGGAGTCCGAGTTGCGCTGCATTTGCTCTTCGGCGAACGGCAGATGACAACGAGGATATGTTCAGCAGTGATGCAGTCCAGGCGGTAAAAGAGAACTTCTACGTTGATGATCTTCTTAAATCCTTCAAGTCGGAGGATGATGCAGCATTCATGGTGAAGCAGCTGACGCACCTTCTAGCTAAAGGTGGCTTCCACTTGACTAAGTGGATCTGCAGTAGCAGAAATGTCATGGATTCCGTACCGACGGCTGAAAGAGCCAAGACAGTCACCGACTTGGACCTTGATCATGAACGTCTTCCTGTGGAAAGGGCCTTGGGAGTACGTTGGGATACCGAAAGTGATCAGATTGGAGTCAAGATAAAGTCAAGGCGAGGATGTCACACTAAGAGAGGTCTGTTAAGCATTCTGAGCTCCGTTTACGATCCTCTTGGGTTCGTGTGTCCATTTGTTCTGTTAGCCAAGCTCCTGTTCCAAAATGAGTGTAGAATAGTTGGGAAGGGCTGGGATGAGCCATTGGAAGTCAGTACGCAAGATCAGTGGACCAGGTGGCTGGATGATCTTCCCAAGCTGGAGCAGTTTTCTGTTGATAGGTGTCTGATTCCTGGTGATTTTGGAATTGTTGAGGAATGTCGTTTGCATCATTTGGCTGACGCTTCACAAGATGCCTATGGCTCTGTTTCTTTTGCCCGCTTTGTCAACACTGATGGTGATGTTCACTGCAGCTTTCTGATTGGCAAATCACGACTCGCTCCGTTGAAGACCATGACTATCCCTAGACTAGAGCTGTCTGCTGCTGTTATTGCAGTGAATATGGACCAGATGCTCAGAAGAGAACTAAGGGTTCAGGTGAAAGGGTCAACGTTCTGGACAGACAGTACGGTGGTACTCCAGTACATAAGTAACCAATCAAAGCGTCTCCAAACGTTTGTTGCAAACAGAGTTGCCACAATTCATGATGGATCTACCGCCAGTCAGTGGAGATATGTCAATACACAGCAGAATCCTGCTGACGATGCATCTAGGGGGCTCGATGCCCAGAGTATGCTTGACAAGATAAGATGGAGAAAGGGTCCTGATTTCTTGTGGCAGACTGAGGACAGTTGGCCTGTGACTCCACAAATTCCTAGTCTGCAGGAAAAGGACAAGGAAGTGAGAAAGGTAGCACTGTCCCGAGCCATAGATGTCGTTGATCAGGATGACCCCATTCACAGGTTGATCAGCAGATACTCGTCTTTGTATCGACTCAAAAGGGCGGTCGCATGGGTGCTCCGCTTCATAAAGTGGCTGCGACTCCATAGGCCCAGGAACCTGGATAATGGAGATAAGGGAAACCAGAGGTTGACTGTGGGTGAACTGCAAGATGCGGAGCTGGCCATAATCAGGAGCGTTCAGAGAAGGCACTACAAGAAGGAGTTCCGTGATTTGTTGGCGGGAAAGACTTCCGTGCAGAGACAGAGTCACGTGTATAGTCTCGAACCATGCGTAGATGACCATGGGGTATTGAGGCTTGGTGGTAGACTGCGACACTCTCCAGTCGGGCCCACTTGCAAGCATCCAGTGATACTACCTCGTGATAGTCATCTGGCCACTTTGATAGTTCGTCATGCACATGAATTGATATCTGGCCATTCGGGCAAAGAGCATGTGCTCTCTGTGATAAGACGACAATATTGGGTTCCCAAGGTGCGACCTTTGATCAACCGCATTTTGAAGGAGTGCGTGCTCTGTAGAAAACTTCGGGGACTGCCTGGCGTTCAACGCATGGCCGACCTACCTGCCCACAGAGTGACTCCAGGCAAACCACCGTTCACCCACGTTGGGGTTGATTGTTTCGGACCGTTTCATGTCAAACGAGGGAGGAGCAGGGAAAAGCGATATGGCTGTATTTTCACCTGTATGCGAATCAGAGCAGTCCACCTGGAGAAGCTACACTCTCTAGAAACTGATTCGTTCCTCAATGCCTTCCTAAGGTTTGCGGCAAGGCGAGGAACCCCGGAGAAAATCTATTCCGACAACGGGACTAACTTTGTTGGAGCAGAAAGGGAGCTAAGGGCAGCTATCGAGCGTATACAGGAAAGCAAACAGACGGAGGGTTTCTTTCTCAGCAGAAAGATCGAATGGCAGTTTAACCCACCAGTGGCCTCCCACATGGGAGGCGTTTGGGAGCGCCAGATTCGTACCTGCCGGAAAGTTCTCAGTTCACTTCTGCGTGATGAAGTGCTTGATGACGAGAGACTCGACACATTGTTCTGCGAAGTGGAGTCTATCGTAAATGACCGACCCATCACAGCAGTCTCCGACGATCCGAAAGATCTCGAACCCCTTACTCCCAATCATCTGTTGAAGCTTGGACATGGGCATCCAGTTCCACTCCGTGACTTGAAAGCAACTGACCAGTATGGGAAGCGATGGAAACACGTACAGTTGCTGGTTGAAAGGTTCTGGAAGCGTTGGACTGCAGAGTATCTTCCCACGCTTCAACGCAGACAACGTTGGCTTGAGCCACAAGCCAATTTTAAGGCTGGTGACCTGGTGTTGGTCAAGGATGACAATTTGCCCAGGAGTCAGTGGCCTCTAGCGAGGATTTTGAAGACCTTCCCTGGAGCCGATGGTCTGGTTAGGAGTGTGGAAGTACGGACAGCCACTGGAAATCATGTCAGGCCAATCACCAAACTGTGTCTGTTAGAAGGTGTTAAAGACTAGAAGCATCTCCTTACCCAATTGGACCAAGTTCTTAGTTATAAGGCAACACGTCTCCGACGATCCGAAAGATCTCGAACCCTTACTCCCAATCATCTGTTGAAGCTTGGACATGGGCATCCAGTTCCACTCCGTGACTTGAAAGCAACTGACCAGTATGGGAAGCGATGGAAACACGTACAGTTGCTGGTTGAAAGGTTCTGGAAGCGTTGGACTGCAGAGTATCTTCCCACGCTTCAACGCAGACAACGTTGGCTTGAGCCACAAGCCAATTTTAAGGCTGGTGACCTGGTGTTGGTCAAGGATGACAATTTGCCCAGGAGTCAGTGGCCTCTAGCGAGGATTTTGAAGACCTTCCCTGGAGCCGATGGTCTGGTTAGGAGTGTGGAAGTACGGACAGCCACTGGAAATCATGTCAGGCCAATCACCAAACTGTGTCTGTTAGAAGGTGTTAAAGACTAGAAGCATCTCCTTACCCAATTGGACCAAGTTCTTAGTTATAGGTTCCAGTTTAAAGTTTAATCGTTTTATAAGGTTTACTGTTAAGCTTGGTTACTTGTTGTGATTGTAAATGTTCGTTGATTACTCTTACATTTAAGGGGCCGGAATGTAACACATGCTTTCCGTAAGGATTATTTAGACATACATTTTACCATGTTGCACCGAAATGTCTTCCGTGGAGGTCAATAATCTCTGCGTCACCCACGAGGTCTTAGTCTGGTTTATGTTGTGCATGATGCAATAGTTTCATGCTGTAGAGTCAAGACATACGCTAGTGTGCATTGTTTCATGTGGGCTTTCTGCATCAACGATTTTGGGAAAGATAATCTGTCCAACTTCTGTGTTTAAATTAATAACTAAGAAAGCGACATTCAAGGCAGTTTGACCTGACGTCTTTTCTGCTAGTTTGCTGTAGTTGACCTGTGCTCAACAAAGTCGTGAGTCTTTGGTTTCATGACTTTTTTGCATGCAATCATTGTTAGGATTGGGACTCTGAGGGGCAGACATGTTTGGGGGGAATAACACATGGGGATTTGTAATGCTGTCACATTCCTGATTTTGTTATTATATTTGTTCGACACTAAATTAACTGAATAATTTACTCCTCACATGGTTATGTTATGTATGTGTATTGTTTATTGTCATGAAAACAAACTTACAAATTGTTATTTGATCTGTGGTTAATTTCAGATTAAACCTAGTTATATTCCACAAGTACATTTGCGTGGAAAGCGTCAATGACCACTTGAGAGTGAAGGGTTTATGCAAACAAGGCAGCAGAATTGCGTTACAATCTTCAAAGAAAGATGTCAATTCTAAAGCTAGTTGAATGCTGCATGAGACACGTATTGATAAATATTGCCCGTGTAATGATATTCGCGATAGTCATAGTTGAACAAAAATACACTCCACGCTACACAGTTGTTCATGCGACATTTTTACTCTGCGATAATTAATGTAACTTAAAAAATAAGATCAAACATGCAAGATAATAGCAAAAACATAAAAAATAAACAATAGAAATAAACAACTATAAATAAAGAATACAAAAAGAAGTAAAATAAACAAATGAAGATAAACATGTTGAGAGACTCCCATCCAGGATAATGCTGACAGTAACATGTTTACACGTACTTAATTTCAAATCTTAACAAAATCACTTCCACATTTTCTGTCATCATCTCAGTAATTTGTTAGGCTAACGTTCAACACAGAAGACTGACATATTATGCTGATACACTTCATTGTGAAATATCCAAAAATGAAATTAGTTTATCTGGTGCTTTCTGAATCTAGTAAACTTTGTTGTCAGGGTTGTGCTCTTAAAACGAAAGCAATAAATGTGTTAATAAGTCCATCACATTCTGAGCACATACGTTTCTTATTTTGTTTACTCAGACGGCAAATTAATTAAGAAAATCCCTCCACCAACATGTTAATATTACCAAAAAGTTGAATTTAAATTGCAAAAACAAATTAAGTTTCTTGAGAAGAATTCAAGAGGACATGAATTTAAAGTTTCAAGCTAGGAGTTTGTAGCGTGAGGAATCAGATTTTGAATTGAATGTTTCTTTGTTAGTTGCAGTTGTGAGACACATTCCAGTTCGTTCATTATGTAGTTTTTGGAGATAATGTCATTGTGTTATACAGTGCGGCTAAGGGCCCTGTCACACTTCTGCGTTTCCTAATTCCTTATGAGTTGCGCATTGACATTTTTTCCATACGCAGTCGTACGCACATTACGCACCTCATATGCATCTCTATCGTTTTGTGTAAGTTTTATGTACGCAGGCATACACATGGTACGGCCTAGTACGCTGGATAGTTTTGGGCATGCACAAAACTACGCTGCGTACGCTGTTACGCAGGTCATAAGTTATAAATACGCAGCGCATCGGTCCCGCATCGGTCGAGCGCGGTACGAGTACGCTATGTGTTCATGGGGGATAAGCCGTTCATACGCGGTGATACCCTGACCTCCTATATTGGACGTATACATAGCGTACTTGCAGCGCAGATACAACGCACGCTGAACGAACTCATAGCGAATGCCGACGTATTGAACGAATAAGAACCGCTCG
The DNA here is from genome assembly GCF_015706575.1 of Patiria miniata. NCBI lineage: Eukaryota > Metazoa > Echinodermata > Asteroidea > Valvatida > Asterinidae > Patiria > Patiria miniata. The sequence continues at coordinate 15,360,077 of NW_024037068.1, forward strand.
TCCTGCGAGCGGGCAGCGCATTGTACTTATTCGTAACTTATGAGAAACGCACAGATAGCGAACTTGCGCACTGCATACGCAACTCATACGCATCTTATACGCAGTGGATGCGCTGAATTCGTTACTTGTTCGCTAGATGTGCGTCGCACATAAGTCAAAGTAATCAAAAAATTTCGACGTTTTTGATCGTACGGCTGCGTATTGAAAAAAATTGATAAGGAACTCATAAGGAATTGGGATACGCAATAGTGTGACGGGGGCTTAAAGTACAACAGCTGATTAGTTCACCGATGCTATGACCTTCATCCATATATTCTAAATACTAAATGGTTAACTTAAAAGCATGCAGGTTGGTGAACGTTGGAGCCACGAAGATGCGAAGTGGGTTCAGGCGCGGTTCTAGAGCCAATATTTTTATTGGGGGGGGGGGGCTAGCAGGGTGGATCCAGTAATTTTTTCAGGGAGGCATGCTGAAATGTAGACCGGTTATTTTCTCCGGACACTTAGGCCTCCAAAAATCAACAGGTAGGGGGAAAGACTCGTGCCATATTTTCAATGGGGATCTCTGCTAAATCCTACAATCAGGCAAACTATATTAACTAAAAGTGTACAAGTGCATCCTTCTCACGACTTTTCAATTAGGGGGGGAGACCCATTCGAACGTACGGGGGGCTAAAGCCCCCCCCCCCCCCCCAGCTCCCCGTAAAACCGCCATTGGTGGGTTATGGAAACGATTTCTTTTCACCGTGAAGCAGGCCAGCAGTCTACACCATGAAATACAACCGTTAAGTAATGAAGTGTATTGTGGATATCGGTGAACACTTTGGGCATCGGGTTGACATGCCGCAGCAAAACCCACCAACAGGACGAAGCACAAGGCTCGCATGAAAGCCATGCTGTTTACAGGTTGTCTTCCTATACCGCTGAGTGTCACAAACCAAATTGCAGTTGCAGAGTGAGGCTAAAAGATGAGATGGCATCGCTTATAAACCCTCGATTGGTCCCAGTTTGGAATAATGCATATTCGACATCTGTGAGGCTTCATTGGCGTTCAGCGTCGCGGTTAACCCTAACTCCCTAGGGGGTGTGCAAAATTATATTGAAATTGGAGGATTCAGGACTGTTGGGGCTATTTGGCCAATGGAAGTTGGAGGTGTGGCCAAAGCCATTTTTCCCACGAAAAAAAATTTGACCTGTTTAAATTGTATCACTGAAAAGTACCTATGACGTCATCCTCTTTTAGCACCATGATTGATCAGTATTTTTTTTCAGCGATTAATGAGTTTTATTCACAAGACCATTTATTGTAACTGGTTGTCACGAGCATTTACATTGAGAAATATGAGAAGATTGTTTTTTAAACGGAATGGTTATATAGTTGGAGAAATTTGATTACGCTAACATGTGCTTCGCCCGTGAACTCGTTATAAACTTGAAATATAACGCCTCAAGAATCTGAGACAAACGCTTCGAAAGTGCTCACAGAAAGAACTTGCCACAAAAACGTCATTTTTAAATTTTAATTTCAATTCTTCGATTCCCTGCGGAAGACGATTATAACCTTAAAAATATACCATTACTACTTTTCAATTGTATTTAGAATTGCTGTTTCTCTAGCAGACCAAAGGCATCATGTACTGAAGAGGGACACATGGGTGGAAGAGACAAAGGTCATGAGCTAGATGCGTGCATGAGGAATCGTTACGAATGGAGGATCCGTGCAAGGGTTCGGCTGTGGCCGACTTAGTGAGTGAGAGTGTGTGTGTGTAGCATTACGAAAAGTGTTCACGATGAAGTCGAACGTTGAATTCAAGTATTTCCCTGGTTATTTAAGAATAGTCCTTCTTCACTCAAACCAATATTTCGTGTCGCCACCACCTCAAAAAAAGGGATAACCAATGTCGTCTGTAGATGCATTTCAAAACTGTTGGGGGATTCTTCACATGCATAATAATTGTTCTATTTTTTGTTACCACATGGAACTAAAATACAATAAAGCAAATTTCTTTCAATGTTGGGCAAATAACGAATAACGTTGCCCAACAATGTTTAATCCAACTTTCTTTCAAAGTGAAGGCCTACTTTCTAATCGAAACCCCGCCAAAAATGCAGACTAACAAAAATTATTTTGGATTTGACCGGCATTTTGCGTCTTTGTCTGCCAATGCGTGTGCCTTCCATGAAATTTGGCATTTCCTCCCCTCCTTCTTTTCACTAAGAAATAAATCCATAATTTCCATGGAATAAGCTCACTTTATTCGAAGTGTATCGATACAATGTTGCGATGTAGCTGTTAGCAAAGGGAAACCCCCAACCAGACAAGGCAAACCTGGTAAGCTGGTCCCAGATTGTGCACAATTCTGTTCAATTGATTCACAATGGCTAGGACTATTCACTGGAAGTTTTTTCATACATGTAGTCTGTTAAATTGATTCACAATGGCTAGGACCATTCACTGGAAGTCTATTCATACATGTAGTCTGTTCAATTGATTCACAATGGCTAGGACTATTCACTGGAAGTCTTTTCATGCATGTAGTCTGTTTAATTGATTCACAATGGCTAGGACCATTCACTGGAAGTCTATTCATACATGTAGTCTGTTCAATTGATTCACAATGGCTAGGACTATTCACTGGAAGTCTTTTCATACATGTAGTCTGTTCAATTGATTCACAATGGCTAGGACTATTCACTGGAAGTCTTTTCATGCATGTAGTCTGTTCAATTGATTCACAATGGCTAGGACCATTCACTGGAAGTCTATTCATACATGTAGTCTGTTCAATTGATTCACAATGGCTAGGACTATTCACTGGAAGTCTTTTCATGCATGTAGTCTGTTCAATTGATTCACAATGGCTAGGACCATTCACTGGAAGTCTTTGCATACTTGTAGTCTGTTCAATTGATTGACAATGGCTAGGACTATTCACTGGAAGTCTTTTCATGCATGTAGTCTGTTCAATTGATTCACAATGGCGAGGACCATTCACTGGAAGTCTTTTCATACATGTAGTCTGTTCAATTGATTGACAATGGCTAGGACTATTCACTGGAAGTCTTTTCATGCATGTAGCCTGTTCAATTGAATCACAATGGCTAGGACTATTCACTGGAAGTCTTTTCATATATGTAGTCTGTTCAATTGATTCACAATGGCTAGGACTATCCACTGGAGGTCTTTGCATGAATGTAGTCTGTTTAAATGATTCACAATGGCTAGGACTATAAACTGCAAGTCTTTTCATACATGTAGTCTATTCAATTGATTTACAATGGCTAGGACTATTCACTAGAAGTCTTTTTATGCATGTAGTCTGTTGAATTGAATAATAATAATAATAATAATAACTGGATTTATAGAGCGCCAATTGAATCACAACGGATAGGACTTATCTCTGGAAGTCTTTGCATACATATGTGGTCTACATAATGAACCGGAATTAACCCATTATTATTTTTACCAACACATTTTAAATAGAGATATGAAGAACAAGTCAATTTGTTTTCTGCAACACTGATGGCGATTTGTGTCTGTTTTCCTTTGCAATATTAATTAATTGTTGAATAATGTTGGAAAACGTCCGTGTTTTGTTGTTTTTACTGAGAAGTAAAGCTCAAAACGTCATAGCGTACACCATATGCGGATGTCGTTTGAAGGAAAAAAATCGCCACCTGTACATCGCCTAGTCGTGTCATTCTCTCTGTAAAACCGTTGCACTGTCCCCACGGAGAGTGTAATTGGCTTACCAAAATGCCCTTATTAATGACAAAATGAAAACTGGAAAATGGGTTAAATGGAAAACAACACTGTTTTTTTTTCAAGAACTGCATTTAAAAACACTTGAAATACAACGGAAATACATTCTAAACGCTATCGATAATGAGAGTTGTATTTGTATAATACTGCTGCATCATTTCACTCGGTAACGACAGGGAAAAATCAACAGTCATCATTTATAGGTTAGTAACTTTAAATTGATACTAACCGGTATTATTTTTGTTTAAAATTTTGCTCACACTTGTTTAAATAAAAACATGAAAAAACAACATAAATAACTTGCCATATCGGTGACGAATACGAGAAGGCTTTTGACGTACACGTCAAATTAACCATATGTCAATTGGGATATTAAATAAACTTAAATACACAATACATGAACGTTAGAGTTTGTGTTGCAACAGTTTCCCTGGAATGTTCAGACTATTCTATTACCGAGTACTTCCAGATGGCTGGAAGTAATAAGTGCCCACTTTTGCACGCACGTTTATAGCAGGCAACACATCAGTTTATAAACATATAAAGAGAGCATCTTATTTAAAAAATTAAAACCAATAGGTCCATTGGCTTTTCTTGTCCATGAGTTATCAGGAAGAGGAGTTGGAATTCTGGACTGATCGTGCCCTGATGGAATTAAGCGAAGACAAGAGGTCTGCAGGTGCAAACAGTCATTAAAATTTCTTTTTGCATACAGTTAGTTCTTCTGTCTATTAAAAAAAAAGGCTTTTTTAATATAAACCTGCCCACAATTCAGGCTTCGGCCTGCGACGGGAAAGCGAAATTAAACATTTAAAAATCATCAAGAAACAAGGAATTCTACATACATGACAAAAAGACCATTTAAAAAAAATAATGTTTGCACTTCAAGGCAGCTATTTTATCTGGAGCTGAGTTTATTCTTAACAAAATTAGTACCTACAGTTGTTTAGTTGTTGGGCGAACAAGAACAAATAGTTTCAAGATTTCTCATCCAGCATGAATGATTCGACATTCTTGTTTGAAGGATTGGAAGCTTGTGACCATTACAATGTACTAAGAAACCCAGATAGAGTAGGCATTTTCTAATTCGAGATTTTTAATCGTTCGTGTCTTACTTAAGACACCGGTAAGATAATCGGAAGATTAAGTCGGAAGAATTGGGGGACTGGCGCGGTTCTAGAGCCAATATTTTGGGGGGCTAGCAGGGTGGATCCAGAATTTTTTTCAGGGAGGCGTGCTGAAATGTAGACCGGTTATTTTCACCAGACACCTAGGCCTCCGTAAATCAATAGGTGGGGGTAGGGTGGGGGAAGGGGCTCGTGCCTTATTCAATAGGGAGCGCTGATAAAATACTACAATCAGGCACACTACAGGGTGGATCAAAAATGAAACTGAGATATTATTGCTAATTGGAACAAAAGTAGGCCACATGTGAATCAAAGGGAGATATCCTCCGTTAGGGTTAAATATCCTCTTTTTAATATCCTCAATTTAAGGTTGATTGTTAATCAGAGTGGCATCAAAGACAAACATAAAACGAAAAAATGACGTTTTTTGTGGTTCCTTCAGTAGGCACTTTCGAAGCATTTGTCTTAAAATTTTGAGGAGTTTTAAGAGTGTTTTTATTTAAAAGTGTTGTCTCCTAATCTATTATTGTCATTTTCTCAATGTAAATGCACGTCACAACCAGTTAGAATTACACTTGCTATCGTCCATAAAAGGTATTAATTTCTGAAAAGTCCCATTGGTCCGAAGTCGGGTTGTAGGTGACATTGTAGCAGTTGTGGTTTTTGTGGTGTCTTTTGTCACAGAGTGAAAGGCTATGGTTGCCAATCAAGGCAGGTGGGGAAAAAAGTGATTTCACCATGAAAAGTGGCGCAAGCCTCTAAATAGACCCTTGCACAAAATTGGTAACTGCTTAGTCAACCGTGAATGTAAGCACACAATTAGGGTGTCATTTTAAAGAGGATATTTAACCCTAAAGGAGGATATCTCCCTTTGATTCACATGTGCCCAACTTCTGTTCCAATTTGCAATAATTTTTCATTTTTGTATCCACCCTGTAGTGTGCCTGATTGTAGGATTTTATCCGCGCTCCCTATTGAATAAGGCACGAGCCCCCCCCCCCCCCCCCCCAACCTATTGAAATTCGGAGGCCTAAGTGTCCGGTGAAAATTATCGGTCTACATTTCAGCACGCCTCCCTGAAACAAATTCTGGATCCACCCTGCTAGCCCCCAAAAAATATTGGCTCTAGAACCGCGCCTGGTCCAGTCCCGAAAGTAAGACACGAACGATTACCAATCTCGAATTAGAAAATGCGTACTGTATCTGGGTTTCTTAGTACATTGTAATGGTCAAAGGCTTCCAATCTTGCAAACAAGAATGTCGAATCATTCAAGCTGGATGAGAAATCTTGAAACTATTTGTTCTTGTATGCAAAACAACTAAACAACTGTAGGTTCTAATAATGTTAAGAACATACTCAGCTCCAGAGAAATAGCTGCCTTGAGGTGCAAACATTGTTTTTTTTTAAATGGATTTTTTTTGGTCATGTATGAAAAATCCTTGTTTCTTGATTGTTTTTAAAAAAAATTTATTTCACTCTCCCGTCGCAGGCCGAAGGCTAAATTGTGGGCAGGTTTATATTAAAAAAAAATATTTAAAAGAAATAGACAGAGGAACTAACTGAATGCATAACAATACAAAAAAAATTAAATGACTGTTTGCACCTGCAAACAGTCGACTAGCTGTTTCCCATTAAACCCTATTTCCAGTTTTCATTGTGCCATTAATAAGGGCATTTTTGTAAGCCAACACTCTCCGTGGGGGACAGTGCAACTGTTATATAGAGAGAATGACACGACAAGGCGATGTACAGGTGGCATTTTTTTCCTATTGTCTTCGCTTAATTCCATCAGGACGCGATCAGTTAAGAATTCCAACTCCTCTTCCTGATAACTTATGGACAAGAAAAGCAAATAGACCTATTGTTTTTAATTTTTAAATAAGATGCTCTCTTCATGTTCTTGTAAACTGATGTGTTGCCTGCTGAAAACGTGTGTGCAAAAATGGGCACTTATTACTTCCAGCCATCTGGAAGTACTCGGTAATAGAATAGTCTGAACATTCCAGGGAAACTGAGGCAACACAAACTCTAACGTTCATGTATTGTGTATTTAAGTGTATTTCATTTCCCAATTGACATATGGTTAATTTGGCTTGTACGTCAATAGCTTTCTCGTATTCGTTACCGATATGGCAAGTTATTTATGTTGTTTTTTTATGTTTTTATTTGAACAAGTTTGAGCAAAATTTTAAACAAATATAATACCAGTTAGTATCAATTTAAAGTTACAAAACCAATAAATAATGACTGTTGTTTTTCCCCCTGTCGTTACAGAGTGAAATGATGCAGCAATAATATGGGCGTTGGGTAGTAAGTGTAGCTGTCAATCACACTAATCCTGTAATCACTCAGACCGTTAATATGTGGTTTTCACACCTTCAGTGGAGGGAAGCTGGACCTGCTATACAGTTATGAATAACAATAGACCCTTGGACCTCCGGAAGACCCATGTAAAAATACCGTGAAACTGCAGTGAGTTTATCCCCTGCTGAGGGGCCCAGTTTGGCACCGTGAGAATGAGCTTACTTGGCAGTGTAAAAAAGTTTCACGGCGACTTCATTGTAAACTATATTTTCACGGTGTTGAAATTCATATTGTAGGTCAATTAAACAGACTGCAATGAAAAGACTTCCAGTGAATAGTCCTAGCCATTGTGAATCAATTGAACAGACTACATGTATTAAAAGACTTCCAGTGAATAGTCCTAGCCATTGTGAATCATTCAACAGACTACATGTATGAAAAGACTTCCAGTGAATAGTCCTAGCCATTGTGAATCAATTCAACAGACGTACGTACTACATGTATGCAAAGACTTACAGTAAATAGTCCTAACCATTGTGAGTCAATTAAAGTGACTACAATGAACAGACTTCCAGTGAATAGTCCTAGCCATTGTGAATCAATTGAACAGACTACATGCATGAAAAGACTTCCAGTGGATAGTCCTAGCCATTGTGAATCGATTCAACAGACTACATGCATGAAAAGACTTCCAGTGAACAGTCCTAGCCATTGTGAATCAATTCAACAGACTACATGCATGAAAAGACTTCCATAGTCCAAGCCTTTGTGAATCATTTAAAACAGAGCATGGAGGAATAAGAATTCCTCCATGAACAGACTACATGCATGCAAAGACTTCCAGTGAATAGTCCTAGCCATTGTGAATAATTAAACAGAATTGTGCACACTCTGGGACCAGCTTACCAGGTTTGCCTTGTCTGGTTGGGGGTTTCCCTTTGGTAACAGCTACACATCGCAACATTGTATCGATACACTTCAAATAAAGCGGGCTTATTCAATGGAAGTTATGGACTTATTTCTTAGTGAAAAGAATGAGGGGAGGAAAGGCCAAAATTCATTGAACGCTCAGTATGCCGGACCTAGACGCATAATGCCGATCAAATCCAAAAATAAATTTCGTTATTCTGCATTTCGGCGGGATTTTTAAATTGAAAGTAGGCCTCCACTGTAAAAGAAAGTTGGGTTAAACAGTGGTGGGCAACGTTATTTGCCCAACATTGGAATTCATTTGCCTTACTGTATTTTAATTGCATGTGGTAACAAAATTGAACAACTATTGTCAAGAATTTTCCAACTTTGTTTTCAAATGGAACTTCAGACGGCTTTGGTTTCCCCTGTTTTTTGGGATGGGGTAATACGAAACATTGGCTCGATTGATTTACGAAGAACTATTTTAAATTCCAGTGACAAGGAAAATACTTGAATTCGACGTTCGACTTCATCGGAAAAACCTTCTTATTGCTAGAAACCCAGCAATTTCGGCCATCAGCCTTGGTCCAGAATGTTGGCGACCGGTATCAAATGAGGGGAATAATCGTCATAGCGATTTTGGCAAGGTATACGCCTTCGGAGTTGGAAAATATGTGATAGCATTGCAACAGTGGCAGCTTTTTGGGTGTTATCACTTTTTTTTCAAAATGTCCATCAAAATGCTTGTTACCACTCTAGGGGCGGTATACCTTGCGCATGCGCACTATAATCATTTATGCCCTGATTTGATACTGACCAAACCCCCAGGCTGATGCCCTAATTCCAAATACAATTTAAAAGTAGCACTGCAGCAAAGTAGCAAGGAATAGTCATCTTCAGAGTGGAATTGATGACAAAATAAAAATTGGAATTGACCTTTCATTTTTCTATGAGCAATTTCGAAGCGTTTGTCTTGGATTCTTGAGGAGTTTTGTTTGTTAAGTTTTGAACGAATTTATTGGCGAAGCACATATAAGTCTAATTTCTCCAACTATATTACCACTCGGTTTAAACAAATTAATCCTCTCTTATTTCTCAATGTAAATGCACGTGACAACCAGTTACAATAAATGGTCTCGTGAATAAAACTCATTAATCGCTGAAAAAAAATACTGATCAATCATGGTGCAAAGAGAGGATGACGTGATAGGCAGTTTTCAGTGATACAATATATACAGTTCGATTTTTTTTCGTGGGAAATGTGGCTCTGGCCACACCTCCGACTTTCATTTGCCAATCAAAACACTCCACGTGACGCCTGACGCCAATGAAGCGTCATAGATGTCGGGTTTGCATTTTTCCAAACTGGCACCAATCGAGGTTTAATAAGCGATGCCATCTCTTCTCTTAGCCTCACTCTGCAACTGCATTTTGGCGTGTGACACTGAGCGGTGTAGGAAGACTTCTCGTAAACATCATGACTTTCATGCAAGCCTTGTGCTTCGTTCTGTTGGTTGGTTTGGCCGCGGCATTTCAACCAGACTGCCCCAAGTGTCCTCCGATGTGGACTTTCTACAATGGCAACTGCTACCGTTTGTTCGGCACTGGTAAGACCTTCGCTGAAGCTGAGAAGTACTGCCAGCAGTTCGCTCAAGTCGGCCAGGGTCATGTGGCGTCCATAACCAGTGCTGAGGAGAATAATCTGCTCCTCACGATGTGGAAGTCGGCCAGTGAACCCAAAAAAATGGGTGCACTGTGGATCGGCTTTACTGACAAGGCAGGGGAAGGGAACTTCATCTGGACGGATGGATCACCGGTCGGTTTCACAGCATGGAGCGATGGCAAACCCAATTACGGCTCCGGTCAGCCGTGTGCTCACATGCGGTACAATTATGCCGCATGGAATGACGCCCAATGCGACAATGTGTGGCCACACATCTGCAAGATGGCAACTACAGACTAAATTGACCCTACGATGGACAGCCACAGAGATGCGTCAGAACATATTTGCCACATCAACCCTGAAGCTCTTAACAACGATACCAAGTCAACGTCATCGGCTATGATATCACCAAACAGTGAAAAAGAAATCGTTTCAATAAACCCAATTCGCATCTTAGTTGCTTCAACGTTTACGAACCTGCTGCATGCTTTCAAGTTTAACGTTTAGTGTTTAGCTTTGAGCGTTTTATCAGGTGTCCAGTTGAATAGTGAGAAGAATATGGATGAACTAATCTGCCGATGTTCTCAAGCTGCACTACAGGGTAAGTCAAAAAAGCGGAACCCAAACCCCATAAAATATATTTTATATTTAAAAAAATATGTAGCACCAAAAATAATAATGAATGGAGAGACACTTTCATAAGCTACTTTGAGATAAAAAAAAATAAATGCTCAATCCGTTTAAAGAATATCGCCATTTAAACACAGTGACTCTAAAACTTGTCTCGTCCAAAAAGGCAATTCATTGCGTGTTTTGGCTGTTTGGAACAACAAAGAAAATGACACAGAATACTTGTTTCACCAACTGTCACCAACTCTAGTACACAATATCTTCATTAACAACCCCGGTTAGGCAAACAATATGATTTATAAAATCTTCTTTTTCAAAGGACGGGCCTGCAAACGGATTCTGTTTAATATTTTTAACGTTTAAACTGAGATTTTATCGCTGGTGATGTTTGAAGACAATTGAGACGACGATTCTTGAAATCGCATTTTTTGGACGAGATTGGTTTAAGGGTCATTGTATTTAAATGGTGATATTTTCTGAACAGATGGACCAATTTTAGTCATCTTTTCATCTAAAAGTACCTTATGAGATTGGCTTTCCAGTCATTATTGTTTTGGTGCTACATTTTGTTTTTTTAAATGAAGTATAATTTTTGGGGGTTGGGTCCGCTTTTTTGACTCACCCTGTACTATACGCCAATGACATTATTAAGGAAACAACGAACTGGAACGTGTCTCAAATCTACAACAAAGAAATTTTCAATTCAAATCCGATTTCTCACGTTTCTCAACAGAAATAGAAAGCTTGACTTTACTGGATACCTCTTTTTAAACTTTATATAATAATTTACTCTTGATTTTTTCTCTACAACTTCGTTCTTATATATTTATTTGTTTCCGTTTAATTTTCAACTTCTTGTTCATTTGTACGTACTGGTAGAGGGGATTTGTTTCAGTTAATTTTGCCGTCAAAGTACAATAAGAACACTCAAAAGCTCAGATGTTGATGGACTAATGAAAAACTAATTGCATCAGTAAAATAAAACATCCGGATAATTTTACATATCACAGACTAAACTAAGGTTAAGCGGTAGTCAAGAATCGGAAAAGCGGAAATAGTCAGAATCGTTTGGTCTGGGAGCCAGACTACTATGCTGATATTCTTAATGGTGATGTATTGCCCGGGAGCAGAAGCCCAATTGATCGCTTGGCATACTGACTAAACAAAAAGGCATATTCAAATCGGTTCATTCATTTTCTGTTTGTTATAAAACGACAGAGGGCACTCGCTGCTGTCGAATTACTCGTTAGCCAACCTCGATCTCAGAGTCCATTCTTTTTTTATAGTAGACCCTGTGAATATTATTACAACTTTGAGATATACAGCCTGACCTGGGCGTCGCCAGGATATTTTATTGGGGGCAAGGCACATTTTCCTCGAAAATCCTTGTACTTTTTCTAGCATATTACAAATTTATCATTTTTTGCCACCCCACCCCCATTGACACCCCTGCAGACACCCATTTTGTTAAATGTGTATTGTGGCGAAACCGACCCCTGACACCATTTGTGGCGGAACCGGTGATTGGCGGAACCCAGGGGGACTGGTCTTATTTATCCCAGGACTCTAGCCAACTCCTATAATCCCACAAAAATATTTATTAGCCTAACGAACTGGTTAGAGCTACCCATTCGCAAGGGGGGACAATTAACAAACGGCGGACTAAGCCTAGGGGCTGTTCGTTTGGGGGAAATATACCACCGTTTTGTGATTGAGTAATCAATTGAATGTAAACAGAGCACTTATTAATTACAATAACCTTTACAATGATTCAATAATTATCACACAGACAAATGTTTCCAAGGACGATCAATAATTGGTCTTATTCTTCTCTGATCAAATATTCAATTATAATCTTTATAAACACAATCACTCAATTAATAATCCACAGTTGTAATAATTCCTAATGATTTAAACAAGGGTCGACTGCACCCCTGTAAATGATCTTAGCTTACAATAATCCTCACGTGGTCAACTGCACCACTTTAATAATCATAAACTTGTATTCTCTAATTATACGAATAGCTAGTCCAATTACCCTCACACAGAGTGTGACCTCAATTACCCTCACACAGAATTAGTGAACCTCAACCCGGCTCAGTTCAGTGAAAGCAAACTTCAGGAGGACCTCAATTACCCTTACACAGATTTAGAGAACCTCAATTACCCTTACACAGATTTAGTGAATCTCAGTTATCCCTGCACAGATTAAGTGGACCTCAATTACCCTTACACAGATTTAGAGAACCTCAATTATCCTTATATAGAGTGAGTGGACCGTAATTACCCTCACACGGAATAGGTGGGGGATGTCCATACTGGTTCACCACTTTAACTGCCGCCAAACACATCAATTTTCACCTCACCTTGTGATCTCACCCAAGAGGAATCCAGGAAGCTCTGGAAATGCGAAAAACAATTAGGCAAAATGTGTTTTTAGAGCACATTTTGGATGCACACGTCGTGCAAAACTAAGTTGAAGCAGCCGGTCAAAACTGATTGAGTGGCTAAAAGACAGCGGTACGTTATACGCATGACATCGACAACCATGACGTCGCATGAGCCAGCCAATGATGAATATTTATTTTCTCATGAATATTTAGTTTATTCAAATGGCTACTTCAAATACGTCCAAAGATTGATTATTGCAACAGCGATCGTGCGTGGCCTAGCGGTTAAGAGTCTCGTGTTTCAAGCAAGAGTCCGAGGTTCGAATCTCGATGAAATAAGTGACTGATTAATGAATAACCATAAAGGATGCAACTTTTGGCGCTTGATAAAAAGGTGGTGATCCAGTATGAATTTTTTTCCTAAGTGGGCCTTTATTAACCTTACACAGAATTAGTGGAAGTAAGCTTAAAGTATACTTCACAGGAACTCAGGGCAGAGTCAACCGATCAGGCAAGTCAGTCCAGTGATTGTGCGATCGCCTCAGCGGTCCGGCCCACCGTTACGGTGTTCAACAGACCACAAGCAATTCCACACAACTCAAAGTTCCACTCGCCTTCAACCGGTGATTCACAACTCCTCCCTTTTTGTTCCAACACTTATCCAAACCCACTAAATACCCGTATTCCCCCTACAATTCCATATAAATCTAAGATCACACAATTATCTTACATAATTAACCTGGGGATACCATTCCACTCAAATATTATTAGATAACACGCACTACACGTAACTTACCCGGAGCTACAACTCCCGAACCCGGCCGCACCAGAACGTCACCACCAGAGGGCTCCTATTCCCGACCGGGGGATTCGCAACAGCAACGGAAGACCCCAGCAACGGCACCGTGACTTGACTCGTCCCTGAACCCCGAAGCTTGGCTTCTTGCAACTTGGCAACATCACCAGAACGCGTTCCTACTGCATTGACGCCATCTTGCGAACTCCGCTAGATGATCTAAGACCCCACGCTATCAACCTCGACCCCAGGGTGTCGAGCAGTACGCGCCCATCACTACCTGCTCTCTCACCCTGGTATTGGATCATTTGCATGTGCAAGATTTTTGCACACGTATGCAAATGAGGAATAGTCTGGTGCCTGCTTGTGCGTTACATTTGCGTTTGTTTTTAAATGCGGTGTCTGGGGTAAAAGCAGAGGCAATTCGTAGCAGCGCGAGCATGGCGTGAGTTACGAAAAACACGATTTATTTAATTAAATTGTTACGATCCTACCGAGACAACATGTAGTATCACATTTCATATTAATATGAACAAATTGGGAAGGAAATGAGTATTTTCGAGAAGACGTGGACGAATAATCGCGAAAACACGTACTGCACGTTGTGAATAACCACACCAAGTACACGACAAAAATCCATTACTAGCCAATTGCCGTATCGAATCAGGATGCAGGAAGAAAGTTTCCTATCCAGGGTTTACTATTGGAAACTAGGTTGGAAATAAAGTAAGCACTGGGGACGAGGTTGCCACGCTATAGCATGCTAATTCGCGCACAGCCTTTCCAATACGCGATACTGATTGGTCAAATGCACGCCATGAATTATTAATGTCCTGATCACGCAGCACAATTCACTTCTAATTGGTCCATGCGCACTTCGGCATTTCAAACACGCACAAAATGCCCCAGATCACGCGCATAAACAATTTCTGACTTAGACTCCTACACAAGCCTGCATTACACTTGTACCCCTGTTTCGCCACAGTATTAAAGAAATAGCAAATTATAACTTCACATCTTTTTTTTCTCTCCTTTTTTTTCTCCATCTACTTATATTCATCTGAACAAAGCAAAACAATCCTCCCTCAAGGGACCAAACAAAAACAGAAAGAAACGTTAGACACATTCCTTACTAAATCAAAACAGGCAACGCCTAGGAAAGTTGGTCCTAGAGCGCATACAATTGTATTCAATCGAATCAGAATGACTATGTATACTTGAACTTGTTCAAGTATATTTCCTTCACCAATGGTCGAAGGGGCTGCATACTGTGACGGGAACCCCCCGGGCCAACCCAAGTCTGTCAGGATAAGTCTGACTCTTAGTGGGTTGAAGACAGTCTTCCCAAACCAAAGCTCTTCCCTAGACGAGAAATCACTCAGAGCCCCCTTCAAGGCTATTGGGTGCAAGTCCGTTTGGTGGATATCTGCCGCCCAATTGTAAATGATTGTTAATTATTAACCTCTGCTAATTAATTGCACAATAAACATGTACACATAAACACTGGAATCAAAATTGTCGGTAATCTCAAGCAACAATAATCATAATTTATTCAACAATAGTCAGGTACATTAATAAGGATGTAATTGAGAGGGTTGTTTTAATAACTAGGTCTTTCTTTACTTACTGGAGATAACCCGCTGCTCGCCTATGCAACAACGCTCACAGCATTAAGAACTAGACAAAAGTGGCAGCAATGAGCAACTATGCACATCGCCAATAATGCGTCGCTAAGTTGGAAATAACACAGCGCACAACAGCGACATAGATATGGGGACATATTCACGAGTCGGCCACTTTGAATTAATTGAAAATCTTCATTTTTGGAACTTGCGACGAGAAATGAAAGCAATGACATAAAGCGTGTTGGAAAATAATACCAGTCTGCTCTGATGAAGGATTAAATATTTGAGATTAAACATACCCTAATGTTTTAGGCAAGATTTTACAAAGAAATGCAAGTGAGGCTAGGCACCATCCCATTCAAAAGTTCACAATTTACAAAATACATAATACAACATATGATAGGGAATACGACAAAATGGTCTCTTTTATCTAAGGCCACACAAAAAAAGTCTCCGGTTTCTGGTATGGAGCTTGCCCAAAAATGGTGCGGCGACGCGGCTTTATTATTTTTTTTACCTGTTTTTTTTGCTTTAGATGTCGGCTGATGACTGCAAATGGTGCCCGACTAAACTTAGTGCAAATATTATGGGAGACCAGAGAGGCCACATAAAGTTTATTCTCGATCATAACCCCATCTAAAAACCCGTTAAAATTGTGCAGCAGCAGGATTCCAGTCAAACCAGTGAGTTTGGCGGTTTTGAGACATCATCTTTCATTGAAAACAAAACTTTTTCATTTTGCCGACGCGCATGGCTACGGCGACGCGCGCGCATACCAGAAACCGGAGACTTTTTTTGTTTTTGCCTTATATGGACTCTGCCTTTAACACGTGACACTGTAACGTTTTCTTATTGGTTGCAAGAGTCCAGTAGCTTACACCTGTACGTAACATCTTGCACGAGAGTGCTCGATTAGCCATAACGTAATCCTCGTGTCTTCCCCACTCAGGGGCGGATCTAGGAATTTTCTCAGGGAGGTTTTCATCGGCGAAAAAAATCTGAAATGTAAACAGGGTATTTTGCAATGGAGTTTAGGCACCGTTTTTCAAAATAGCGATAGGCTTAAAAAATTAAAAGAAAATGAAAGATGATGAAATTAGCTGTAATTTGAGGTGTGTCTCCGGATCACCTTGGAGAGTTAAGATTATTTTTCCTGAATTTCTGGAGTGGGGACATTTATCATTGGGATCTCTGGCAGTTTATTTACTGGTCTGGACCCCTAAGGCGCCTTTATGCCAGTGGCTTGACCACGTTGTAGCCGCGTCCTTCGCAATTCAGCTTCTCTGCTGCCAGTGAGGATGATAAGCCTCCCAAATTTGTAGTTCAATTAAAACACTTAGTTTGTCCAATTTCAAAAAAAAAAAGAATAAGAATGTCCAACGCAAAGGTGTAAATCCAGTTAACCAGGTGTGGAAGGGACATATCAAAATGTGCAGGTGGGTCGGTAGGCGGCTTAATGGACAGCGCCACCTACTGTCCTAGAGGTTATAAAACGAGATCGAGTTGGGGAACGAAGCTCCGGCGATAAGGCTAAACCTTAAGTAGGCTTAAGCACAGAACAATCATGAACTCTGAAAACACTCTGGTTAAATTTGACGAGGAAACAAACTTGCACAGCTGGCCCCAGATGTCGTCAGCTGCGTGCAAGGTTGATTGACTGTTTTCTAGTTAAATTTAACTATTAAGTGTTTCACACTGTGATAAATTATTTAATGACTCACTGCAATTTGGCTTCAAGTTGTGACATCCGGCGTGTAGGGAAACGACTTGTAAACATCATGGCTTTCATGCGAGTCTTGTGCTTCGTCCTGTTGGTTGGTTTTGCTGCGGCATGTCGTGCACACAGAGCAGAATTACCATTCGTACATATGAATAAATTAGCCATAATTCCTAAACCCTTTGACCTATAGTCATGAAATTTCTTGGGTATGTTTATGATGAGTTGCTCTATGCATGTACCGAGTTTCAAAATACACAACTCGATGGCCGAGATCTGCGGCTGAGAGATGGTCAAAATAACCCGGCCCTAAGTTTTAGGGTTAAAAGCAAGCGTACAGTCAATGGCAACATTCCGTGACATTTGGCCTTTGGCCGGTGTGATAAGAAATTTGAACTCTATGAAATGCGGACTCATTGTTTGTATTGCGCATGTCTATGTTGTGAGCACTGTGTGAGCAAAATAACATCTGTGACAAGTCACGTGTGAGAGGCTGAGTCCATAATGTAAAATAGGTCACATTTCGTAGGACTCACACTTTCAAATGACACGGGTTTTCATTCCGTGCTTAAAGGGCCCATTCAATGTCATTTTTTGATGCAATCCTTGAAAATTCTCCTTCTTGTCCCACTGTACCTTTTTTTCAATTTTCGTGTTGCCATTTCCAGGGTATTTGGTGCTTTTTTGTTTCTTTGCTAATGCATTTATCCACATTCATTAGCAAAACTGTGATGTCATTCTGGGAAGAAACCTGAATGTTACCGCTTTTTAAGCACAAAAACACATTTGAGCACCAGAACTTTTGTCTCTTGCTGTTGTAAATTTTCTTTGCGGATTCACTGCTGTGTCAGTACACGGCAGTAAGCCAATGAGCCAACCTTTTTCACAGATGTTTTCAATGAGCAGGTTTTTTTTGGTTCACAATTTGAACTGAGAAACCCCTAATCGGACAATCTCTTCCTGAAATGTCATCACAGCAACATCGCCCTCAGTTGTCAGGAAAAAGCATCGAAAGTTTTAAATGTTTTAAAGACGCCACCAGAGATCCGCTCGCGCGCTGAGGCAGTGGTCACTGGTTCACACCGGGCAGACACGATGATCACGTGATGACTACTCGAACGCTCTCGTGTAAGATTTTACTAACAGGTGTAAGCTACTGGAATGTAACCAATAAGAAACCATACAAGGTCACGTGTTAGAGGCAGAGTCCATATAAGGTATCATGGACCTTATTCACGACTAAGCCATTTTGTCGTATTATAAGATGGAATTTTTTTTTTTATTATTTTTTATAATAGTTTATGCGGTACCCGCTGCTATGTACATTAGATTCGAACCGGCCAACCGATCCCGTTAGCTCGGTGGTCGATTGGTAAGACATCTGCACTAGAAAACAGGAGGTCGTGGGTTCGAGTCTCACCCGAGTGATTTTTTCCAACTTTCTCTCGGGAGGTCACATTGAGTATACAGTGTTTAAAACGTCGGTGAAGGGCAAAACCTAATTTAAACCATTTTGTCGTGTTCCCTGTATGTATTTTGTAAAATGGAAACTATTGAATGGGATGGTGCTAGACTAATTTAACATTCTATCCTCACTTTTATTCTTTGTAAAATGTTGCTTAAAACATTGGGGTAAGGTTAATCGCAACAATTAAATTATTCATCAGACCAGACTGTTATTAATTTGCAACATACTTTATGTCATTGCTTTCATTTCTCGTCGCAAGTTCCAAAAAGAAAGATTTTCAATTCAAAATGGCATATTAAACCGGTAGGACTAAACAATTTGTTGCCGAGTTATTTTTCCGTGCTAATCAACGAAAACCTCATTCTAGTGAAGTATTATATTTATGTGAAACATTATACAGTTTCTCAATTGGGTCGACAGATGTTTGTCTTTATCGAGTTTCTAGGCAATAATTGGATTTTGTGTAAGCAAATACCAATAGTGAAAATGACAGTTATTTTAGTCGACGTTGGCCTTAAAGGTAAATTAATTGTTTTCCCCGAATTTACGAAAAGTATTGCTTGAATATAACTGAAAAGTAAAAGTAGCAGTCACACAAAAATGTATCGAAATAATACTGTTCAAAATATGTCTTTTCTCACGCCATTTTTAAGTATAAGAAATCGTAATTAAGTTTTAGAGAAAGAAAAAGATATTAATTGAAGAAAACAAAAAAATTATCAAATTACACTACAACTTTAGTTTTCAGACTGATTGATTTATATTGGAGTTTGTTATTAGCAGGGACGTTAATCCGGGGGGAGAAAGGGGGTATATTACCCACTTTTTGACAGGAGGCAATACTTTTGCACCTGCAACTACAAATTCAACACCGTCAACCATTTTGTGAGCTTGCCGTAGTCTCCGTGTTTGCGGCAAAAATGCTCGCCCGTCACCGGCGCGGCCGCATCATGATTGGCGTTCATCTACATCCCCCCCCCCCCCCCCCCCCCCGCGGCGCGGCCGGTTCCCGGCTCAGATCAGCGCGAGGCCGGCTCCGCGCGGCGTTGACAGTCACCGGTACAAATTACGTCCAACAACCTTTCTTCAAATAAACATTCATAAATACCTCAGACAGTTTAGCCATTCCTATTGGTCGAGAGCCCGTCACGTGGCCGGTATTAAACGGATGATAAAGACATGGCTAGCTGGTCTTAAACACTTTTCCAGTGTCACAATAAAATGTGGACTCCTAAAAATCCAGTGCCTCTTATCGTTTAATTGGTTGAACGTTCACAATCCTCACGTAGGCATGCGCAACACTACCAGGGAGTTAGAATTTTATAGTTCTAAATTCAAAACGCAACGCGCCAGGTGCGTTCTGCGCGACATCGCATAGAACATCATACGCGCGCGTCAATCTCCATAAAAGGGTTGTTTTCATCTTACTCGCCAGCTGAACTCTCCATTATTTTGCAGGAGGGATGATTCAAAAAGCATAAAGTGAATTTGTTGAACAAAATCGGGATGTTTTGCAAGAATTATATGATTTTTTTTTACCGAAAAGGTATTTATGAATGGGAATAAATATGTACTCCGTCGGTATTTATCACTCTGTTTAATACCACTTAGAGTCTGGGTGCTGATAATTACCCTCGCCTCCGGCTCGGGTAATTATCAGCACCCAGACTCTAAGTGGTATTAAACAGAGTGATAAAAACCTCCGGAGCACACATTTATTCCCTTATTTAAAGGCACCAGTCTGCACAGCGAGGGTTTTGCGTCTATGCGAATGCTCTATCATTCATGCTAATGCGCGCGTGGGATATGCTCGGAAATTTCCGGGGAGGCCTGCCCGAATCGCAAAGCCTGGATTTCGGTTCGTCTCGTCATCGATAGCGTCCTCTACCGTTAATGTCGTTTGGCTGTGCTCGCCAGCTCGAGCTATTTACCGACTGCACGTAGACAGTAAATAATCCAAATCAAGTCGTGGGCCTAAAGATTACACCAACTTAAGCCTAAAGATTACTTCATAAGTAGTACTAATTAAAAGCAAAAGTATCTGAAATGAAAATTTCTCACAACTTTCTTACTTCAGGACTAAAATCATAGCGGTGACACTTTTAAAAACATCATAAAAATATGAACTGACTCACCTTCGCACTCAGCGAATGTGTTTAAATTGCAAATCCCACAGTAAAGAGTAATTTCTCCAGGGTCCAATGAGAAATAGGCCCTGAGAACGAGGTTTGGTACGAGTGAGCCGAAGAACGCATGCGCCCTCAGTCGTTTGCCGAAAAAACAAATGAATGAAATAAGAATATAAATACGCATGTTGTCTAGTCAGTACGCCGAGCGATCATTTGGGGCTTCTGCCCCTGGGACGTAAATAACCGATATCAGCATGGGCGCTATTTTGTAAACGTGAAAGAGCACACTCTACATTTCACGTTATATATTCCTTAAGCTTCAAATACGGTACGGGTGAGTCAAGTACGTTAGAGTGTGGAAAGATATATAACATGTGAACAGCTCGAAATCTGAACTAGTGAGGGCGCAAGCAAGAGGTGCGCTACAGATGCGTGCGATAATCACATAATTCAATTCAGTTGAGTACTTGTTGGAGTGGCGTAAATAGTGGGATAAAGCACAGGGATTTACCTCAGTGTTCTGCAACGGCCATTGTTTGGTCATCACTTATACCATGTATACCCACCAGAAATTTGCAAACATCACAAACGCAAGACTGAGCATACCATTGACTTTTAACAACTCATTACAAATTTTCAGTCACCTTTTGGAGTAGGCAATCAGAGCAAAGAAAACTAGTAAATGTCCCAGGGGTTATAAACGAGATAGCGCCAGGGGTGAGGCGGGAAAGAAGAACATTTTAGCAGAGAAAATCGTGACACTTGTGGATTTACTAGACGACTGGTTGTGGACTACTACTGTGAGGCTATCTGTTTGTTTACCTTATGAGTCTCGTATCATCTTCAAAGAAAGATGTCAATTCTAAAGCTAGTTGAATGCTGCATGAGACACTTATTGATAAATATTGCCCGTGTAAAGATATTCGCGATAGTCATAGTTGAACAAAAATACACTCCACGCTACACAGTTGTTCATGCGACATTTTTACTCTGCGATAATTAATGTAACTTAAAAAATAAGATCAAACATGCAAGATAATAGCAAAAACATAAAAATAAACAATAGAAATAAACAACTATAAATAAAGAATACAAAAAGAAGTAAAATAAACAAATGAAGATAAACATGTTGAGAGACTCCCATCCAGGATAATGCTTACAGTAACATGTTTACACGTACTCAATTTCAAATCTTAACAAAATCACTTCCACATTTTCTGTCATCATCTCAGTAATTTGTTAGGCTAACGTTCAACACAGAAGACTGATATATTATGCTGATACACTTCATTGTGAAATATCCAAAAATGAAATTAGTTTATCTGGTGCTTTCTGAATCTAGTAAACTTTGTTGTCAGGGTTGTGCTCTTAAAACGAAAGCAATAAATGTGTTAATAAGTCCATCACATTCTGAGCACATACGTTTCTTATTTTGTTTACTAAGACGGCAAATTAATTAAGAAAATCCCTCCACCAACATGTTAATATTACCAAAAAGTTGAATTTAAAAGGCAAAAACAAATTAAGTTTCTTGAGAAGAATTCAAGAGGACATGAATTTAAAGTTTCAAGCTAGGAGTTTGTAGCGTGAGGAATCAGATTTTGAATTGAATGTTTCTTTGTTCGTTGCAGTTGTGAGACACATTCCAGTTCGTTCATTATGTAGTTTTTGGAGATAATGTCATTGTGTTATACAGTGCGGCTAAGGGCCCTGTCACACTTCTGCGTTTCCTAATTCCTTATGAGTTGCGCATTGACATTTTTTCCATACGCAGTCGTACGCACATTACGCACCTCATATGCATCTCTATCGTTTTGTGTAAGTTTTATGTACGCAGGCATACACATGGTACGGCCTAGTACGCTGGATAGTTTTGGGCATGCACAAAACTACGCTGCGTACGCTGTTACGCAGGTCATAAGTTATAAATACGCAGCGCATCGGTCCCGCATCGGTCGAGCGAGGTACGAGTACGCTATGTGTTCATGGGGGATAAGCCGTTCATACGCGGTGATACGCTGACCTCCTATATTGCACGTATACATAGCGTACTTGCAGCGCAGATACAACGCACGCTGAACGAACTCATAGCGAATGCCGACGTATTGAACGAATAAGAACCGCTCGTCCTGCGAGCGGGCAGCGCATTGTACTTATTCGTAACTTATGAGAAACGCACAGATAGCGAACTAATAGATATACTTGTAAAAGTACAACAGCTGATTAGTTCACCGATGCTATGACCTTCATCCATATATTCTAAATACTAAATGGTTAACTTAAAAGCATGCAGGTTGGTGAACGTTGGAGCCACGAAGATGCGAAGTGGGTTCAGGCGCGGTTCTAGAGCCAATATTTTTTTTGGGGGGGGGGCTAGCAGGGTGGATCCAGTAATTTTTTCAGGGAGGCATGCTGAAATGTAGACCGGTTATTTTCTCCGGACACTTAGGCCTCCAAAAATCAACAGGTGGGGGGAAAGACTCGTGCCATATTTTCAATGGGGATCTCTGCTAAATCCTACAATCAGGCAAACTATATTAACTAAAAGTGTACAAGTGCATCCTTCTCACGACTTTTCAATTAGGGGGGAGACCCATTCGAACGTACGGGGGGCTAAAGCCCCCCCCCCCCAGCTCCCCGTAAAACCGCCATTGGTGGGTTATGGAAACGATTTCTTTTCACCGTGAAGCCGGCCAGCAGTCTACACCATGAAATACAACCGTTAAGTAATGAAGTGTACTGTGGATATCGGTGAACACTTTGGGCATCGGGTTGACATGCCGCAGCAAAACCCACCAACAGGACGAAGCACAAGGCTCGCATGAAAGCCATGCTGTTTACAGGTTGTCTTCCTATACCGCTGAGTGTCACAAACCAAATTGCAGTTGCAGAGTGAGGCTAAAAGATGAGATGGCATCGCTTATAAACCCTCGATTGGTCCCAGTTTGGAATAATGCATATTCGACATCTGTGAGGCTTCATTGGCGTTCAGCGTCGCGGTTAACCCTAACTCCCTAGGGGGTGTGCAAAATTATATTGAAATTGGAGGATTCAGGACTGTTGGGGCTATTTGGCCAATGGAAGTTGGAGGTGTGGCCAAAGCCATTTTTCCCACGAAAAAAAGTTTGACCTGTTTAAATTGTATCACTGAAAGTACCTATGACGTCATCCTCTTTTAGCACCATGATTGATCAGTATTTTTTTTTCAGCGATTAATGAGTTTTATTCACAAGACCATTTATTGTAACTGGTTGTCACGAGCATTTACATTGAGAAATATGAGAGGATTGTTTTTTAAACGGAATGGTTATATAGTTGGAGAAATTTGATTACGCTAACATGTGCTTCGCCCGTAAACTCGTTATAAACTTGAAATATAACGCCTCAAGAATCTGAGACAAACGCTTCGAAAGTCCTCACAGAAAGAACTTGCCACAAAAACGTCATTTTTAAATTTTAATTTCAATTCTTCGATTCCCTGCGGAAGACGATTATAACCTTAAAAATATACCATTACTACTTTTCAATTGTATTAAGAATTGCTGTTTCTCTAGCAAACCAAAGGCATCATGTACTGAAGAGGGACACATGGGTGGAAGAGACAAAGGTCATGAGCTAGATGCGTGCATGAGGAATCGTGACGAATGGAGGATCCGTGCCAGGGTTCGGCTGTGGCCGACTTAGTGAGTGAGAGTGTGTGTGTGTAGCATTACGAAAAGTGTTCACGATGAAGTCGAACGTTGAATTCAAGTATTTCCCTGGTTATTTAAGAATAGTCCTTCTTCACTCAAACCAATGTTTCGTGTCGCCACCACCTCAAAAAAAGGGATAACCAATGTCGTCTGTAGATGCATTTCAAAACTGTTGGGGGATTCTTCACATGCATAATAATTGTTCTATTTTTTGTTACCACATGGAACTAAAATACAATAAAGCAAATTTCTTTCAATGTTGGGCAAATAACGAATAACGTTGCCCAACAATGTTTAATCCAACTTTCTTTCAAAGTGAAGGCCTACTTTCTAATCGAAACCCCGCCGAAAATGCAGACTAACAAAAATTATTTTGGATTTGACCGGCATTTTGCGTCTTTGTCTGCCAATGCGTGTGCCTTCCATGAAATTTGGCATTTCCTCCCCTCCTTCTTTTCACTAAGAAATAAATCCATAATTTCCATGGAATAAGCTCACTTTATTCGAAGTGTATCGATACAATGTTGCGATGTAGCTGTTAGCAAAGGGAAACCCCCAACCAGACAAGGCAAACCTGGTAAGCTGGTCCCAGATTGTGCACAATTCTGTTCAATTGATTCACAATGGCTAGGACTATTCACTGGAAGTCTTTTCATACATGTAGTCTGTTCAATTGATTCACAATGGCTAGGACCATTCACTGGAAGTCTATTCATACATGTTGTCTGTTCAATTGATTCACAATGGCTAGGACTATTCACTGGAAGTCTTTTCATACATGTAGTCTGTTCAATTGATTCACAATGGCTAGGACCATTCACTGGAAGTCTATTCATACATGTAGTCTGTTCAATTGATTCACAATGGCTAGGACTTTTCACTGAAAGTCTTTTCATACATGTAGTCTGTTCAATTGATTCACAATGGCTAGGACTATTCACTGGAAGTCTTTTCATGCATGTAGTCTGTTCAATTGATTCACAATGGCTAGGACTATTCACTGGAAGTCTTTTCATGCATGTAGTCTGTTCAATTGATTCACAATGGCTAGGACCATTCACTGGAAGTCTTTTCATGCATGTAGTCTGTTCAATTGATTCACAATGGCTAGGACTATTCACTGGAAGTCTTTTCATGCATGTAGTCTGTTCAATTGATTCACAATGGCTAGGACCATTCACTGGAAGTCTTTTCATACATGTAGTCTGTTCAATTGATTCACAATGGCTATGACTATCCACTGGAGGTCTTTGCATGAATGTAGTCTGTTTAAATGATTCACAATGGCTAGGACTATAAACTGCAAGTCTTTTCATACATGTATTCTATTCAATTGATTTACAATGGCTAGGACTATTCACTAGAAATCTTTTTATGCATGTAGTCTGTTGAATTGAATAATAATAATAATAATAATAATAACTGGATTTATAGAGCGCAAATTGAATCACAACGGATAGGACTTATCTCTGGAAGTCTTTGCATACATATGTGGTCTACATAATGAACCGGAATTAACCCATTATTATTTTTACCAACACATTTTGAATAGAGATATGAAGAACAAGTCAATTTGTTTTCTGCAACACTGATGGCGATTTGTGTCTGTTTTCCTTTGCAATATTAATTAATTGTTGAATAATGTTGGAAAACGTCCATGTTTTGTTGTTTTTACTGAGAAGTAAAGTCCAAAACGTCATAGCGTACACCATATGCGGATGTCGTTTGAAGGAAAAAAATCGCCACCTGTACATCGCCTAGTCGTGTCATTCTCTCTGTAAAACCGTTGCACTGTCCCCACGGAGAGTGTAATTGGCTTACCAAAATGCCCTTATTAATGACAAAATGAAAACTGGAAAATGGGTTAAATGGAAAACAAAACTTTTTTTTTTCAAGAACTGCATTTAAAAACACTTGAAATACAACGGAAATACATTCTAAACGCTATCGATAATGAGAGTTGTATTTGTATAATACTGCTGCATCATTTCACTCGGTAACGACAGGGAAAAATCAACAGTCATCATTTATAGGTTAGTAACTTTAAATTGATACTAACCGGTATTATTTTTGTTTAAAATTTTGCTCACACTTGTTTAAATAAAAACATGAAAAAAACCAACATAAATAACTTGCCATATCGGTGACGAATACGAGAAGGCTTTTGACGTACACGTCAAATTAACCATATGTCAATTGGGATATTAAATAAACTTAAATACACAATACATGAACGTTAGAGTTTGTGTTGCATCAGTTTCCCTGGAATGTTCAGACTATTCTATTACCGAGTACTTCCAGATGGCTGGAATTAATAAGTGCCCACTTTTGCACGCACGTTTATAGCAGGCAACACATCAGTTTACAAACATATAAAGAGAGCATCTTATTTAAAAAATTAAAACCAATAGGTCCATTGGCTGTTCTTGTCCATGAGTTATCAGGAAGAGGAGTTGGAATTCTGGACTGATCGTGCCCTGATGGAATTAAGCGAAGACAAGAGGTCTGCAGGTGCAAACAGTCATTAAAATTTCTTTTTGCATACAGTTAGTTCTTCTGTCTATTAAAAAAAAGGCTTTTTTAATATAAACCTGCCCACAATTCAGGCTTCGGCCTGCGACGGGAAAGCGAAATTAAACATTTAAAAATCATCAAGAAACAAGGAATTCTACATACATGACAAAAAGACGATTTAAAAAAAATAATGTTTGCACTTCAAGGCAGCTATTTTATCTGGAGCTGAGTTTATTCTTAACAAAATTAGTACCTACAGTTGTTTAGTTGTTGGGCGAACAAGAACAAATAGTTTCAAGATTTCTCATCCAGCATGAATGATTCGACATTCTTGTTTGAAGGATTTTCACCAGACACCTAGGCCTCCGTAAATCAATAGGTGGGGGTAGGGTGGGGGAAGGGGCTCGTGCCTTATTCAATAGGGAGCGCTGATAAAATACTACAATCAGGCACACTACAGGGTGGATCAAAAATGAAACTGAGATATTATTGCTAATTGGAACAAAAGTAGGGCACATGTGAATCAAAGGGAGATATCCTCCGTTAGGGTTAAATATCCTCTTTTTAATATCCTCAATTTATGGTTAATTATTAATCAGAGTGGCATCAAAGACAAACATAAAACGAAAAAATAACGTTTTTGTGGTTTCTTCAGTAGAAACTTTCGAAGCATTTGTCTTAACATTTTTAAGTTTTAAGAGTGTTATTATTTAAAAGTGTTGTCTCCTAATCTATTATTGTCATTTTCTCAATGTAAATGCACGTCACAACCAGTTAGAATTACACTTGCTATCGTCCATAAAAGGTATTAATTTCTGAAAATACTGACCAATCATGGTGCTAAGAGAGGATAACGTGATAGGCAGTTTTCAGTGACACACGATAAACCCTTTGAACTGTCATCATGGGAAATATGGCTCTGGCCACACCTCCAACCTCTGATGGCCAATTAAAACACCGCACGTGACGCTCGACGCCAATGAAACCTTACAGATGCCGGGTAGGCATATACCAAACTGGGACCAATCGAGGGTTTATAAGCGATGCCATCTCTTCTCTTAGCCTTACTCTGCAACTGCAATTGCAACTACACTGAGCGGTGTAGGAAGACAACTCGCAAACATCATGGCTTTCATTCGAGCCTTGTGCTTCGTCCTGTTGGTGGGTTTGGCCGCGGCGTGTCAACCATGCTGCCCCAAGTGTCCACCGATGTGGACTTTCTACAATGGCAACTGCTACCGCTACTTTGGCATTGGCAAGAACTACGATGAAGCCGAGAAGCACTGCCAGGAGTTCGCTCAAGTCGGTCAGGGTCACCTGGCGTCCATAACCAGCGCTGAGGAGAATGATCTGCTCCTCACGATGTTTAAGTCGTCCGGTGGAAATGACAGGCTGTGGATCGGCTTCAACGACTTGGCAGAGGAAGGGAACTACATATGGGCAGATGGATCAGCGGTCAGCTACACCAAATGGCGCAGGTCCGAGCCCAACAACGGCGGTAATAATGAGCACTGCGCTCACATGTACCCCAATAATGGAGAATGGAATGACACCGAATGCGACAGAGCTGTTCCATACATGTGCAAAATGACAACTACAAAGTAAATCGTCCCCACAATGGACAACCACGGAGATACGTAAGCACATTTGCCACTTCAAACCTGAAACCCTCACAATCGATACCAAATTAGTCGATGTCGTCGGCCATGATCACCAAACTGCCTTACCAAACGGACACCCACAAACAGTATCATTTCAGAACTAAACGACTGAATTTTATTGCGTAGACTGTTGGCCGGCTACAAGGTGAAAAAAAATCGTTTCCATAACCCACTTCGCATCTTCGTGGCTTCAACGTTGACGAACCTGCTGCATGCTTTAAATTTGAACATTTAGTTTTTAGCTTTTGTCCGTTTCATCAGGTGTCCAGTTTAAGAATGATGGGAATCCGGAAGATTATCAGAATCATCGGTGAACTAATTTGCTGATTTCACAAACAGTATCACTCTAAAACTAAACGGTTTAGTTTTCATTATGTAGACTGCTCGCCGGCTACACGGTGAGAAGAAAATCGTTTTGACTTCGCATCATCATGGCCTAAACGTTTAAGAACCTGCATGCTTTCAAATTATCTGGTAATTTGGTTTCAACCAAGTTTCCAGTTTAACAGTGAGACAAATATCAGTAAATACCACAACCATTGGTGAACTAACCTGCTGGTTTAGGCCTACGCTTAAGCCGCACTCGTATCTCAAAAAATACAAAACCAACGAACTGTGTATTTAAACTTGGGAATGTTTCTCAGAGCTGCAATGTGCACAAATAGTTTTCAATTTAAAATCCGATTCCTCATATTACAGGCTTCAACATCATTTGCTTCAATTTATTGAACACCTTTTTTTTTTTTAATTCATTTACTCTTCAATTCTCCTACTGCAATTAATTTTTCCGTTATCAATTTCTTATCATTATCAATTTCTTGTTAATTTCTTGTTCAATTTTGCTCTTTACTTTTTTTTTGGACGTTTAAAGTTCAATTTCTTGTTTTTTTTATGTATTGGTAGAGGATATTTGTTGGTCAATTCCGCCGTTCAGGTCGGATAAAACAATCAATACACAAAAGATTACGTTAGTGAACAGGAAACAACCCCGGATTGATTTTACGTTATGCAGAAAGCACCAGATAAAGTCAGATCATTCTAGAATAATTTGCAACGAAAAACATCCGAACCGATGCCGCTTTTTATTACCTCTGAGATGATGACGGAAATGTTTCAATGATTTCTTTAAGATTTGAAATTCTAAACTTTACATTTTCCTGTCATCATTATCCAACGATTGAAGGTCTCAAAATAGTTCCAACGTGTTTTAACTTTTTTTTCTCTATCTTGTTCCTTTTCATAAAGTCGTCTATTGATTTATTGCTTACTTTTGTTGTTGTTGTCTTGCTTAGTCGATCTTATTTTACTCCTTACTAATCGTAGATTAAAAATGTTGCATGATAGATGTTGTTCAGATTGCATTTTATTTTTACTGTAAATGTCCTCACACTTCCGGTTTCGACCGAAAGGAAGGGTCACATGATTTTGCACTTAATACCAAAAATTACGACCCTGCAATATTGTATCGATTGCCATAAAAACAAAATCAAATCTGTAGCAGTTGGTTATATATTGATTTTCAAAGATTAAATCTAGAAATCTCTGATTGCTTGTAATATGATACTTGATGACGTCATTGTGTGACGTCATTACCAGGAAGTTCAAGAGTTATTTCAACTGTGCTATATGTAGCCAAATCTTGATTATATCTATCATGGTTGATTTTTTAGCAATTGTTGAAGGTTTTAAAGGTCTTTTTATTGTAACTGCCGATGTGATGACGTAATAAAAAAAATCGCGCATATATCTTTTCTGCATGAACTTCATCATGTACATTAAGTTTGAAGCGATTACCGCAAATCTTGCCACATACATCGAGTGATAATGCGTTTTTGACGTTTTTTAACCTGCTGCTAGAGGGCGCTGTGACATTTTTTGACGTCACCTATAATATATTTCTGAAGAACAGCCTAGGCAGACACTCACATCTTTGAAAGCAAGTTCGTACGGGGGTACTAGTGTATGTTTGATTCCATTTTTGCTCAGGAATACCTCAAATTCTTCTGACCTAAATTGCGGTCCATTGTCGGACACCAATTCTTCAGGTAATCCAAAAGTTGCAAACCAACCCCTCAATACTTCCACAGTCTTGGCACTGGTAGTGGTCTTCAGGACCTCTACATTTATCCACTTAGTATAACTATCAATCATCACAAAGTAATTTGTACCCTCAAGTTCACAGAAATCAACATGC
The DNA here is from genome assembly GCF_015706575.1 of Patiria miniata. Classification (NCBI taxonomy): domain Eukaryota; kingdom Metazoa; phylum Echinodermata; class Asteroidea; order Valvatida; family Asterinidae; genus Patiria; species Patiria miniata. The sequence goes on from NW_024037068.1 coordinate 15,390,663, forward strand.
ACTCTCTCCCAGGGTTTTCTTGCGTGTGACCATGGTACAAAGGAGATCTTACTGGGGTTATATCTCATTGCACTGCATGCTGCACAATCCTGTGCCATTTTCTCAATTTCATGATCCAGTTTAGGGAACCAGAAATAGCTGCGTGCTACAGCCTTCATGCGAACAACACCTGTATGTTCCTGATGCAGTTCATTTATGAGTCTTTCTCTGTACTTTGGTGGAATTATGTCTCCTTACAAAGTAATCTTTAAGTTGTTCTTTCTCAATGTGTTTTGGCCAACTACGCTGTGTATAGTCAAATACTCTACTGAGTACTGGATCTTTAAGAGTTTCTTCTCTTATTTCCCTGGCGGACACAGGTAAGTCATCTGTGTAGGTGAAATAGTTCACCGGTAGCTCTGTTGCGAGATTTATCTTACTCTCTACTGGAAAGTGTGTCAGAAGTAGTCAGAATCTTTTGGTGTGCGGCTGTCTGACTCTATCACTATTATTAGTCACCTGAAGTGCTGCGCTTATCATCGGAAAAAAAGTTCTCTATTGCCGGTTTTCATGACTCCATGCTACTGAAACAAAAATTCGCAACAAAATTCGCAACAGGTCGTGAATTCATTCACGACTAATTTACGACTAGTCGCAAATTATATTCACGACTTCGCGACAATATTCACAACGTCGCAAAAACATTCAAGACGTCGCGAATAAATTCACAGCTAGTCGTGAATAAATTCAAGACTAGTGGTGAAACATCGCAAAAATATTCAAGACGTTGCGAAAATATTCACGACCTCGCAAAAATATTCACGACGTCGTGACTAACTTCACGACTAGTCGCAAAAATATTCAAGACGTTGCATGCAAACATATTCACGACGTCGCAAAAATATTCACGACGGTGCGAAAATATTCACGACTAGTTGTGAATAAACTCACTACATGTTATGTCCCTTATGTCCCTTCAGGGCCCCCATAACAATTGGATCAGAAATGGGGATTCCCCTTTTCATCGCTTGTCAACAGAGGGCGTTGTTTATCTTGCCCAGCCGCTGTTTTTTCGATCACCAGTCCGGCAGAAATGAACGATGTTTACGTTGTGTTACGTTTTGGTTCTATTTATATTATGTTTCCTTAAAATAGCGATATATTCTGTGTCTAAGCTTATTTCACTGACCTTTTGCTTTACGTTTTCAACATCAGACATATATCAGGTGAAAATTAGGTTGCTGAAAACAACAAGTCAGGGTCTTGGACACAGCAACTCCTTAAATCTCATTTAGCAAAATTAAAATTTGCCATTATTGAATAGAGGCTTGTTTATAAAATTCCAATTTCGAAGTGAATTAGACCTTAAATTTGTTTTTCAAACCATAGCTTTAGACACGTCAGGTAAAAGCATCAATAAAAACTGGGGAAAAATCGAGTGAAATGAAATATCTTGGTCTTAAACCACTGTCCATAGATGAATCTTTATTCAATTTATTGTCAGGTACTACAAGTTGACACGAAAATATGGAATGTAACATGGCCTATAGGTGCTGCAGTGGCGAAGCATGGGGGGAGGCAGCAGGGGGTGTTAAAGGGGTTTTTAACTCCCCAGTTCTTGTTCTCACAAGTGTTTTTTTTTTATTTGGTCACGAGTGCCCATTCTTGAACATCCCGCGAATGTCGGCAATTGTGCCGCCATGAAGAGCGTCACGTTTCCCGACAGTCCCCATTATCATCTTCTTTGAATAGCGCCTCCATAGGAAGATGGTGTCCAGACCCCTCCCGACCCCCACCATATTCCATAATCTTATTTTTTCCCCAAAATCCCCATTTTTTCCCCAGCATTTTCCCAATTGATCATCTTTTCGAGGGTGGGCAGGGACATTTGCCCCCCCCAAAAAAAAAAAACACCAATTAAAATAACAACAATATGGTTTCGCGCCTCACTTTTTGTTTTTTCCTTTTTCCCCCTCTGTTTTGTTTGTTTGTTGTTGCTTGTCCGGGGGGGAATCCCCCCGCCATGCCAATGACCCCCACCCTCACCCCAATTGAGCAAATGATATTTAAAACTCATGCGCTGAAAGAGGCACAATCAGACCACGAAATCATCGTTCTGTCACAAAAATAATCGTGTGTTCGATTGGTTATCCTTTTGCGCCTTACATTGTTTTAGTAATGATTTAGGGCTTCATACAATGTAGTATTACAATTTAGTTTGTCCAATTTTGAAAAAAAAATATAACTGTCCAATGTAAGGGCGTCAATCTCGATGGTTTTGGGGGATATTCCCCTCCCCTCCCACGCACTTTTTAACCAGGTGTGGGAGGGCTATATCACTTATGTTGCCGATCGGTCTTTATGCGGCTTGATGAACAGCGCCACCTACTGTCCCAGGGGTTAAAAACGAGATCGAGTTGGGGAACAAGACTCTGGGAATAAGGCTAAACCTAAAGTGGGTTTCAGCAAAAAACAGTCATGAACTCTGAAAACATTCTCTGGTTAAATTTGACGAGGAAACAAATTTGTACCCCGCGGGGCCTAGATGAGGTCAGCTGCGTACAAGTATGACAATTTTCTAGTCACATGTAAAGAGGTGGTTTTTTACAGTATGATATTGAGCGACAAGTAGTTGGACCGAGTGTCAAACGTGGAGGTTCTACAGCACACTCAATATGCAATCAGGCACACCATCCTCACGGTGCGCCGGCTCAGATGGTTCGGACATGTCTGTAGGATGCCACAGGACCGTCTTCTCAAGATAGCCCTCTTCAGCGAAGTCAACACTGGAGCCCAAGCTCGAGGGAGACCACTACTCCGTTTCCAAGACCGCGTGCGGGACGACTTGCGACACTGCCAGATAGAGAAACGCGGAGTGGAGGAACTTGTTGCTGAGAGAGAAGCGTGGCGGAAAGCGGTCCACGAGGGGGCAGCTGCAGCAGAGAAGAAGTGGCGCGAGGAGGGACGGACACGCCTGAAACAAGCAGACCAAGGCGCGGTGGCATGATCCTCATGGATCTTAATACGCGGCCAACAACAACATCGAATACCTAACTTTTTGCTGCGCGCTAATACTGTGTGATGACTATCTGTTTGGTCACCTAACTAGACTATATAATCTTCCAAGAAAGATTTAAATTGTAAAGCGAGCTGAATACGGCATGGGACATTTCTTGATACTTATTGCCCGTGTGAGGACATTTACGGTAAAAATAAAATGCAATCTAAACAACATCTATCATGCAACAATTTTAATCTACGATTAGTAAGGAGTAAAATAAGATCGATCTTGTAAGATATCAACAACAAAAGTAAGCAATAAATAAAAAGACTACTTAAAAAAAAAAAAAAAAGGAACAAGATAAACAAAATAAGTTAAAATACGTTGGAACTATTTTGAGACCTTCAATCGTGGATAATGATGACGAGAAAATGTAAAGTTTACAATTTCTAATCTTAAGTAAATCACTTCAACATGTCCGTCATCATCTCATCGGTAATTTGTCGGTGGGTAGGTTCAGCAATCAAAAGCGTCATTGGTTCTTATGTTTTTCGTTGCAAATTATTCTAGAATGAACTGAGTTTATCTGGTGCGGTCTGCACAAAGTAAAATCAATCCGGGGTTGTTTTCTATTCACTAACGTAATATTTTTTGCATTGATTGTTTTATCCGACCTGAACGGCGGAATTGACCAACAAATATCCTCTACCAATACATAAAAAATAACAAGAAATTGAACTTTAAACGTCCAAAAAATAAATGTCAAAAACAAAATTGAACAAGAAATTGAACATTAAAAGACAAAATAAATTGTAGGAAAATCCAAGGGTAAATGAATTTAAAAATCAAATAAGGTGTCCAGTAAATTGAAGCAAATGATGTTGGAGCCTCCAATATGAGGAATCGCATTTTAAATTAAAAACAATTGTTGTATATATCAGCTCTGAGAAACATTCCCAAGTTACTCAGTTCGTTGGTTTTGTACTGGTTTGAGATACGAGTGCGGCTTAAACGGTTGGGGTATTTACTGATATATGTCTCACTATTATACTGCAAACTTGGTTAAACCAAATTACCAGATGTTAAATTTGAAGGCATTCAGGTTCTTAAACGTTTAAGCCATGATTATGCGAAGTGCAAACGATTTTCTTCTCATCGTGTAGCCGGCCAGCAGTCTACATAATGAAAATTTGACCGTTTGGTTTTAAAGTGATACTGTTTGCGAAATCAGCAAATTATTTCGCCGATGATTCTGACCATCTTCCGGATTCCCATCCTTCTTAAACTGGACACCTGATGAAACGAACAAAAGCTAAAAACTAAATGTTAAAATTTAAAGCATGCAGCAGGTTCGCCAACGTTGAAGTCACGAAGTGGGTTATGCACACGATTTAATTTCACCGTGTAGCCGGCCAGCAGTCTACACAATGAAATTCAACCGTTTAGTTTGAAGTGATACTGTTTGAGTGTCTGTCTAGTAAAAATATTTGGTGATCATAGCCGATGACGTTGACTTGGTATCGTTGTTAAGAGCTTCAGGGTTGATGTGGCAAATATGTTCTGACGCATCTCTGTGGCCGTCCATCGTGGGGTCAATTTAGTCTGTAGTTGCCATCTTGCAGATGTGTGGCCACACATTGTCGCATTTGGCGTCATTCCATTTGGCATACTTGTACCGCATGTGAGCACACGGCCTACTAATGGAGTTGTACTTGGGTCTGCCATCGCTCCATGCTGTGAAACCGACCGGTGATCCATCCGTCCAGATGAAGTTTTTTTCCCCTGCCTTGTCAGTGCAGCCGATCCACAGTGCACCCGTTTTTTGGGGCTCACTGGCCGACTTCCACATCGTGAGGAGCAGATTATTCTCTTCGGCGCTGGCTATGGACGCCACATGACCCTGGCCGACTTGAGTGAACTGCTGGCAGTACTTCTCAGCTTCATCGTAGGTCTTGCCAGTGCCGAAGAAACGGTAGCAGTTGCCCTTGTAGAAAATCCACATCGGTGGACACTTGGGGCATCGTGGTTGACATGCCGCGGCCAAACCAACCAACAGGACGAAGCACAAGGAACGGATGAAAGCCATGCTGTTTACAAGTTGTCTTCCTACACCGCTGAATGTCACAAGCCAAATTGCAGTTGCAGAGTGAGGTTAAGAGATGACAGACACCGCTTATAAACCCCTCGATTGGTCCCAGTTTGGTATAATAAACACCCGACATATTTAAGGCTTCATTGGCGTCAAGCGTCACGTGGAGTGTTTTAACTGGCCAATGAAAGTTGGAGGTGTGGCCAGAGCCACATTTCCCACGAAAAAAAACATTTGAACTGTATATATTGTATTACTGAAAACTACGTATCACGTCATCCTCTCTTAGTGCCATGGTTGGTCAGTATTTTTCAGCGATTAATGAATTTTATGCACGACACCATTAGAAGTCTGACTAGAATTCTTCCTACACCGCTGAGTGTCATAAGCCAGAGTGCAGTTGTAGAATAGGGTTAAGAGATGATAGACACTACTTATGGTCCCAGTTTTGTATAATAAAATGCACATTCGACATCTGTGTGAATTTACATTGCGAAATATGAGAGGATCGGTTTTTTTTAACCCGAATGGTAAATAACAGTTGGAGTAATTAGATTACACTTACATGTGCTTCGCCCGTAAACTCGTTCAAAACTTCAAATAAAACCCTCAAGAATCCAAGACAAACGCATCAAAAATACTCACAGAAAGAACCACAAAACGTAATTTTCAATTTTTATTTTGCCTTTGATTCCACTCTGCAGACGATTATAACCTTAAATGCAAACCATTGCAATGCATTGCTTCTTTTCATTTGTATTTGGAATTGTTGTTTTTCTAGCAATATAAAAGGTATTCACGATGAACTCGATCTTTGAATTCAAGCATTTTCCTGGTAACAAATACTCCTCCTTAAATCAATCAAACTAATATGTTGTATCCCCTCGACCCCGAAAAACGGGGCAACCAATGCCCCTTTCTTCACAATGTACAAATCGAAAACCCCGCCAAAAATGTAGACTTACGAATATGGCACGCCAAAGCGGAGTTTATTCAACCCTGCACGGCAACTGCCAACATTATAAAATACATCGCAACTTGTCAACATTTTAAAAAAAGGCAACATTTTTATTTTTAAATATGTCATTATTTTTTTAAATGTCAACATTTAAAAACAAAAAATATGTCAACATCAAATTCACAGTTTTCACAGTTTTATATTCCTATCAAGTAAACATGCATGCTTGCATCCGGGAGCGCCAACTTCTAACGATGACTGAAAAGCGCAATGGCCAGGAAATCTGAAAATCCCCCTCCATAAAAAAAAATAATAAATAAATAAGAATTAACATAATAAAAGAAGTAACTTGCTCTTCAGCCTACAAATTGATCAAAAGAATAAACTTAATTAATGTAAGTTTAAAAGAAACTTTTTTTTCATCCCAAAAAATTGTTCGTGGTTTCCCAAATTTTTCTCGATTCTTAGATTCAAAACTTCATCTAAAAACAATGCTCCTGCAGTTAAAAAAAAATTCACAAATCGTCTAATTAAACGAAGCCGTTTATGGGTCTAAAATGAGAACACGATAAAGTATTTGACAACTTAGACGGGACAGATTTTTAAAATTACCATAACATTGCATGTAGAGCCTGAAATATATGACGTGATTATCGTGATAGGTAGTTTCCAGTGATACACATTAAACCTTTACAACCTTCAATGGCCAATTAAAACACTCCATATGGCGCTCGACACCAATGAAACCTTACAGATGTCGGGCGTCAACTATTACACCCAACTGGGACCACGCGAGGAGCGTGATTTGAACCTACAATCGCTACTTAAAAGTTGAAAACAATATTTACGATGTTTCTTTTGACTTTAACCAGCAAATTTTGTGTCAAAAACGGTCTATTTCGTTAAGAGGATGAGACCGAATTGCTGTCCCATCTCAGGTTTCAAGTTTCTATTTTACAAATCGAGTCAACAAGTGGGAGAAAAATAAGTTTCTTTTAAAATAATATAAATTAGCTTAATTTTTGTATCAATTTGTAGGTTCAAAACTAAGTTACTTCTTTTATTTTGTTAATTCTTCTTATTATTATTATTATTTTTTATATGAAGGGGGATTTTCAGATTTCCTGGCCATTGCGCTTTTTAGTCCACCGTTAGAAATTGGCGCTCCCGGATACAATTATGCATGTTAACTTGATAGGGATTTCAAAGAACTGTGTCAGCTGTGAATTTAATAGAACGTGCATGGCTAAAGGGGTGGACGTGCGAGTCGTGGTGTCGCCAACATTCCGTGAAACACCCCCCCCCCCCTTCCAGAATTTTTTTTTTTTTAAATAAATAAATAAAAAACAGCAAAAGCAAAAACAAATGTTTTGCATTAATTCATGAGGCATATATAATTGTAATTTTGCAAACAAAAACAATGCTTTTCGTGTATGATTTCCGGAATATACACCCGGAACTAGTCCCATCTGTTGATAGCTTGATGGCGCCGTGAAAATGTCTGTGAATATAATTAAAAATATGAAACTATGATTTTCCTGCTGTTAAATATCAAAGCCATATAGGCACGGCATGTACGTAAATTCTAGATTGCCAACAACACGCAAAACGCAAACTGTAAGGAGGCCATGGAAAGTTGTTCTCTTTGTAACTATTGCCTAACCAAGGGCGGATCCAGAAAACAATTTTTTGGGGGCCCAAAAAAATTGTGTCTCCCAAAAAGTTGGTCCAAACATTACGGCGTGGGGTTCGGGGCCCGCTTAAGGGCCCCGAATTTTTTTGGATTCTCGATGCTCTGTGTTGCGATCTGAGGCAATTTCTGACCACTTTAACCAATGTTTTTTGAGGAAAAGATGGTGGTGTACTCATTGCCTGCCTTTATTGCGACGTCACATAAAAGAAACCAATTGGTTTCGTTTTGGGGGGGGGGGCATGGCCCCCTTTGGCCCCCCCCCCCCCGGATTCGCCCTTGTGCCTAACTGAATAACTGACTGATCGACTGACTAAATGTCCACAGTGGCGTATCCAGGATTTGGTTTGGGGCTCACAATTTTTTTAGAAGTTTGAATTTTTCAAAAAATATTGCCCAAAATTGTGGGCCGTAGCAAAATAATTGTATTTATTTTTTTTTGGGGGGGGGGTTGATTTTTTTTGGGGGGGGGGTGGGAGAACGGACTATTTTGACGTTGGTGGGGCCATTTACAGCCCTATTATACTACTCGAAAATATGCCACATACATATCACCACCGTCTAATCATGAATAATGATCTTCCATTTATTAGTTACGGTTTATTAATTATCTTAATTAAGCGTCAGATTGCTGCAAATGGTGGTAAGTGGCCATTACATTGTCTGCATATGTATAATTATGTACAGCCTGTCTCAAAAAAAATTGAACAATCAAAAAAAAAATTGGTTAAATATGTAATTTCAAAATAAGTCATTCTTACTTGGCATAATATTAATTAACAAAGACTGGGTTTTCCAATAGTGTTTGTTTGATCTTATTTGCTTTTGTCAATTCAGAGATATAATCAATTTAGTGCAAGCTTCAAACGATTGGTCGGCGTACTGACTAGACAACATGTGTACTTATATCTTATCTCATTTTTTTGTTTTGTCGGCAAACGACTGAGGGCGCATGCGTTCTTCGGCTCAATCGTACCAAACCTCGTTCTCAGGGTTCATTTTTCATTGGACCCTGGAGAAATTACTCCTCACTGTGTGATTTACAGCTTTAAACACATTCGCTGAGTGCGAAGGTGAGTCAGTTTATATTTGTATGATGTTTTTAAAAGTGTCACCGCTATGATTTTAGTCCTGAAGTAAAGAAAGTTGTGAGAAATATTAATTTCAGATACTTTTGCTTTTAATTAGTACTATTTACGAAGTAATCTTTAGGCTTAAGTTGGTGTAATCTTTAGGCCCACGACTTGATTTGGATTATTTACTGTCTACGTGCAGTCGGTAAATAGCACGAGCTGGCAAGCACAGCCAAACGACATTAACGGTAGATGGCGCTATCGACGAGACGAACCGAAATGCAGGCTATGCGATTCGGGCAGGCCTCCCCAGAAATTTCCGAGCATATCCCACGCACGTATTATCATGAATAATAGAGCATGCGCATAGACGCAAAACCCTCGCTGCGCAGACTGGTGCCTTTATTTGTACCGGTGACTGTCAACGCCGCGCGGAGCCGGTCTCGCGCTGAGCTGGAGACCGGTGTCACGGTCTCACTTCTCCGGCGTGCTAGCTTCTCCGGGTAGATTTGGCGGGTAATTGAGCACGTTACAGTGCATGTTACATGAGCACAATTCATGCTCATGTGTCCGCTGTGATAACTTTTCCTCGGGCTGTGAGGGACACCCAAGAATGCGTTATGTAACACTTCCTGTGGGTCAAGTCATATTGCAAGCGTTCTGAAGTTGTGTTCCCATCGTCATTGCGTGTGCGTTGAAGAATAATTAAGAACCGTGTTCCTTGCTCGGTCGTGGTCCATCACATGCATGTCCAATTTGCAACCACGTTCAACCACTATTTAAAATAAATGTGCATCCTTCAAGTCTTTTTGGTTATAATTAGGATGTTGGTTTATAGTTAATTGCGCGCTAGTTCTGGACTCGATGGTACCCTGTGACGTATACAAAAGTGCACCAGTAAAACCCCAAAGAACTCAGCACACAAATAAAGTTGGCGAAAATGAGCACCATACTGCGCAATTTTGTGCATGCGTGTTGAAGCGAAATGTCCAACTTGGAGAAGCTAGCACGCCGGAGAAGTGAGACCGTGACACCGGCCGCAAATATTTTATTTACACCATAGTACAGGGTACCCATTTTTCAGGCGACTTGAATCACGGTTAAAGGATTGTAGAACCTTTTACCTACGCGCGCGTGCGTATACTCTCTCCACATTGTGTAAAAGTATATAATTTTTGAATTGCAGAAATTTTCCGAGCACTGTCGTTTCCTAGCGGTTAGGCATGCTAGCTAATGATCCGAGGTCTCGAGTTCGATTCCTCGCTCTGCCCGCAATGATTTTGCTCTTTTTTTCAACAATTTAAAGTTGTATCTTAAAAACGTTATTTTCAGTCGGATACTACTTGTATAGCAGCAATTTCCTTTTTCTTTTCCTGATCTGAGGCTCTGGAGGATTTTTTTTAAAAAGGGAAATAAAGTCCGAAATCCGTACCAAGTTGAAAAAATAGTAGCCTCCACTCAAGCCTGGTTATAAAAACCAAGCCCCATAGGAAAGCGCACAAAGTACTCCAGATAGTTGTGTAAAAAAAAATATCGCAGACCGGCCGCACCGCGGTGGGCGATGTGGATGAACGCCGATCATGATGCGGCCGCGCCGATGACTGGCGAGCATTTTCGCCGCAAACACGGCGACTACGGCAAGCTCACAAAATGGTTGACGGTGTTGAATTTGTGGTTGCAGGTGCAAAAGTATTGCCTCCTGTCAAAAAGTGGGTAATATACCCCCATCCCCCGGATTAATGCCCCTGCTAATAACAAACCCCAATACAAATCAATCAGTCTGAAAACTAAAGTTGAAGTGTAATTTGATAATTTTTCTTTCTTTTCTCAATTAATCTCTTTTTCTTTCTCTAAAACTTAATCACGATTTCTTATACTTAAAAATGGCGTGAAAAAAGACATATTTTGAACAGTATTATTTCGATACATTTTTGTGTGACTGCTACTTTTCAGTTATATTCAAGCAATACTTTTCGTAATTCCGGGGAAAACAATTAATTTAATTCCAAGGCCAACGTCGACTAAAATAACTGTCATTTTCACTATTGGTATTTGCATACACAAAATCCAATTATTGCCTAGAAACTCGATAAAGACAAACATCTGTCGACACAATTCAGAAACTGTATAATATTTCACATAAATATAATACTTCACTAGAATGAGGTTTTTGTTGATTAGCACGGAAAATATTACTCGGCAACAGCATGGTTAGGCCTACCGGTGTAATATGCCATTCTGAATTGAAAATCTGTATTTTTGGAACTTGCGACGAGAAATGAAAGCAATGACATAAAGTATGTTGCAAATTAATAACAGTCTGGTTTGATGAATAATTTAATTGTTGTGATTAACCTTACCCCCAATGTTTTAAGCAACATTTTACAAAGAATAAACGTGTGAATAGAATGTTAAAATAGTCTGGCACCATCCCATTCAGTGGTTTCCAATTTACAAAATACATACAGGGAACACGACAAAATGGCTTATTCGTGAATATGGTTGATCATACCTTATAAGGACTCTGCCTCTAACACGTGACCCTGTCAGGTTTCTTATTGGTTACATTCCAGTATAGCTTACACCTGTAAGTAAAATCTTACACGAGAGCGTTCGAGTAGTGATCACGTGATCATCGTGTCTGCCCGGTGTGAACCACCACTGCCTCAGCGCGCGAGCGGATCTCTGGTGGCGTTTTTAACACATTTAAAACTTTCGATGCTTTTTCCGGACAACTGAGGGCGATGTTGCTGTGATGACATTTCAGGAAGAGACTGTTCAGATTAGGGGTTTCTTAGTTCAAATTGTGAACCAAAAATTTGCTCATTGAAAACATCGCACGGTGAAAAAGATTTGCTCATTGACTTACTGCCGTGTACTGACACAACAGTGAATCCGCAAAGAAAATTTACAACAGCAAGAGACAAAAGTTCTGGTGTTCAAATTTGTTTTTGTGCTTAAATAGCTGTAACATTCAGGTTTCTTCCCAGAATGACATCACAGTTTTGCTAATGAATGTGGATAAATGCATTAGCAAAGAAACAAAAAAGCACCAAATACCCTGGAAATGGCAAAACGAAAATTTAAAAAAAAAGTAGTAAAGTGGGACAAGAAGGAGAAATTTCAAGGATCGCATCAAAAAATGACATTGAATGAGCCCTTTAAGCACGGAATGAAAACCCGTGTCATTTGAAAGTGTGAGTCCTAGATGTTATTTTGCTCACATAGTGCTAACAACATAGACATGCCAAATACAAATAATGAGTCCGCATTTCATAGAGTTCAAATTTCTTATCACACCGGCCAATGGCCAAATGTCACGGAATGTTGCCATTGAGTGTACGCTTGCTTTTTAACCCTAAAACTTAGGGCCGGGTTATTTTGACCATCTCTCAGCCGCAGATCTCGGCCATCGAGTGACGAATCTCGGAACACGCATAGAGCAACTCATCATAAACATACCCAAGAAATTTCATGACTATAGTTCAAAGGGTTTTGGAATTATGGCTAATTAATTATTCATATGTACGAATGGTAATTCTGCTCTGTGTACACGACATGCCGCAGCAAAACCAACCAACAGGACGAAGCACAAGACTCGCAGGAAAGCCATGATGTTTACAAGTTGTTTTCCTATATGCACGCCGGACTGAATGTCACAACTTGAAGCCAAATTGCAGTTGCAGAGTGAGGCACCGCTTATAATTCACGCCTATGATACATGTATATACATGTACAATGTACTTCGTTTGCGTCGAGCATCACATGGGGAGTTGCCAATGATCGAAGGTTGAAGGTGCCGGCAGCCATGGTCACATTGTCACATGAGGGAAAATTGGTTAAAGGAGAACTACGTCCTGAAATGTCATCCCTCATTTCCACGATTTGTCAGCATTTACCAGCGATTGGTGAGTTTCATGCACGAGACCATGTAGAATTCTCACTGGCTGCCAAGTGCATTTACATTGAAAAAATACAAAGAAGATTATATTATTTTTGAAACTGAATGGTTATACACTTTAACAGATTAGATAACACTCGCATTTGCTTCGTCTATATACTCATTCAAATCTTTAAGGATGATTCTTTTACAAGCCACGATTCGGCAATTCGCCAAGCTAGCTGCTGGATTCTGCTCACTATATCGCTCTTTGTAATTGGACCACGTGTCAATGTAATCAAGCATTATTGTAATGGTATTATGTGCACACATAGATGCAACCGATACACTTTCCATCGAACAAACACACTTTCATTTTTTGAAATTATTCTGTGCACTCGGTTGTTGAAGAAGACTGTTTGAGTTCCGTCGAGTCCGGTTCGTCCGGTAGAACACTGGTATGAATGCACACCATGGTGTTGTACTTAGGATTCAAGTTACAGCAAACACAATTACTGAGCTCGATCAGAAATATCTCGGAAGGTGCGGGCCAACGAATTCGCGTTAATTAACCCTTTCCTTACCATGGGCGACTTTTGTCGACAAGAACTACCCGCCTGCTGGTTCCCATGGGCGGCTTTAGTCGACCAGGAAACCACACACAAAACACTCTCAACACAGACATATTCACTATTTTTCAGAAAAGTGGCATGTTGATATGTTTGGCCGCCCATACATCAACTATATACCAGCTGAAAGAGTGTTTTCGGATCTTTCTTTTGGTGTGGTTTATTTATAGTGTTATTATTACAAAAAAATGAGACAGGTGCTTCAGAAGTATCCACGCACAATTTCACGTGATTGTGCCATGTATTGCCTGGAAGGAGTAGTGTTTTGGGGAAAATGTGACCGAATCCCTCGAAATGAGTCTTATAAGGGCAATTTTTTCCGTTATTAGTTTTTAACCTGCAGTAAAAAGCACATATTATTTGCTCTTCGTTTTGGTACATCACTCAAGTTGATGACACCTTATTATATTCAGATGTTAAGTGGCGAAAAGGTTGATTGTTTGTATTGATTTCTATTATGTAGGATTCTGTTAAAAGGCCTATAACTCAAAAGTAGCCCTAGTGACTTGTGACTCATTTTGTTGGGTCGGGTCACAAAAATGCTTATACCGGTACCTTGGGTAATAATGTGCAACGGGTTTATGTCAACAGCATAAACCCTGCGAAATAGCGCGAACCTCACAACATGCACAAGGTAATACGCACTCGGACCACTTCAAGTATTGACATTCCTTCAAAACCATGTCGGTGAAGAGCACAACTCAATCTGACATTTATATCTCTCCAATGCAAACTCAGTCAGAATTATAAAATGTTTGGTTACGGTACCCGCTCTTGCATCAGACTTGAACCCGGCGACCCCGATCCGTGGTTAAGTGGTAATAAAACGTCTGCACTAGTACACATGAGGTCGTGGGTTCAAGTAAGTCCCATCGGATATGGCTTATGAATCCGTTTTCTCGTAAGCAAACATTCATGAAACTTTGTTGTACGCGCAGCACGCCAGGCTTGACGCAATAGCTGATCTAATTCGAAACAACAATAATTTTCATTAGTGAGTCTGCGATTAATTTCGGCGGGGTTTTCGATATGGAAAAGTAAAGCTTCAGACGGAATTGTTTTCCTTTTCTCCGCGGGCTGGAGACGATCAAAAAAGTGGTTTCCTGGTTGATTTTGGGAGACTCGGATCATTTAATGGTCAAGGAAATACTGTGAACACCTTTATATTGATATAAAAACACCAATTCAAGAATGAAATCTATTTTGGGGGTTATTGCAAAGTAGCATATGTATATCTTTCAGATTATAATCGTTTTCAGAGTAGAATAGAAAACGAATAAATATTGATTGTAAATGACTTTCATACTGTTCCGCTATAGTGGGGCCCTTCCAAAGCGTTTGTCTTGGATCCTTGAGGAGCTTTCTTTAAAAATTTGAATGAGTTTATAGACGAAGCAAATGCGAATGTTATTTAATCTGTTAAAGTGTATAACCATTCAGTTTCAAAAACAATACAATCTTCTTTGTATTTGTCAATGTAAATGCATCTGACAGCCAGTGAGAATTCTACATGGTCTCGTGCATGAAACTCACCAATCGCTGGTAAATGCTGACAAATCATGGACATGAGAGAGGATGACTATTTCAGGACGTAGTTCCCCTTTAACCAATTTTCCCTCATGGAACAATGTGGCCATGGCCGCACCTTCAACCTTCGACACCCCACGTACGTGCGTGAAGCTCGACGCAAAGGAAGCATATACATGCATTACTCGGACACTCTCGATAGAAGTGACATTTAATTGAATGTACACGTGTACAAACCAGAATGAGCCAATAAGACAACAGCGCCGATGGTTTGTGCACTGACAGATACAACCAATGAGAAAGCATACAATCACTGGTGGTCATCGGCCCAGTGACCTTGCCTAGCTCAGCTATCAGTGAGATTTACGTAACGTTGCGTAACAAAGTGTATGTGGGGAAACTGTGGTCAGGGCCCTGGCCCTGCACAAGGCCATGCATGTGCATGCTATCTTAATATGTTAATGTAACGTACACTTTGTACAGTTGAAACCTTATAATTCTTTGCTTCTATTTCTGGACAAGGGATTGCTGCTTGCACTTTAATATATTAGTTGGACATGGTTGTACGGAAACTTGGAGAACGAAAATCTAAACAGGAATATGCTGAAATGTAGCGCTCACTGAGAAAGAGAACTGGAGTTCACATGTACATGTCAACCGTGAAGACAAGTTCTGGGAGAGAATATTCAACCGACGGCGAGATTACCAACACAAGCTACAGGATTTAATGTCTTCATTATCTGGGCAATTCCACCGTGATTGAGATGTCTAAACAATTACAGCCAACTGAACCATGTTTGGCAAAGGGGTTACTAGGACCTACATACACAATACAGTATTGAATCTTTGAAATTTCATGGTTAGCTTTTTTGACTTGGGGTTGTTTAGTACCGTGATAGTCCGAAAATTTGGGAATCTCAATACTGTGTATGAGAGTCCCAAAACGGGAACTAGCGGGAACTAGTCTCAATTTACTACAAATTTCTCCATAGTCAAGCCACCAGACTATTGTCTTTGAATGAAATGAGGTCAGTCTTTTCAAATAGTTGGACCATGGTTGAACATGTACCAGTCTAGTATTTAGCCCCATTTTGAAAACACTTGACTTCCCTCTCATGTGCAAAATATTAAAGAAAAGTCTCCTTTAAAAATTGAATTGAGTCTGCAAACTTGGTTGGTGAAATACTGAGGACATTTTCTTTGCCCCAGTGGAATTTTTGGAGAAATTTGCTGGCTAAACTGTGAGTAAAGTGGGCCTGATTTAGTTTTGCACGTTTCAGAGCACTCCAGAGCCCTGATTGGTGCTGTGACTGACATTAAAAAAAGCGATGCAACCCAAAAATGTCAAACATGTTTTTAAAATTTCTCTTCAGGTTAAAAGTGCTGCAGATCAAAATCCATTAGAACATTAGAGCTAATAGGGTAACTAACGCATATAGTAAGATGGGGGGTGGGGGAATCATGAATTTTTGCCTGTTAATATAAAACAAATTAACACCCAATTAAAATAGCCTCGTCTGTCAACAATAGAAGTTGATATACCTAGACCCCGTGCTAAGAAAACAATGAAGGGCAGATTTTTATTGCTATCCTGAATGCTTTTATGGAAAAAGCATCGTTTTTTTGTGACTGACATTACACTAAGCCTAAGACCGTCACTGACATTACATTTTTACTAATTTTGAATATCAATTCAGCTCTCATGTGTAAACAATTAAAGCCAACTGAACCATTGTTTGGCATGGGAGTTACTGGGACCTGAATACACAATACGGTATTGAAAATTTAAAATTTCATGTTCAGTTTTTCCAATTAGAGTGGTAGTTTACTGTCGTGACTGACATTACAAAAAGCGATGCAACCAAAAAATGTCAAACATGTTTTTCAAATTTCTTTTCAAGTTAAAATTTCTACGTATTTAAATCCATACGAGCATTTTAGCTTATAGGGTAACCAACACATGCAGTAAATGTGCACAACTTTCATGATTTCTTTTAATATGCAAATAAACCTCTGTGACTGACATTACCGTGAATGACATTACGCATTAGATTCATAATACCTGTTAACAACAAATTAACACTAAAACAATACAGAGAAGAGAAGAGTAAAATGACTGTTTATGCTATATTTAAAGGAATAATTGTAACTTTAAGATGATTAAAGGTTGGAACATGGAGTGTATACAAAATACACTAAATACATACAAGCGCATTACGCATGACTGACACTTTTATTGAATTGACCAAATCTTTAAATAACAATTATTTGCCCACTTGGTAACATTGTTGCCGGGTTATTTTGACCACCTCACAGCCGGGGCGGATTCCCCTTTCTTCTCTTGGCACTAACATGCTGCAAATTCACGCCCCTCCCCCCCCCCCCCCCCCCGAGTGACGAAAAAAATACATAGAGCAACTCTTCATAAATATACCCAAGAAATTTCATGATTATAGGGCAAAGGGTTCTGGAATTATGGCTAATTAATTATTCATATGTACGAATGATTATTCTTCTCTTGGCACTAACATGCTGCAAATTCACGCCCGCACCCCTATTTTGCCTTCCCGCACCCCTTTCTTCTCTTTGCACTAACATGCTGCAAATTCACGCCCCCTCCCCCGAGTGACGAAGAAAATGCATAGAGCAACTCTTCATAAATATACCCAAGAAATTTCATGATTATAGGGCAAAGGGTTCTGGAATTATGGCTAATTAATATTCATATGTACGAATGATTATTCTTCTCTTGGCACTAACATGCTGCAAATTCACGCCCGCACCCCTATTTTGCCTTCCCGCACCCTTTCTTCTCTATGCACTAACATGCTGCAAATTCACGCCCCTTCCCCGAGTGACGAAGAAAATGCATAGAGCAACTCTTTATAAATATACCCAAGAAATTTCATGATTATAGGGCAAAGGGTTCTGGAATTATGGCCAATTAATATTCATATGTACGAATGATTATTCTTCTCTTGGCACTAACATATGCTGCAAATTCACGCCCGCACCCCTATTTTGCCTTCCCGCACCCTTTCCTCTCTATGCACTAACATGCTGCAAATTCACGCCCACTCCCCGAGTGACGAGGAAAATGCATAGAGCAACTCTTCATAAATATACCCAAGAAATTTCATGATTATAGGGCAAAGGGTTCTGGAATTATGGCTAATTAATTATTCATATGTACGAATGATTATTCTTCTCTTGGCACTAACATGCTGCAAATTCACGCTCGCACCCCTATTTTGCCTTCCCGCACCCCTTTCTTCTCTTGGCACTAACATGCTGCAAATTCACGCCCCCTCCCCCCCCCCCCGAGTGACGAAGAAAATGAATAGAGCAACTCTTCATAAATATACCCAAGAAATTTCATGATTATAGGGCAAAGGGTTCTGGAATTATGGCTTATTAATTATTCATATGTACGAATGATTATTCTTCTCTTGGCACTAACATGCTGCAAATTCACGCCAGCACCCCTATTTTGCCTTCCCGCACCCCTTTCTTCTCTTTGCACTAACATGCTGCAAATTCACGCCCCCTCCCCCGAGTGACGAAGAAAATGCATAGAGCAACTCTTCATAAATATACCCAAGAAATTTCATGATTATAGGGCAAAGGGTTCTGGAATTATGGCTAATTAATATTCATATGTACGAATGATTATTCTTCTCTTGGCACTAACATGCTGCAAATTCACGCCCGCACCCCTATTTTGCCTTCCCGCACCCTTTCTTCTCTATGCACTAACATGCTGCAAATTCACGCCCCTTCCCCGAGTGACGAAGAAAATGCATAGAGCAACTCTTTATAAATATACCCAAGAAATTTCATGATTATAGGGCAAAGGGTTCTGGAATTATGGCCAATTAATATTCATATGTACGAATGATTATTCTTCTCTTGGCACTAACATATGCTGCAAATTCACGCCCGCACCCCTATTTTGCCTTCCCGCACCCTTTCCTCTCTATGCACTAACATGCTGCAAATTCACGCCCACTCCCCGAGTGACGAGGAAAATGCATAGAGCAACTCTTCATAAATATACCCAAGAAATTTCATGATTATAGGGCAAAGGGTTCTGGAATTATGGCTAATTAATTATTCATATGTACGAATGATTATTCTTCTCTTGGCACTAACATGCTGCAAATTCACGCTCGCACCCCTATTTTGCCTTCCCGCACCCCTTTCTTCTCTTGGCACTAACATGCTGCAAATTCACGCCCCCTCCCCCCCCCCCCCGAGTGACGAAGAAAATGAATAGAGCAACTCTTCATAAATATACCCAAGAAATTTCATGATTATAGGGCAAAGGGTTCTGGAATTATGGCTTATTAATTATTCATATGTACGAATGATTATTCTTCTCTTGGCACTAACATGCTGCAAATTCACGCCAGCACCCCTATTTTGCCTTCCCGCACCCCTTTCCTCTCTTTGCACTAACATGCTGCAAATTCACGCCCCCTCCCCGAGTGACGAAGAAAATGCATAGAGCAACTCTTCATAAATATACCCAAGAAATTTCATGATTATAGGGCAAAGGGTTCTGGGATTATGGCTAATTAATTATTCATATGTACGAATGATTATTCTTCTCTTGGCACTAACATGCTGCAAATTCACGCTCGCACCCCTATTTTGCCTTCCCGCACCCCTTTCTTCTCTTGGCACTAACATGCTGCAAATTCACGCCCCCTCCCCCGAGTGACGAAAAAAATACATAGAGCAACTCTTCATAAATATACCCAAGAAATTTCATGATTATAGGGCAAAGGGTTCTGGAATTATGGCTAATTAATATTCATATGTACGAATGATTATTCTTCTCTTGGCACTAACATGCTGCAAATTCACGTCCGGACCCCTATTTTGCCTTCCCGCACCCCTTTCCTCTCTTTGCACTAACATGCTGCAAATTCACGCCCCCTCCCCGAGTGACGAAGAAAATGCATAGAGCAACTATTCATAAATATACCCAAGAAATTTCATGATTATAGGGCAAAGGGTTCTGGAATTATGGCTAATTAATTATTCATATGTACGAATGATTATTCTTCTCTTGGCACTAACATGCTGCAAATTCACGCCCGCACCCCTATTTTGCCTTCCCGCACCCCTTTCTTCTCTATGCACTAACATGCTGCAAATTCACGCCCCCTCCCCGAGTGATGAAGAAAATGCATAGAGCAACTCTTCATAAATATACCCAAGAAATTTCATGATAATAGGGCAAAGGGTTCTGGAATTATGGCTAATTAATTATTCATATGTACGAATGATTATTCTTCTCTTGGCACTAACATGCTGCAAATTCACGCCCGCACCCCTATTTTGCCTTCCCGCACCCCTTTCTTCTCTTGGCACTAACATGCTGCAAATTCACGCCCCCTCCCTCGAGTGACGAAGAAAATGCATAGAGCAACTCTTCATAAATATACCCAAGAAATTTCATGATTATAGGGCAAAGGGTTCTGGAATTATGGCTAATTAATTATTCATATGTACGAATGATTATTCTTCTCTTGGCACTAACATGCTGCAAATTCACGCTCGCACCCCTATTTTGCCTTCCCGCACCCCTTTCTTCTCTTGGCACTAACATGCTGCAAATTCACGCCCCCTCCCTCGAGTGACGAAGAAAATGCATAGAGCAACTCTTCATAAATATACCCAAGAAATTTCATGATTATAGCACAAAGGGTTCTGGAATTATGGCTAATTAATATTCATATGTACGAATGATTATTCTGGTTTGTGTACGCTGCGTATATGGGAAAATTCGCATGGCGCCGGAAAATTTTTCGCTGCGCAACAACCCCTGGTCTGATTTTTATATTTTTTTGTTGTCAAAAGATGTGCAAGGCTCGAGGCTTAAAAGTCATAACAGCTCAGGTTGCGAAAAAAATTGTTTTAAAGGCTATCGCGGAAAATGTCGAGGGGGTGGCGAATTCCGCCCCCGGCTCTTTTAGGGTAAAAAAACCCACATTTTGGATTTTTCCTTCGTTACATCAAAAGTAAAAACTACGCTGGGTTAGGTTTATCCGTCGCCAAAATGAGGGGGACGTGAGGGAACACGTATCTGCCCCGCCCCGGAAATCAGTATCAACATTTCCAAATTATATCATGAAAGTGTGCTCCGTGGAATATGGTGGCGCAAAGGAACTGCTTTTGGTGGAGGGGGGGGGGCATGTACAGCTTACATGTTTAATTGTTTGCAATTGCTTTTTTCATTAAATGTATGTATTAATTCATGTTATAGGGGATTCCTACTCGACAAGCTCTGCTTTTTGGAAATACCCTTCCTTCATCTCTAATTTAAAAATAATGCGCTCAAAGTCTATAAATATATTTCTTTAAACCAGTACCCTATCAATTCCTTAATATATTACATAGTGGTGTTTCCTAACTTGGCACACTTCGACGTTTACCTTGACTTTCCTAATGTAGTGTTGCCAAACTTATTTGTTGATAAACTTCAAATTCAGTCCGTGAAATACTGGTACTTACACCTTATTACTGCGGCGGTTTATACCTCTGTAAACTATTTCGGTGTCATGAGATTATATTCCGAAATTGGTTGGGATCCGGAAATTGGGCACACAAACGGCTGAATGTTCCCTAACGTGGCGCACTTGAATAAATATCGGAAAATTCCATTGAAGAATTCTGTAAAGTTGATAAAATCTGATAAACAATTATTATATACCCAACTAGAAGTTTGTCAGAAAATTATTTCCTCTTTTTGGGGGGATATTTTCAAAGGGTTTACCCATGCACTTTGCAATAAAATAGGAAAATCATGTCGAAATAATGTTTTGTTGTAACTTTGTAACAGGAATCGGATTAACTCGTGATTTAGGAACGGGAGTGTTTAGAACTCGATGAAATTATACCGGTTTTTGTGAAAAGTTCAGTACAAAACTGTTGCTCTAGATAGCGCGACAGACGAACAAGCAAAGTACACCACGTCAGTGGCGGCGCCATGCTATGTTACATCATACATCAACAAATATCTATTTATGCCTTGAATATGGGATTTAATGGTAATACCACCAGTCCAGTTAAAATGCAAAGAACAACAATTTATTGTTTGTTGGTTTATAAAACAGGTTTGACAAAAATTAATGACCAGTAATAACAGATTAATTAAAATAATCACGGCCGGACCATTTGGAATAACCATAGAGCAAGGAAGATGAAAACATTAAATCTTTTACAGTTTTAGCTTGTGTAAGCATGGAGGTGTTCCTTCCTCCATGGTGTAAGTAATCTCGCCGTCGGTTGAATATTCTCTCCCAGAACTTGTCTGCACGGTTGACATTCATGTATTACAACTCCAGTTCTCTTTCTCAGTGGGCGCTACATTTCAGCATATTCTCGTTTAGATTATCGTTTTCCAAGTTGTATTTTTCTATTCCTTCCTCCATGGTACAACTATAGGTCCTTGCTATACAACCATGTCCAAGTATTATTATAGTGCATGCAGCAAACCTTAATGTCTGGAAATAGAAGCAATTAATATAAGGTTTCAACTGTACAAAGTGTACGTTACATTAACATATTAAGATAGCATGCACATGCATGGCCTTGTGCAGGGCCAGGGCCCTGACCACAGTTTCCCCACATACACTTTGTTACGCAACGTTACGTAAATCTCACTGATAGCTGAGCTAGGCAAGGTCACTGGGCCGATGACCACCAGTGATTGTATGCTCTCTCATTGGTTGTATCTGTCAGTGCACAAACCATCGGCGCTGTTGTCTTGTTGGCTCATTCTGGTTTGTACACGAACCATCGGTACCGATGGTTCGTGTACATTCAATTAAATGTCACTTCTATCGAGAGTGTCCGAGTAATGTGTATCATAGGCGTGAATTATAAGCGGTGTCTCACTCTGCAACTGCAATTTGGCTTCAAGTTGTGACATTCAGTCCAGCGTGTAGGGAAACGACTTGTAAACATCATGGCTTTCATGCGAGTCGTGTGCTTCGTCCTGTTGGTGGGTTTGGCTGCTGCAGCATGTCAACCTGACTGCGCCAAGTGTCCACCGATGTGGACTTTCTACAATGACAACTGCTACCGCTACTTCGGCACTGGCAAACCCTTCGCTGAAGCTGAGAGGCACTGCCAGCAGTTCACTCAAGTCGGTCAGGCTCACCTGGCGTCCATAGCCAGCAGAGATGAGAATAATCTGCTCTTCACGATGTGGGAGTCGGTCCGTGGAACGACAGAAGGCGGCCTGTGGATCGGCTATAATGACTTGGTAAATGAAGGGTACTTCTCCTGGACGGATTTGACAGAGATCACCTACACCGGATGGAGCGATAACGAACCCGGCGGCTACGGTAGTAATAGGGACTGTGTTGAGATGATGCGGGATAACGGTGGCCAATGGGAAGACAAAGCGTGTGGAGGCGAGAAGTCCTTCTTCTGTAAGCTGGCAGTTACAAAGTAAATCGACAGTCGACACCACAATGGGCGACCACGGCGATGCGTGAGAACATCACACCTGAAGTCTTCAGTCACAATCTATACCAAGCCGATACCAAGCGGTTATGATCACCAGACAGTCTTACCAAACGGACACTCGCAAACAGTATCACTTCAAAGATAAACAGCTGGATTTCAATAACCCACTTTGCATCTTCGTGGCTTCAACGTTTACGAACCTGCATGCTTTCAAGTTTAACATTTGGTGTTTAGCATTATGTGTTTGTTTTACCAGTTGTCAAGGTTAGTATTGAGAAGGATACATGGACGAAGATCATAAGCATCAGTGAACTAATTACCTGGTGCCACAACATGTATCGGTCTAAAAACTGAACGGTTGAAATTTCAAGGTGAAACTCAAATCGTTCCCATAATTCAAGTTTAAAGGGGCACTAGGTCCTGAAATCCCCGAAAATTTCTTGTTTTGGATTGTTTATTTAGCCTATTTCAAACTTCTGGTTGAAAGGAAACCAACCTTATGTCTTACCGTTCCCGAGAGAAGACGGGAAAAAACCGCTTGTTTACATCAGACACAACGGAGTACGAATACGTTTTTCGTGTCGTTCTCAGTGTACGATATACACGTTGTGTGTCTCGGAAACAGGGTGACCAATCACCAATGCAAAAAAGAGGTTCTTCAACGTCCGCAAAAGGCGAGAACTCAACGAATGAAATCACAACTAGCATCCAAACAGTTCGAATTTATGGGGTTGCAAAAGTGGACCCCGAAATTCGTTCTCGCACGCATAATACAGGAATAGCACAAAACGCCCAGTTTTGAAAGAATAGTTGTGTGGATGTTTATATCCTACTTTTAAATGTTCTTTCCGATTCACATCGTCTGGTTCAAAGCGCGTTTTGTAGCCTAATTGGGGTGTTCCAGGACCCAGTTTCCCTTTAATGCGTCTATTTTGCCGTTTAATGTTAAACTTCTGGTTAATTTTTACGTAATGGTAGTGGAGATTTGTTAAAGTTAATTTTGCTGTCAAAGAAAAGAAAACCCAAATCTCAGATGTTGATGGACAAATTAAAAACTAATTGCTTAAGTAAAATAAAACAAACCGGATAATTGAATTATGACACAGACTAAACTAAACTTGATTTTTTTGAAACGGGATTCATAACCATTAACGTTAGTTTCCGGTGCTTAACGTTCCCACCAACAAATTACAACTGAGATGATGACAAAAAAATGTCGAAGTGAATTCTTTAAGATTTGAAAGTCTGAACTTTATATTTTTTCATTTCACCATTATCCTCGATTGCAGTCTAGCAAAATA
The DNA here is from genome assembly GCF_015706575.1 of Patiria miniata. Classification (NCBI taxonomy): domain Eukaryota; kingdom Metazoa; phylum Echinodermata; class Asteroidea; order Valvatida; family Asterinidae; genus Patiria; species Patiria miniata. The sequence continues at coordinate 15,415,274 of NW_024037068.1, forward strand.
GTTTCAAAATGTTTTAACTTAATTGATTATTTTACATTTTTCCTATTTTTAGGCTTGTTGGTTTGTTTGTGTTGGTTTGATTTTGATTATTTACTTTTTCGTTATCTTGCATGAAACATGTACTCACTTTACTCCTTAGTTATCGTAGATTAAAAATGTTGCATGAAACATTGTGTTGTATGGAGCGTATTTGTTTTTAATCGAAAATGTCGTTACATGCGCATAAATTATGATTTGCAATGGTGAGCGCAATGATAACACCCCCCCCCCTCCTTTCCGTGCCTATGTACTTTATGAATGACCCCAAACGTCTACTAATATTCAATAAGAATCATGATCATTCTTCGTTAAAACTGTCTTCTTTCCAGCTTCACCCCAGAGTTCTCTCTGACACTCTTGTTTATTACCCCGTGGATCTTTACAAGTTTTCCTTGGCCTGATTGGCCACTCCAAAAGGCGAAGGATTTTTATCGTGTGCATGGTGGTCTTAATTTTCAACTTATATTTTGTGTTGACGTAAATTGGATGCTCCTTTTTGTGTTCAAGATGTTTGCGAATTTTTGAAAGGGAATGGATGACCAAACCAAAAAAAAGGCTGCTGCAGAACTTTCGAGGTACCTCCTGTGATTTATCCCACTAATAACGTCACTCAAACGCCACCAATATATACAAACCTAAAGTAGTCAACCGATGAATTATGTGATTATCACATGTGTCTCTGCCTTAGGTGTACTAGCGCCCTCATTCGATCAAATTTCGATCTGTTCACATGGTTCATTCTTTTCAGACTATGACGTACTTGACTTTAATTATCTGGAGATTCATACTTCCTCAAAAAGGTTTCTGGGAGTTTTTCAAGGTTTAAGGGGTCCCGTCCCTCCCAATTTCTTTTTTATATTTTGAAAAAATCACTACAGTATTTTCAAATATTTGAAGCTTTCGGAATTATACACAACGTGAAATCTAGACAGCGCCCTTTCACGTCTATACACTATCGTCCATGCTCATAAGTCTGGTTCCCAGACCTGACAATTCCTCGACGCTATGATGTCTTATTGTAGGTCATGTTACCGCCACGGCTAAGGGTGCACCCAAGTTTAAAAATTCCAATACATGTAGACACCAGTGTTAAATCCCCACACTTCAAAATTATTTTAAAATACTCAGAACTCTCACATGTGTTCAGGCTGCACAGACAAATGATGATCAACATGTCATCTTTCACTTTCTTTTCAATTTTTGTTGGGTTGACCATTGACTTTTTTGGAAAAATTCTCACCCAAAGAAGACCACCCCTAGAAAAGTAGCCATTTTGAAAAAGGATCCCTCCACAACATGGCTACATAGCGCCACTTTTGGACCCAATTGCATTCAATATGCTCAGAATTGGAAGCCCAAGTTCAGGCCAGAGGTGTAGTGCCATTATGTCTTCAAATCCCCAATTCCATGGCTCTCAGAACTCTCTAATATAGGATAAAATTGTGTTTTAAAGTGTTTTTGGCCTATTATCTTGGCTGTACCCCTAAAAGTAAACATAATGGCCCTAGAAGCTCCGCTTCGTTTTCAGTTGGGCTTTATCATCAAAAGATTATAATGTATCGACCAATATATTCGATGACTTGCTTCGGATATATCACACAGGTTGATATTTCTGCAAGAAAACATTGACTGATGTTGACCTGAAAGCTTTAACCCTAAAAGGGCCGGGTTATTTTGACCAGCTCTCAGCCGGGCCCCCCCCCCCCACCCCTAAGATCTCGGCCATCGAGTGACGAAAAAATTTGAAACTCGGTACATGCATAGGACAACTCATCATAAACATACCTGAGAAATTGCACCTGAAAAAAATCGGACCCGTGGTCCGATTTTTATGGGTTTTTTTTGTATCAAAATATGCCCAATGCTCGAGGCTAAACAGTCATAACAGCTCGGGTCGCGAACAAAATGTTTTCAAAGCTATCGCAGAAGTTGAGGGGGGCACGGATTACGCCCCAGCCCTTTTAGGGTTAAAGTTAGGGAGCCAAACAGCAGGCGAAGCCAAAATGGAGACAAAGCCGAGTTTTGGAATACCTCTGGGTACAACCGTCGTTAGATTCAAAATGGTACATGACGCAGCAAAGCTCATCCCTGGTACGATCCGACTGCATACTTCATGAACAAAGTCGTCGTTGAATTTCCATATGTTTTTTTTAATGCAAGCACTGAATATATGAAGTCATTTTTTTTTAATAAGCATGGAACCTATTTTATACCCGGAAATACCCGGGTGCAATCCGAGAGTGTCGACGAAATGCTTCGGTAAACTTCGGACATTTTCGGAAACGGGAGGAATTCCTACCATTTTGGTCACACGACATTGGCGGCTGCCTGACCTAAGATTGGTCAGAAATCGTCAGAATATTTTGGTCTGGGGTACCAGACTACTATGCTGATATCCTCAACAGCCCAAGGGATCGCTCGGCGAGCTGACTAAAAAAAATTGCATATTCAAATCTCGGTTCATTTATTTAATTTTGGTGAGAAAACGACGGAGGGCACTCGCTGTTGTCGATTTACTCGTTAGCTTGCTCGATCTCAGAGTCCACTTATTTTTTTATAGTGGACCCTGAGATCATAATAACAACTTTGACATATATAGCTCGACGGTAAGTCAGTACAAATTTGTATGATTGTTTGAAAAGTGTCGCCGCTGTGATTTTAATCCTGAAGTAAAGAAAGCCGTGAGAAAACATTTCAGATACTTTTGCTTTTAATTAAACAGCATCTACTTACGATGCAATCTTCAGATGCATTACAAAATATCTATAAAATAAGCTAATCATAACATATGAAGGAGTTACTGAGTTACGAGCTAATAATTTGGGGAAAAGAGGACCAGCATATTCTTATATTCATCTTAACAAAGCAATACAAATGGCACTAGACTTCATATTGTAGCGGTACTGCCTCGGACGACTGCCCCGGCGAGTAGCGGCGAACGGCCTAGCCTCTACGGTCGGGTACGCAGATCCGTTTCGGCGGAGATTTACCGCCAGGCCCGCAGCAGACTACCAAAGGATCACCCTCGCACGCACTCTCGCTCACACAACCCAAGCGGACTAACTAGGGGGACTGGGGAAGGATGGGGACCTGACACCAGATCTGTGTTTCGGAAGATTATTTTATTCGCCTACCCAGGCGCCTCGCCTACGTGATCTTATACTCAATCACTTCCCTTACAAACTCAGAGATTACATAATTATCTGGATTATGATGCGGGAATCATTTATCAATTACACTCACACAAAGTACGAGGCTCCCTCCGCTGCGACTATAGGTGATTGGTGATTGGTTAATTGTGGGAGATTAGAACAGTGCAACTTTTCCTAAGACCGCGCACGGGTTCCGGCCACAGCAGAAAGAGGGCGAAGCTGAGCGCATGGCCGCTTATATACACTGGCGCTAATTGGCTGGTGCCCCCATAAACCTGGGTGTGTGCACGCGCACCCCGCTGGCTACCAGTAAAGAACTAAAGTGCGCCCTCTATAAAATGCATTGCGCTACAATATAAACATCCTCTCAACCTGAAACTGTACCAAGAACTCCGGATTTCCTTATAACCAACCCAGGTCCTCGTCTGCATGGGGAATGAATGAAAAACTACATGGTGATTAATCTTTGATCCGCTGTGCATTTATGTTGAGGAAACTGATACATCCCGTCCTGAAATGTTCAACCACAAACTGTGATTGAAGATAACAGCTTTTCATGAAGTTTATAAAACTCATGACTATAATTCACGTTAATATAACTACAGGGTGAATCAAAAAGGAAGTTACTAGGAATATAGTACATGTTCTTGACTAGTTTTTTGTGTGAATATTTCACGTAATATGCGTACTCTATTCACAAGTTATATCGAATATCCCAAAATTCAGCTGTCAATCACCGCTGCTCGTTTACCTATTCGCATTGATGCATATCCTTTAAATACAATGAACCATGCATGGAGGTTTTCCTACCTCCATGAACGAACGAAACCTTACAATGTAAAAAGGACATAAATTATCATCATCATCATTACAGAAAAAAACAAGATTTGTTCCTTATGTACAAAACACAAAATCTGACAATAAAATTAATGTTTCAGTCTTGACTCAAATTATCATGAATCTCATTTGTATTTTTGCCTGCCTGTGATCACACATTCTCGCTGCAAATTCAAATGATATTCCATGGACTGCTGTAAAAATGTGTTCTTTTAGTAAAACCTGCATAACCTTGGATCAATTTCAATATTTGTTTTTCATTAGTGGAAGAACATGCACGTTTTACGACTTGCTTCATTGGTGAGTTTAATATATTTGCTTTTAAGGGGGGAAATCATTAATCAAGGTGGATTTCTTTTGACTCACCCTGTATTTAGAGGAATTATACTACCATTGTTTTGAAGCAATATGTTTCACAGCGACTCGATATACCAAGAGTTAGAACTGTATGGCGAAAAACGTTTCTATTCTGTAATCTGTTCAGTGTTGCCTTAATGTTCTTATCCTTGCACACGGAGAATGAGAGTTACAAAGTTGCTATCCTTGTGTAATTCACAGTATTTGGACGGTTACACAACACAACACAACGGGCTTCTAGTCATGAAGAGTTCGGGATGTAATGATACTCATCTACCTGGTAGTCTGGCTCGAGAAGTTTGGTGATTAGCGAAGAATTGTGTGGACAATCTAAGATCGTACAGATCAAGAGGTCTTTATTGGTCGTGCATGATGGATTTACTGGTTGTCTTTTTCCTCCGCGGTGGACACCTTGCAAATGTACGGGAATTCGTACTGGCTGCAGTTGGCATCATTCCATCCGATCGCGCCTTGCCAGTTGAAGAAGTTGAGACAGTGCTCTGCGTTACCACTGTTGCTCGGTTCGCCGTCCCGCCATGCCCCGTAGTTGAAGGGCGACCCGTCGGTCCACTCGAAGCGAGATTCGTGGTCGATGTCGTTGGCTCCCAACCAGGCGTGGCTACCAACCCCGTCCAGCGAGGGCAAGGAGCTTTCCCACAGCTCCAGCAAGACGTTGTTCTCAGCTTCACCGTGGATGGACGCCAGGTGACCCTGACCGAAGCGGGTAAAGAACTTACGGCAGTGGTCCTCAGCATTTTGCCATGTCTTGGGAGGACCGAAAAACCGGTAACAGTGATCCCCAAAGCGGGACCAGAGCGGGCCGCATTCTAGATCCGCCCTGGCGATGCTGACGAGGACCAGAAGGATCAATGCATGTCGCATAGCCATCCTGATCGATGTTGCTTAGCCTCGTGATAGTTGAATAGACTGAAAGTGTCCTAATGGTCTGTCACTCTTTATAGCATCCCTGGTTTGTCAGGGGACTCGAAGAGTCACGGTTTCATTGGTCATTGGTCGTGGCGTGATAAATCGGTCAATGGAGTACGTGACAGTGTGGCATGTCGTAAACATCCACGCTTTTGAAATGAGAGTTTCTAATCTAGGGTAAACTTCTGGAACTTATGCCCATGGCGATCCTTATACATATATAGTGAGGCATGACTGCGACATTTTCTACTGATACTTCCTCGTTTCCAGCAGTTTCACCTCGACCAACTGCGCATGCTCATTTTATGGATACAAACATTTACCATGGAGCGGCATTATCATCATTCGCCATATGTAAAGGAAAAGTAAGAAAGGAGCCATTTCAAGCATGATCACGTCACTCATTAGACATTCTGAAGATGGTTTCAAAATGGGACAAACTAAATATGAATTCCACTTTCTATGAAGTGCTTAATCAATAATAAAATTCTCCGTGGACCAAAATGATAATTAAGGAAATATATTGAATAAAAAAAATAAAAAGCGTTATTTGGTAAATTTATTAAAAACAAAACTTTTAAATGGCAACACTGAATTTTGAACAAATGCTTCAACTGAACTTGAAGGCCAAAATCGAAAAAGAATATACTATTTATTTTCACTAATTGAAGGAATCACACAAATGGGATAGACTTGGATTGCGCAAAAAAATAATAATAATTATTATTATTACCGAGAATGGGTCATTTGGGAGACATTCCCATAGAATTGTGCACACAATGTGCCCTAACCCAATATTCCCTTGTCCTTTTTCCACGAATGTCGGTATTTTTACTAATTAGACCACGCGCAACAAATATAACCTACTTGCGACAGTAAAATGGTGCCTCTAAAGGGGGGCTGTGACATTAGGGAGACATGAAAAGGTCTCGGTCCTTCATAAACACAAGACAAGGCAAGTCTATAAAGGCTGGTCCAAATAAGCACACAATTTGATTCAAGCGATTCAGAATAACTATTCACTGGAAGTTTGTTCAAGCATGTGGCCTACACAATGGGCCGGATTGAGCCCGTTAATCATATCCCCGTGTGCGGTGGATTTTTGCTGACTTTTCTGCCTCGCGAGGCCATGAGGAATATGTCTATCCTGTCTTTCCGCCTCGCGAGGCGAAAAACTCACCGTGTATGGTCTACCTGAGCTATATACGTGCTGAGCTAAAACAGTAACAAGCCAATGAAAGCGCATACTTTGGTCACGTGATTTCAAGATGGAGGTCCCCTTTGAAAGTGTCAGCGACTTTGTCAGCGACTTTATTTTAGAGGACTAGCTGGTTGAGTTGTGGTCAGATTATCCTTGTTGTCGGTCGCGTGATTTTAAACATGGATACAAACGCCAGCAGGCTTTAGAAGAAATTGCAAAACAATATCATGAAGTCACGTGTCCAGAGTATTTGCTTTCATTGGCTAATAAATCTTTTAAGCTCAGCACGTAGCTCAGGGTGACCGCACACGTTGAGTTTTTCTCCTCGCGAGGCAAAAGAAATCAAACAGGGTAGATATTTGCCTCACGGCCGCGCGAGGCAGAAAACTCAGCATAAATTCACCGCACACGGTGATATTTTGCGAGCGACGTACTGAGCAAACGGCCTCCAATGAGTTTTTGCACGGCACGAAGCTCTCAGTGTGCGGCGGGCTTAAGCAAGTCAAACATTTATTAGTGAGTGAGCCAGTGATTCAGCTGTAAACGGGACTGTTTACAGTTTATTGAAGTGGGTGATGATAAAAACAAACCGTCACTTTCAACATGTGCATGGGCTCTTGCAGTTCCTCGAACCGGCGACCCACCATGTACTGGCACCGCCTGTGTTTGCTTCCGGCGAAATCTGAACCGTTGTTTTTATTACCAGAAAAACCTCAATCACTTCCTGTCCTCGGTCTCAAACCATAACCACGGGGCTACATTTTGTCGACTCATGATCTCAATATCCATATGCCTACACCGGGCTTCTGTAATACGTGCAACGGGTTTATGTCAACAGCAGCCCTGCGAAATAGTGCGAACCTCACGCCATGCATAAGGTATGCACTCGGACAACACTTGAGGTTACATTGCTTCTACAAATCCGCCGGCGAAGAGAAAAACCAAATATAAAATTTACATCTCCCCGATGCAAACTCCATCATAATTATAATTAAAAAAATAATGTGTGGTTGCAGTACCTGCGAATTTCATCACTTAAAATGCGTAGGATTTACGTAGGATTTATGATTTACCTAATAGACTTTAATTTGTCGTACCCACAGTACATTGCTAGACTGCTATAGAGCCAATTGGAGGAACCTCGTGACAAGGGCGGATCCAGAACAAAATTTTTGGGGAGGGGGTGAGAGGGCTAGAGTAGTTTATTTTGATAAGGGGAAGGGGATTAAGTATTATAGGATCGTGCGCTAGTGCCGCATTTAAAAATTTGAACTAAAAGGTATTGTAGCTGATGGCCTGCAAGGGCCCGGAGATACGCAACGTTTTAATCGATTTCCGAAAAATAAAAATAAAATGGGGGGAAAAATTGAAAAAATAAATCGGGTCTTGGGGGGGGGGGGGGGTGTGCCCCCCGTTGCCCCCCCCCCCCCTCCCCCACCTGGATCCGCCAATGCCTTTTGACCGGCTGCGCAGCCGATAGTTGTATAGTGCATGTAGTGGCATTTTAAGCAACGAATTTGTCGCGCAGCTGAGCAATAACCTTACGATCGATTTTACGAAACTTTTTAACACAAACAAAATAAACTTAAACTGTTTTATGAACTGTTTTTGTTTGATAACAAAGCAGTCGTTGAATTATCCTGTCCGCCATTTTGGAAATACATTTGCCCGACTTTCTTTGGAATCGTGTGGCAACGCTAAAAGTTTTGTCATGGGCAAAATAGCAATTAATTTACTTCAAAAACAAGTTGTGAGTTCATTGTATCAACCTTGATAAGTCGGACAATGACAGGCTCCACATCGATCACGATTAGTCATTAAAATATACATATTCAGTCGCTACGCCACAACCTACGCCGCCTAAAATGATTGCGTAAGTTGTACAATAATATGTAAAGTCACGGACATTGAGCAGTTTCTTAAAATCGGCCGCAGTTCCATGTGCTGTTTTAAGCAGGAATTGGGAGGAACTTTGCACGAATATTCTGGGTAATTTCAACCGGTGATTACATTTGCATGTTATTCCTGCATCAGTTTCTGTTTCAACAATAAACATTCACGGAATGCTGCACGCTACAAACAAAACCATCCGCTTCCTCTCGATTAAACATGAACTTTCATCTAGTCTGATATCGCTACATAAAAGGTGCTCTGAAAATTACTTCATGTTCATTACATGGTAACAAACCCGATCGTCAACGCTTCATTTTGCAAGAAGCATTTTGTTTTTGAACTCTGAAGTGAGAAGATTACCGTTTTTCCGTGCAATACGTTTTAGACGTTCGAAAAGATGCTAACTCGAGGTAAGTGCAGTTAATACGCGTGATTTTCGAAATGAGTAACGACAGAAAATCAGATAAACGAGCCCACAACTGTGTAGTCCTCGGATCATTATTCATCTAAGATACTAGCGTTTTGTTCACATTTATTTATTTCATCATAGAAACTAGAAACAAACAATGGACGTTACTTTATGCTCAAAGCAGTGGCGGCGCTACGAGTGAGGCAGGGGCATGGGGGCATTTGCCTCCCAAGTTTTGTCCTTGCCCCCCCCCCCCCAGTTTCCTCCCCCCCTCCCCCCTCCCCACAGTTTTCCCCGAACGAACACTTTATCTACAAGTAGATTAATTTTGTTTTATTTTCTTTGCTGCTAAGATTAATTCAATTTGGGGCCAATGAAGGCATTAAAACACGCCACGCATGCATTTATAAGGCCGTACATAGTGCGCAGCCAACGTGTTTGTACATTTCGTCACCGACACCACGAAGTAACACTCTACCGTGTTAAAGCCTATTTTTTTCGATTTTCAGTTTTTTGGATTTTTAAACATTATTCATCAAGGCCTACCATTGCACGAAGTTTCAAAGCTTCAAAAGCTTTACTTTAATAATTACGCTAAGTATCCATGGCAACTTTTGCGCAAAAGTGACAATGTTCTTTTTCACGAAGTAACACTCAAGTTCCATTTTCCATTGCAATGCATGGCGCGCACTCTGCTCACAAGTGAGCAAAAACGTTTTCACGAAGTAACACTCTTCTTGTAACAAGTTGTATGAGCGCGCGCGCGCTGACCTGAAATTGCACTTTCCTCGTGTTAAATACATTGAAGAGTGTTACTTCGTGAAAACGAAAATTTACAGTTTCGCAGCTTTTTCGGTTTCACGAACTAACACTCATTTTTTTTCTCTTATTTCTTGTTTATTTAATACACAAACGAGTGAAAACCAGCAGATTTAATCAATTCAATTCATCAAGTGTCCACAACTAGAAACCCAACTGAAAATACTCTGTCGTTTTGACGCAAAGTGTTGTTTTAGAAAGCGTTCAACTTTAGTTGCCGTTTTCTCCGACTGTTAGTTTTTACTGGTATGTAGATGGGTGTTACTTCGTGGTGTCGGTGACGATTTGTACAGTCTTGTCATACACCATTCTGCAGTATGATACATTTCTCATTCATAAAAACGCCAACACCTCTAAGTCGTTCTAGTGGCTTATTTCCGGACCATTGACAATGGTACGCGAGCGCGTACAAAGGCTTGATTATTTTCGATTCCCCCCCCAAAAAAAAATTGGTTCCTTTCCCCCAATTGCTCCCCCCCCCCCCCCCCCCCCAATAGAGTCTGGCTCCGCCACTGGCTCAAAGATGGAAACTGCTCAAAGTGCAGCCGTGCTTTTGTTGTGAATGGCGAATGGGTACAAGGACCAGGCGCGGTTCTAGAGCCAATATTTTGGGGGGCTAGCGAGTTGGATCCAGAACTTTTTTTCAGGGAGGCGTGCTGATGTGTAGACAGGTTATTTTCTCCAGACACTTAGGCCTCTGAAAATCAATACGGGGAGGGGGGGGGCGAGAGGTGAGGTGGGGGGGGGGGGCTTTTGCTATATTTTCAATGGGGAGCGCTGATAAAATTCTACAATCAGGCACACTATCTAAAAGTGTACAAATGCACCCTTCTCATTTAGGGGGAGAACGTTCCCATGTACGTCAAATTCTTACATTTTGCTAGTGCATTTTTTTATGGAATTGTTTTTTTTGGGGGGGGGCTAAAGCCCACCGCCCCCCCCCCACCCCCCCCCCCCCCCCCTGAACGTACCGCCACTGACAAGGACATATTTCTTGCTGTCATACTCACTTAACCCCACATAATCATCTCTATCTTCACAATTTCTCTCCTCAGGTCTCTTTGTGCTGTTCAGCACTGCTGTCCTCTTCTCTGAGCCGGCTCATTCCCAGAGAGACGCAACTCTTGAACGCGAAACATTCGGCACGGCAGTTGTTGAAGCAACCAGGTTGAACATCGATCGTCTGAATAGGGCTCTGCGTGCGAATCATAGGTTCTTTCGGCGCCTCGCTTGGGTTGAAACTGCTGATGGTACGTCCTCGATCACCTACTCCAACCGGACGTATCACGGCGGAATATGGAGAGTGGATCGCTCTGTCTATGAAGCAACCTTGGCATTGTACAACGACCCGAGTTACGCTTTCACCTTTAGTGACATTCAGGGCCAACTTGGCATAAACTGGAGCACCAGTACGTGGGAAGATGGCCGTAGACCACTGTACTCGGCACTCGCTGCTCGACTCTATTTCCTTAGCTTGGGGCGTGATATCCCACAGGTAAAAAAAAACATGGTTTATAAAAGCCGTTCTTGTTTCCTTGTCCAGTTTCGGTTAATAGCTTGTTTTGTTTGTGTTCTGACATGGGAAGAAACCTTTCTGATCTCTGCAATGACTGTGTTGTTAATTGACAGGAATCTATCGCTAATTAAAATGTGAGGAGTTTAGAATATAATTGTATAATTACCTTTCAATGACAAATAATCCGATATATTCTAAAGATTGAGGTACTAATACCTAAGAAGAAAAAAATCGGTTATATTTTTTGTTCATACAGGATTTGAATGGTCAGGCTATACTTTGGAGAGAAGAATACCATGATCAACCGACAGATACGGTGGACAATTTCATCAGGAAGGTCCAAATTCTTGAAAGTGAACAAGGTTAGACATAGAAAACTTAAGATTTTGTTGTATTATATGTATATGAAATGGATTAAATCCGCAAAATTTAGGACAGACTGAAATCATTGTTTGTTTGTCGGTTGTCGATTTGTTTGTTGGTTTGTTGGTTGATTGGAGTGGGTTGGTTGGGGAATCAAGAACTTCAACTTTCCAAATGGTCGTTGTTCCATCGATCGGCCAGACAAACGATCTGTTGGCTGGTCGGCCGATTGGTCGTTCGGTAGGTCTAAGTAGTTCGGTCATCGGTCGGTTGGTTGATCGGCGCGGTTGAGTCGGACTGGTTCAGGTATTGTGGGGTTTTGGTTTTAGCATTAGGTGAAATCTGGTGATAAGTTATTTGTTTGATTTATTTATCTGGATTTTATTTTTCTCCAAAGGATGTTCCGTCAAGGGCATAGACCTTGTCTTTGTTTTGGACAGTTCATGGAGTGTGACATCCCTTAACTTTGACATAACCAAGAACTTTGTTGCGAGTGTCGTTGACTCGTTTGACATTGGTGCCGACAAGACCCGAGTCGGTGTCATCAAGTATGCCACTGACGTTACAGTCGAGTTCAACCTTAACGAATACACCGACAAAGCACTACTCATTGAAGCCATTGGAAACATCTATTTCACCGGTGGGGAAACACACACAGTCGAGGCACTGGAAACTGTGGAAAGTGAAGCCTTCCTAGTCGCGAACGGAGCCAGAGCGGACATGAATGCGGTACCTCGAGTAGCAGTTGTCATCACGGATGGCCGTTCACAAGACGGGCCTGCAGCCGTGGCAGTACCGGCAGACCGGGCTAGGCAGAGAGGAATCACCATCTTTGCCATCGGTGTGACCGATAATGTGAATGACGCCGAGCTTAACGCCATTGCTAACCAACCAAATGACACCTACGTGTTCCGCGTCAGTAGTTTTAACACTATGGACAACATTATGGCCACTCTTCAAGACAAAACATGTAATGGTAAGTTCACTGGAACAACTGCTGTTAAAGGCATCTGATGCATCATATCATATTGCATATTATTTTCCTCGTTCTCGTGCTTATTCACCAACGCCACCACTGGCATCTTCAACCTAATCCGGTTAATAAGTGACTGCGTCATTCACGCGCACGCACCACTGATTCTTAGCGCCTATTGGCTAAACACGCCACTTTACACTTCTTCTGGTTCCAGTGTTCCATTACAATCTCGTCCCCATGAATATGAGATCTTGCTGCGCCATGTTGTTTCCCATCATGCCTTGCGCGATCTTAGTGAAGGAACGCGCACGCGCCCATGGAGTCGAGGCTGGTTCCATTCCCACTACGAGTGCAGTAGGCGTGGTTTAAGTTGAAAAGAAGCCACACTTTCGAACCAGATTGACCATCACCAAACCAACCTCCACCAGAAAACAAAATAAATTATTAAAGAATAATCAACCTCTATTTGATCTGCATATTAAACAGCTCCCAGCACTCTCCGAGTACCAGTACTCAACAATTCTCTCAGTCTTGGAGACAAGCAATTCTTGGCACAGCCCATCACTGAGGAAGGAGTCACCCTAGACATCGCAGCTGCAGAAGGCAACGTGGTCATGTACGTGTCCACAACCACACCCAACCCGAACGAGGCACTTCATGACTACCGTCTGGAAGCGACAGAGGGCCAGGGAAGGGCAGAAGTCTTCATCGGACCTGAGGTATTCGTGGACAAGCGGATATTCTCTCAAGATACTGATGGTGGCCGTATCCGAAGACAGGTGAGTGAGAAAACAACATTCCATGACTCTTTTCATGTGTAAACATGGAACTAATAACCGCTTGACATAATGAACCAAGGAACTGACAGGGGTAGGGCACGGACCTATCACCACCGGAAAACCATCCCATTGTCCGTAAAATACTGTCTTCTGATCATCTGTATTTATAGGCACCGAGTCAGAATGACACCAGAGATGGTTCCACCATCGGCACTGTGTATATGACCCTGGAGGGCCTGCAGGATACCAACGATTTCGTGTTGAGGGTGACAGAAGGTGACGTCACTGCCGAGCTAACCACTGTAAAGCCGGAGGCTACACCTGCAGCTGGGGCTGCTAAGACCATAGCTTACATTGACCTAAATCTGAAGGCACTTGTCGCTGCCGTGATGATGAAATTGGCAATGTTTTAGACTGGGTGACCTCGAGTAGCGCGGGGTCAGATTTCCTCAGTGCCCCAATGAGTCCAGTCAAAACAAAAATCGCTTTAAAACCGTCACCTTCGAAGGACATTTTACTCAGACCAATTAATGCATTTGAAAACCATCAATGTCATTACTTAATTGAATTAAAGGATAAGAACACTTTAGAACGGTGTTTTGGTAAAACGGTAAGCGAACATAAATTAAATTACCGTATAGTGTCTGGCTATTACTCTTAATAATTTGGCTGTGTACTATAATATTCTTCATAACAGAGCGATCCTTTTCGGTACTGTACACACACTCTGAGTGCGGGAAAGACGTGTGTAGTAACATCTGTAAGTTCTAACAACCACTTAAATCTTTGCATTTTCCCCAGAGTACAGAGTACTCATAGTTCACCCCCAGGTATAAATTGTGGCAAGTGGTGGCAATACCGTCTGCTGAGAAACCCTCGCTGCAGGCCCAGAATATAATGGCCCAAATTAGATAGTAAATAACGATATAAGATACTAAACTAACACTTTAGGCACATCCTATTCAGAGCATTGCGAACATATTTTGTGACAGTTGAAGACTTGTAGACTTGTAGGTTTCTTCACTTACTGCTCAAAGCTTTCATGCACTTCTTCATAAGACAAAAAGTAATTGCCTACATTATGGTATTTAAACAGAATGGTACACAAAATGACGGCTTCCTTGTTTCTGTTGACAGGTGCACTAAAAGGTTGAGAAAAATCATTGAAAACTTATACTTATACGATAGAGCTAGGAACCTTGCCCTGTGCTTTAATTGCAAAAGCAATGGCTGGAAGCCTCACCTAGTGTATCATTTACATGGTATTGTCTATGCATGGTTGCAGGACCGTACTACCGTTTGCAGTACACGTTTTAATGGGGGGAAAATAACTGCTAAACTATTTGCTATCAAATTTAGGTTGTAAAGTGGTCAGAGGACTGCAAACAGCCGTTAGTTTAGCTTGCTGACTAGTCTTGTTAACAGGATGTTTATTATTCATGCTCACTCTCAACGCTATATTTGGCAATGTTTGAGTGAGGAACTTGTGAAATATTTAATTGATTGGCCAACAAATTTCGGGGTAATTAAAACCAACGTAATAGTCACTACAAAAAAATAGTACCGACCCTGCAGCGTTTCTCAGCAGACGGTATTGCCACCACTTGCCACAATTTATACCTGGGGGTGAACTATGTGTACTCTGTACTCTGGGGAAAATGCAAAGATTTAAGTGGTTGTTAGAACTTACAGATGTTACTACACACGTCTTTCCCGCACTCAGAGTGTGCGTACAGTTACCGAAAAGGGTCGCTCTGTACTGTTATGAAGAATATTATAGTACACAGCCAAATTATTAAGAGTAATAGCCAGACACTATACGGTTATCTGTTTTATTTCATTTATCATTACATGTTTTTTTTTTCCCGGGGCTCCCTTTGTCACTTTGATATCTTAAAGGAAAATCTTCAAGAAAATGTGATGAAAATCCTAATGTGCGCAGCTTCGTTATTTCTCTCACAATTCCTCGATCTTTAATTACTATTATTTGTTTTTTTAAACAAAATTTAATTTAGTTATTTATTAATTTATTTATTTATTTGAGGGGGGGGGGGGGGGCTACTATGACAGTTCCCTTTTTCGCTCTTCCTCCAGCTTTCAGGAAACTAGCTTTCAGGAAACGAGGGGGAGTATAAGCTGGGGGTTGAGTCTAAGGCGTGCCGACGTGTAGGGGGTCCATGGCATGCCATGGAAAATCATAAAATCTACGATGATTTATCCTGCATTGTAATCCAATAATACATTTAGGAATTTTAGTATTCCGTTTAATATTTTTTGGGTCAATTTACTAGTTTCATAAGATTGGTCACAAGCTGAATGGGGGGGGGGGTGCAACCGCTCCCCCTCCCCACTCACCCTCCCCCACCCCCCGCCCAGATCTGATTTTCCTTATATCAGATTATCCTTATTTCTGGTCCCTTGTGTGTTTGTATTTGTTTTTGTTTTGTCTTCTTTTGGAATTTGTCTTTGATTGTACCTCTTTTTTTCTGGGTTATTGTTAATGTCTGTGTTAAGATCGTGTGTGTACCAGGCTGGTCTTTACAAGCTAAGGCTCACCGGCTCAAACAGCCCCATACTCCAGTTTTTACGATGATATTTACTGTCCATTACCGCATTATGCGTCTATTGTAATATGATTTTACATGACATGTAAAGAATTATCCCTTTTATTTGTATATATTATTTCCATTTCTGAAAAAAAGTATTGAATTAAATAAAAAAACTAAATCAATGGGAAAGGTACGTGTGACTATATACTCATCAGTACCATGTTAATTACATGGTTAGAGCGCCCTCTGCAGGCCGAAATCTTTGTCTGCATGTTCTTAATCTGCGGTGCACGATATTGGAATTAACGAATCGGGTCAAGAATTGTTATGGAGACTCGATTCGATGATCGCGAATTGGAACAAGTCCTTAACCAGCCAATCGACACTTTTTATGGCCCGGACGCGATTTTTTTTCCCCCAAAGTACATGGGCATACGGCATACATGGTTGTTTAGCGCCCTCTGCGACACTTTTTTGATACGTACGCAGGTATATTTTTTCCCCAAGTTTCGCAGAGCAGTACGATATAGCTCAGTCGATACAGGGTCGTGATTTTGCACCGCGAGGTTGCGGATTCGAATCACCGTTTTGTACCCGAAATTGTTTTCTTCTCTAACCCGAGAGGCATCGGAGGATTTGTTTTAAAAGGGAAATAAATTCCGAATTTCATTACGTTCGAATTCGGTTTTTGTTTCTCATTTTATATTTTCTGTTCATGTTTTTACAAAAGTAAAGTCCAAAACGTCATAGCGTACACCCATATCCGGATGTCGTTTGGGAGAAAAAAATTCACGGCCTGGACATAATTAATGCCCGGTTTATATTACAAACATCTTATTCACTAGTGCACTTTATGGGATTATCGTCGTTTGCATAACAAATAATTCAATTGGGAATTAAATATAAACATTTTAAAAGGGTTGTAAAATGACTTGTTTGAATTTGTAATATAACAGCTGTTCCTGAGCATCAGGTCTCATTGTAATGCTCAGCTGTAAATGTTTCAGTCGACTGTTCGGGATACAGGTGAGTTTTATTAATATAATTTAGTCTTCCAAACATTCTGATACCGGAACTAAGATGTCATTAAAACACAGGGTTTGTTCCGCCTTTTGGAGCCAAGTTGGTCCGTTCTGCGATCGTGCGGTCATAAAACATACTTTGTTTCCTTTTCTTTCTTTTGTTTGTGTGATTTTGCCAGCCGCTCTTCGTTGTGTTGTGCTTGCCTATCGCAACAATATAGCCTGCATGACTAACGAAGAAATGGTTCCTGTCGGTAAACTCACACCTTGTCGATATAAATCCAAACCGCAATGAATAACAATACCCCCTAATGTGCTAAACAGGGTGGATAAAAAAAAAACGAAACCCAGATATTATTGCTAATTGGAACAGAAGTAGGGCACATGTGAATCAAAGGGAGATATCTTCTATTAGGGTTGAATCCCTCTTTAAAATGACACCCTGGTCATGACACCATTACATTCACGGTTGACTGAGCAGTGACCAATTTTATGAAAGGGACTATATTGCCCCACTTTTCAATTGTGTTTTTTGTTGTGTCAGTTGTCACAGAGTGAAAGGCTGTGGTTGCCAATCAAGGCAGGTGGGGAAAAAAAATTTCACCATGAAAAGTGGCGCAAGTCTCTAAATAGACCTTTTCATAAAATCGGTCACTGCTCAGTCAACTGTGAATGTAATGACATGATCAGGGTGTCATTTTAAAGAAGAGATTCAACCCTAACAGAGGATGTCTCCCTTTGATTCACATGTGCCCTAATTCTATTCCAATTAGCAATAATATCTCGGTGTCGGTTTTTTCTTTGATCCACCCTGTAGTGTCCAGATTCAATGAATTAAAGAACATTCCATTAATCAAAGGGTGTCCTGTCTTCTCTAAATTCTAAAGAGTGAAAATTCACTCCATTCGAATGAAGATTCACTCCCACGGTCGGAAACTAGGGACTACACATTTTAGAGTGGAATTCCTTCAATCGTAAAGATCGAGGTTTCACTCAAGCTTCGACTGAAGTGGTTCATTTTTCAGACTATGAAAATGAGAGTGATTTTCACTCTAAAACGTCTAGTCTCTAATTTCACTGTTTGGAATTTAGAGAGTCCTCCCCACCCTGCTAGATCCCACCTCTCCCTTTGCCACAGCATTTGGAATGTTGCTTCGAGCCTGAAAACTGCAAGTGGAGACAAGTTAGACCAACAGCCATCTCACAACCTCCCCTGCAACCCCCTCACCCAGTGCTCACATAAGCAATCCCCTTCCAAGAAGCCAACATCTACGCGTCGTGTCTAAGCTGCAATGAAAAATAATGCCCCGTTGTACAATGGTGTCCAATGTCCTCTGAATTGGAAAGCATCTCGTCATTAAGATGCTGTCTAGTCCCCCGCTCCCCCCTTTTTTGTGGCGGCAAAAAGTGTCGACCGGGAATAAAATAGTGGCTACATAGTGGTATATTTGTTACTTACTCCATTAGGCCAAAAAAAGTCTCCGGTTTCTGGTATGTGCGCGCGTCGCCGTAGCCATGCGCGTCGGCAAAATGAAAAAGGTTTTTTTTTTCAATAAAAGATGATGTCTCAAAACCGCCAAACTCATTGGTTTGACTGGAATCCTGCTGCTGCACAATTTGTAAGTGTTTTTAGATGGGGTTATGATCGAGAATAAGCTTTATGTGGCCTCTCTGTACCAGGCGCGGTTCTACAGGGGGGGGCTGTAGCCCCCCCCCCCCCCAAAAAAAAATAATTGTGTCTAGCCCCCCCAAAATAAATTCCGTAAAAAAAAAATTACATTAGCAAAAAGAAGGATTGTGATGTGCGAACGGTCTCCCCCTAAAGAAGAAATAGCCGTGACAAGGGTGCATTAGTTAATATAGTGTGAATGATTTTAGGATTTTATTGGCGCTCCCCATTGAAAATATGGCATGAGCCCCCCCCCCCCCCCCCCCCGATTTAGCAATCGAAATTGTTGACGTCCTAAGTAAAGAGCGGACACTTATAAAAATGTATCACAAATCTATACATTATAATTATCGAAAGAGTTCAACTGAAGTGCAGCCACAAGCATATACGGCTAAAAATGTGTCCAATTTACTTTTTTATAATCTTAGTATGAAAGGTAATATACAACACTTGAACACCACATTCCAACAAATTTATCAAATTATTATCAAATACCTTACTTCAGTATCTTACATTCTGAAATCATGGCACTTGGTGTGCTGTCATTTTCAAGAAAAGTGTTTTTGTTTTTTTTAATTTCCAATGATTGTCGGCCGACCATCGTTGGAAAACGAGCATTTTGTTTGCAATCGGTTACACATCCGTGAACTGGTGCAAGCCAGCAAGTCTGGTTCCCTGAAATCACAATTCCCGGACGTGTATAAGTTACCACGTTTCGTCTGAAGCAGGGTCAGTGAACCAGACAAGGACAGCTTTTTTTTTCAAACCTTTAACACAGGTCAGTGTAACAATATTCGCTAAAAAAATACTAACCCCGAAGTCTATCCATTTCTGAAAATTGCAGCAGAAGCAAATGTCGTATATACCTTTAAGGACGTTTCAATTTACACAAAATGGCCGTGCCCCCATTGCTACAAAATGACCAAGACGTTAGTGCGAGAAAGTTGTGCTAGTCTTGGGCCAAGACCAGCACAACATATGATTTACTATCAAAATTGTATTATTGAAGCTTTGAACAAACATCGCTATTCATACGCCGGGGCTTTAGTTGGATTTTTAACAGGAGGACGGGGGCTTCTCACAAATGTAGCAACGCTCGTCTCCTGTGAGATGATCCATGTCGTTCCACTTGCTGTCCGACATGCGTACCTCAGCGGCATCCTCGCGTCCGTTGTGGTTGTTTGGCTCCTCTGGCTGCCAGTTGGTGTAAGTAACGGGATCTCCATTTTCATCCCATACCCAGCTTTTCTCATTTCCGATATCATTCGCCCTGTATGAGTACATATAGGAAAAATCAAGATTACCATTTCGCAAGAATGTAAGTACCTATACCTAATACCTTTTTGGTGGGAACGGCGCTGGGTGGAATGCCTACCTACAACGAACGTGACAGTCCAACAAAACTACACATGCGAACGCAAATATTGTTTCAATCATAAAACTTACCCAATCCAGTAACCATCAGAACACGGACGAGGACTGTGTCTTTGGTAGAAGTCGGTGACCCAGTTCTGGTCAACTCCGTTCCTGATAGTGACCAGCCAGCCTCCTTCAAGTCTGCATCTTTCCCGTGCCTGGATCCACAAGTCTCGATGAAGCGATACTTTGTAGCAGTTGCCATAATACCCGCGTCGGGTGTAGCCGTCGCCGCATTGCTGCACTGCGCACACCATCCCAATCACAACCACCAGAAACGCAAACACTAACAAAGTACGACCCATGGTGATAACTGCTCTCAACTCAAGGTAGATCTATATCGAAAAATGATCAAAAAACGGTGTGCTTCGTAGGCAAGAATTCTGGCTCTTTTTATAGGGTTTAGAAGCCTCGTCGGAGCCATGCCAAGGAAGCGAAAATCAGAATTTTCGACCTTGGGAAGTAGCATACGAGAAACCAGGATCTTGAAGGGTTAGGGGAGAGTGGGGGAAATCCAAAACACCTTTCCCTTTTGGCTTTTTAACAAGCTAAGGCCAAAAACAAAATCAAATCTCCGGTTTCTGGTCTGCGCTGCGCACGCATCGCCGTAGCCTAGTTGAGTATCATCCGTTCTCCACGCAGCCCATCTCTGGTAGAACGTCTGATAAACTAAGCATGCGTGACGTCATTTCATTCCGAAATCAGGACTAAGATTGTGATTGGTCAATTTCGATGCCACTTTTTTTTTGTAATACAACAACCTGTACACAAATTCTACTCATCGTGGGCGTGATGTTTACGCACGTTTGGAGCTCGCATTACGCGCGTATAGAAGGCGCCTGCTGATTTGTCAGTTTCTCCACGGCAGTCTAGTTGCATAATCGCCGAATCTGTTTACGTATCATGCATAGACCATGCACGGTCAGCTTCGCCAGGGCCAGGGTCTATCACATAGACTAGCCGTAGCCATGCGCGTCGGCAAACTTGAAATGTTTTTTTTTTCAATGTAAGATGTTGTCTCACAACCGCCAACTTCACTGGTTTGACTGGTATCCTGCTGCTGTACAAACGTGTTTTTAGAGGGGATTACGATCGAAGCTTTATGTGGCCTCACGGGTTCCAATATATTTTACACTAAATTTAGTCGGGCACCATTTGCAGACGGTGTTGTAATTTTGTAATTGTGCATCTTGAAGCCAGACTGCAGGGAGCGATGGTCGTGTATCTGGAACCTGTAAACGCTTTTTAATTAGCGCAATTAAAAAGGAGCACACTAATAACCAGCCTGGCAGCAGATCGATGCACGATGTCGGTGTCGCTGTATTTTTGCGTGTATGGTCTGACGTTACCGTTTCCTCTGATTTTTCTCTTGCCTATATCCCAATTTCCCGAAGAATGTTCGTGTAGGTCGAGATCGTAAGTGGGTGCAGAATTCTCAAGCCTTATGGCCTTACTGAGGTCACCTCAAGCTCCACTCTGAAGGATATTTTTGAGAGTTTTAGGGGGATCGAAGCGTCATCTGCAATATCAGCCGACAACTTTGTTCTGAATTCTGTGCCCCAACGGAAAAAGTGGGGGGGAAAACGCGTCGCCGCACCACTTTTAGGGCAAGTTCCATATCAGAAACCGGAGACTTGGGGGGGGGGGGGGTGTCCTAATAAGGTTCGTGAATATACAGAAGCTAATTCGTGCCAGGTTTGCAGAAACAAATATTGTTTATTGCGGAATAACGCAGTAGTAATTCTTGCGATATAATGACGCAATAGTTTTTGCGAAATAAAAGTCCGCAATTTTGCAAATACCTTAAAGGAATGCATTGTGTCTGTAGGCATTGGCCTTAATACTGGCCTAGTACGGCAAATTATCAGGCTAGCACGGCATTCGATAAAGTTTTCGCGGTGTAAAAGCCTAACCGCCGGGTGCGGCATGTTGGATCCTGGATTTTTGAAGGGGGTTGGCGACGGATGTTGAGGTAAAAAAAAAAGACAGAGGGATCAAAGGCCTAAAACAATGAATCTAGATTGTTTAACGAATGATATTTCGTGAAACCTAAGAAACATTTGGATTTTCTCTCCAGTTTATTGGGATTTTTTTCCAGCCTATAATAATGGCCCAATCTTCGCTAATTCAGATAAAATATAGTTTCAAGAGTGATTCTTGATGCAATTCAGGCCAACTTTTCTTTATTTCCAAATCAAATTGAATTGACTTGTTATAGATGTAGTTTTTTTTGGGGGGGGGCGGGGTTGAAATTGGAGGAGGAAATCCTAAAGGTTGGGAAATATTTCGTATGTAATTGAAATAAGCTTGAATTTAGTAGTTTTCTTTATCGTGGTGGAATATTGAGCGTACAACTGACGCCCAAAAAAAATTATATCTAAAAAAATATCAATCAGTAATAAGAATAATAAAAAATAAGAAAAACAACAACAACAACAACAACAACAACAACCACCACCACCAACAACAACAAACAAACAACAACAACAACAACAATAATAATAATAATAAAAGTGTTTATAAAGCGCTTTCACAAGATAGATCAAAGATCAAACCATCAGTACAGCTTGCTCTGCACTGTGATATGCATCCTATAGTCAAGTGATTATTCTCATTCTTCTGTGGGGTTCCTTCAATGGAGCTACAAAGCGGAGTTCCTTTCCGTCAGTGTGTTCGTGATTTATGCCCATTTTGTGGAAAGATTTTTTTTTTAAAACCTTAAATTCCTTTAGCCCCCCCCCGGAATAAATGTCATAGAAGTGTCCTCTAAATGTCAACGTTTCCTGAACATCAAATCGTTAAAATCTGAAAAGATCAAACTACTTTTTTTCCCAACACCCCCCCCCCCCCCGCTATAAATAAGGCCAAAATAACATAAGCGCAACTGACGAATCGAAATGACGGAAATTCACTTAGACAATGAAAAATTAATTACTCCATTTAATTCGGGCCAACAAACTGAACACCCGGTGTGTAGTTTGTACATAAAAGTATATTGAGTTATTTCGCAATATAATATTGCATTATTTAAAAAGATTTTCCAGTTTTTGAACCTGGCACGATCGGGCTTCCGTTGAAAAGAGAGAAAAAAAAATTAACCATCGTGATGTACATCTCATTGAAGTCAGTGCACAAGCACAAGTTCGCATTGAAGTAATGCATTAAGAGGCACCTTTTCCCTGCTGGCTAAAGAAAGATATGAAAGTTTTCGGGCTATGATACCCCGCGTTTGGGATTACCCCCACTAGCTCCCATACATCAAACCAGGATATCTTATTAAGGGTTAATCATGTTATTAAATCACACGCAGGATGTGTGCCGGATAGGTTGGCAAATACTTTTCCGGTTGGCGCAATGCCCTGTACCGAAGCTCAGGTTTTGGGCCAAGTCGGTGTTGCTATGGAAGTAAACCACGCGAGGTCGGCAATGCATCTTCCACAGCTCCATCCCATCCATCATATTTCAAAACATACTGCTTGTTTATAGCTGTCGCAGCGGTGGATCAAGGATTTTCCAATAGGGGTGGCTTTGGTGTTGAATTCTAGATGCTTTGTGGTGCGATCTGCATGAGGCCATGGACGTCGCCAGGATTGTTTCTAGGGCGGGGGGGGGGGGGGGCAAAGCACCTTTTCCCCCGAAATCCCTGTATTTTTCCAGCATATTCTCGATTTATCATTTTTCGAGGGTGGGCAGGGACATTTGCCCCCCTCCATCCCCCACTTATTAACAGCAATATGACTCACGTGCCTATTTTTCTCCCCCTTTTATTCTCAGGGGTTTTTTCCTTCGGGGGGGGGGCGCCCCCTTGGCGCGACGCCCATGAGGCAATTTCTGGCCACTTTAACCAAATTTGTTTTGAGGAAAAGATGGTGATGATCGCAGTGCCTGTTTATTGCGACGTCACCTACAAAAGAAAAATGAGTTCGTTTTATAGGGAGCCATATGGCCCCCATTCCCCCCCCCCCTTCAGTGCCCCACCCCCATCCTGGCGACGCCCATTGTTGCAGGTGTAAGGCCAAAAAAAAAAAATCGGTCTCTGGTCAGACCGAAGTTCTATTGGTTGGTGGCTTTTTTGTTTTCAAGCTTGAATTGTACAGACAAGGTGGGTACTATTTTGCTTTTTTGTGTCCTCATTATACATTGGTGTCCTCCATAATTTGCCTTGGTGCCCTATATCATTTGCCTTGGTGCCATTTCCCCAATCCTTGGTGCTCCTTGGTGCAAAAGTTTGAGGAGGTGCGGCAATAGAGGGCGCTGTTGTAGCTTCCGTGTTAATTTGAAGAAGAAAAAAGGTTGACGCGCATGATTAAAATCGACGCGCGCGCTGACCAGAGACCGAGTATTTTTGGGGGTTTTTTTTGGGGGGGGGGCCTAACCCTCCTTTACCTCGGCTATCCGCGGACACATTGTCAGCCTCTGAACCTCAGCGGTTGCTCATTTGAAATCTGTGTTATGTTGTTTTCCCATCATGGGGGCACACCCCCGACCCACTTTCGAGGCCGCTGTGACACCCCACACCCCATACTCCCGCTCAGAATTCACAAAGCCAAAAAAGAAATTGCTTTTTACATTGTGGACATCCTTTGAAATTCCCGTCTAGAAAATGAGATTCTTTAAGTGTCCCGAGTAGAGAGAGAGCAAGCGCACGCCACTTCCTACAAGTGTAGGCTTGCACCATTAAGTTTCGTGTTTCTATAAAGAGTCACCTGCTGAGATGTTCTTTTTTGTCATCCGTAGTTTGCTGATATTCATCAGTATGGAACCCATCTTAGAAAGCCTACTTTTATACTTACAAAAGTCGGGTGCCAGACTATACCGTTCAACGCCACATCGGGCCCACGCAAACGATACTACATGCTACCGGTAGTACACTTGTGTCTTGTGAATGTGACGTTTCTGTCAAAGTTGACATCTAAATCATTGTAAAACTAAGTTTTTATGCCACAATGCCTCCCAAAAAGAAGAATAGGAAGCAGAACGGTTTCTACATGTACATGATCGACAAGAAGCGAAGCTTTGAGATTGATCTGAACAGAGACTTAACGATGGCGGATTTGGTGTCACTTGCGCATCCGGGATGGAAGGTTAGTGTGTCGTAGCCCCATAAATGTGGCCTATTTACTGGACTGCCTCCGTAAACATAGCCTAGGCCACACATCCACATGTACAAAAACGGGTCGCACTTTGCCAAATTTAGATTTTCGCATTAAGGCTTAGTTTGTAGGATTTTTTTGCTTTAGAAGCATACTCACCCTCTTTATTGGCTAATCAGAAAGTGCTGCCTTTTTCAGATGTATATTTTTCGTGAAATTTTCAGATTCATTTTTACACGTTTGCGTATCAAAATTTCAACATGAAATTTCACAAAAATTAGACATCTGAAAAAGGCAGCACTTTCTGACTAGCCTATAAAGAGGGTGAGTATTCTTCTAAAGCAAAAAAAAATCCTACAAACTAAGCTAAATGTGAAAATCTAAATTTGGCAAAGTGCGACCCGTTTTTGTACATGTGGATGTGTGGCCTATGTTTACGGAGGCAGTCCAGTAAATAGGCCACATATATGGGGCTAAGTGTGTCGATGTCCGATGTCGCAGCCTGCCCTCGAGGCTCGATGTCTGGCATATCTGATCTGACTGACTGACTAGTGACAGTGACACTAAAGTGACAGACAGTTGTGTTTTTAGTGCTGTGAATCCCGGTACTGTGCATCTTGCATACTGTGTGCACACACTGCAGACTTGGCTTGGAAAACCCAGCTCTTATCTTATCATTTTTTTTTTCATTTTTTTTTTAAAATTTCACCCAAGATGAGCTCCGGCAATGTGAAATTATTTTAGGAAAAATATGGGTTTTTTTTAGAGCACATTTTGGATGCACACGTGGTGCAGAACTAAATTGGAGGTAACCGGTCATATACATGTAGGCCTAGTGACTGAAGTGTCTGGAAGTGCAATACGTCATTATGAATATTTAAATTCTCTTTATTTCAACATTTTCAATGGATACTTTAAATACGTCCAGATATTGATCATTGCAACAAGTGATCGTACGTGTTCTAGTTCTAGGGGATTGTGTTTCAAACTAGCCCCACTAGTGTGCATATGATGCAACATTTGAGACCAGGTTCACAGACCGCACGTCATGTAGTATACACTACACGCTACACACTTTTCACAGACCGCACGTCGTGTAGATACACTACACACTACACACTACTGAGCACCCGAAACATCCCTCAATATAATATTAATTGGAACTAGTTTCCGCCAAAGTGCCAAAGCTTTGATGTCTACAGCATCGACACAGTGCTAAGGAGGTCTACATCATCTACACAGTGGTTAAGAGGTCTACAGCATCTACACAGTGGTTAAGAGGTCTACAGCATCTACACAGTGGTTAAGAGGTCTACAGCATCTACACAGTGGTAAAAAGGTCTACACTATCTACACAGTGCTAAAAGAGGTCTACAGCATCTACACAGTGGTTAATAGGTCTACAGCATCTACACAGTGCTAAAAAGGTCTACAGCATCTACACAGTGGTTAAGAGGTCTACAGCATCTACACAGTGGTTAAGGGGTCTACAGCATCTACACAGTGCTAAAGAGGTCTACAGCATCTATGTACACAGTGCTAAAAGAGGTCTACACTATCTACACAATGCTCAAGGGGTCTACAGCATCTCTTTAGGCACTGTGTACTGTGTACGTATCGGACCCAAGCCAACTCGGACCCATGCCAATTCGGACCCACTACCAAATCGGACCCACAACCAACTCAGACTCATTATGCACGTTTTCAAACATTCCCCATTCAGTTTAAGTTACATGTGTTACAGTGATGCTGTTAAGTATAATTTTTCATTGTAATTGTAATGCGATAACTCTAGTAAAACTTTTACTAAAAGTGTATTTTATTATTATTTTTTTTTTTAATTAACACATGTTAAGTGATATCGTTCATGCCATTTTTCTCATGTTATTTCATTTTTTATCCAAACTTTATACGTAACGAAATTAACACATCCAGCACAGATCTTCATAGAAAAATAAAATTGGAAAGCATGAACGTTGAAATATAAACACTTTCAAACAAAACATTATTCATTTGTATATACTACTGGATAAAACTAAAGTCAATAAATAAAATATAAGATATAAACCATTCACGGATCTAAACGATAACCAACTTCAAAACACCCACAAAAAGTCAGCATATTTTGAATATGAAATTAACAGCCTAGATGGGTAAAAAATAATATAAATAACTATAAAACTACCATACAGTTTGTATAAACGAAACGAGCCAAAAATTTTTCCAAGTGCCAAAAAAATATGAAAAAAATAAAAATGTTTGATTTAAAAGATACATCAACACCATTGCATACACTTTATAAGAAAAACGAAAGTTCCATATGAATCTATATAAAAAATTAAATCAAAAAAGTATAAAAAGTTAAACAAATCCGTTAAAAGAACAAAAATCAAAGTATAAGCATGGGAATAAAAAAAATAATCAATTACTTTTTTGCCTAAATAGTTATTTCAAATGAAAAACATCCTCTGACCTCACTGAAACACGTTCACTGCCTCGTAGTACATAAAAAATACCATTCGGTTACCATTTGTTTTACATCCTGAAAATAACAACAAATGTGTAGGTTACTGTTCGTCGTAGTGATCGTATATCAAAGATATGTAGGTCTACATTGTGCACATCTGTAATTGGATGCGGGCAGGTTACCGTTCATCACAGATCAAAAATATAAACAATTTGGTAAGGCCTTCCTTCAAATGTGCTTATGCCGTGTCGAATAAAATTGATTTAGTGTTACGTTAGCATGGCATAAGCGCGGCAGTGTCTTCAAACATCGAACTTAATTACAAACGCCTAGTCAAAATTAAATACCCCAACATGGCGGACCAACAGTCACAACGAAAAATATGATTTTGTGCTCTTAATCGATTACAGTTACATAATGTTTTGCTTCAACAGGCCTAAGGTTACCATTAATTGTAAGGAGCCAGGCTTTAAAGGGATTTAAAGTTGGTGTATACATACAGTCGTTAGTACAAACTCTGTTTATACAAAATTCTGGTTATAACAAACATAAAGCCTTGGTCCCGACTGTGCATTTATGTGCACAATGAATGGGACTGATGTTCCTCTTAATACAAAATTCTGATATAACAAACAATTTGGCTAGGTCCTAACGAGTTTGTTATAACGAGACTCGACTGTACATGTTTTGTTGGGTGTAGCACCTTGAACAAACATTTTCAAATTAAGTTGATAATTTTTAGTAATGAGCTTTACAATGAATCATCACACAACAAAAACAGCCCATGACAAGTAATCAACTAATTAATTTCAACTTTGGCGGGACGCTCCTTAAAACATATACCGTACCAACCTGTACAAAATGATATATGGTAGGCCTAATCTTTGGGCCTAACCTGCTTTACATGTACATGTACACATCTCTTGGTTTAGCTTCATATACAGATATTCCCGCCATGGTTAAGTCACGGTTTCGAAAAGCTAAGCACGTTGAGTTTCATGACGCTCAAAACGATAAGCGTTTAGCAACAACTTCCGTACACATCATAAAGTACCGCTCAGCGACAGCAAAAGAAAACGATAAATGCCAAATATATTACAGAATACATCAAACACTGTGAGATGACCTATAATCCCTGAAACTAATGATTGAATCATTGTTGGGTCAGAGTTGGTCGTGCTTGGGTCCGAGATGGTAGTGGTTCCGAGTTGGTAGTGGTTCCGAGTTGGTCGTGGGTCCGAATTGGTAGTGGTCTGAATTGGTAGTGGGTCCGAGTTTGCGTGGGCCCGAGTTGGCGTGGGTCCGAGTTGGCATGAGTTTAGTTGATTTGGGTCCAAGTTGACCGGAAACCAGATGCTGTAGACCTCTTTAGCATTGTGTAGATGCTGTAGACCTCTTAACCACTGTGTAGATGCTGTAGATTTCTTTAACCACTGTGTAGATGCTGTAGACCTCTTAACCACTGTGTAGATGCTGTAGACCTTTTTAGCACTGTGTAGATGCTGTAGACCTCTTAACCACTGTGTAGATGCTGTAGATCTATTTAGCACTGTGTAGATGCTGTAGACCTCTTAACCACAGTGTAGATGCTGTAGACCTTTTTACCACTGTGTAGATGCTGTAGATCTATTTAGCACTGTGTAGATGCTGTAGACCTCTTAACCACTGTGTAGATGCTGTAGACCTCTTTACCACTGTGTAGATGCTGTAGACCTCTTAACCACTGTGTAGATGCTGTAGACCTCTTAACCACTGTGTAGATGTTGTAAACCTTTTTAGCACTGTGTAGATGCTGTAGACCTCTTAACCACTGTGTAGATGCTGTAGACCTCTTTAGCACTGTGTAGATGCTGTAGACCTCTTAACCACTGTGTAGATGTTGTAGACCTTTTTAGCACTGTGTAGATTCTGTAGACCTCTTAACCACTGTGTAGATGCTGTAGACCTCTTAACCACTGTGTAGATGCTGTAGACCTCTTAACCACTGTGTAGATGTTGTAGACCTTTTTAGCACTGTGTAGATGCTGTAGACCTCTTAACCACTGTGTAGATGCTGTAGACCTCTTTAGCACTGTGTAGATGCTGTAGACCTCTTTAGCACTGTGTAGATGCTGTAGACCTCTTTAGCACTGTGTAGATGCTGTAGACCTCTTTAGCACTGTGTAGATGCTGTAGACCTCTTTTAGCACTGTGTACATAGATGCTGTAGACCTCTTAACCACTGTGTAGATACTGTAGACCTCTTAACCACTGTGTAGATGCTGTAGACCTCTTAACCACTGTGTAGATGCTGTAGACCACTGTGTAGATGCTGTATGCTGATTTTGTGTGGGGTATTCATTGTGTGCATGTGACCGTAAGAGAGGGTTCACGATTGGATATGCCAACTGTGTGTTCTGGAATTACATGACCGATTTTTAGTTCATCTATATGCACATCGCGCATGCTTCCATATTAAAGTTTTGTCACGTCGTAAGCAGGTTGTCCGTGATCAATCTAGCTTCATCCCTGCTGCCTTGTGAGGGCGCTTTTTTGGTGTAGGGTGTAGTGTAGCTACACGCACATAGTGCCAAATTTTTTGGTCTCAAATCTTGCGGGGTATACTAGTGTGGCCTCGTTATTGCTGCATTGGGAAGGATTTCCATATACGAAGTTCACTCAACTCAACACTCTGTGTACAAACCCTATGAGAGTGGACTGAAAAATTCTAAGTGTTTTCTAGGAAAATGCTTGTATTTTCTCACTGCTCAAATTGACTTTGATGACATGGAATTGCTATCTGCGGGCTTGTTAGTCAATACAGAGGAAAATTAGTGAACTTCGCATATGGTATTCTTGCCCTGCAGTAGGGGAGAAGGGCGGATACCAGACTTTGCCATAGGTCTGGGGGTAGTACAGGGCCAATGGGGAGAGGGGCAGGTACCAGACTTTACCCCTCTCCCTTTCCCCCACCCACTGGCCACGCCCCGCCCCTTGATCTCTCCCAATGATTTCCCTCCCCCTCCCAATAATCTCCCTCTCCCATGCAATGATCTCCCTCCCAAATATATCTCTCTCAATATCTCAGTCTCGAAATAAGGCCAGGCCCTCTATATTTATATTTTTCATTTTTGATCTTGTGTTAAATACGACTCGTACAAGTCTACTCCAACCCTGACTTGCAAAATATGAAGTGACTCAGGGTCACGGTGACACACTTTTGCAGTTGGCGTAAACATCTATTGAAATTCAATGGACCGTGATGAATTGCTTTTGTTAGTTGGGGCAGCCAGGATATGACTCATCGCAACGTCAGAAGCAAACAATGGTTGCTATTTTTAGTTCCTATATAAGCCAGATACCCTCACAGCGGATGGCCAGTCGGATTTATAAGGCGGAGTTCAGTGGTATCTAATCATATCCAGACTCGACAGCACTGTACAACTGTATAGCTTCATTTCCGAATACGAGCAGCTAAACTACCAACAGACCAACTTTCAAAGGTAATTATAATACGCTTATAACGTGTATTTTTTATACATCAGGTGTCCAATATGTCGGGGTGATTTGTGTGTAAAAGGCGAAAACCATAGGCGTCTTTACTTGTCAGCGGCCCCGAACACGTTGTAGTTGCGTCTTTTGCAATTTAACATGCCAGATACGAGTAAGGATGATTAGGCCCCAAATTATTATTACTGTATGTTTGTGTGTAACAAAATTTACTTATTAAGGCCTATTTCTCCTTTTTTTCAGATGAACTGTCCATCTAGTGTTGTAGATGTTACATACGGGCAAGATTTCGTCACATTGGCAAACAGCATGGTCAACACGGTGGGTGAATGGATCGTGGTCAAAATAGGAGATTTGACTCAGCAGTTAAAGAATGCAAAAACCTTTTGATATATGACAAACCAAAAAGCTATTTAAATGAGCTAATTTGAATAACAAAGAAAGAGCCACTCGGAGTGGCTTTTTACTGTATATATTAAGATGCCAGAAAAGCTATTTAAATGAGCTACTTTGAATGACAACGAAAAAGCCACTCGGAGTGGCTTTTTACTGTATATATTAAGATGCCAGAAAAGCTATTTAAATGAGCTAATTTGAATAACAAAGAAAGAGCCACTCGGAGTGGCTTTTTACTGTATATATTAAGATGCCAGAAAAGCTATTTAAATGAGCTACTTTGAATGACAACGAAAAAGCCACTCGGAGTGGCTTTTTACTGTATATATTAAGATGCCAGAAAAGCTATTTAAATGAGCTAATTTGAATAACAACGAAAAAGCCACTCGGAGTGGCTTTTTACTGTATATATTAAGATGTCATAAAAGCTATTTAAATGAGTTAATTTGAATGACTAAGAAAAAGCCACTCGGAGTGGCTTTTTACTGTATATATTAAGATGTATGAAAAGCTATTTAAATGAGCTAATTTGAATGACAACAAAAAAGCCACTCGGAGTGGCTTTTTACTGTATATATTAAGATGCCAGAAAAGCTATTTAAATGAGCTAATTTGAATAACAACGAAAAAGCCACTCGGAGTGGCTTTTTACTGTATATATTAAGATGTCATAAAAGCTATTTAAATGAGTTAATTTGAATGACAACGAAAAAGCCACTCCGAGTGGCTTTTTACTGTATATATTAGGATGTATGAAAAGCTATTTAAATGAGCTAATTTGAATGACAACGAAAAAGCCACTCGGAGTGGCTTTTTACTGTATATATTAGGATGTATGAAAAGCTATTTAAATGAGCTAATTTGAATGACAACAAAAAAGCCACTCAGAGTGGCTTTTTACTGTATATATTAAGATGTAATAAAAGCTATTTAAATGAGCTAATTTGAATGACAACAAAAAAGCCACTCGGAGTGGCTTTTTACTGTATATATTAAGATGTAATAAAAGCTATTTAAATGAGCTAATTTGAATGACAACAAAAAAGCCACTCGGAGTGGCTTTTTACTGTATATATTAAGATGTAATAAAAGCTATTTAAATGAGCTAATTTGAATGACAACAAAAAAGCCACTCGGAGTGGCTTTTTACTGTATAAATTATAATATATGAATATCAAATAAAGAGAACGTATGAATGATAGTTTTATCGAGTCCAAGTTCAATTATAATACAAAATCAATAGAGGGCGCTAATGGATATCAAAATAATATAAACCGAGGGCGGTTATGATAAATGATCGATTTATCGAGTCCAAGTTCAATTATAATAAAAGAAATCAACAGAGGGCGCCATTCATTGGTGGTGAGGTATTATAAACAGAGGGCGGTATTTAATTTTATGATAAGGAGTTCATGTACCGATAAAAAACAGAGGGCGCTATTAACGGGCACTAAGAGATCTGATTTCAATTATATAAAGAACAGAGGGTGATATTTAATTCTTTATTTAAAATTGCAATCATTTTTATTTAAAGTTTATTAAATAGATGGAATACTTTGGGACGTCACAACTTGGGGATAAGTGCGATCATCATATAATCATCGAGAATGGTTT
Source organism: Patiria miniata (assembly GCF_015706575.1). Taxonomy (NCBI): domain Eukaryota; kingdom Metazoa; phylum Echinodermata; class Asteroidea; order Valvatida; family Asterinidae; genus Patiria; species Patiria miniata. The sequence continues at coordinate 15,448,257 of NW_024037068.1, forward strand.
TTTAATTTGTGAAACGTGCGGTGAAATAGTTTCACGTTATTTTGATTTTTCGGCAGAAAATGCGCAAGAAGATCGTATCAATTGGTCAATTTTAAAAAGAAACAAAAGAAAAACTGTGGAAAAACTTATTTTGTCTGTTTGTCCAGAGCAAGACTTAGAAGATGTCCAAGAAACAATCAATAAATATAACGAGCTCGTTAATTACAAAACATTGAGGGGAAACGGATGTGTCAAACGGTCGTTAATAGCCGCGAGTTTCCATCACGTCATTGGATTAGACAAAGAACGAGTTAGAGATTTATTTAAAGTGACTCAAAATCAATTTAATAAAGCACTAAAAAGATACGATGACCACTACAATAAAGGCGGGGCCGAGGGTGTAGCCCCAAGAGGTGAAATAGAGGTATAACTCGGTGGATCGCTTTCATAATGTTTATTTACCGAGAATTTGAACTTGTAAGTTTTTCGATAAGAGATTTTTTTTCTTTTGCCAGCCGTTCGTCTACCCGTTTTTTAACTTCTTTTTCAAAGTCTGTATCGTTTTTAATTTTTTGAAGCTTTGTGCTGGTCTTTGTTCTAATTTTTTGTTTAAGCTCGTTAAATTTTGCGAGCTCTCTCGTAATCAATATAAACTCTTCGTGCGATATATCTCCGTCGTTGATGGCTTGAGACACGTATTCTTCAATCGTGTTAAGTTTGGAGTCTGCTAATATTTTAATCTGGTCATGCTTTTTTAGCTTGGCGGATAATCGCTTAGACGCGATTCTAAGCAGAATATCTACACCAAAAGCGCCTATAAACGTTCCTTCTAGCACCAATCCAACGGGGGCTGATATAACACCCAAGAGAGCGGGAATACTGACAGCCCTCGCTATAGCCCCCAATCCTTCTAATCCTATCTCTACGTAATTAATAGTGTCGATCACTCTCTTTATTTTTTTATAAGTGCGCTCTCGGTGGTCTCTCTCTTTCAAGATTAAAGATCTAATCTCTTCAATCTTTTTAAGTCTGTACACTTTTGTTTCTTCGTTACTATTTAATCGGAGTACATCTCCAGAAATATCGGGGTATAACGCCTTACCATCTACACTCATGTTTTTAATATAAAAAGATTTTAAAATTAAAAGATCTCCAACTCGATAATGATACCCTCACCCTTATTGTTGAATACCTGTCCTTTTTCACCGCTGATAGAAAATGTCAGTTTGTCGATTATACCGTTTTTAAGATTTTTGAATCCCTCGGCTCTATCAATATCGGGTTTGCGCGTAGCCACGGGTACGATTTTTAAGATGTCAGAAGGACGACCATTAAAAAAGTTTTCACTCGTACTTAATTGCGGGCAGCGAATAAACAAAAATTTAAACGGATTAACGTCGTAAGACCCCGTATACACCACTTTGGGTACCAGTCTTCCTTTGGGTAAATTGAGTAATCGAGATACTTCTCTGTTCAAGCGCAATTTGAGATTTACGTCGGTTATCACCAATGTCACCTTTTTAGATTCTCTAAATATTCGAAAACTTACCCCGGGTATAGAATTTAAAATGAAATCGAACCAATCGACGTCGTACCACCCCGGTGCTATGATGACCGAACCGGTGACTCCGAGTGGCAACGGCGCTAAATGACTCGGAAGAATAAAATCTAAATCCTCACCCGTCACGATAAGACTTCCCCTTATAATTACCCCTGCTTCCCTACTATCTCTCAACTCGCTCAACTCGCTCGCACCCATTTTTCCTTCAATAAACTTTGAAGCCAATTCCTCACCTTCAAAGATTTTTCTTTCTCTAACATATAATAATCTTACTAAAGATTGAAGCGTATTAAGTTCTAATTCAGTTTTTGGTATTTCTGAAGACATGGCGGCTAAAATCAACCCTCGCCGTTCAGCTATAATAGCTCTTTTTCTTTTGTTTGATTCTAAAACGGATTCTAGTCTATCGTCTTCGTACGCTTTTATAAGATCGTTTATAGTTTTTTGTAAAACATTTTCATCGTTAATTAAAAAGTGGTATGGTATATCGGGTAACAATCGCTCTATAAAATCTCTATCTGGCGTTCTTATGTGTACATCTGAAAGAAACTCCGCGGGTATGGGGGGAGGTTTATCTGTGGTAAACGCGGGTCTCCCATCTATTTGCGTAAACCAATCAATCTCCGTGGCGCTGGAAATATTAAAATATCCGGGGTTAAACATTAGCCTTTTTACGCGTACAGATTTTTGACCGTTTAAATTATCTACGACGTCTTCTAATTTAAACGTCTGCTCATTTTGAAACAAGTGAAACGAATGCATTTATTTTAAAGTCTTTTTATATTAAAACTGAAACTAAAATAATGAGTGATTTTAAGTCGTTAAAAAAGCAGATACAATCGATAGCCGATCAGGTAACGAAACAAGTAAATCAAAATGTAGCCAAGGCAACCGAGCTAAAGCATCAAGCTGCACCCCAAGCAAAGTTTTTAAACAGCACTAAACCCAGTGAACTGGAAGTTATAGTTAATAATACCAACGGGTTTTTAACCTTGTTCCCCGACTTAACCTCAGACTATAAATTGTCTCGCATCACAACGGATGAGGATGTAGATCGTTGGAAATCACACCCCATGTCGTTTTATCAAAATCAGTTAAATTTTGCGATCTACTGCGCTACTACGGGCTGCGGTGTTGGATTCGATCTTTTAAACGCGAGCAACCGTTACGTTTGGGCCATCTTTAACTTTCATTTATATTTTACGGTTAGAAAGATCCTGTACGACTTTGCCGCTCCTTTACCGGGGGATGACGCATTTAAAGCTCTAGACAACAGTTATAATCTCAGAGCTTTTACCGATACCTGTTTGTTGTTTGGCATAGATCAAAACAAGTCTTTTAAACAGACGAGAGACACAAACTCTAACGGTTTAGGTATAGCTTATTACTGGGACACGTCTTACGTACCCGTACCCGGAAACGATTATGATACAACCGACCTTAATCTCGAGTATAGTCAGTATCGTAAAAATATGATGGGTGGAACTAAAATGGGGTTTGGTTTGGAAGATCCACCCAAGGGTTCGGGGCGTTACAGCGATTACACCGTAGCCTTTATCGAACAAAATGAATCGGTACAAAGGGCTTGGTTAGATTTTATACCCGACACGAGTTCGTTTACCCCCGCGGGAATCATAAAGATCAACGAATCGATCAGATCTTACGTGTACGCTTTACTCGGTGCGCAGGCTCAAACAAAAACGAGCGTATTATCACCAGGCACCGGATTAGACGCTCAGAGACAATTTAACGTCATCGTTGAAGATATCATCAATGCAGTAGACGACATGGAAACGAGTATCAATCAATTCCAAGACTCTTTGCAGTATGCCAGAACGCCTCTAAATTTTGTCGTGAAACCGGGGTTGTATTTAATTCCATCGGATATGAACTTGAGGGTTGGAACGCACGACGGCTATAACAACAATCTTCAAATCGCTACCCAGATTATGAAAACTGGTTTGGTGCCAGATTTAAACTCACAACCTCAACCGGACGACTCTTTTGATGACACCGATGACGTCGCGCCACCAACACCCCCAGAGCCTATGACCGATGTTGTATCACCAACACCAACACCAACACCAACACCAACACCATCACCATCACCAACACCAACACCTACAGTTTTAACCCAAGAACCCACGAAACTACAAACTCACCAAGACGAAAAATTATCGTTGACGGTAGGAATATTAGCTATCGTTGGCATGGGTATTTTAGCTTACGAGGCAACGCGATAAGTCACACTCTAATCTCACCAAAAAAAATTAAGCCTTACCAACTTTGTGCTGGTAAGGCTTATTTTTTTTGTTTAAACTTAATTACAACTATTACTACCATCGTTTTTGCAGGTACGCAAACACCAAGGCTCCCACACCCAAAAACAAAGCCCACACGTGTTCGGCCAACCACGATACGGACTTACTCAGCGCGTTAAATATCCAACTTAGTACGCTGCCTATGATACCCGGCAGAGCACCCAACGCGCTCACTCCGAGTTTTTGAAGAGCAGATGCAAAATTAGCGAGTTGTTTTGAAATCCACTCTTTGATACCGCCTTTTGGTGGTGTTGGTGTAGGTGGCGCGGTTGGGGCACCCACACCTCTCACGCTAGCGACGATGCTACTCACTATGGTGCTGATGGCTAAACTCAAAGCGGCTAAAATACTCACTACGGTCACACCTTGTTCTCTAAACAGAGTTCTAATCTTTTCCGCCAGAGTCGTGTCGTCGCCTAATATTTTATTAATCGTTTCTTTGATTCTAGCGATCTGACTTTTGAGCCCTCTTTCGTTGGTTTTTGCAGCTTCTAATCTGGCGGATCTTTCAGCGTCTAAGTCGCTCAATTTATCGTTTAACTCTCGTCGTTCTTCTTCGCTGATCCTATGATCACCTAATTCATGTTCGGCATCGAATATCTCTTGGTCTAGTTCTGTGAGACGCGCTAAATTAAGTTCTAGGTTACCTCTCAACGTCTGAAGACTTTTGTCTAAACCCTGGAGTTCTCTGTAATTTAATCCTTCCGTTTGAGCGCTGGTGTCGCGTTGTAAATCGTCTATAATCTCGGTTACCTCATCGGTGGCTCTGGGTAGTTCTGTCAAGGGGATACTCTCGGGTTGTACTTTTTCGAGTTTATCTTTTAGTTTGGCAAGTAGTGTTGGTTTATAGTCAACGATTTTGAGGGTGTCGCGAATAAATGCGGTACCATATTTATTTTGTAAGGTACTTAATTTGTAATATATTCTTTGACCACCTCGTCTATAAGATAATGGTTCTCGACCTTTATATGTTTTAACGTATAGATTTCTGTCTTTACCAATTTCAAAATCGTTGGGGTCGATAAACGCGGGGTCTATATTATTTTGTTTGTAAAATGAATCAACATCTTCTTTTATTAGTTCTATAGATAATCTGCTTATTGTTCCCGTGCCGAGGACGCTTTCTGTGTCTAGCGGTGGTGTAGTAGTATCAAAGTCGTCATCTACATTGGTCTCTGCTACATAATCATCGTCATAATCATCTGTTCTTTCATAGTCTGGATCATAAAATCCTCCCTCATCCATTTATTTAATAAACCTATTTAAATTATGCCGTTTTCATTATACTGCCCGGTAGTATACCCTGGGTCACCAACCAATTTTGCGTGGCCAGAGCTCCACTTATAATGCCCGTCAATTTAGCCGCATCTTCTACGCTTAGTTTGCTTAAATCCGGCGCTTTTATTTTGAGTAGTTTAGCTCCTACCATGGCGTATCCCATCACCAGACCCGATATGACGGCTCCGTGATAAATCGTATTAGCTATTCCGTTTGTGTCAAAGTTACTCATCGTTTTTAATATAACAATTTTTAAATTGCTGGTTTATTCCATGTCTAGCGTTTTGGGGGCGATGGGTGTAGTGGGTTGCGTGACTACCGGCACTGGCTGTACTACCGGCGCAGTCACCCTCCTTTTTAGTACCAGCAGCCCCACTCCTATTATAGACGCTATAGCTCCCCACATCGCCCAAGAGTTGTAGTCTGGTGAGCTCGTAGCTTCGTCCGATGTTACGTTCATTTTTGCTAATTTTAATTTCATCTGTCTATTGTGCTCGGCTAAAGCTTTACCCTGCTGAATTCGTTTAGGATTTTTAGTCTTGGTCACTCTCGTTACCGTCGGTGACGACGTTGTTTTTATCGGTTGAGGCGTCTCTGTCTCTGCTGGTTGAGCTGTGATCGCTGCTTGTTGATCTTCCATTTATTATATTAGGTTTATTAAATTTCAAATGTTTTGTTGTGATTATCGTAGCAACAAGGGGTGATATTAAAGTTCCGTACTTGTAACAAACGTCGCTCAACATACCAGCCATACTCGCGCTTATAATAGGATCAGAACTCAAGTCGTTGGTGAGTTCTTCTTCAGAATCTATAGTGACGTTATATCCTAAAACTTGTACGGGTGTAACCACAGCTAACACTCTCGAAAATAGACTTAAAGTGTATTTACCAACGGTTTTAACAATTTCATTTCCAAATTTAGTTTCGTACAGATGATACAGCTTTTCGAGTTCTTTACTGTCAAGAGCTTCGATTTGTTTAACGGTGTATTCCTTTCCCAAGTACTTTCTAGAGTTTCCAGCTGCTACGACACCGCACAAACGATCTTTATGTTCTGCGTTGTGATCTTGTTCGTTTGTTAAAGTCAGTTTTAGGTCTTCCATTTAATTAGAAAGGAGTTTAATTTTGTTGTGGCTGTTGCAACTTTGTTACAAAGGCAAAGGTACTCGTAGGTGTAAAACGATAAATTAATCGATATGACGATAATAGCCAAGAACTGCAAATACTCGAATATTGCTATCATTTACTAACAGCAAAATATAATTTTGTTGACGTTTGTTGATTAACAAATTGTAACGCTTGTGTAGTTTGTTGAATAGGTTGCTACTAAGCTAGTTATTAATTGTTACTCACCTAGTTATTAATTGTTACCCACCTAGTTATTCATTGTTACCCACCTAGCTATTAATTGTTACTCACCTAGCTACTCAAGTAGCTCGTAACTAACTGGAGGTTCGGTGTATACGACCAATTTACTATATTTCACATCTCTCAAACGTCGTTTTATATAATCTCGTTCTTCAATGGGTACGACGTCATTTTCGTCTAACGCTTGATCAAACGATGTTTTATCTTTGCAGTAAAATAAAGCCAACCAGGCCGTGTTTTCTCTATAATCTTTTAAAACGCTGTTGTACTTTTGGGTCAGTAACCAACAGCTGTGATTTACGTGTCTTCCGCTAAACGCCATCTTGCTTAAAGCGCACGTCTTTTTACGATATTTAATCTCTTGATCCGAAGAGCAATCGTCCACGATAAACAGCGTGGCAACACCTTCGAATATTTTACTGTAAAAATCGATCGCTTCGTTGAGCGTCATCTTGTACAATTCCGGATCGCAGAGGTATACCTCGGGATCTGCTTGAATCCACTTTCTTTCGATGTACGTTTTGTTTTTAAATATGGTAGGGCAAATGATGACTATCGCTTCAAATGTATTTTTATAGTCTGACTCTAACAGATCCAAAATCCATTTGGTTTTACCCGAATTTGTTTTGCCGACGATTAAAGCGCAATGCGGTTGTGTCATTTTAACTTAACAGAGATTTAAAATTTCCGTCTTCCAAGTTCAATTGAGCATCCATGACCAAAAATACGTACATCGTGAGGTCACCTTGACTTTCGGCTTCTCTGTTAAATTGAATGTTGATGCCTCCTCCGTCTCCGAGTTTCCTACCGGATCCGTGAGCGGAATTGTCGTCGTTACTTCTAAAATCGAGCCACAGACCGTACTTGTCTTTTAGGTAGTCTCCGAGGTCAAAACCCGTCAAATTTAAGTCTTTAGCTACTCCGCGCCCGCTTTCGGTATCGCTGTCTCCAAAGAACTTGCTAATTTCATTCCAGTGTTGATACTGAAACATGCCTTGACTGTAGAGTTGATTGGGTTTACCTTCTACGGTCACTGATGTTTTGGTTATTTTTGGATTGTAAAATCGCTGCGGGTTTTTGACCGCGGGATCTTTAAACAAAAACAAAATACCCTTGAGACTCCTGATGGGTTGATTGACGCTGACGTTCCAAAGCGTGTCCGATTTGTTGACGGATCTAACTTCTAGCGAGTGGATTTTATCAAACAGATATTGCATTAACCCCTTGTGTTTATTCCTGATGGTGATAGCTAGGTCTCTGTTGGTCACCACTTCGTATTCGAGAGACAAGTCTGAGATAGAATACATCGCCGCCGTATCTGAACTGTTGACTACTTTTTCGTGATCGTTAAACTTTATCTCGTACGTCAGAGGTTGTTTTAAACCGCTGGGGTAAAAAGGGTGATGCGAAGTCAGTATGTCAATGTCTAGGGGAATACAATATCTGTTACCATAGGCATCCGCGATAGCCTGATCTTTACCGCTGTTGGCGCCCGCGTTAGCATCTCCAGCCCCAATTCTTAGTTTAGACACGTTTTCTTTTTCTATGCCCGAGTACGCCATGTTTCGAGTTGCCGAGCTGTTGATCCAATTGTCTTTAAAGTTGTGGTACACGTCGGCGTGACGATAACTCACGATTTCGTGACCTTGAAGCCTGACGCTGATTTCGCTGACTAAATTTCTGGCCAAATTGCTAAAAATGGTTCTATTGTCGTCGCTTCCACCTTCGAGTTCTAAACTAAAAGCTAGTTTACAAGTGCCGGGTACGATCACGTCGTCTACGCCCAATTGAGGAAACTTAACTCTCAGCGTTTGCCCCGCCGATATACTACTGGGATTGTGGGTAATGACCACCTCTTTTCTCTCACCCTTGATAGATCTGGGTATTTTTAATAGTCTACTGGGATTGAGCTTTTTTCCGTACGCATTCATTTTATTTATACGAGTTTTAAATTTAAAGATATCTATAAGCCAAGAAACCCACCAAAAGCGTTCCTCCCGCGATAAACACCAGTTCTCTTTCTATTTGTTGGTCGCTAGGCTCGTAAAAATCTTCGAGTTTGGGTTCGCGTTGCAGTCCTACGGGTAGTTTGGTAGATTGTCCACTCACCTCGTTGTAGTAACGCAACGCTCGGTCTACGTTGGAAAATGTTTCTTTAGAGGCATTTTGTTTTCTGATACGTTCGTTGAGAAAATCTAGATATTTCGTTCGTTCTCGTTGCCACTTATCTTTGGCGGCCGAGAGTTGTTCTATCGCTAAATCGTGTCTCTTACGCTCCTCGTCGGCATCACTCTGTTTCAGACTTGAAAATAAAAAGTTTGAACCCGTAAAAGCTAAAGCGTTGACGATCGCGCCTCCAACCATCATAGCAAAGCCAGACATATTATTATTATAAACGTCTTTTATATTAAATAATATGCAAACATTATCTAAACTGTATTATAGCCCGAGTGGTTATTGGAGAGGTGAAAGCGCCGTCGACCATTTACACGATAAAACAAAAATCGATAAAAAGGTAATCAGAGATTGGCTTAAAAAACAAGCGATCTGGCAAATTTATCTACCGGGTCCCGCGTATGTACCCAGACCTACGAGTACATCGCAAGAGTTTGAAACACCAAACGATTTTCACCAAATGGATGTGCTATACCTACCCTGGGATAAAGTAAAACGCAAGACTTATAAATACGCTTTGACGGTTGTCGACGTAGCGAGTCGATACCACGAAGCAGAACCTTTGGTTTCTAAAACGGCGGATTCCACCCAAGATGCTATCGTCACGATTTACGCGAGATCTCCTTTGAGTTACCCTAAAACGTTGAGAGTAGACGCCGGTACCGAATTTAAAGGCGCATTTAAAAAATGGATGACCTCAAAAAACGTCGAGATTATCGTAGGTGAACCAGGAAACCACCGATCGCAGGGTATCGTAGAAAGATTTAATCGAACGCTAGCCGAGAGACTGTTTGGTCATCAGTACGCTCAAGAAATGTTAAATCCCGAGAGTAGAAACACGCAATGGGTCGAGCGATTACCCAGCGTGATCAAAGCTATAAACGATGAAACGACGAGATTAATAGCTAAAGCACCGTCAGAGGCGGTTAAACTAGAACAGGTCCGGCAATCGCCGGCTAACCCCGTTAAAACAAAAGAGCAACAATTACCGCAAGATGCTATGGTTAGATATTTATATTACCCGGGCGAGCAAGAGGGTGGAACCTCGAGAAGAGCCACGGACCCCATTTGGAGCGTAGACATCTTCAACGTGGAAAAAAGAACGAGTCAATTTAAAATGATTAACGGTAAAAAAGTCACGACGGGTCCTACTCTTTATTACCTTCAAAACGGCCCAAAAAGGAGTTTTGTGAGACAAGAGCTTCAAGTCGTACCCGAGGACACGCAATTACCGCCGTAGTGACCAAAAGCCAGCGTGTTTATACCATCCGGTAAAATGTACCTCTTTGTGTCCAACGGACTCAACGATAGTTTATTTAGAGATACGGTGTAAAGGATGTGATTTTCCGATCTAATGTGAGTCATGGTTTCATAATGAGATTTCTTGTTTAAGATGCAGTCGTAATAGTGTCGGTGTTTTAATTTCTTAGAGGTAACCGATTTTGTGACACCCTTGGCTTTTTTCAGGTTGATGTCAGCGGTTAAAATGGAGTACATTTTAGGTCTTATACAAACAACTTCTTTGACTATTTTACCTCCAAACTCGTCTTTAAATTTACCGATCACTTTCTTATTGGTTGGGTCGTACAAAGGATGATCCGTCGGATAATTCGAAAGGTCGTATTGTTGCCCGTTTTGCTGCATATCTTTGTATACGTCGTCAGTGTGCACTACGAGTACCAAACTGTCCGTATCTGTGTACATCAACCTGATTTTCTCTTTGTACTTGTCTTTCAAATGGTTGTAATAAAAATCGTACATCAGCGTCTTAGATAGATCCAAGATACTCACTCCGCAATAGATTGGTTTGTTTAACACGGTTTTAGTCTTGTACTTTTCGACAAATGACAATTTGCATTCTGAAAATGACGTCGTCGTTTTGTAGCTCGGTTTCTGTATAATTTTTTGGTATTTATCTCGATCGTCATCGTTATTGTCTCTGAGCAGGTAACCGTCAATCCGGTTTCTGACGTTTTCCATCGTCTTACCAAACACGCTGTTATTCATCAGTTTAAAAAAGTCTTTCTCAAAATCAGAGGTCGCTTTTGTTCGGAGTTGCGTGTTTTTGTCTATGTAAGATGCCATCCAAGGAGCTTGTTTAAATTGCAACACTCGATGTACCTTTTTAAGTTTCAAGCCGAGTTTGAGATACAACTGCAACGTGACGTAGTGCAAAACATATTTTTGTTTAGGATTAAGGGTACACGTTAATTTTTGCACGTTGCTACTAGGTTCGGTATCCAATAACTCGTTTTGATAATCAGACATCCATTCTTTTGGTATGACGATATTTTCTGGCGCTAGGGGATAATCGTTGTGCAGGTCGTGGAGATTATCCGGGTAATCGAGGTCTACTTCAAAGCAGTAACCGGTGTTTGACGTTTTCCTGAGAGATAATATCTTAGACTCGGTAAACGTTTTTGTAGACGCCCATTTAAAGTCTTTGTACGGCAGGTATTGACTCATGGCCCAGCCGTACAGATTGTTTGCATCGAGGTAGGTGATGTAACTCGACGGCTCGTTTGGATTATGGTCGGGTAGGTATTTGTTGTTGGCTTTGTGGTATCTCATACCACCCACGCTTGAGATACCACCTCTTTTTGCTTTTTCAAAAAATAAATGTTTGTCTACGTCTTGCAATAGTTCGAGTTTAATTTCCGAGTGTTTTAACAAGGCATCCCACGACAATCCTGGTGCTGTATAGTAATTAGCCGGATCTAACGCGTAGTTTGTAATGCACGTTTTCCTAAAGTTTTCAAATACGCATGCCAGTAATAACGTATCGGTAGTGACGTACAAATCGTGATATTCCCCCATGTTTTTAACTTTAAACTCGTTCCACGTCAGTTTAGCTCTGTCGTAGTCCTCTCGCGATATATTTTCGTCTTTTAGGCTGCTGTAAAATTGTTCGATGGGGGGTAGGCTGGTCTCTTGAAATCTGTCAAACGAGTCCATGTATTCATACGGATAAACTCCTTTTTGTAACAACGAGTCGATATTTTGACGATTAAAATGTTCTCTGAGTAGTTTAAACGACTCTCTCGGACAAGCTTTAGATAATCTATCCAACGAAGACGCCATAAAATTAAACGAGTCTATAAATCGCATATTTCCGATCGAAAACGAAATATACTTTTCTGAATTTCTAGCGATAACTTGTATTTCCTTTTCATCGTACTCTGAAATACTCTGCATGATCAAGTGAGCGTCGTAATTTTGCAGATTGTGAAAGACGACTGGTATGGGGGTAAAACCTGGTTTAACTTGTAATTTTAGATTGCAGTAGGCGTGCGCGGTACCTCTATATCTACCCGTGACGTGGCAGTGATCTCTCACCTTTCTAAATTTGTTGATTTTCTTTTTGCATTCGAGGCATTTAGACTCTGTAAATCCATTTTTGTTTTCGTACTGATGTTCTTTTATTTGTTTTTCTGTTTTTGGTTTTTGGGGTTTCTGGCACTGACAGTTGCTCGAGTAATTGGGATAAATTGGTTTCTCGCAAATCCAACACGTGTTTGTTGTATCATGATGTTCTTTAGCTCGCTCATTAAATTTCATGGGTTGGGGTTTTTTAAATATGCAATTTATGTCGCTTTGTATTTTTAACATTTTATTTACAAACTTTGATACAGCATCTTTACCTCTATAAGTCTCTTGATACGCATTGGTGCCGTCGCATCTAACTACTACCAACGAGTAACCGCTAGCTTTGTGAATGTTTGTCTTTTGCGTGTTGTTCTTTTTATCGTCCGAGTTTTTTTCTAATATCGATTCAAAGTCGGCGTAAACTACAAACGGTGCTTTTTGTTTAAACCTGTAGTTTTTAAATTCTAATGTTGGCACATCGTTTTCGTCGACTATCCACTCGTTATTTACATATTTTTGCTTAGCGGTAGGAAATACAATCTTTGACGGATGTGTATCTATACCGTTACAATCGGCCATGTGTCTATCTAATTTTACTTGCGTTCTATAATGACTCAGGCACCTTCGACAAAAATATTTCTTACTTTTATCTTTTGTAACGTTGTGAATCAATCTCGAAAAGTTATTTATCCAGCAGTAGTGATGCTTGTCGCCCTCAGAAAACAAAAACAGATCGATAGGTCGTGACTCTGGTTTGTAGTTTTTAGACACGTATAACGGATATATTTCCCCCTCATAACCGTATACGTTTATCGTTAAATTATTTTGTCTTTCTATCTTTGGTATCTGGTCGATCGGTGTTGGAAAGTCTACGCCTTTAAATTTGAGTCCGTCGTCTTTGGTGTATACAACAGGTTCTTCTTTATGAATTTTATATTTAGGATCGTTTTTTATGTTATTTTTTACTTTATCCGTATACAACCCAAGAGCAGCTCTCAAACACCATCTCAAACACTCGTCGTCTTTGTTTTTAATGTTAATCATCGCCGTTTTCTGTTTGATACATTTTGGTAGGTCAATATAAGAACTACCTCTCACAGGGTTAAACCTGTTGATGTTGATATACAACGCCATTATCTTTTTTAAAACCCAACCCGATCCTTGATTCGTATACCTTTCATCCTTTTTAAATATCTGGTCGATGTCTTCTTTTAAAACCTGTTTTATTTGACTTTGATTTAAAACGACTCTCTGATCGGTAAAATGTGTAGCTTCGATCGTTTCGATCGTACCATCGGGTTTGGTTTTTTCGTATTTTATTTTGATTGTGAGCTCCATTTTTAAACCTCTCAGCTCTCTCAATTCTGACTTGATTTTATTTACAATTTGATCTTTGTGCGTATCAAAAAACTTGACTAAATCGTCGTTAAAAAGTCTAGGAATCAGTTCCCAGTTTCTAAAGTTGTTTCTAAATCTTCTCGTCGCTCTAAACTCAGCCTCTTGAAAATCCTCGGGTTGCCTAGAGTTTTGAATCGCCGATAGTAAATCTTTTTTCAATAATCGACCCTTATAACCCGACGGGTTATATTCTAGATCATAATCGTCTACAATCTGTTTGAGCTCATGTAGCTTCTTTTTCCTCAAGTTTCTAAATTGAGCTTCGTATTTTTTTATCCCGTTGATGTAGACTTTACGCGTAAGAGCAACATTTTGATCGTACGGTATATTATATCGCTGGACGTAATCGCGCAGCGTGGCTTTATTCCATCTAGAAAATCCCTTAACGATTGGCTTGATCATACTCATCATTTATATATATCAATATAATTTTTTTTAATTTTTTTTAAGAGGTCAGACTTTTGGATTTATAAGCAATCAGACTCACCGGCTGGTGAGGGAGATCTTCAAGACGAGAGATATTGAGCCCCGGTTTTGGCTTGGGGCTGAGATATCGGGAGGGGCGGGTGGGGTGGGGGCGTGGCTAGAGGGTGGGGGAAAGGGGGAGGGATAAAGTCTGGTACCTGCCCCTCTCCCCATTGGCCCTGTACTACCCCCAGACCTATGGCAAAGTCTGGTATCCGCCCTTCTCCCCTACTCCTGCATTGTGCCTCTGGCCACATGCGAAGTACGGTACCCCGACCTACTGGGGAGTTTGTCCAAAAATGTGCAAATTGTTTAACATGTACCATTGTGGTACAAGTACGGACGCCACTTTATACATGTTACATGTATATGCCACCAGAAATGTCAGTTTTCACCTCACCTTGTGATTTTATTGAAGACAAATTCATTAGACTTGGCAAAACTGAAAACATGTTGGGAGTCCCAATCATCCAGCACCTTGGGGTCATTAGTTTTCACTATTTCCCGACAAACCATGTTGTACTTTTAAAGTATTGCATTACAGATCAGAAGGCTACCGGTATTCTATGTTGGATAAATTTTCAATAAAACTATAATAGAACGTAACGTACGAATGGATTTGTTCCGACAATTCTTTCCATTTCTTCTATTGTTATGCAAATTGGTCTGCAAAAGCGCATCCACTATGTAGTAAACAGATTAGCCTTGACCTTTGACCTTCAATGTAAACTTTGTCATGTTTGCAGGCCCACTAGTTTAAACGCCTCACTATTTACCCTAAAATAGTCTGATACATACCTGTACATGTAATTTATAAGCAACCAATCCAGAACTACGTATATAATCATGTGACACCATTATGTCATCCTGCTATCCTGGGGAATTCCCATGGACTGCAATCCTGAATTGCAACACACGAGGAAACCAAAAATAGTTTATGTCCTGGTACGAGCGGACACGTTAGACACTTTCCTGAATGACTACAAAAACATGTGTTTTCAAATGCCAGGGACTAGGAGGTAGGGCAGACTAGGATCTTGAGTGGAAAAAAAAACATACAAAACAAAATCAGGCCAACTTTACTCACTGTTTAGATGGCAAACTTCTCCAAATTTTCATGAGGCAAAGACAAGGTCCTCAGTATTTCACCAGCAGAGTTTGAAGTCTCAATTCAATTTTTACCCTAAATGGTAATTTTAATCCTCCAAATTCCTCATGGCGGTTTTGGAGGATTGAAGATGAATGGTGTTTGAAAAAAAAAAAGGATTGAGGAGGATTGAGGAGGATTGAGGATGAATGGTGTTTGAAGAAGAGTAGGATTTCGGATGATTGAGGATGAATGCATTTTTTGAGGCAGGACTGTCTGACGATTTTGAAGTATTGAGGTGCTGGATACCCTTCATTTGAACATTTGAACAAAATGTTGGAGGATTGAGGAAGATTGTGGATGGTTCCTACAAAATGTAGCAAAAAGGCCCTGGGGGTTAGGGTTACTAAATCACATGAAAATCAATATTTGGTGCAAAAAGATGAGACAAACTGCATTTTCAGATTTTTTTTTTTTAAACTTAGACTTGCCTGTTGATATAGTGGCAACCTCAACTTTGTCTTAAAAAAATGCTTAGAGGTTTTCTGGGCTGATATTTCTCCCTGATTTGTGTTTTGCCTGATTTCTTCAATCAACATCAAGGTCTCAGTCTTGGCTGGTCTGATTAGGCAGGTATTTTTTTCCAACCTAATAGCGCTACAGGTGCATTTTCGAATATTATAGTTTTCGATCATTTGACCTGGCATTTGATCGAATATTTGAATATTCAAACATTGACATTGAGGTAAAAAATTATAAAGGTAACATTTGGACATGCACCTATATTTGTTCGAGACAGCAGACTAGTTGATGTATGACATGTTATTCAAATTAAAATTCCCCACAGAAGCTTTCAAAACATACTTATGACTGTCCACAAATATTTTGCATTTGATGAAGAATAAAACCACTCAACTTATTTCAATATTAGGTTTTGCCCTTCAACCTAATAATAATATTAATAGGCCTATATAAAGTAACTAATCAAACACTCGACTTAAACAACTTACATGTTAACTTACATCACGGAGGTTTCCATCGTCTTCTTGAGACCACTCACTTTTTCAAATATTCTCTTTAAAGGGAATATACAACATTTGCAAACATCGAACAATAAAATTACCAAGTTTTTAACGAAATACCTTACTAGGATGTTGGTAAATGACAGTCCCAAGCATCTTGTAAAATTATGGCACCTGGTGTGAAGTCATTTTCAAGAAAATTGTATTTTTGTATACATTTCCAACGGTGGTCGGCCAACCAGCGTTGGAAAAACCTAACTATTTTTCAACTACTGCTCCAAATTTACCATTTTTTCAGTCCAAATTTTGTTTGCTATCACTATTGGTTACATGTTCATAAACGGGTGCAGGCCAGCTAGACTGGTTCCCTTGCTTTACAATTTTCCATCATCTATAAATTGATCTATTTTATCTTTTGTGGAGTCAGGGAACCAGACTACTTGAACATTTTTGTTTTTCTTGGTTATTCCAACCTTTTCGAACACAAAACTTCAAAAATGTCAGTGTAACAATATTTGATCTATTATACTAACCCCTCAAATAGTTCATTTCTGAAAGTTACAGCAAAAGCCAATGATGTACATTCCCTTTAAATAAAATGCTATTTAGATATATTCAGTGGATGATTGTACAGGGTGTTTAAAAAAAAGGAAACCCAACTTCAAATAATGAGTATGGACAGACGATATGTTTACTGGCTATAAAACTGGTATCATCTGAAAGCGTCATCTCTATGCCTTTCAATGATACCGTGTTTAGGTTTTCTGAGTCATGCATCACTGAGCATCATTGTCTTGAAAACTGGATGCAAAAATGCAGTTGGTTCACTTTCATAAAAAAAACACTGGGCACGGTGTGCCTATTGTTACAGAAATGTCTGTGAAATGGCTTGAATGTTAAAGGGAATATACATCATTGGCTTTTGCTGTAATTTTCAGAAATGAACTATTTGAGGGGTAAGTATATAATAGATCAAATATTGTTACACTGACATGTTTGAAGTTTTGTGTTCGAAAATGCTGGAAAAACCAAGAAAAACAAAACTGTTCAAGTAGTCTGGTTCCCTGACTCCACTAAATATAAAATGGATCAATTTACAGATGCCGGAAAATTGTAAGGTAAGGGTACCAGTCTAGCTGGCCTGCACCCGTTCATGAACATGTAACCAATAGCGAACAAAATTTGGACCGAATTAATGGTGAATTTGGAGCAGTAGTGGTAGTTGAAAAATAGTTAGGTTTTTCCAACGGTGGTCGGCCGACCAGCGTTGGAAATTTTTACAAAAATACAATTTTCTTGAAAATGACTTCACACCAGGTGCCATAAATTTACAGGATGCTTTAGACTGTTATTTACCAGCATCCTAGTAAGGTATTTCATAAAAACTTGGTAGTTTTATTTTTCGATGTTTGCAAATGTTGTATATTCCCTTTAATACTCGGGAAAATGGCACATTGTTTTGAACATGGCTTGGTCAAAACGAGAAATTCATGACAAACAATAAAATCCAGTTTTGAAACCAACCCGACTTGTTTTTTGGTTTCTTTTTATGCACTCGTATCTTCTTGAATAATTATTCTCATGCACACCATGCCTATTGTGTTTGATATGAAAGTGAACCAACTGCAATTTTGCATCAAAATCTCATGACAGTGGCGCTCAGTGATGCATGACCCTGGAAATGTAAACAAGATATCATTGAAAAGCATAGAGATTATTATCAGATGATACCAGTTTTATAGCCAGTTAACATTTAGTCTGTCCATACTGGTTCTTCGAAGTTGGGTTTCCTTTTTATTGAAACACCCTGTATATTGGGGTATTCAGTATTTTGTCTGTGATATTTTGCAATTTAGTAGTAGAAACATTTATTTCAATGTTGCCATTTCCACACAATCAACAATAAAATGTTACAATGCCGTGTTAACGTATTATACAGAGCAAAATGCAAGGAGTTAAGTAATTGTGTATAATAATGTACAGGGATCAATACTAGACAAATTTACGACAACATTTAGGTATAAGGTGAAGTGTCACGCTTTTGTACCCTAACCTATCGACAGACAAGTGGACATGACCAAGGAAAACAGAGACAGTGACAAAGGACAAAATGGACAACAGTGAGACACACAAAGACACAACCTAGAAAAACACAAACTGGTATGAGACGAGGGCATACATCTAGATTCATAAATTATAACTAGTTGTTCGAATAAACGTAGAAAAACACAAACTGGTATGAGACGAGAGCATGCATCTAGATTCATAAATTATAACTAGTTGTTCGAATAAACGTAGAAAAACACAAACTGGTATGAGACGAGAGCATACATCTAGATTCATAAATTATAACTAGTTGTTCGAATAAATGTAGAAAAACACAAACTGGTATGAGACGAGAGCATGCATCTAGATTCATAAATTATAACTAGTTGTTCGAATAAACGTAGAAAAACACAAACTGGTATGAGACGAGAGCATGCATCTAGATTTATAAATTATAACTAGTTGTTCGAATAAGAATTGAGTAGATGTGATCTAAGATTTTTAACAAAGACAGAGAAGGAAGGTGCTGATTTTAAGAAGTCATCTAGACTATTCCAGTATGATGTACCACGTTGAATAACGCTGTTTTTAGACAATGTTGTTCTGTTGAATTGGACATATAATTTTCTCCTACTAGTGCTTCGGGTATTATACAAATGAATATCAGATGTTTTGTTGTTGCAAAATTTGCATCCTCGGGAGCTTTCAGATGAGGAGAAGCTCAAGTACAACGTGCGAGCCAAGACCTACAGCCAGGAACGCAAATATGAGGAAGCTGAATCATCAGGCAAGATGGACTGCACTGGACAACTCATCAGTGTGAGTTATAATCAGGCGCTTCACATTGCAGAGCGCCACCAATAGTTTGCCACGGAGATTTCATTTTTCCCAGTGCATTGTGGGAGATAGTTGACAAATCCGCAGCGCGGAACATTTGAAATTGTTCGTTTTTTCCGGTCGCTGGTCAGTGGTTTCATAAGCGAATGATTCAAGTTTATATTTGCCCTTTTCTTTTTGTTGTATTAATATGGTGATTTTTGGTAAGGCGGCAGAACGCTATGCCCCAATCTATAACAAATTAGCTCAAGTGTCTACTGACGCTTAGTCCAATGGGCCATGTTTTGTCGACCGTAAACTTGAAAAGTTGACTCTCCACGGCAAACTCGTGGTGGCGCACTGCATTGTGAATCGTCCGATTTGGGGTTGGGTGTTTCGTAATATTTTAACCCTAACCTTCCCAAATCCTCCAAAATCCTCTTTGCAAAATGGAGGATTTTGCAGGATTGAGGCTATGCGGTGGCAAAAATGTGTGGCAGATTTTTGAGGATGCACTGTGTCGAGGTCTTTGGCCGGACCTTGTGTTGTTTATGCTCAGCCGTGCTTTTGTCCGATCTCACCCCTGGTGATAATAATGCAAAGTGCTTTCATCTTAGTTAAAAGTGCCATAAGTATCCATTACAATGTTTTTTATATATTAAAAGCCCTTTCAAACTATGGAAAAAATCTGTGTGATTGACTCATGTTGAACTCTGAGATTTTGAGAGCCTTTTTCACACTGGCGAGTACCCAACACGCCTTCTACATGGATTGAGCCTTACCTGGGTTAACCTGGGTTAAAGATCAAAAATCTACAGCTGACCTATGTAAAAACCAGTGTGAGTGTGAACGGTATGCCCTGTTGCCCTGTGTTAAATCAGACCCATTTCTGCTTGCCATGCTTACCATTTCAACACAGGCATGACGATAGTGCTAGATCATATGTACGTGACCTGACCAAATGAAACGAGTCACAAATATCACAAGAGCTGCATTTTGAGTTATTGGCTTTCTTGAAATCTTGCAGGATGAAAACATAATCACACTCTCTGCGTACCGGTACAATTGAACTCAGTGATACATCAAAATGATTAACAGAGTACATAGTATGTTTTTGGCTGTACTGCATAAGAAACCGATTTGGATGGTGGGTCAGAGTATTAAACAAATTTAAACAACTTTGTCAATTTCAGTTGAGAATTATCAGCTTTTCTTGTTTCAAAGTGCTTTGCCCGTTTCCCGGATTTGAAATGTTTTCTTATCCTCTTTTTTTCTTGCAATATGCAGGAGAGAGTGGATCGCATGGCACTGAACGAGACTAGAAGGTCCAGAGAACGGAGACAGTTGATAGAGAAATGGCCAGCAGGACATGGTGAGTATCAACGGAATGCGTGGGATGTCATCATGATTGCAACCTAATTCGGGCGATTCACAATGCAGAGCGCCACCAATAGTTTGCCACGTACAGTTTATTTTTCCCAGTGCATTGTGGGAGATGGTCGATAGAATCCCAGCACAGGAGATTTGAAATTGTTCGGTTTTTTTCCGGTCAGTAGCTTCGTAAGCGTATGATTCGACTATATGTTTGCCCCTTTCTTTTCTTTGTATCAATATGGTGATTTTTTGTACGGCGGCAGAACGCTATACCCCTATCTGTTAACATAATAGCTCAAGTTATCATTCAAATGGGCCATATTTTGTCGACTGTAAACTTGAAAAATTGACTCTCCATGGCAAACTCTTGGTGGCGCACTGCATTGTGAATCGCCCGAATTGTTAGGTCATACTATGCGGCAGTAATAATAATGATATCGGAGTCTTATATAGCGCACGTATCTACCAACAATTAGGTACTCAAGGCGCTCCATTATTAAAGAAAGGTAAATAAAGTTTATGAGAAATGTAAAACCTTACAAGATGCTGCGGCGCATATTGCAGCCACTGCCAGAAACACCGGGGCAAACCCCTTCTCTTAGCGATAAGTGTTACTGGGTTCTTTGACGTGCATTACACAACACAGGGGACCTATGGCTTTACGTCCCATCCGAAGGGCGAAAGCAATAATGGTAAAGTGCCTTGCTCAAGAGCACAAGCACCATGTTCCCACGGTCAGGATTCGAACACCATAACCATTGGACCACAGCACCCCAGTGCAGTGAGTGCTGAATAAGGCCAAGTAAGAAAATAAACCAGTTTGTCGTCCCTCGCTTGCTTCTTTTTCCTGCCTGCCTCCTTTTTGTTTGTTTGTTTGTTGGGGCATTTGTTCATTTGTTTTTTATGCATGTCACCCATCACAAGGCCAAAGGCCACTCGAGGTGTGGGCTACAGAGGAATGTGTGGAAGAACCAGCCCCTCACACTGAAACAAGACAAGATAATCTAATCTCTTCATAGTATGAATGGGTTCGGGAACTAGTGCAATGTAAGGCACCTCTATCCATAATGAGTAATCTTGGGCGTCGCCGGGGGGGGGGGGGGGAGGCAATGGGGCGCTTGTCTCCCCCCCCCCCCCCTCCCCCTGAAAAGCCCAACTAGAAACAGGAGGGAAACCAAAGAAAATCAAAAGAAAAAGAGGCGGAAAGTCATGTTGATGTTACTATAATGGGTTGGGGGGGGGGGCAAAAGTCTGTGCCCACCCTCAAAAAATAGTCAATCGAGAATTTGTTGACAAAGAACTGTGATTTCTAAGGGGAAAATTTGCTTTGCCCCCCTCTAGAAAAAAAATCCCGCCGATGCCCATATACATGTAAGTAATGCACAAAATATGCATTGATGTTGACCCGAAAAGCTCCTTGTATTTAAACTGATATTCATGTGTAGTGAAATATCGATTAATTAATATTTCTGATCTTGCTCGCAGCTGTGTGCATGGAGACATTCTACATGATAGCCTTTGAGACGCTGTGCGAGCTACCCAATGACCAGGGCTACCTGCCGTGTGAGATTTCCTGTGTGTCGTACAGCTTGTACGCCGGCATTATCGATGTTTTTCACAAGTTTATAGAGCCGGGCAGGCTGCCGGTCGGATATCGATTCCAGTGCCAACACAAGAGTGAGTTTCATCTTGATTTTGGTATTGATTAACCCTAACAATCCCCATCCAGTCAAACTCCAACACCAGGGTTTGTGCTACTCGGGGTTCGACCAGGATGTGCTACTCAGAGTTCGACCTTAAACTTTTTTCACCAGCCAGCTGAGCTACTGAATCATACTCTTATCTCTTTCAGTGCCCGCGAAATTTGAAATGTTTAATCCTAAAGTGCCCAACTTCGAGCGTTTTTGTTAATTGTTCAAAATTCTGTAAAAAAACAACAACTAAGTTTTACTCACTAAATTTGTTGTTGTTGCTCTCTGGTATATCCTTGGTAAGTCAATAGTAGTCACATACATAGTGATACACCCTGAAACACTGTCCTGCACACAGGGGAATTCCGCACTTTTTGCAGAAAATACGAGTGTCAGTGTTGCGCCCTCTCGCAAGAACTCGAATGAAACAAATCAATACAGGTCGTAACTGAATGAAAATGATATTATTAGAAAGAGCGAGAGCGCCCCCTTGTGATAACATGCTTACTGTACCTCGTATATGTACGAGGTTTGGCAATTTTAAGTACGAACATTACCTCGCAGATGTACGAGGTTGGCGATTTGGAACTAACAAATATACCTCGTACATGTACGACTTTGGCACTGAAAGAGTTAAGTAGCCCGCATTCATTTTTACACTAGCCAGCCTGTTTTTCATGTATAGAGTGTCTCATAAACAACAATGTGCCGCATGTACATGTAAAACATATATCCTGAGGCAATCTTGTCAGTGTTTTTAAAAAACAGATCTAATAATTTAGCAGAATAATAAAATTAGACACAAATTGATACAGGTTTGTTTTCTTTCTGAATTCAATGATTTATATTTTGCTGTCCTTTCATCTTTGCCGTAGCCCAGTAATTTTTGACTGGCCAGCTGGGCTAGTTAAGGAATAGTTTGACTAGCCCGCCGCTGTTTTGACTAGCATTTGGCTAGCGGGCTACCACTAAAGTCGAACCCTGCTGCTGCACTAGTAAACTGATAATGGACCCTGGTCCAATGACCAGATTATCTGGTGAGGAGGATGCAGGCTGATCGCTTAGGCGTTGAGTGCTCACTGAGCTGTGTCAGTAGCGGGTAGGGTGGCAGTAGGTATCAAAACACAGGGATCAGATCGTTTAGTTTCGCAACCAACAGTTTCTTTTCGGAACCACACTTCTCAAAAGAGATTCGCAAACCTCACTGGTATACACTACCACCGTGCAAAGTTTCAAATCTTATTGATTTATTTTGGTTTATATATTTATGATTTAGGTGATAACACGCACAAGATTCCCATCCAGTATTTTGAGCTAGCGACAGACAACTATCGTCAACTCTGGCTGGATCTGTGCGACTTCCTGAACCCACAACGTCAGTCTGCCTTCCCTCCGGTGTTTTGCCAGGTGAATCTCAGATTTCTGAAGTTTAGATAACATGATCAATGTCGCTTTTATGAACGCAATGGAGTCCAAGAGTAGATTGTCTGGTACAAAAATCATTTGTTTCAGTAATTTTCAGCCATTACTGTGTGTAAAATGTACAATTTGGGAGCCCATGGGGATATTCGTTGAAGCCAACTGTATGGTGAAGTGGTATAATTAAAGAGGTTGTGGAATGCTCGAAGACATTTCCGTCATTTTTCGGGTATATGTAGCCTATGGTGTGATGAAATAAAAACGACTATTGTGTCTGTCATAAAATGAGTACAAAAGGTACTTTTGAGAGCTGTTTTTCAAGTCCTGTCATGCCTGTTTCGACCCGAACGTGCAATTTGTATAAAAGTCGTCGTTGCGGGCAGCAAACAAAACACAGTAAATCGTGACGTAATAAACAGGACTCCCGATGCAGAGTAGCATAAACGAGTGAAATGTGTGAAATCATTGGAGACCATTAGCAGTATATTTTGACTTTTTATTTGTAGCTGCAAAGGCGTAATGAGGTGGAAGGATGTTTGCGATGGCTTTCAGATCGTGCAGGTGAGCGCAACATTAAAAATGAGTTCAAACAGGTCTCCTTTTCGGTTGTCTTGAAGAATTAAAGCTGCATCTTTTCCGAGTGGTCCCTGCCTCACTTTGTTCCCAGACATGGAACATTTTTCATATATCTAGTATTGTGACTTGGGACGCGATCCAGTTTTAAGTTGTGTGGTTTCTGCATATTGTCCCAGCACAAAGACATTGACAAACTAGGAGACCGTTAGCAGTGATTTTGATAGCTTAGTTGGTAGAGGGTTAGTGCACACATATTCTCAGTCACTTTTCTTCTTTGAGCCTAATAGAACACTGAAATATCATTCTATAGGTCACAGGTTCAAATCCCACAATATTGAATTTTGTTTTGCTGAGTTAATAGTAGCATGTCGGTACAGCATTCCAGCGGTTGGGAGTTCAAATCCCTTGGAATCAATCATGTTTTTTGAGTGGGTAAACCACAGGAATGTAGGTTACAGATTGGTAGAGCTTTGGTACAGCATATGAGAGGTTTGAGGTTCGCATCCCCTTAGTCACTGATGTTTGTTGAGTTGGTAGAGCTCTAATCTCATTTTTCTTTGCACAGTTGGTAGAGCAATGAGACAGTATTCCAAAGTTTACAGGTTTAATACCTGCTTTTGTCTTGTTTCTTTTGAACCAAAAAGTTGACTTTGTCCCCTCTATTTTTTTCCAGGTGTGCCTAACAGGCTGGCCAAAGTCTTTGAGATGGAGGTCTTAGTCTGCGAGTTGTTCGTCCATGGGGGCGCCAAACCACCCTCGCATTCAGCCTGTACGGGTCTGCTGACGACCTCGGCGTTTGACTACGAAGCAGATACACGGTAGGTTGTTTAAAAGTTGAAACCGTTCACGATTGGACAGGGGCAAGTTTGGGCAAGGACTGTAGTATACAAATAATGAATGTTTGTGAGTGCAATGGTAAGAATAATTTCATGAGGTGACAGATGAAATGTTCCATTCTACGAGGCGAAGCCGAGTGGAATGGAACATTTCATCTGTCACTGAATGAAATTATTCTTTCCATTGCACGAACGTGAAACATTCATTATTTGTTTTATATAACACCTGAATAAATCCTTGTCATCTGATTGGTTGACTTCTAAAAGCCAATTTATTCAGGTTAAAAACTGTTTAAAAGTTCGACAAGTTCATCATATTTATATGAATGCAAACTGTTCGACAGGCTAAGAACAATCAGATTCCATTGCGGGTTACCAATTGCAGCATGCAACATAACGAACAGCGGGGACCAGAAACAAGAAGTTTTGTGACTATAAAGTCATTCGCACAAGTGCAAAGGTTAAAGTTCCATGTACGTCATGAATCAACCACTACTCGACTAATGGTCCTTGCCAGAACTTGTTTCAGGTTGTCAGGCTTGTTTCAAATGTCTATTTTGCAGCACATAAAGAGCTTGGAAAATACAGCCATGTGGCTGTTTTGACAATATTGATTTTTGCATTAACCTTGAGCAAACAGTTAAAGGTAATACACAACGTTTGCTTTTGCTGTAATTTTTAGAAATGGATGGATTTGGGGGTAAGTGTTTTTATAGTATACACATATAGACTGGCAATGAGGTCACTTGTGCATGTCTATACGCCCCAAGGGACTGTGAGTGACCGGAAGAGGGTTGGCCGAGGGATATAGGACCCTCTTCTGGTCACTCACATGCCCAAGGGGGGCATAGACGTGCACTATTGACCGAATTATGCCAGTCAATATGTGTTTTGTAACTCACCTCTGTCCAAAATATAAAATAACAAAAAAAACCTTTTAAAGTTTCAGGGTTTTATTAAACTGTTTTAATTCAACAATTAACTCATAAGCAATTCAACTGTAAGTAATTCAACAATTAAAGGAATGCTTTTAGTTTACCTAGATTACATTTTTGAGTTTGAGTTTTGTCAGAGAGCGCTGTTACCAGTCAAAAATTGTTGAGTATAGTGCCCGATCAGACAACTGTACTCAACACAAATGTTGTACATTAGCTTTAAATATTTTTACTCTTTGTGGGTAGACGTCCTTGAAATGTGTTTTTGTGTGTAACTTCACAATCACTTTACAAGATAGTTTGCATTGATAGTTTCATTTTCTGAAGTTCGTAATGGATGTTGAATTTTCTGATTGTTCTCTTTCCAGATGTAAATACCATGAAGACAATGAGGTTGCCATGGACAACTGTGCCTTGGGGAAAGCCAAGAAAAATTGGTGAGTACCGGTTTAGGATTGTCATTTTTGCAGGTTTATGGCTAGTGACTTCTTGAGCAAAGACATTTACCAAATTGGGGAACCGCTTAAAGAGGGCTGGATAGCTCAGTTGGTAGAGCACCGGAACGGCAATCCAAAGGGCCCCGGTTCAGACCCCAATCCAGTCAACAACTTAAAAAAAAAACCTGGGCTTTAAAGGGCCGGGTTATTTTGACCATCTCTCAGCCGGGGGGGCCTAAGATCTCGGCCATCGAGTGACGAAAAAATTTTAAACTCGGTACATGCATAGAGCAACTCATCATAAACATACCCACGAAAATTTCATGCCTATATGTCAAACGGTTTGTGAATTATGGCTAATTAATTATTCATATACACAGGAATGGTAATTGTGCTCTGTGTACACGACGTATATGGGAAAGTTCAGTTTTCACGGCGCGTAGCGCACAAAAAATTTTCAGATTTTTATGTTTTTTGGTATCAAAAATGCGCAAGGCTCGAGGCTAAAGAGGCATAACAGCTCGGGCCGCGAAAAAAAATGTTCAAGGCTATCGCGGAAAAAGTTGAGGGGGGGGGGGGCGGTTTCTGGCCCTTTTAGGGTTAAGGCAGAAACCTCAATTGACAGGTTCCCTGAAGAAATACAAAGTTGCTCAACCTAAGCCCGCGGCAGTTTTCATAAAACCCTTACTAAAAATTCCATCATCGCTGACATTACAAATTTTTTTGGTACTTCGAGAGCTCAGTGAATAAACCTGAAAATGTATTTTTCAAATCTTGCTCATCTTTAATCAAGTAATGTGGCTCTGTCATGGCCATTGCTGTGTCTTCCGTATCACTAGAATGGGAGACTTTTGAGCAATGGTGGCAGCATACACACCGGTCCTTCTTGCATTGTTTGCGTCGTGTTGAGCATGCGCACTTAAATACATGACGTAAACAATTGAAAAGGAACGGTGTGTTTGCTGCCACCAACGTCTCAAAAGTCTCCCACTGCTCATCACTGAATAAACCAATCCGAAATGCCAACTTTTTTCAGTTTGCTGTTTATAGGACTTTGTTTATACTCTGTCACTCAGTCGGTCCGTAACTCGGTCATCCAGAGGACAGTAAGGCTGGCTAGTTAGGTAAAAAAAAATGGCTCCAAGAAGTAACATTTATTTTTTAAGTAAATAAAAGATATTTTTTTGGACTTGAGTTACAGAGCTCGTATCAGGAGCTTGCGACGCTTTCACGGTGTCTTTATCAACTGGTGTTGTTGAGGCCCTCACGTGACCCGTCACATGACCAAGCTTGGTCGCACGACAGGAGTCGGTCGTACATGAGGGCCAGCTCGTACCCTCCATCTCTGTTTTCGCCTCCTGTCATGTGGCCAAGCTTGGTCACGTGACGGGTCATGTGAGGGCCTCAACAACGCCAGTTGATCAAGACACCGTGATGGTTTCGCAAGCTCATGATACGAGCTCTGTAACTCCCAAAAAAGGTATCTTTTATTTACTTATAATGGGACTGGAAAAGAAGTCTCATGCTCGATCTATTTTTTAAATTGTGTGTCTAGTTTTTGTCTGAGTGACTCTCTGGCTTCAACCTACAACATCGAGCTGACGTCGAAACATCTCCCCGAGCGTCTAGATGTCTCCACCTGCCTCGTTATACCGCCCTCAGTCTACGGCATCCAGTTCTCCAATGCCAAACCCAAGCCCAAACCGCCCCCGAGCTCAGTCGCTAGGGGGAGGGGTCTTGACGTAGACCACAAACGCAGGGAGCCGACGCCTGGTGCCAACGCAGCTACCAACACAGCTACCAACTCAACAGTTCAGGTACTAGACCTGTCAGCCATAGGCCGCGTCCAAGTTATTTGGCTACAGCTTATAATTACACGTGCGCCTATGGAAGCAGTTGTAGCCACTTCCAATAGTTAATGTATGTTACTCTTAGCCATAGCCAAGAAATTGGGACGTGACTGTGTTCTCATTCAGCCATAGGCAGCGTCCAAGTTACTTGGCTATGACTTGTCTTAACACATGCTCCTATAGAAGCAGAGTTGTAGCCACTTCCAATAGTTTAGCCATAGCCAAGAAATTGGGACGTGGCTGTGTTCTCATTCAGCCATAGGCAGCATCCAAGTTACTTGGCTATGACTTGTCATAACACATGCTCCTATAGAAGCAGAGTTGTAGCCACTTCCAATAGTTTATCCATAGCCACGAAATTGGGACGTGGCTGTGTTCTCATTCAGGAGTCGGCCATCTTGAATTGAAAACGAGGCGAACCTTACACATTTCAAGGCTTCATACGAAGATGATGCAATAGACCATATTCACTAGGTAGCCATTTTCGATCATGTTCCCTGAATCTGTTTTATAAATTGTAAACTGTTGAATGGGATGGTGCCAGACTATTTTATGGTTGGAGTGCATTCCAAGCCTCACTTTAATTTTTTTTTTTAATGTGGCTTAAAACATTAGAATGTGTTTCATCACACATTTTAGATTATTCATCTTAGCAGACTAGTCATAATTTGTAATGAACTTTTATTTTATTGCTTTCGTTTCTACTCGCAAGTTCCAAAACCGAAGAGGTTACCTCACTTTCAATTTAATATGGCCGACTTGTGAATAAACTCTATATATAGAGGATAATTATAGATTAACCTCTCTGTGCTCTGTAAAATAACTCTAATTTTCACAAAAAAGTCTTCTTATGTTTTTTTTGCCCAAATGCAAAATGTGTTCTGGAATTAAAGCGAATGTGTCACTCAAGAGCACGGCTTAGATGGTTTCTATTAATATGAAAAATTTCTCATGTAGGCCATCAGCCTGGGGGTTTGGTCGGTATAAAATGAGGGGAATAATGGTCATTGTGATTTTTGGCATGGTATGCACCCCTGTAGTTGGAAAATGTGTGATAGCATTGCAGCAGTGGCAGCTTTTTGGTACCATCGCTTTAAAAAAAAAATGGCGGCCAAAACATGCTTGTTACCATATATAGTAAATCCAGTAAGCGTAATTTTTATTCCTAGGAGGGTTAGGGGCAATGTCATGAATAATTCATGTTTATCCATGAGAACGGACAATGACATCAACAGCATTGTTGTTAGTTACTCAACTAAAGAACGGTTGTCGTCGAGCTACCACACAGTAGCCTAGTGGATAGCGAGATGAGCTATGGATACAAAGATCCCTGGTTCGAATCCACGTCGTCGCTGCTCATTTTCATCAGCTATTTTTCTTCTCCAAATTTATCACTGAGATAATTTTAAATTAAGGGGAAAATAGAACGAGAACCTAAGTCTTGCAATGATTCAAAGGAAAAACTGAATTATTCATGACATTGCCCCTAACCCTCCTAGGAAAAAAAATTACGCATCCAGTAACAATCATAATGGCGGCCATTTTGAGAAAAAAAAAATTTAAAGGTGATACCGCCTAAAAAAAATGCCAAGGTTCACACTTCAAAGCTATCACAAATTTTCCAATTCTAGATGTGCATACCTTGCCAAAAATTGCTATGAGCATTGCTCATTCCATCATTTGATACCGGTGGCCCAATTTTTTGATCGACGCAGATAGCCTCATTGGGTGCATGATGCTTTCCCACTTTAACTGGTGTTTGTTTAGTTGTACCTGGAATACGTACACATTCTTAAAACTAAAATAGATGTGTATGTTAAACCACGTTCATATGGATCTTGTGTTTTTTATTCTATTAAATGTTATCAATTCCTGTATATTTTGCATCGTTTACGTTTCAGAATGGCATGGATAAGCCAGCTGCACAGGAAGAACCACTAAGGAGACCAACATCAGTCAGTAAGTCCCCCCCCCCCCCAAAAAAAAAAATTAAAACTGATCATCATTGAACCCAGTATTGACTCCTAGGCTCTCCATACTTTGCATAATAAGCCAGCCAGCAATTACTTTTTTTCTGCAACCAAGTAGAGTCAGTGACCATAATGCGCATGCGTCAGTTAGTAATGGAATGGTTCTCGGATTTAACTTCCCTTTAAAACAAAATCCTCAATAGCTATGAAAAGGTGAATTTTATTTTATCGATCAGCAGGACTCGATTAAACCCAATTTAGGAAAGAAAATTCACTTTTGTGGGAAAAAAATAAAAATGTAACATTTTTGGGATTCGAACCTGCAGCCTGCAGTACGACCTTAATTGGATAACTCGTTATGTTGTGACTCTTGTTACAGGTGTGACTGGCATGCTGGCAACGAAGCAGGTGCAGCCAATGAAAGACCGGGAGATGGGAACCAAAATGGCCATGCTGCAACCGAGTGCTGGTGAGTGTTTATAGATAGTGTAGCGTTTGACCAATGGGTTCTAAAGGACGGATGCGAATTTTCCTAGGAGTTTGCCGACAGAGTACTGTAACACAATGACAGACTGAACAACACGTTGACATAGACGAAGAAATGTGACCAGGAGACAGTGCCTCAGTTTTTATCTTTTAATCCTCAACAAATCATTAATAGGTCAATCTCATTATTCAAGCAGAGTAGCTGTCCGTCAAGGGAGATTCGGGCTCGAGTCCTTTTTGGAAGTTCCGCAGCGCACAACCGTTCAGCTCCAAGCTAGCACAACATTAACCTTTTCGCGCGCGCGTAAACCAACTTAATACATTATCCTGCGCTGCTAATCTGCGCATGCGCACCCGGCCCTACTCTCCGGACGGACAGCGCCACATGTGATAATCGCTACAATAGATATAGCAGTGTGGTAGTCCAGCCCATCACTCTCAAGTCAAGTTACTAGCTATTCAAATGAACTGTAGCAAAAGCATTCCTTTGTCTATTCATAAGAAGGAATTTGTGCTGGGGTGATGTAAAGCAATATTAGGTTTTGCCCTTCAGCCAACCGATCCCGCAAGCTCGGTGGTCGAGTGGTAAGACATCTGCACTAGAAAGCAGCAGGTTATGGGTTCGAGTCCCACCCGAGTGATTTTTTCCAACTTTCACTCGGGAGGTAAAACACTGAGTATACAGTGATTATACGTCGGTGAATTGCAAAACCTAATATTGACAATCATTTGTCTTTGTTCACCCCTTACTTGTGACTAAGACTACAACACTGGCATAAACTGCAAATGTTTGTCATCCATACTAGTGATACAATGCAAAGGTCAAAAAGTTTTATCCACATGGGGACATGAGTGGGAATCGAACCAGTGCCAACCCAAACGTGCCAATTCAAATTCCCACATAGACCAATCCGTGCTCGCCTTCAATTCTGCCGTGAAGGCCCCCTTCAATGGCGAAAGCGTTGTGCTAGCCATTGTTCAGATAATTGTCGCGGGGTTAGTTGCTTTGTACAATAGCCTCAGTGGTGTCTCCATTGAAGGGGGCCTCATGAGTGCACAGTGATCAAGTTCAAATTCTCCAAGTCTTCATCAGAGAGTGATTAAACCCTAACTCACTAGCATGATTTACTAGGAACAGGGGTGTGAAATCTCAGCTTTATAGCTGATTTCAGCTTTTTTTGTTTTGGATTTCAGCTATTTTCCCTCACTTGCTGTGTACAAAAGTATAGGGGATTTCCAAAGTTCAGCTTTTTTTACACCTTTTTCAGCTGTTTTCAGCTATTTTCAGCTATTTTTGTCAGAGGTCACTCACACCCCTGTACTAGGAACCATAACCATCCTGGCAAATATGGGAAACTGAACACACATATTTCTGACTTTGATTCTGGAGTTGTGCCAACCCAATGTAAAAGACTGCCAGTTTAGGGGCACTGTACCCATCCTGACAGATTCCAACAAAACATGCCGTTGGGGTTTTATGGGTTGAGTTCTGTTAGGGAATAAGTTTAAAACATTTTGTAAAGCAAAATTTATTTGTGTAAAGTAATTATGAAATTTTGTTCAGCAAAACATGAAAAGTGCCCAACATTTTGTGACACAAGTCAATGGAAAGCGCACACTGATCAATTTGAATTGTATTATTTTGTCAGTTTTGAGAAAAAATTAAAAATTGCTCTGCTCCTGGAGGATATTTTTCATGGGGTTAATAGAAGAATTCTATGAATAGGATACAGGTTTGAAACTGTATGTTTGTGTTCTGATAAGGCACTTTGTAGTCCAAGCAATAAGCAAATCTATAAAATTTGGCCTTTATCAATCTGAGTCAATATTATTTGTTGATTTCCTTTTTAAAACTTTCCTTTTTAAGCAAGCATTTAGTGATTCTTAATTTCTGCCTGTGCGTCTGACTTCTGGGGGGAAGGGGTTGTTTTTATTTTTAATTAATGGTTATTGTGTATTTTTGCCTGTGAGTTTTGATATTTATTTGTGTGTGTTTGTTTTTTTTGCTAATTTTTGTAATTGATTTAATTATCTGTTTACTTTTTACTTTATTCTTAAATATGTAATGCGCTCTCGAACAAACTGGTCCTGGAGAGAGCGCAATAAAGATGCAATAATAATTATTATTATTATTTGTTCCATCAGGCGCTCCATCAAAGTTTGCTCTTCCAGCATCTGCGCCTCCGCCCACCTCCCTGCCCCTCCCTGTGCCATCATGGCAGGGCACTCCTGGTGCATCGTCAGACCAAGGTCAGTCCACACATCACGTTTTACGACCGATCATTACTCCCGCAAACCAGGGCTCTCGAAATCGCCTGCCCAACGTCCCGGGACAACCAGAATATTTTGTTGGACAACCAAAAGTTCCAGGTTGTCAGCCCGACGGGCAACCACTGTTTTTCCACCAATACTCACACATTTTCACACTTTATTTTAGTCCATGGGATTTTCGAAAGTTCCAGAATCCCATAAGCACAGCGTTGAACAATAATCATGATAATATCGCCATTTTGACTCAGTACATACAGTCCGGCTACATCATGCGTTTCGCGTTCATGAATGTAATCCTGGACAAGTATTACATTCACTGTGTGGACTTCCGAACAAAAGATGTCCACATAAACCAGGTAGCAGCGACGTTGTGTGGACTTGCCCACGTCCACACAAGGTTTTCCCCTCTCTGGAAAACAGGTTTAGAGGCATTTTTGGGTTAGGTTTATCCGTGGCAAAATAAAGAGAAACACTATAAGGAATCATAGAAAAAAAATTGGGGTGAAAGAGTTTCACAGTTTGAGAAAAATGAGTTTTTTTCACTGGTTTTTCTTAACGACACGAAAACAAAGGAATGTCCACACTAGGTATGTAAAACAACATGCGTGTGTGTACGTGTGTTTCCAATAATAATGACCGGACCACTGTACGCCATGTACCAGCGCGGCGCAGAGAACAGGTACCTTACACACGCACGCAACAACGGTCGGACACTGCCGGTGTCACGGTCTCACTTCACTTCTCCGGCCACGCACGCTTGCAAAATGGCGATAGCGCAGCGGCTGAGTACAACACCGGACAGCCAATTTTGTGAGCCCTGAGCCACTTCAGGTAAAGCAGCCATGTACATTATTAGGATTTGGCCTTCAGTTTGGGGCAATATTTAAAGTTCTTTATTGGGCAAACTGAAAATGAAATTCAGGCAACCAGATTTCAAGAACCCCTGCCCGAAGGGCAACTACATTTTTTTAAATTTCGCGAGGCCTTCAAACCAAACCTCACAGAATGATGTGGACGTTTGTATGGACTTGAATCTTATGTTCTTCACATTTGCAGGGGATCTGCCGAGCAACGCAGCAAGCAACATGCCAGTGCAGTCCAGCTTCGGCTTGGGGCGAGGTTTTGGGCGTGGAATCAGACGCGGCACGAATCCTAACCACTAGACCATATATCGGAACCCTGATATGATAGTAATCTTGTACATACATGGCAGGGTTTTTTCCCAATGGGAAGATCGAATTGAGACATTTTGAGATGTGCAAGTGCAGTTGAAAAACCAAACTGATTGGCTGGCTGGAGTTAGACTGGGAGAGAATTTGCGCCCTCTGTCCATCAGTTGAGGGCGCTCTTGTTTATCGACGAAAACCAACAAGGTTTTCCAAACCTCAACTTTGACTCCAGCTTCACCCTGAGCTCCACAATCATTTGTAAGTCTTTATCCAACCTAAATTGAAAACACACTTAATTGAAAACCTCCCAAATTTGGCATCGGACTTGACTCGATGTTCTGTGAATCAGAACGTGGACCTATATTCAGTTTGGGTGCCAAAAAGGTAGGGGCCTAAATTCTGCTGATGGTGGAGCTGGGATTGAAGCCCAAGTTTTGAAAACTGCCTCTGATATTAAGGCAGGGCATGGCAAGGGGTCGAGATGCCTCACTTGCAAGTTTCAACTGGTAATTAGAGTGTAAACAACGGGAAAGTGCAGTTTGCGTATATTTTAAACGAGAAGAACGGGTTTTTATTCATCAAGTCAAAAGCGGAGGACCTTTGAAAGAAGATTTTAATCACCGTTCTCATGAATCCTTTGAGAAAAGCTAAAGAAGGACAAGTTAGTTTTTTAGTTTTACAGATGGAAATCCCCAGAGTTGTTCATTCTTAAGAAAATCCTGGAACAGTTTCATTGATAAAAAAAACCAGAAAAAATATTTGATTAGAACATTATGTGCTGAGCAATCATTGACTAAGAATCAGTACAAAGCGTGGCTTTGTGGGTTTTGCCCTTTACCGACGTCTTTTTATAATCGCTGTATACTGGGTGTTGTCTGACTACAAGTTTTTTTGAGAGAAAAAACTCGCAAAGAACTTTGGGACTCCAACCCACGACCTCCTGGTTAGGAGTGGAGATGAATTACCACTCGACCACTGAGCTTGCCGGGGACGGCTGGCTGGTCAAAATCGGATATAGCAGCAGATGAGTGCACAGTGTTTATAAAAAAAATTGTTGGATACCAGTCGCAATATTGTATTAACATCACCCAGACGTAAAATTTCATCTTGCAACATATATTGGCTGTCACTTGTTTCTGACAAGCAGACTTTTTTCTAAGCTGAGCAATTTTTTTTGAATATTAGCTTCATGATATAGGATAGGATAAGAACCAGGTCCACACAAAGTGGAAGGCAAGTGTCGTACCACTGTGCCAAGGGGGGCCGTTTCATAAGTCCGACGCCTCATAGGTCCGACGCCTCATAAGTCCGAAATGTCGTACTTATGAGGCGTCGGACTTGTGAGGCGTGCAATTTATTTATTCCACCTCATAGGTCCAAGGCTTCATAAGTCCGAGCCCTCATAAGTCTGACACCTCATAAGTCCGAAGTCGGAAATACAAGGCGTTTAATTTGTTGGACTTACGAGGCGTCGGAGCTATGAGGTGTCGGACTTATGAGGTGTCGGACTTATGAGGTGTCAGACCTATGAGGCATCGGACTTATGAGTGGACCCCGCGTGCCAAGCTGCATGGTTTTGAAACAATATGCTTGTAAATTTTAGATTTTATGACTGGTGTAATAAAACTGTCAACATCACTATTTTTTTATCTTTAATTCATTGTTTGTCATTATAAGCCTAACTAACTACCTGTAGGCCTGTAGTTTATTCTAAACCTTGTACAGTCTAAAGGGCTTTGATATATCTATCCTAGCTTAATCTTTCTCAAATGCAAAACAAAAACAAGAAAGTGCAGAAATATGTCACTACAAAAATACAAGTGAAATATTTTTAAAAAAAAATTTCTGTTACCTAATTTGCCTCATGACTTTTGTTCACAAGCATTTAAATTGTTTCTTTATTTGACATTTTTCTTCGCTAGTTTAATACGTTTATGTTCTGTCGCATTTATTGAAATCATGCTTCAATTTTTGTGCCGATTCATTGGTCACATTGACATTGTCAAAGTATTGTCTCAGGTATATAGCAGGATAAGCGCTGTTTTTATTTGTTTATTTATTCATGAGAGGGTCTCTGTTGAGGGAAGTGTCAGTGAGAG
Organism: Patiria miniata; assembly: GCF_015706575.1. NCBI lineage: Eukaryota > Metazoa > Echinodermata > Asteroidea > Valvatida > Asterinidae > Patiria > Patiria miniata. The sequence continues at coordinate 15,484,252 of NW_024037068.1, forward strand.
TAATTTCCTTGAATATCTAGATGTAAACTTGGTGATGTGGTCACTTTTTTTTCTAGAAAGGGTGTTATGTTTTGGGGAGTTTGAGCCTTAACATTTGCCAAATATTCAGTATAGCTAATCATGCATGTGAGCATGTACATAATTTTACCGTGTGCACAGTTAAAGGACCGCCATTATTTTGGCTTCTTCTGTTTGTACTTCAACTGTTAGGAACACCCGTTATTTCATTTTTGAATGTTTTTTTTTTTAGGACAAGTTCTATGTCGTCCGCTAGTCATATGTAATGTCTCTGTAATGCATCCCCTATTTACATTATAACGAAAGCAAATGCATGGGAAAAATGTGAGTTTACCGAATAAAGTTATTTGATTTTAGATGTCGATGTTTATCACCGCTGTCAAATTGTTAATTATAAATTCATGCATGCATGAAATCTGTATTGTCCTCGTCAGCAATCATCGTGGAGGGCGTGATCACAGGGACACGCCGAGTCAAAGTCCGTCAGCATTAGCCACGCCCCTTTTGAAGGAATTTTTTACTATTCAGTATAGTCACACCATGGAGGTCACACCCTGCTCTTGCTGGGCCCACTCTGATGTGATGCTTGAAATGTTTTAGACACATAAAAAAGAAAAGATCCATGATGTTCATTACTGGATGTGTATGTTTTATTTACTTAAAATTAAAATACCTGGGGATGTAGCTGGGGTTTTTTTTGGGGGGGGGCAGTTTAGGCGTTTGCAACCATTTGAATAAAATAATATCTTTTGGACGTGCTTTTTTACGTACAAAACGATTCGCTGAATCATTGTAGGGTTGCAGAGCAGGCAATTTTAGCTCGTACCTCCCTCCCCCCCCCCCCCCCCCCCCCCCCATTTTCAAACAGGGGGCGGGGCGGGTGTGACAAGCGAAACGACGATTATGACTCGACTTGTCAAGAAGGACCAACGATTGGTGGCGCTATTGTTTGGCAACATGAATGCCGCGCGGCCGTAACCATCTGACCATTGTAAGATGTTATCGTCGTTTCACATGGAACTTGGAAGACTAGACGGACCTTTGTGTAAGTGAAATATTGAACAATATGTTTCAGAACATTTCTGGATTGGGAAAGGGGCCTGGCAAATCCAAACGCACCGCGAAATCGGAAAAACTACGGGGTCAAAAAAATAAGGACGGCGCCCTTTTTTTGCTACTGTGCAAAGTGAATGGCGCCCCCAATCGCCAATTAGTACTGTCTTGACGGGTGTCGGACGCTTCGCCCCATTTCCACGTCGCCCCATGTCACTTCGCCCCTAACCACTTCGCCCCATCCCCACTTCGCCCCATCCCCACATCGCCCCATCTCCGCTTCGCCCCATCCCCGCTTCGCCCCATCCCCGCTTCGCCCCATCCCCGCTTCGCCCCATCCCCACTTCGCCCCATCCCTACTTCGCCCCATGTAGTATGAAAAAGGTGAAGGCTAGGGGTGCAGACCAAAGAAACTGCCAAAGACCCCAGATAATAAATGCTCCCAATTCTAGAAACTTAGGAAAAATACAAACTCTCTGATGAGGTGCTCGAGACACAGATGAGAGAAATGATGGCTCTATCCCATTCAGAGACGCCTCTCCTATTGGCTTGTGATTAAAATCATCAGCCGCTGGATTCAAAAGAATCCATAGGTATGGGTCAGTGAGTTAAAAGGAACTCACTGCCTTGAGGAAAATGTTCCGTCAAAATTTGTCTGATATGTGACACTTACAACTTCATTTAGATGAAACTGGTTCCTCCAAGAGTGAAATTAGGATGTCAAAGGTATTGTCGTTCTCAGATAGGCCTAAGTGGGAGACGGGTTGGTATAGCCGGGTTGGGAACAAAGTTGGATCTTTTACTTCAAGCTTTTTTCTCGGTAGGGGAGAGCCTAGCTCGAGAGGTTGGTTTTTTTTAAGCCAATAAAATAGATGAGATTTTTTTTTATTACATGTAACGGCTGGGGCGAAGTGGGGATGGGGCGAAGTGGGGATGGGGCGAAGTGGGGATGGGGCGAAGTGGGGATGGGGCGAAGTGGTTAGGGGCGAAGTGACATGGGGCGAAGTGGAAATGGGGCAAAGTGTCCGACATTCGTCTTGACTTTAGTTCAAGCATGGAACTTAAGTAGAATTCTACCTCCATGGTTCAAGTTTCCCTGTTTTATTTATGGGAGGGGGGGGGGGGGGTTGAAATCATCCTGCAGGCTAGCTCCATAAATGTGGCCAATTTACTGGACTAGGGCCTACCTCCGTAAATAAAGGCCACACTTGGAACATGTATGTACAAAAACATGTTGAACTTTGTCAAATTTTGATTTCCGCATTCAAGTCAATTACAAGTCACTGCATTCAATCTCAAATCAAGTCACAAGCTTTTCAAAGTCGCTAGCTATTCAAATGAACTGCAATGTCCCGTCTGCCAGGCTGATTTTACTTTGTCACTATATACTGCCACTGAATCTGATATCGAAAAAAATGTTGCAACCTGACGCCACTCCCGCGATTGTGTACAAAGTCTATAGTATCATGGAGGAATAAGAACATAGAGAGTCAAGAAAAATTTTAAGTATTTCCTAACAAAATTGGAAATATTTCTCAGTCCCAGATTCATGTTTTATCATTTTTTGCAATGAATGACCTTCATTGAGATGATATACGAAGAAATTAAGTGGCGTCAGGTTGCAACATTTTTCCCCTGACATTATAGTTTCATGAATTGTTAAATTCGATTTGAAATAGAGTGTTGACTTTGAGTTTATGGTACATAACTTAGACAATGACACCTTACAGATTGTTTGTCGCAGTTCTTTGAAAGAAAACAAGTAGTGTCAATCTGTCCCGTCTGTCATGCCATAATTAGTCAGATATGTAACATAAATATCTTTTTGTAGACTTTTTCGTTGCAGAGGACCGCAGTGAGTGAGTGACCACCCCCCACCCCCCTTCACCATGGCCCTAGTGTTTGGTATCGGTGCGGGTCTCTTCACTCTCGGCATAATATGGGGCTTCTCTCTACTGATGTGCATCATTCTGTCCCGGGCTGCTGGGGGTGCCAAGTGAGTAAATGTGGGCCTGTCTCTAAATGTGATATGGTTAAATTATGAGTCTTTTGTCGGGAATTTTCATTTGGAGATTCAGGCTAAAATAGGGCCACTTCATCACGTCACTTCATCACATTTCTTTGTGTTCCGACTTTCATAATATTTTGAACTAAGTATGGTACCAGCATGCAGTTTTCACAGCAGTAATGCTGAGAAAAATTTTGGTCCCCCAAAAAGTGGGTCTAAAAAATTATGGCAAGGGGTTTAGGGGCTGCTTAAGGGTCCCCAATTTTTTTTTGGGGGGGGGGGGGATTCTAGATGTTCTGTGGTGGGATCGAAGGCAATTTCTGACAACTTTAACCAAATTAGTTTGTGAAAAAGATGTATCGGTAGTACTAGTGACCATGACAACAATCTTCCTGGCGAGATTCTGCAACATAATGATGAGTTTCTAATTTCTATTCTACAGAATATATCCTATCTGGGATTTTTCTCCCACAAGTTTTCTTGGATTATTATTGAGATAAATCCATAGTGCTAATACATTCCAGTATGTGTCTTTTAAATCTTTGTAGATATGGAGGTTTTGCCTTGATTGTACTAGCCGGTGTGATAACCGTCATACTGATCATCTACCCCAAGGAAGGATTGGTGCCAGAACCGGACATACGGGTAAAGTCAGAAAAACGAACCCCAAAACCAAACAAACAAACAAAAAACTTTCCATCACAGTGAGCGCTTATCCTTGATTGGCATCATCAAATGTGAGCCAATTTGAACTTTTTGCCGCAAAACATTTAAAAACTATGTATTTTCAAATAATTTAGATTTTAATCGTTGGAACTTTATTTGATCAAACATCAGAACATCAGAACTCAGTGTGTTACCTCCAGAGTGAAAGTTGGAAAAAATCACTTGGGTGGGACTCGAACCCACGACCTCCTGCTTTCCAGTGCAGATGTCCCAACACCCAACCACCGAGCGTACATCTACTCTAGAAAGAAGGAGGTCGTGGGTTCGAGTCCCACCGGAGTAATTTTTTCAACTTTCACTTGGGAGGTAACACACTGAGTATACAGTGTTTATACGTCGGTGTAGGGCAATGATCACAGTTGTGAACAGGTTTCTGTTTTTTACTCACTGTAGCCCCTAAAACTGCCTGAGCACTCTATGGTTTTATGGATTCATCAGAGAATAATTACTATGTAATACAATGTAATACAATGTAATACGATGTAATACGATGTAATACGATGTAATACAATGTAAAACAGCGTTATACAATGGAATACAATGTAATACAATGTAATACAATGTAATACAACGTAATACAACGTAATACAACGTAATACAACGTAATACAACGTAATACAACGTAATACAACGTAATACAACGTAATACAACGTAATACAATGTAATACAATGGAATACGATGTAATACCATGGAATACGATGTAATACAATGTAATACATGTACCATGGAATACAATGTAATACAATGTAATACAATGTAATACCATGGAATACAATGTAATGCAACTGATAACCTTTGACCTTTAATTTTGTCTTATTACAGATAACGGACCGCATGTTTTGGCCTCGTGTCATCATCCTTACACTCATCAGCATATTTGCTCTTCTCTGCTTTGTCTTCATGTTCATATTTCATTGGACGGAGCCAATCTACGCCAAGCCAATCAAGAGCAAGAGATTCTGATAAGTGGAATATCACTGAGAGTGACACCAGTGAATTGTAATATGAGGAGTGCACTAGTGCACAGGAGGTCGGAAGTTGCAGTCCCACCTGAGTAAGATTTTGAAGTTTACTCACAACTTCTCGGAGAGAAGTGTTCAGTGCTTGTAATACAACAGTGGAGTGTATGTGGAAATGTGCTGCGTGAATGCAACTTCTGATGGGATTTTATGGAGATAGCATTTTCAACATTGCTGTTCCAAAGGGCCCTGAAGTTCATGTACTGTAACTTCTTTTTTTGCAGAGCAGCGGGCTGTGGATAACGTTGGTTGGAACAAATAATTCGGTGACACGTGATCAACGACCCACCAAATAGTGCATCCATGTTGGTGGCGGGACTACCTTAGCACCTTGGATTGTGAAAGCAGAATGGCATTAAACACAAGTATTGCCACAATGGAGTACAGGAGTTTGATGTCAGCTGTCTTTGTTCTGATTCATGCGCTGGTTCACTCGCTGATGTCTTCACACATTTAAAGATATAGTCCATCATTTGTAATTTGTGCATTTTGTTCGTTTGAAGCAACAAAAGTGCTCAAAATTCAATGAAGGATACTGAAAAACTAACCTGATGAAGTTTCAGCTCGGCTTCAGCTGTATATTCCGAGAAAAACAGCATTCTAGGATCTCAATTTCAAATCAAAAGTTGCTGAATCATGTTTTGAATTGTTTTGAATTGCAGCTATGCGCGATGTTGCGCACTGATCCGACGAATTATAGCAACCGCGCGCGCCTGTGCGTCGTGCCAATGCTTGCGCGCGCTGCGCCGAATAACAAAACAAACTACTAGTTTAAATTTTCCTAAGATGCACTGTTGGAAAGGCCTTTTTTCGTTGATTACTTCAACATGATAGCTTGCCAGAAAGATTAATTTTACAGGGAGTTTAGTCCACTTACTATCTTTCAACCAAGTATGTTTTTTAACAATAATACGCCAGTTACTTTTTCGGATGGCTGCAAATGATGGACTGTAGCTTTAACCTATGCGTGGGTACCAGAATACGCGGCACGCTTTGGTACTCTATGACATCAGAAAACAAGGCTATTCAGCAGTCTTCAGCTTGTTTTTTCAGGAGTCGTCATGTCCGGGGTTGTAAGGGAATTGGGATGTACATGTAGCTGTGTAGCTCCACGTTTGACTGGATATTGTCTGAACATTTGTTTTATTGAACCATGTGTCTTGAACAGTGTACAAATTGCATTGAAAAGATTTCTGAAATATTAAATAAATATGTGTACATATGCAAGGTGTTTGTAGAGTTGAAAAGGCCAGAGTTCATACTTGACGTGAAAGGGAAAGTGAAGCAAATTTCACTTCAACAACTGACGTTTCATTGTGATGTTCTCTGTTACCCTAACAAATTTGCTTCGCATCGACATCTGCATGACATACATGTATGAACCAGTTTTAAGTCAAATATCAATTGCATGTAACAATGCTATTTGAGAGGACTGCAAAATTTGTAGATTGAAAGTACATGTGCTAACAAGACTCATGCTACTGGATAGTCATTGAATTTCTGTACTGTATGAAGAGTTATCAAGAGTACCATTTGATTATTAGTTAGAATCAGATCTCTGTAAATCCGTCCAGCCAATTTTAAGAAGAATCACAATCTAGTGATTTAACAGTGAGGTACTTTTAACAAGGTTATTGACTCCGTGCGCGAACAGCAGATGGCTCTAATACTGCCCTCTGGCCGGTATGGAATTCCATGGAATACGATCGCGCATGCGCAAAACCAGTAACCAACGCACTGACGCAGACCAGACATCGGCGAACAAAAGTGCCAGGAATTTAACGGTTTTTCGCTGTAAAACTGAAAAAAAATCCCTACTCGCCAATGGTGAAGGGTGAAACAGATAAAAGTGCAGCCAGTGGCGCACAAAAACAAGACACGACAAAAACGGGAAAAGACTTTTGAGAGCTCCAGGGCACAGGACATACTGTACGTGTTCATCTTTTCAAACCGTGGACGAAAAATACCAGAGAACAAAAGAGAACAAAATCGTCCACGATTCCCAGCATACGTCCGCGATTGGGGTCGTGAACAAAACCAATGGGAGTCTTCTAAAAAAGTTAGAGTACAAACAAACGAGGGACAATAGGTCGTCCACGATCGACGGTGAACACATGTTTGCATAACGTGTGTGCGTGTACTGGTTCCTGTGCATAGGGCGCGAAGTATGCATGACAAGATTATTCCGAGCGTGCACAAGCCTACAGAATCTTTGCGTGAGCGTCGGTTGTTGTCGGCAGTGTATTCTAATGGCCAGTCCCCCCCCCCCCCCGCAACTCTCCCTTTGTCACCGTTGAGGGGGTACTTGTGCACGGAGTCTATTACTTTCAAGTCTGTGAAAATGCTGTCATTGTCGTGTTTTCAAAATACTCAAAGTTGGTTTGCAGCTTTGGATGACATGAATAAAAATGGTAATTGGCAACTCCAAAGACCAACGAACTGCTGGGATTGCATTTTATATTGATTTCATGTTCAGCGCTGAATTTTACAACTTCACTGATTAACCCAGTTGCAACACAGCATTGCCCCATGGAATTTGTTAAAAGTTTTGTGTTTTGGTGACAAAAACTAAACTTGGAATTTTCTTTCTGAGCCTATGTGTGTTCCAGGCATGAGAATGAATTTAAAAAAAAAGAAGGAAACTTGTGGAAAAACAGGGAAAAAAGATGTGATCAGGCAAAAAAATAACATAACAGGCTCAAAATAAATTTTAAAAAACGCGGAAATTTGGGCAACAAAAAACCCCACAATTTCCTGTTTAGGCCAAAAAATATGGTGCGGCGACGCGGCTTTTTTTTAAACCTTTTTCTTCTTCAAATGTCGGCTGATGACTGTAAATGGTGCCCGACTAAATTTAGTGCAAAATGTGTGGAGCCCAGAGAGGCCACATAAAGCTTATACTCGATTGTAACCCCATCTTAAAACACGTTTCAATTGTGCAGCAGCAGGATTCCAGTCAAACTAGTGAGTTTGTCAGTTTAGAGACATCATCTTACATTGAAAAAAAAACTTTTTAATTTTGCCGACGTACATATTTTCCCCTCCCAAAGGTTCACCTGAAAGTTTTTTCTTTTTTCAAAAAATAATTGACATTCTCCCTCCACCCATAGAGCAAGGAACTGTCCACATTTAGTCGATAAAAATGTGCAATTTCTTGGAATTTGATGCAAGGTGTGATGTCAATGAATAACAAATGCATGCATATACCCACGAACAATACTGTAAAAGAGCATATAAAGTCAAGAGAACAATAAACTCAGCCAAACTACACTGTAACAAATATTTTTTTTGTCACAAATTTATCTATTATTTTATTCAGTTCATTATATACAATTTCATATACATGTACAATGCAGTTGTCTTTTCCAAAATTAAGAAATTTCAAGAATTGACAATTCCCGTGTGCAAACCCTAGTTTTAAACAAAACATCTATTGTCTATAATTTCAAACAAACTGTTACAATGAACCTAAAACAATGGAATAGAGATAATTCATATCCAATACTCAAACATTCAAACTACTATTAATAATAGTATTGTACAAGCCAATTTTACAGGGAATAAACTTCGTTAATCAAGGTGTTAGGTGATGACATATGCTTGAACGATTGGTTTCAGTTCATGACCAGAAAACAACCATTCAAAGCACACAAAAAATACTCATACGCAATGCAATAATGGAAGATTTACACAATAAAAAATATTGGTATTGTAATTATGTACATATTTACAGCAGAATGAAAGAAAAACCCAGTCCATCAATGAGGTTTTTCTTTAATTAATGTAAACATTTTAACCTCGGATGATTTTTGTTTTTAAAGATTAGAAAAAAATTACTGAAAATGAGAGAGAACTTGTCTAAATTTCCTGTGTTGTCTGTTAAATGTTATTTCAGTTCAAGTTTCAATTCAAATTGAACATATGGTGACATGATGTAGCAATTCTTGGACAGTTTTGACGGACTGCTTGAAAAGTTTGTAAAAGTAACGTGTAATTGCCACGATAATCAATGAAATTATCATGGGAAAAACAGATTTTTAGCAAGCCTAAAACCCATAATAAACCCATTTGCAATAATCCTACATGTCTTCACAGGTGCTAACAAATCAATAATAGTCTTCCAGTCCCAAGTCCGGTCACAAACTATCCAACGGAACTGTTACAGAAGTTTTCCTTTGTGACTGTTCATCCACTGTTAATTGTTATTCTGGAATTCAGCTGTACTTTCAGTCGGATACTTTTCGTATTTTTTTTCTCTCTTTTCTACCTTGTAATGTGTTAAATAAGGAACCAGGCCACGTACAGGCATTTGCTTTTTTTGCCTGATATCCGCCATTCATCACCCCCTGTGCATTTTTGTGAATAACTGTACATTATTTATTGTGATGTATGGAAATAAAACAATACCAATACTTGTGAAAAGCCTTGTGATTAACTTGTGATGGGGACTTGGGAATAGCCTTGTGATTTGGTTGTGACGGGACTTGTGATTAATTTAATGCAAGTAAAAACACTAAATCCTGCATGAAGAAGACCATCTCAGTGTAGAGACTCTTTAGGACAACTCCTAGCTGCCTCAGACTGTGCCATCTCCTGGGGATGTCTCCTCATCTTTGACTTGTCCTGTTGCTATGGTTATACTAGCATCCTCCTGAGTGGCCGAGTGATTTGCTTGTGACGGGACTTGTGATTAACTTAATGCAAGTAACAACACTTAATCCTACATGAAGACGACCAACTCAGTGTCAAGACTGTTTAGGTCAACTCCTGCCTCAGACTGTGCCATCTGGGGTTGTCTCCTCATCTTTGACCTGTCCTGTTGCTATGGTTACACTAGCATCCTCCTGAGTGGCCGAGTCGGCGGTCTGCTTGCCGCTCTTGTTGGACTGGCTGGAAGGCGGGGCTTGGGATTGGGCAGAGGGCGGGAGTTGCTGGTCCTCCGACTGTGATGACTGGCTAGAATGCACAGGGGGCGTGTCCTGGGTCACGGCTGGGGTAAGGGCGTCCTCCTTGATCGCATCTTGCTGAGGTGCTGCATCAGTGGTCTCCGTCTTCTCTGGAGGCTCATCGGCGACGGGGTCTTGGTGAATCTCGGCATCTGGCTCGGGTTCTTCAAGCGAGGGCTCCCTCTGATCCTCACTGTCAGGGACTGCCTCAGCCTCCGCAGGCGGGACATCATCTGAGACTGGACGCTGGTCGATGGAGGGTTCTGCTGCTGCTGCTGCTTCGGTTGAGTCTTGGGTAGCATCTTTGTCGGTAGAGGGCGCTGTTTGGATGGTTGGTTGCTCTTGGACAGGTGAGGGCGGTGTTTCCTTGACTGGCTCGGGCGGGGGTGTGGACGGCTGCTGGGGCACTGGGGAAGTTCTAGGTGACAGTTTAGAAACCTACAGGGTAAAACAAATCAAGTCAGAGAATAGGTTTGATGAACAGTTCGGGTCAGCAAGCAAAGCTATCTATGCGATAGGAAATGAATTTAGCTTGTTAGTTGCTGTACCACCTCAAATCCCTCTACCTGTTACTCCCTATACCGCCCACAACTGGCCCAGCACTACAAGGTTTAATGTGCATCCTATCCAGGGGGAATAGACCCACTGAAACTGGAGATAAACGCCGGCCTAATGGGCCATATGGACTTGCGACAGACTTAACTTTACTTATATGGAAGTGGTTAGACAAAAGGTTTGCAGACAAAAGGCCTTGTATAAATATATTTCCATATTAATGATGTAGCACCTTGAGCACCAATACTGTTGGATATGTGCGCTTTATAAAAACGCATTATTATCATATTATTATTATTATTATGCCAAATGGTATTTAAAATAAGCTTGTTATGCAATAGGCTCACAAAATGCACACAATCACATGAATAGGTATTATGTAATGTGAGTAACAATCTGAAAAACATGAAAAGGAGATTGAAAATCAGGAAATCTGTTTTGCATTTATGAGCAAAAAGCGGTTTGTGACTTACACTGCAAACGTGAAAGGGTGGAGAGAATCAAGCGAGAAAATTATTGAGTGGCTTGAGCAGAGCTGCTGACAACCTGGTGAAAGAAGCAGAGAGATGGAACACACAGAGTGACAGACAGGCAGAGAGAAGGCAGGGCAGATAGAGTGGCAGACATAGCAAGGCAAGGATACTATTACTGTTTGAGTCTACTCCATTACAAGATGCATTACAAAGCTTGTTACAAGAAATTCACAAGTCCATTCACTAGTCCGGTCATAAGTAAAAGTGGGTGAACAGTAACAAAAGGAAAGCCTCTGTAACAGTTTCTTTGAATAGCTTGTGACTCAATATTAGGTCCTGCCCTTCACCGACGTATAAACACTGTATATTGAGTGTGTTACCTCCAGAGTGATAGTTGGAAACTCGGGAGGTAACACACCGAGTACACACGTGTTTACGTTACAGACCTAGTGTGGACATTCTTTTGTTTTCGTCTATGATTCTCTTCAGTGTTTCTCTTCATTTTGCCATGGATAAACCTTAACCCAAAATGCCTCTAAACCTGTTTTCCAGAGAGGGGGAAACCTTGTGTGGACGTGGGCAAGTCCACACAACGTCGCTGCTACCTGGTTTATGTGGACCTCTTTTGTTCGGAAGTCCACACAGTGAATGTAATGATCGTACAGAGTGTTTATACGTTGGTGAAGGGCAAAAACCTAATACAGTCGAGTCTCGTTAATACAAACTCGTTCGGACCTAGCCAAATTGTTTGTTATATCAGAATTTTGTATTAAGAGGAACATCAGTCCCATTCATTGTGCACATAAATGCACAGTCGGGACCAAGGCCTTATGTTTGTTATAACCAGAATTTTGTATTAAAGCCCGAGTCCATCATTTGCAGCTATCCAAAAAAGTAACTGGCGTAATTATTGTTGAAAAACATACTCGCTGAAAGATAGTAAGGGGACTAAACTCCCTGTGAAATTATCCTTTCTGGCAAGCTCTCATTTTGAAGAAATCAACGAAAGAAGGCATTTCCAACGGTGCTTCTTAAGAAGCACCGTAGGAAAATTTAAATTAGTTGTTCGTTTTGTTATTCGGCGCAGCGCGCACAAGCATTGGAACGACGCACAGGCGCGCGCGGTTGCTATAATTCGTCGGATCAGTGCGCGACATCGCGTAAAGCTGCAATCCAAAACAATTCGAAACATGATTTAGCAACTTTTGATTTTAAATTGACATCCTAGAATGCTGTTTTTCTCGGAATATGAAGCTGAAGCTAAGCTGAAACTTCATCAAGTAAGTTGTTCAGTATCCTTCATTAGATTTTGAACACTTTTGTTGATTCAAACGAACAAAATGCACTAATTACAAATGATGGACTATAGCTTTAACAGAGTTTGTACTAACGGGAGTCAACTGTATTGGTTAACATCACCCCGATGCAAATTCCATCTTATGAAAAATAGCTTGTGACTGGACTTGGGACTGGAGGACTTGTGATGGACTTGTGACTGACTCTTGATGGACGTGACACTATGGAGCCCACATATGGGCGGTTCTGCCCCAGATAGGAAAGGGGATGAGAGGAAGGGACTTTGACACTAGGAACAGGCATATTGGGTTTTCATGATCGTGAAACTTTGTTTCATAAGATTTTTTTAAGACTCTGTTGAAAATGTCAATTCAGAACGGGACATGAATTTTGGGAATTGGGATATATGATTTTGAATGTCTATTTTTGAAATTCACATCCTGCTAAATTCTGGATGTAGAATTTCAATTTGCGCATTCCTATTGTGCAAAATCAAAATCTGTAAATTCCTGTGCAGGAGCTTTCGAGGGGATTTCGTTTCCAAAAAAAAACCAACCAACATAAGGATCTATTTAGCATAGAGGTGGGGGCTTCACCTAGACCAGGGCAAGAGACTGGCAAGATGTTTTAGGCGTGGTTTGGGGGAGGGCTATATAGAAAAAAAGGAAATAGGCTAATTCTGGTAAAATTGAAAAAGAAAATTGTCCTAGAGGTCGTATTCTCTAGTTTCCAGTCAAAAACACATTGCTGCCTTGCTCCTGAGCATCACCAGGTGGCGTTTTTTTCCGTCCAATATTGTGTTGTTTCCTACGAACTCGTATCTAATAGAATGGAACCCTTTATACGTCTGAAGGAACCCCTATATTTTGCATGCCAAAGATTTAAGGGATAAATACTGTTAGCAAATCTTTTTCTGATGTAATTTATGACTTTCGATAGAAAACTTTATGGAATCTTGAGGCCTGCCAACAAAAAGCAACTGTCTGTTTCAATACACGAGTGCATTTCTTTAAGCGGACTGAACAACAATGGACTTCTGTAATGTACAAAACGCAGTACACAAGATTATGTACAAAATACGATCTAAAGTGTTTGTCGAAAGATCTGTGCGCAAAGTAGTGTTGTACGGTAGTTGAGTCCATCACAAGTCCATCGCAAGTCCTCAAATATACTCAAAAATATTCACAAGTCATACAATTCCAAGTCAAGTCATAGATTTCTCATATGAACTGTAACCAAAGCATTCCGTTGTGACTGTTCATCCCCTGTTACTTGTGAATAGATTGTGACCGAACTTGTGATGGACTTGTGATGGATTCACTGCCAACACAGCAAACATGTGCTTGTGAAGCTCCACTGCAAACTGTGAGTTAATGCTCCAGCGATTCCAAAAACAGCACCATGAAAAATTGAGCGGTGACTACCTACCTTTGGTGAAGCTGTTCTGGATCCAGCAGCGGATCCATCTGACCTCCTCCTAGCACTCCCAGGCCTGGGCTTGGGGGAGCTGGTACCGTCAGGGGCAGGGGAGCCACGCCGGGTGCCGCTAGGGGGACGGGAGTTGGCGGGCGAGGCTGGGGCCTGGCCTGTGGGTGGTGGGGTTTGACTGATGGACTTGGCGGCAGAACCTATAAAGTAATTAAAATGGAACAGCAATTTAACCCTCGTATTTAAAACCCATTTATGACTGCTCTTCCCTTTGTGAACACCTAAAGGAGACCAGACGTTCTGGTGTGATGACATGCAGCAAAGGGTTCAAAATATAATTTTCAGGTTCAGGCTCAAGCTTTCCTTAGAAGACTGAGATCTAAAAATCTTTGTACCAAGAGAACATCTTATGTGCAGCAGATTGGTGATAAGATTGTTCAGTTTGATGCTAAAAGCCTGAGATCTGGAACACAGTCAGAGTATGTCATGGGAAAGATCTTTGGCAATAGGGCCATCGCAGATTTGTCCTTTGAAAACAATATTATAGAATAACAAGCAATTTTCACAATTTTCGAAATGGCGGCCACTGCATGGTATCCTATGATAATTTTTTCAAAGGACAAATCTGCGATGGCCCAAAAGCCAAAAATCTTTCCCATATACTCTGTCTGTGTGCCAAATTTCATGCTTTTATCATCAAATGAACAATTCCATGATATTGTGCACCAATCTGCCCGACTGTTAGCACTTGGAACTTGTAAAGTCTATCTCTTTCAATAACCTCACTTAAAGGAGAATTAACGGACACAAAACGGACACAAAAATTCCAATATCATTTAAAAGAAGGATTTACAACCAGTGTGTCCAAACGACGATGACTTATGGGGCAGAGACATGGGCACCAACCAAAGAGATGGAACAAAAATTGACAACAACACAGAGAGCCATGGAAAGGAGAATGCTCAATCTATCATTACGGGACAAAATCAGACATACCTTCATAAGACAAAAAACAAAGGTCAAAGATATCATAGAGAAGATCAAGGAAATGAAACGGAGATGGGCAGGGCACCTAGCAAGAAGACAAGACAACAGATGGACCAAGAGACTCACAGAATGGCAACCAAGGACAGGCAGAAGAAGAAGAGGTAGACAAACAAGGAGATGGAGAGAAGAAATCACCACATACATGAACACGGCAACATGGAGTAGAATGACAAACAGAAGAGAATGGAAACTGCTTGAGGAGGGCTTCATCCAACAATGGCTGACCACAGCCTGATGATGCCAGGAGAATTTGTGCCAATTTATCCGACCCTAACACTCTTTGTTTACCAACACCCCTTTACCCCAAAAAAATGCAACTGTTGTAGGAACTGTCACTCACCTGGCCTGGATGTCTTAGTAGGTGTGGATCGCCCCTCCTTGGCCGATCCAGGCTTGGGTGACCCGACTGTCTGACCTCGTGACCCTTGACCTTTGACCGGAGTGGGCTGCTGAGCAATGACCTCCTCTGTCTCTTTGTGGACTATTTTATGCGCCGCCAACAGGTGTTTCCTCTGCTGGATTTTCACTATTGAATAAATTTTTAAAAAATCAGAAAATGGATGACTTATTTGTTTCGATGAATGAATTGATTCAAGCTGTCTCTCGCTTGTTACATTTGAATGACTGATGACGAGACATTACTTCTGATTTCAAATTGCACTGAATAACCAGTTTGCGCCGGGATTATTTTGACATTGACCGGACCCAGGCGCGGGATTGCTTTTCACGAACCTTGATGCCAGACGGGTTCAGACCATCATCTGCAGGTAGCACACCCTGATATTTCCAGCCTCGCTCGCATCGATCGCTGCAAGCGGGTCACTGACAGATATTTCCGGCCTCGCTCATTGCATGTTTAATTCGTCATCCGTTCCGAATACCTCAAAACCGTTGTGTGTATACACATCATCCGACGTGTACTGGTTAAACAAATACACCGCTGCGATATTGCATGATTCGGGCAGCTGCACTTCATTCTTGCCCATTGTGAACAAGGGTACATGGCACCTCTATTATGTGTGTGATCATTTATGCTCACCCTTCTCTCTGACAGTGATTTTCTGTACTTCAGGCAGCAGAAACGTGGAGACCAACTCAGCCACTATCTCTTCCGATTCCAACTCCGTTTTCCTGCAACGGTAAACAAAAATATAACCATTTCAGTTTCGTTTACTCATCGAAGACAACTTTTGTGGAGTGACCTTTAATAATATCTGGGCTGCACAATAGGGCCGAAGTACATGGCCTGAGAAATAATACACACTTGTAGATCCAGCATAAAGTAATTAAGAAAGGTCACCTTCATCCAGAGTTGTTAGAGGTATGCTTTGAAATACTTCTAGATGGGATGGTGTATTCAAAAGGACATCACTAAATTTCCCTCAATCAAATCAGTATCATGAAATCGAAAGCCGTATTTTAATGTGACTTGGAAGTTCCGTAAGTTATCCTGGACTCCTGTGGGGATCTCAAGTACCTGCACACATCCTCCTAATTCTATTTTTGCCATTTTGTTTTTCGACGTAGATTATATGAAAAGCTTTCGCAGAGACCACTCCGTAATGTTGCAACTACAAGTCCCAGAAAGTTTATCAAAGGTCCCCACAAGTCACCCACAAATTACCACAAGTCACCCACAAATTCCCACAAGTCACCTACAAGTCACCCACAAGTCACCCACAAGTATACCCACAAGTCACCCACAAGTCACCCACAAGTCACCCACAAGTCCCCACAAGTCCCCCACAAGTCACCCACAAGTCACCCACAAGTACCCACAAGTCACCCACAAGTCACCACAAGTCACC
Source organism: Patiria miniata (assembly GCF_015706575.1). NCBI lineage: Eukaryota > Metazoa > Echinodermata > Asteroidea > Valvatida > Asterinidae > Patiria > Patiria miniata. The sequence goes on from NW_024037068.1 coordinate 15,500,631, forward strand.
ACAAGTCACCCACAAGTCACCACAAGTCACCCACAAGTCACCCACGAGTCACCCACAAGTCATCCACGAGTCACCCACGAGTCACCCACAAGTCACCCACAAGTCACCCACAAGTCATGCAGCCCGAAGTCAGCTCACAAGCTATTCAAATGAAGTGCGACAAATAAATCCTTTGTCCTCATTCCCCTGTTACATGTGGCTAGACTTGTGAAAGGACTTGTGATTTATTGGTGATCGGACCTTTGAAAGACTTCTGCTGGACTCAAGTAGTCAGGGGTAGTCAGGTTGGCGCAGTGGTTACTGTCCTCGCCTTCCACCGCTGTGGCCCGAGTTTGATTCCTGCCCAGGTCCACACGTGGATTGGGTTTACAGTCCCTACCTGATTCCGTAGGTTTTCCCTAGAATATTCTTCTGGGCTTTTCCTCCCACCTCTAAAACTGTAATTTCTTCTCATTGTCTTCTCTCTACAGGTTTCTTCAGGCTTGCGAGCTACAGTACCAAGGGCACTTTTGAGGAATCCTTGGTTTCATTTACCAGAAATTAATAGATAAACAGATAAAAACTATAAGAGTTTTGGAGCTGCAAACATGCCAATGTACCTGTCTTCCATGTCATAAGCTACTTCATTGATGCGCTGTGCCATCACCTGGATCTCCTCCCTGGCCTGCTTGTCGGCGGTGTTGTCCATGGAAGACAGAATGATGTCCTCCAGGTAGGTGTCCACTGAGTTCTGATGCACCTTGACAACCTGCCACATGGGAGTAGGTAAACTGCTTATTAGGCTTGACACTTTGGCCACGTTTCTAATCTGTCACGACCAATATGGCCCATCAGGCCAGCGTTAATCTTTGGGAGTGTGGCCTAGTGGTTAGGGTTCATGACTCATGTTGTGCCCTTGGACAAGCCACTTCACCCCCACTTGCCTCTCTCCACCCAGGAGTATGAATGGGTACTGGCATTAGCTGGGGAGCTACCTAGCACTGGACTGGCATCCCACCCAGGAGGAATAGAACAGTTGGTTGTTTCATGCCAAGGAAACCAGAGTTGCTACATAGTTTAAACAAACACATGCAACTTTACCACTCCTTAGTAGGACACTCACATTTGTGTGTGGATTCAAATAAAAGGACCAGGCTAAGACTAATGGCATACCTGTTTGAATATCTCATCTTCTTCCCGCCGCCTCCTTTCCTCCACCTGTCTCCGCCCAGATTCCTCAGCCTCCCGTATGCGTCTCTGCCTCTCAGCCAGCATGGCGTAGGCGTGGATGCGTCGCTCCTCCTGCAGACGGATCAGTTCCTTGCTGAGGAAGTCCATCATGTCGCCCACGGACTCGCCTTCCAGCTGGGACATGGCCTCGTCGATGAAGGATTCCTGGACAAGTGGCAAAACAAATCACGATTGTTGGTTACCGTCTCAAAATCATGTGCAATGTAATGGTATACGGCTTCAACCCCTGACAGGGAACATGGTTGTGTTCTTGGGCTAGACACTTTTCAACGACTGCCTCTCTTTACCCCGGAGTACAAATGGCTGACTTTGAGGGTAGAGACCACATTGCATAGATCCTGAGGTGCTGCCGTAAACTGGTCTCACAGCCTGATGAACAGGGTAATAATTGTGAAGCGCTTTGAAACGTTGGTGCAAACAACTTAATAAGCACCACATTATAAACAAGACCATAAAAAAGCTGCCCTTCATGGCACAAATACTGCTATCAACAGTGCACCACCAGGGAATGCTGTTTTAAATACTGCCAAACACAGACATTTGGAATGGTATTCCCTGCGAGTTTTGATTTGTTCCAGTAGGTGAAATGGAATCAGCGGTATCTACGTTTCTTGAAATGTATACGTTTAGTTGAATAATTAACATTTTTCTATTTTTGAAGCTTCCAGATGAATTTGTGGGATATACCTTACATGCATCCTGAAGGATTAGTAATTAATTGCAGGACAACATACATACAAAGTCTGCCGTGAAGATGAAAAATGTTGTGCTTGAGACAAACACTTAGTAGCTCCTTGGCAGCCCAACCCCGTTACCTTGTGTTCATGCAGTCTGCGTTGTCTCTGCAGGTTCAGCGTGGATTGTTTGTCCTGTTTCTTCATCTGTTGCTCAGCTGACTGCAGGGCGTGGGTGCTGCGCAGCTCATTGATCAGTTCCTGACGCTTCTCCTTGCCTTCAAACATCTGATGAAAAAGAAATCACAAATATGTCATGTTCAAAATACCGCCCCAATAACTGCAAAGACAGAGTTGGGATAGTATCAAATTATTTTTTTTTGATTGATGAAGATCATTTTAACGACTGAGAATAGTAAGGACCTTGTATACCCTAATACATGTCACTTTCCCATGTCAGTTGAGGACAGACATATACTTCTCACTCTTCGTTCAACAAAATGCACAAACTTTTCAAACAAAATAATGGCAAGTTGCATTGCACACATCTTTGTTATAAATGTATGTGCAATCATAAGACGGGTCAACCAACAACCAAATCCTTTATTATTGTGTAAACTATCTTTCAACAACTGTACAACAACTAGTACCATCATTAAAGTTTATTTCCTGGGTTTCAACAGAATTTAAATGAGAGCTAATTGTGATGATTGTGCAGTTTTACCATTTAGAGTGGACAGACCCACATCACGTTCGTGTACTGGTCCGCACACATATAGCGCAATAGCAGCGCCCTCGACAGTACATGCGCAAACCCATTAAAACACCAGCTTACCATGTTCTATTTTGCGCAAAGTATTCACTACTAATTTTAATCTGAATGTGCACAAAGCCACAGGGTCTTCACGTGGGCGTCACGCGTCAAATGTCTCTTCCAGTGGTCTCCCCCAACTCTCTCTTTCTTACCACTAAAGGAAGATAATTAAATAGCCACCTCTTTCTCTTCAATAATAGCGCCCTTGACAGTGAACGTGCCAACCCATTACAACAGCAGCTTACCATGTTCTGTATGGCCCTGCCGCGGATGACCTGCTGAAGGAAGATGATAGCCAGTTCCTTCTCTTCTTCAACCAGGTTGGGTACCTCCACGGATGGTGTGGGTGGTCGAGGGATCGGCTTCTCAATCTTCTGCAGGAATCGCAGCGGTTTGGGGGCCTCCTTGCCTTTGGTCTTCACATCTTTGATTCCTAAAACAGCAAAAACAGAGCGTTATCTTAAATAATATTTTAAAGGATATTCCAGTGAGCCTTCTTATGTATTCAGGGTTGTCTGATCAGTGCATTGTGGCACGTCTACAATTTATTTTTTTAAGTTTAATTTTAATATTGTTGAGAAAGCCATGGCTTTTTTTTACTTAAACAATTCATTAACCTGGGAACGTAATTCTTCTACACTTTCAGTTGTTCCGAGTGCTTGAAGTTTACACAGTTGTCCTGCAAATTTCTTTATAAAAGGAGTTACAGATTTCTTGACACTGGATTTTGTCTGTTATAGCCACTGTATCCTCACTTCTTTCTAAGAGCTTATGGAAAAACTTTGAGAGTTTATTGGAAAAACCTCTGCTAACTCAGAGGGACTCGAACCCCCTACCTCTGGATTACTAGTGCAGACATCGTATTGAATAACCCGCAAACTTGTTGGGAACTACTTTAGAACCTGAATGGTGAGGCAGATTTTGTTTTCCTGAAATTTGCGAGGCATTCTGGCAAAAAGGAGACAGAACTGGACAGAGGTCGAAATGTGGATTAGCGGGTATTAGGAAAGAGAATACAATTCTCCTTACAATGCTGTTTGTTATGTTGCACTTCAATTAGACATTCAGTTGACAAGTTATGGCTGTTTAAAGTTCGCATTTATCAACCTGTCGAAAAAGTAAAATGCTGAGAAAAAGGCCTTTAAAGTTTTGAGTTTTGTATTCGTGAAAATGAAAGATACCAATTGTTTTTCCTTAAAAAAACTCTCTCATTCCACAATTTTATACTATTTCTTTAAAACATATGTAGTAGACATATCAAAAATTACAGATACCAATAAATCTGGAAAAAAAAAAAAATCAACCCCCATTCGATTTTTAGCATTTTTCTCCACCACGGCCTGTGCCCAGTTCCGTCACATTTTGTCAGAACGCCTCACATTTACGCCTTGAAGCATAACTGTCAAGTCTTTGCTTATACCTTTGTAGATTTCATCCAGTTCGTTCTGTCTCCTCTGGGCTCGTTTGATGAAGCCTGTCTTGCCCTGTGACTTGGGTCTGGGAGCCACCACCCTGGGCTGGGTCACAAAGTCTGGCAGAGAATGCTCCAACTCGAGCAAACCTGTCAACAAAACAGAATGAAATTAATCAAATTAGAATACAAAAGCATAGTAATGTATCTGTGAGGATGCTATTCAACTCGTTAGCATTGTGGTACACATGGCATGGGCCAAATAGTAAGACATTTTCTGTGTGGAAAAAATTGTTGCTCTTCATACGCGAGTTTTGGAATCACACCCTTCTACACAGATGCACGTCTTACATAGCAACGATCGATTTCGTCTGCAATGCCTGAAGGGTCATTTGATAAATTAAGGGTCCAACGTGTGACTTTTTTCCTGTCCCTGTTACCTCTGCGCTTTGTACTTTGCCATTCACGTATCATTAAGAATGACTGTAATCCGTTTTGAATTTGTTGGGTAGGTAGTTTGCAATTCATAATCACTCTTGGAGGACGACTCCACTAAGGAGTGTATTAGAATTATAAACTCATAGAAGTCAGATGTAACAGGGACAGGAAAGAAGTGGACCCCATATTTATAAAATAACCAAAATGGAGAGTAAAGGTGCAGCTACATTTTCACAATACATGTGTTTGAACATTACATCAAAGGGGATAGTTTTTTTAATCCCAATGAACCAACACCAAAGAAGACAGTCAGAGCATACTGACCAGAACGTCGAGTTTATACCTCTGGTTCTTTTCAGAACCATTCTCTTAGTTGAGAAATTATTCGCACATGGTGTTTCCGCAAACTTTTCATTATTTAGTATCTCCACCATGCAAAGCCTCAAATCTTACTCAACACCAAAGACTTTGGCCTTGTTATGCCCCGACTACGGCGAGGTCCCAACTATAGTTGGGACAGTCCTGACTATGGTTCAAACAATCCCAAACACTAGTTGGGGAATTCATAACTGTAGTTGGCATCGTCCCAACTATAGTTGGGACGATGCCATAGTCGGGGCATAACAGGAAATTCCAGCTTTCCAACCTTTGGCACCCGAGTACTCAGTGGTATGTGATTTTATTTACTGCAGATTGATTGGAGATTGTTGTTTTGTTGTTGTTGGTGTTCTTACCTTGGTAAGTATCCAGATATCTACTCTTGACCACAAACTGCTCAGATCCCTTATCCAGGAAGACGCCATGCCTGGTTCGTGGACCGTACACCTCCGAGTCGTACTTGGAGTACTGCTGCGTGATGTCACGTCGCTCCAGGTTCCCTTCTACCCGACTGCGTTTCAGCGTCAACTTCCGAATCGCTGGAAAAATGAAGGATATAGTCCCATAAGACAATGACAATACGTCAAGTGCCTGGCAGAAGGGCATATGAGCGTTCTAACAAAATCATTTTCAAGATAATTGCATTGAAAGCTTCTATTGTTCCCCCGCTCGTATTATGAATCCAGCGCTGTCTTCGCGTAATATAAATCTTATAAATTTGATATTTGTCACGCGTATGTTTTTGAACACCACTTGTATTAATCTCTGACAAAAATGTTTAAATTTCATTAAAACAGTGGCAGTTTTCCGCATATGCCCTTTTGCTGGGAACGTTTTGGTGATTAGGCGTTCGCGCATAAGGGCATACGTGCATATGCCCTTCTGTCAGGCACACGACGATTATAATAACACAGTGCTTATAAACACCTTTTGCATTCAGCAGACATCTTTGAGGTTTATTTTGTGATTTAAATTTGTGGCAAGGAATACACAAGAGGTCTACTCATGTCTGTCTCCATAGAACAAAAGTGCATATCTCAAAGATGGCCACAACGCAATGGATCTATGACTCTGTAATATATATCAAACAGGTGCATTTTTTCGACGGGCCCTGCACTAGTCAAAGTCTCAATGCACTTCACACATGATTAGGGCCCATCTCGATTCACATCCGGGACGAGTTCAGGACAAGTTGAGGGTAGAATCATTCACTTTGTTAGAAGAAGCTCTGCATTTGTCCCGGACATGTTCCGGGGAAATTTTCATAAGCAACTGCTTGACTCAACAATGCTGATAACTTCATTGCAGGAAGATTGCGGGGAACTTGTTCAGAATCTGCAACTTATACCCGATACAATGTCCGCAACTTGTCCAGAACTTGTCGGGATATGAATCGAGACGGACCCTTACCCCTCTTTACTAGGTCATGAGTTCAACTTTCAGTTGGAACTCTAGATTGGCGTGACTGTGTTCTCTACCCTTACGAGAACCCACTTATACTCCTGGGTGGAGAGAGGCGATTGTGGTAAAGTGTCTTGCCCATGAACACAAACACCGTGATCTCCCTTCTCAGACCTTCAAGCATGGTTGACTGTTCAGTGCACTACACTGGGGGGTGTCAGCCCCTGACAAACAAGTCCGTTTATTAGAGGACTTACATTTGATGTGTTCCTTGCGTATCCAGTTGACCTTCCTCTCCCGTTCCTTTTGCTTCTTGCTCCAGAGTTTATCCAGCCTCTTGCTGTTCAGCTCTACGTGATTCTCCTCTCTCTCTCGCAGGATCTTGGTCAGTAGATCCAGCCTCGCCTCCTGAAGCCTGATAAAAAAGATTTACATGTTAAAAAAACACTATGTTATGATGGAAATTTGTGTCACGGAGATTTCCAATTCAGTATCAACTGGGTTTTGCCCTTCACCATCGTAATTTCATAAAATCTGCAGAGTAGGTGTTGTCCGAGGGCTTGAGAGTCCCACCTGAGTAAACTTGAGATTTTTTTCTCACAAGCCCAACAGACAACACTGAGTATACAGTGTTTATATAATTACGCCGCTGATGGCAAAACCCAATATTGAATTTAACGTGAAAAATGATTCGACAAATCAGACAACTGACAAATTGTCCAAGTAGTCTTTGCATCTTGGAGTCTCTTTTGATGACCTTGAAAGTGCACGCTATTTGCTTGTTACTTCGGAAGAAACCACCTCATAATGCATAACATCAATATGACATTTTTCTGCTTTTGTGAGAATTCGGTTAACTACTCGATCATGAGTACTCGACTACCCGCGAGCAATATCTTCGCAAGCACTCACTTTGAAAAATCCACTACTCGCCAGGCGTACATCAAATATAAAGGCAATTATTTCCAAATTCAAAAAGTTAAACATGTGGTGGCAGTTACACATGCACCAATGGGAGTAGCCTTGGTCAAGGCGCTAGTTGTTATTCATCCCGGCCATAGCGCGGTAAACGATATCCTCGCTAGCGCTATGCATGCGGTGCATTAAAAATACAGCGCGAACAGCGACCTCACGCGGCCACCATTTCTATGCAAATTAGTTGGACCCAATCTAGCGCCTTGGTTCAATCGTCAGCAAAAGCTCATGTTTTTCTTTATTTTGCGCTGGATTTCTAGCGCACGACCTCGTATGCGAATACAGATAAGTGTAGGCAGGGCTAATAATGTGAAGTGTCCAATCACACCTTGGTAAATCCGGACGTCATCAAATTATCTGCAGCTATTCGCCTTTTGCGGACGTGACAGGAACCACAGTTTTTGTGAATTGGTGCCGTGTGCAGAGACACACAACGTGTACGTGTATGGATTATGTACGGTGCCACGTTTCACTATGCAAGTTTCCACGCAACGATCAACCAATAAGAAAACGACATTTAAGGTCAGCTAAGGCTATTAACATAATGAGCACCACCCCCAAAACCTCACATGGACGATTGAACCAAGGCGCTAGATTGGGTCCAACTGATTTGCATAAAAATAGTGGCCGCGTGAGGTCGCTGTTCGCGCTGTATTTTTAATGCACTGCATGCATAGACATATGACTGCATGCATAGCGCTAGCGAAGATATCGTTTACTTTACCGCGTTACAGCCGGATGAATAACAACTAGCGCCTTGACCAAGGCTACAATGGGAGTGGCTTAAACAACTTCCATAGACATGTGTGTTACTGACAGCCGTAGCCATGTAATTCACACAATGGTCTTACTTTTCAATTTCTTGTTCTCTGAGGCTCCATTCTTTCCTCTCCATCTCATCCATCATGCGTTTCCTCTTCTCCAGCTGAGACACGTCGTTCAGAGACGGCAGGGTCGCCTCCCAGGCTCTCTTGGCTCTGGCTCTCTCAATCATCTCAACCTCGGCAAGACCGGCGGGTAGACCGTGACCTACAATATCCAGTGAAAAAATTGAAAGTCAGGTGAAAATTAAACTCACTACTATGTTAGTCTGAACACAGAATTAAACATGGCAGACCATGGCGGGCCGTTTTAAGTCTGATAGCGGCCAGCACATCAATTGTCAGGGACTTGGTGTCTACCTAATATAATTATCTACCCACGTACCTATCAGATGCTGAGTTACGCGCGACGCATGAGTGTGCAGGAGAAGTAGGCCAATCGATCTAAAGGGGAGGCGGCATAGCCAAGACACCAGCAAAAGATATCTGAAGCACGAGGCCATTGCCTGTCCCCATGTACACGTTTGTTATGTGGTCAGTTAAACTATTATTCATAAATACCTCAGACAGTTAAGCTATTCCTATTGGTCGAGAGCCCGTCACGTGGCCGGTCTTAAACGGATGATAAAGACATGGCTAGCTGGTCTTAAACACTTTTCCAGTGTCACAATAAAATGTGGACTCCTAAAAATCCGGTGCCTCTTACCGTTTCATTGGTTGAACGTTCACAATCCTCATGTAGGCATGCGCAACACTACATGCGAGTCAGAATTTTATAGTTCTAAATTCAAAACGCAACGCCCCAGGTGCGTTCTGCGTGACATCGCGCAGAACATGCTACGCGCGCGTCAATCTCCATAAAAGGGTTGTTTACATCTTACTCGCCAGCTGAACACTCCATTATTTTGCTAGAGGGATGTTTCAAAAAGCATGAAGTGAACTTGTTGAACAAAATCGGGATTTTTTGAACGAATTATTTGATATTTTTTTACGGATAAGGTATTTATGAATGGGAATAAATATGTGCTCGGTCGGTATTTATCACTCTGTTTAATATCGCTTAGAGTCTGGGTGCTGATAATTACCCTCGCCTCCGGCTCGGGTAATTATCAGCACCCTGACTCTAAGCGGTATTAAACAGAGTGACACATTTATTCACTTATTAAACCACAGCTGATCCTTACTTGGAGATGGTACTGTCAACAGGGTGACATAACAGTTGGACATCGGGCATTTACATGTACCCATGTGTTAACTGTAGTTTTCGTATCGGAATGTGTGCTGAATTTACCCTGAATTTCTCACGTCAAATCAGTACCATTGTGAGAGAGTATTAATTGATACTGAAATATCAAATCAATTTAGTTCTGGAAGATACACAATTCCTTTTTAAAAGGCAATCAAGCCCGAAATTGGTCTTGGAAACACAAATTTGTAGTCGTCCAGTAATAGCTGAAAGAGGATGACCTTGAACAATAAATTAGCTTTATTTGATATCTTAACAACTTCTACTGGATGACTGAGAACATACACTGTCATATTAAGGCTCAATATTGATAGTGAATCTTTGTGCATACCATATGACAGAGTGGCCAACGTCAGTAGTTCTGGCTGTGAGCCTGGCCGGACCACATATTCAGGCGTATACGGATCTGTCTGTGTTTCACTCTCCCGGTAATCCGTCTGCACGTCCACTGTTCTAGTCAGGGGTGTTGGGGACCGTTCCATCATGACTTGTTCCTGCTGGCTAAAGGGGTCCAGCCTGTAAAAAAAACAGACAAAACGACAAACCATTAGATCAAGACTGACACACTTGTCATGGTGTTTATATAACCAACAATCAAACTTTCCAGCGCTGCATTGTCTTGTAAGGGAGTCAGGTTGGCGAAGTCATTACTTTCCTCGCTTTCAACCGCTATGGCCCGGGTTCGATTCCTGCACAGACCACATGTGGATTAGGTTTACAGTCCCTACCTGATATTCCGTGGCTTTTACCCAGAATATTCTTCTGGGATTTTCCTCCCAACTCTAAGACTGTAATTTCTTCTCATTGTCTTCTCTCTACAGGTTTCTTCAAGCTTGCGAGCTACAGTGCCAAGGGTGCTTTTGAGGAGCCCTTGGTTTCATTACCAGAGATTAAAAGATAAATAGATAAAAAGTGTAAGAGTTTCGGAGCTGCAAATATGCCAATGTACCTGTCTTCCATGTCATAAGCTACTTCATTGATACGCTGTGCTTCTCCTTGTCTTCTCTCTACAGTTTTTTTTTCAGGCTTGCGAGCTACAGTGCCTAGGGCGCTTTTTAGAAATCCTTGGTTTCATTACCAGAAGAAATAAAACCAAAAATTTTTTTTTAAAAATAAATAAAAATTGTAAGTTTTGAAACTTACTTTGAGGTGTGCAGGACCACCTCCGGTGGCACTTGCTGCAAGAACGGGATGATGGGACGACGGAAGAACTTGTATCGGTCCTGGCCCCCGACATCGTGCTTGGCAAACTGGACGGCAGGAAGCTTGACATCTGGGGCGTAGTTAAACCTGAAAACAACGTTTACAAAATACAGATATCAAAAATATCCCAGTTTTCAACGTTGAGGGAGTAGCTGTGTACAGATTCCATACTCACGTCTTGTATCGAACCATGGCTTCTCTGGCTTGAGTTGAGTAGCCACGCCACTGACGCGAGATGAATCGCGGCACGGGGTCTGTGGTCTCCAGACGCATTTGGAACCGTGGGTGGTGACGCAGGGCACTGAACATCGTGTTGTACAGGGGAACCCTTTTCTGCAAAGATAGTATGTGCGAAACACACACAAAATATTAAGCTTGTGCTGTACATGAATGTTCAGGGCCTGAGATAGCCCCATAAATGCGGCCAATTTACTGGACTACCTCCGTAAACATAGGCCACACTGCCACATGTACAAAAACATGTCGCACTTTGTCAAATTTTGATTTTCACATTTAGGCTTAGTTTGTAGTTTTTTTGCTTTAGAAACACACTCACCCTCTTTATAGGCTAATCAGAAAGTGCTGCCTTTTTCAGATGTCTACTTTTTGTGAAATTTCATGTTGAAATTTTGATACGCAAACGTGTGCAAATGAATCTGGAAATTTCATGAAAAATAGACAACTGAAAAAGGCAGCACTTTCTGATAAGCCTATAAAGAGGGTGAGTATGCTTCTTAAGCAAAAAAAACCCTACAAACTAAGCCTAAATGTGAAAATCAAAATTTGACAAAGTGCAACATGTTTTTGTACATGTGGCAGTGTGGCCTATGTTTACGGAGGCAGTCCAGTAAATTGGCCACATTTATGGGGCTAGGCCTGAGAGAGTGATGCTAAATCTTTTCAATTAGCTTTAGGTTTTTTTGCATATTGGGCTTAAATTTTTCAAGATGTTCAGTTTAGTAGATGTATATTTACCCTTTGGCTCAAAAATGTATCCTTAAATTGTACCATAGACATGCTACATTTAGGTTAACTGCATTAATTTTAAAGCATTTCTCACAACAGCAACCCAATAAAATATTTTTTTTCATTCAATTTTATCAGTTACAATGCTCAACAACACTATTGTAACAAGGCGACTAAAAAAACAACAAAGACACAAATACAGTAAAAAGAATATTAATTTGTTTCACTTACAACCCTGTCCACACTGGTGTGGGCCTTGAACATGTGTCGGGCATGGTCCTTCTCGCTAGATAGTGTGTGCACATTGTCTGAAAAAATATAACATAAAGAATGCCTTGCTATAAACTTCATTTATTTAAAAAGAATTCATTATCTCACAAACATATACCTTAACATATAATGTCATTAACTAATCAAGCATGAAAGTTCATTTCCATTAGGTACCTTAAAAAAACTGATCAATATTTACGATCAATATAAATTTACGATGTCAATGTAGGCTTATGGCTATGCTTATAATATTTTATTAATTAAAGGGAATATACATCATTTGCTTTTGCTGTAATTTTCAGAAATGGATGGAATTGGAGGGTTGGAAATATATAGCAAATATAGTTACACTGACTTTTTTGAGGGTTTGGGTTCGAAAATGCTATAAAAACCAAGAAAAACAATCATTTTCATGTAGTCTGGTTCCCTGACTCCATATAAGATGAAACAGAACAGTTTACATACATTGGGGAATTGTAAGGTCAGGGAACCAGTCTAGTTGGCTCGTACCCGTTCATAGGTTTGTAATCGATTGCAAACAAGTACAGTGGTCAATTGGGGCCAGTATTTGAAAAAAAAGCCAGTTGTTTCCAACGCTGATCGGCCGATCAGCGTTGGAAATTGATACAAAAATACCACTTTTCTTGAAAATGACAGTATACCAGGTGCCATGATTTTACAGGATGCTTTACACTGTCCTTCACTAACAGTCCAGCAAGGTATTTCAAAATGATTTGGTAGTTTAATTTTTTGATGTTTGCAAATGTTGTATTTTCCCTTTAACTAATCAGTAGTAATGGTTAGTATTAGATATGACACACAACTGCAATTTGTCTATATTTAAATTACGTTGTACAATGTAAGACTAAAAGTAGAACAAAGTCAACCTGCACCTGAAACCTAACTTGAAGAGAGAATGAAAAAAATATGAATGAATGATTATTAGGCCTAAAACAAAATGAAAACAAATAAATCTGCTGCAGGCTGCATGCTTTCTTAAAAGAAAGCATGCAAAACTTTATTTTCTGTTTAAAACTTGAGCCTGAGGGAAAACTTTCAGAATTTTTTTTTTTTTTTTAAATATGATGGGGGCGGGTAAGTTGGTCAGGGGGAAAGTCACGTCACAACTCACGGCCCCCACTCATTTTGAAACCTACCGCCGGCTAAATCTGATTAAAGTCTTGAAGAAACACTATTTTAGGAGTGCAAAAACTCTTTGATAATAGGCCAACTTTAACTTTTTCTGTCATTGTCCATAGACTTTGTGCAGGAGGTCTGAGTGGAGGCCGTGTATGGAATTCTTTCCCGAGTTGGCAAGGGGGCGAGTTGATCGGGGGCGAGTTGACCTACAAATACAATCTTGTGCACAACGGCATGACAGTTGACACCGTCACCAACATGACCAATGAAGAAGATGACGATTGAAAATGACGGCAGCTCACCGTAAAGATAATCGTGAGTTCTTGTCTGCTGCACCCTAGGCGCTCGCATCGTCTGTCCCACCGACATACTGCTGATTTCTTTCCCAGTTTATTTTTCAACAAGTTATCATCATTGATTTGACTTTTGAGTTAAAAATCGCTTCCATCTGGACATCAAAACGAGACAATCGCTTCGCCGTATGCGTGCAATGATAATATGCTTACTCGATGTAGTCATGACGACACAGCCTCGTACGGCTAAAAATGTCCATTTTAGGGGTGCGGAATAAAAACATATTATTTTGATGCATAACACTTAAAAATATTTTTTTTCGGCAAATTATATTTAATTTGACACTCCAATAAATTTATTTTTGTTAGTTTATGAAGGAATATTGTATGTTGCAACATCAATCAAGGTGGAAACAACTATACGCAACATGTAGTTCGTGTACGTGGGCCATGAGGCACACTGAAATGGGCGGGGACATAGTCAGGATGGAAGTGGCCCATAAATGGGTGGGGCGGGCACTGGGGTAAAGTGGAGGTTAGCAGCAAATATTAGTTGATATTCGATCTAGATATGTTAATTTTATCAGTAGCTTCAACATATTTTACTTTTACTCGCCCTTAAGTTTTTTTTAATAGCTATATCCATAAATGAGTGGCATCTTATTGTTTGGGGACGGAGGAGGAAAGATGAAACATCAGTTACAGCCAACGATAAGATGACATGGGGGCTTTAATTTCGGTCATAATATTAACGTACGTACCAGGCTAATATTTTCTTTTTTAACTTAATGATTTTGCCCCAAAATGTGACCCCATGCATGCTCTTAACATGACTGGATTTGTTTTTCAGTTTGTATATAGCACGTTGTCTCAGTCGTAAAAGTTGCCACCTCCGTACTGTCTTAACTTGTTCTTTAAAATGAAACTTGCGGTCGCTGGCGAACTTAATTGAGCGTGATGGGGAGCAATAAATAAAATAACCGTCTGATATTTTCTACACAAACCCCCGGTGTAGGGGGTTTTGCGTAGACATTTTAAGATACCGACTTTTAGGTGCTGTACTGTATTGTTGTGAAGGAAAAACTACTTTTATCGGATTTTGGGCGTGCGCGTCTGCACTAGGGCCCTCTAAAAATGGCTTTCATTTTGCGCACAAAGAACCTCAGTGCCCGAGCTGTGTGAGCCGAATTGCATGTCTGGCAGCTAATAATTCGAATTTTGTGCAGAACTAATTCAATAACTAAACGTTATTGTTTACCTTAACATTTTTCGTTCGATGTCTCAATCAAAAATGAATAATATTTGCTCAAAAATAGTAAATAAAAACAATCTATTTTTTCAAGGTGAAACTCTGCGTCAGTTGTTTTGCCACCCAGTATCAAGTAGCAGTGGGGCAGTGGTGTAACTATTGAAGGGGGGGGGGGGGTCTGCGTTCCCTCCCCCCCCCCGCCATTTGAAATAGTGAATTGAACAAAAGTAGCCTAATATCAATTGCCTTTAGATGCCCCCCTTGAAAAATGTGCCCAGGCAGCGATTTTTTCCCATACCACACGCTCGCTAGTATATAGAATTATGCCGGGGGGTATTATGCAATAGTATATTGAATGTTTAAAACTACCACATAGATCGAGTCACTGCTGTATTGTCATGGATACTATTTTGATTACAAATCCGATGAAGCGAGTTCGATTCCCGTTGGATGCTTTTTTTTATAAATTTCTTCTTTACTTCTTTTTTTTTCTCTTAAAAAGGTTTGTTAGTCATTCGCTCTTTTCACACTTCCGCCATGGGCATGCAGAGCCTCGATCTGGCAACTGTTCACAATAAATATAGCCGGTTCAGTGATTCCCGTGTCTGGGTTCAGAACCGCGGCGGGTATTTTGATAAAGTTGCCAGATCGAGGATGTGCAAAAGTGCCCAATGGCGGGAGTGTGACAAGAGCGAATTTGGAACATTTTTCTTTTACCAATATGTGGTTTGGAGGATTTTTTTTTTCAAGGGAAAATAAAGTCCGAGAACCTAGCTCTTGCAACTCAACGTACTTAAATACGTCCATGATGCATGTGTACAGAAAGAAAAGGCGCACTGACAAAAATATCGCGCCCATAAGCAAGGCCAAGGTGCCCCCTCAGAAATTGTAGCCGTTGCGCCACTGCATGGCGGTAACGCGATGCAGGGACAAAATTGAAACATTGCGGAAAATCAGCCTTTCTTTTTTGGAGAATATGATCATCTTTGAAATGAATGAGCGCAAGATCCCAGCTCGTTCTCGTTCCTGACACGAACTACACGGTAGAATAAAATATGCCATATGCTGGGAATCAAAGCTAGTCTAGTTCCCAAACTCATCCTGCGTGGACTGGATTGTTATGCACAGGGGGGACAGACTTTAATTGAAAGTATTTTGAAAACGACCGAATGCGGATCGGATACGTACCAACTTCGTCCCCAGTGCTTACTTTATTTCCAACCGCGTTTCCAATAGTGAGAGACCAGGTAGTGGTGGGCGCGTACTGCTCGACAATCTGGAGACGAGGCTAGATACGTACGTACGTGCGTACGCGCGTGTCTGTACGGAATGCTATGGGAATGCATGATGATGACGAACGACTAGTGAATGTTGTGGGCGCACTACTGGCGCAAGGCACGGTACCATCACCCGTCCCACTCGGCCTAGTGAAACTTGAAGGGAAGGAAACGGAGACAAACTGTCACCATTTAGGCGGTGAGTTCGATTGTGTTGAGTTAGTTTATTATAAACTTATTAACCCTTACCGTTGGTTGGAAAATGTTGACGATAGGCCCCAGTAATATTTTTGTGTTCTCCAATTTCCTGCACCACTGCCGTAGCGTAGCACAGGCAGTCAGTACTGAGTGAGACAGAAAGTTTTTTTATAATGCTTATCTTTTAATGTTTGTTTTGTAATGACTTTGAAAAAACTAAATTGGTTCATTGAGGAGTAACACTCGCCGTTAATTTTATTTATTTTATTGTGACTTTAAACATGTTAAAAGTTCAGGTTTTTGTGTTTTTTGTTTGCTTAAAAATGTTCTTTTTATTAGGTCATGCAAAGTGAAGTGTGTAAATTGGTAATAATTAAAGAATGACACTTTTTATTAAATAGTCCAACTCTCTTTGTATTCAGTACTTAAACTACGTCAATATAAATGCTTTTCTATGTCAAACTGTCAATTAATTACAGGTTTCCCTTTTTTTATCACAGGCATCAAGCAAACAACACAGCAGCCGTTTGACTTAAGAAATCCTTAGCGAAATGGATGAACGCAACAGGGAAAAGCTGTGCTACCACTATGACGCAATCGCTCAGGAGCTGAACACGGAGCACGTCTTGCTGTATCTGAACGGAACGGTCCTCACCCCGTACGAGTGCGACAAGATCGCCGCCGGCAAAACGAGAAAAGACAGGGCCAAGTCCTTGCTGGACATTCTTGTCACCAAGGGCCCGTTGGCTTACCAGCACTTCCGCTACGCACTGAAGGAGCGCTACGCCCACTTGGTGAAGAAACTGGACACCGAGTCTGCCATTCCCGAACGCGACAACAACACCCCAGTTGCGAAGAAAATCACCTTCCAGCGGCGAGACTCGCTCATCCTGAATCTGAAGACGGACAGCATCATGGACGTTTTGGAGAAGGGTGGCATTCTCAGCAAGGAAGATTGCAACCAGGTCCGAGCGGGAATGACCAAGGAGGACAAGGCCAGAGTGTTGGTCAACATGATCCCGGAGCGAGGGCCTTCAGCTTATCGGCAATTCAAGCTGGCGGTCAAGGCTCACCAACCCAAGCTGGCGGAATTGTTGGAATGATCCAGATCAACCAACACCTTGAAACCCTCAGCAGCTTTGTGTGATTTGAGGATGTGATGTTATATGAACACAGGAATCAGCATCACCACCTGTGCCCTTCTGCTAAATGTCACACCCAGAAAGCATGCAGTCTTAACTCACACTTTCACAAAGAAGTTTTCACAGTGTGTGTTAAGCCCGATTCATACTTCACGGGATTTGAGAGCAAAGTGAATTTGTTAAGGGTAACGGCATGCAAGGTGTCCCAATAAACATTGTGCACGAAGAAGTCGCTGATTTGCTCAAAAGTTGGTCATACTAGCTAATCAAATGTTATATTATTTAAAGCCTATTATCTTGTTAATAATTGGTGAAAATATCACGAAAATCCATCAATGCAAACCAGAGATATCGTTGATTTTGTAAGGCTATGATATTATTTTCCTCCTGTACAATTAGAATCCTGTACATGTAGTTAAGCTTAGGCCCATACATTTCAGCTGTCAAAGAAGTTTGCATGTTCATTGTCCTTTCAAAATCTTTGTCAAAGACTTTAACACCTGTTATTAATTTTTATTAGGCATTCCAAGTGGTATTAGATTTGATTATATAGTGTTATGTACCCAAAATGTTATCTATGTACAAAATCCGAATGCAACATAAAGGCCATGCAATATTTCAAGCCATTTGTAACACATACCAAAAAGCCAATAATTGTTACATATATACAAGCAAATACTAAGTGTTAAAATTACATTGTGCAGGTCGAAAAATACATAGCCTTACCAAATCAAAGATATATGTCTGGTTTGCATCGTTGGATTTTCTTGATTTTTTCACCAATTATAAACAAGACCATAGCCATAGGCTTGAAATGCTATAAAATTTGATTAGCTTTTCTGACCTACTTTTGAAAAAATCAGCGATTTCTTCATGCACAGTGTTTATTGGGACACACTTTATGTCACATTAGTGAAACAACGATTATTGACATGAAGTTGAACTGGCCTTTGGATGTTTAGAAAGTTGCTTCTTCTTGTGGTTAAGATGATGTTTTGATTAAATTTGGCCAGACTTTTTTTTTAAATCACATCCTCCCAATCCCCTTTCCGTTATCAGTTTGCCAAACATTTTTGCTGATCTCTTTGACTTCTTTCAAAACAAAAGTAAGTTACTATGAGTTACCGGTACTACATGTACATGTACACAGAATACAGAAGGTTGTGTAAAGGCTTGTATTGTACTATCCATTTGCTAACCAAGCCATACTCTTAAGAGTTAAGAGGAACTCGTCCTATGAATTTTTGTTGTGTAAACTGAACTGAATAGAGTAAACGTAAGCCGTTTGCTACTTAACTTAATTACTTATGCTTTTATCAAGTTGTGTACAGTATTCATTTTTAAAAAGAATTAAATTAATCTGGCATTCATGTTTTAAGTGAGATGAAAATGTTATAAGATGGAATTTTGCGTTGGGGTGGTATAAATCAAATTAGGTTTTGCCCTTCAGCTCGGTGGTCGAGTGGTAAGACATCTGCACTAGAAAGCAGGAGGTCGTGGGTTCGAGTCCCACCCGAGTGATTTTTTTCCAACTTTCACTCGGGAGGTAACACACTGAGTATACAGTGTTTAAACGTCGGTGAAGAGCAAAACCTAATTTGATTTATATCACCCCGACGCAAAATTCCAAATAGTTTATGCAGTACCCGCTGCTATGTACATCAGATTCGAACCAGCCAACCGATCCCGTTAGCTCGGTGGTCGAGTGGTAAGACATCTGCACTAGAAAGCAGGAGGTCGTGGGTTCGAGTCCCACCCAAGTGATTTTTTCCAACTTTCACTTGGGAGGTAACACACTGAGTATACAGTGTTTAAACGTTGGTGAAGGGCAAAACCTAACTTGAGATGAAAATGATTAGGATGTAATATTGAAAGAAAAACCTATAAATCTTGGATTTGCTTCCTAATGCATGTAATGTAAGCCGATTCTTTACTCTTTATTAACAACTTTGTACGTATTTAAGTTAAAAGGTAATAGAACGGCAGGAAAATTTGAGGTCAAGAGCTTCTTGCCATGCTATTAATACCTAGAGAGAAGAATATTACCTCGTTACAACTACAGTACAGGGGGAAGTACATTTATTGGTGACATGTAAGTGGTCTGTTTAAATACTTGTATAGTTTAGGTTTTTAAGGTATTTTTTTAATAACTTCACTTGAAAGTACTATTCAGTACCCTTTTGTACATGTGAAGTGCTGTTACAGGAAGTTGTCTAGCAGTGCTGGTTCACATGCTTGTTCAGTGATGTCATACGTGCACTTGTATTTATCTGAATGGCCATTGTGTTTATGAGTGTTTGGTTCCATTGTTAATATGGAGTGGTGTCATTCAAGTTCCATCATGGACTTTCTATACTTTCATATTTTCAACTTGTTTGTGAACTTTTCACAGAAAGTACTTATAAAATAACATTTTATTCAACTCAGGACTGTTGAACTGTGCCTTGAAACTCTTATCACCTGTGTGCCTTATAAAAGTTGTGCCTTCATGGTTTTCATATTTATGACACTTGTTATTTTATCTGGTGGTATTTTGAAATATTTGTATTATATTATATGTGTGATATTGTATTTATTTACACAGCTTTCTCACTTATTTATTCAGAGTATTTTTTAAGCATCACCATTGACATATTGTGGTAAAAAGTGCTGAAGGAAAAATTAATTGCTTATTAAGGGCTCATGAAATGGAATTTTTGTAAATATGCAATCCTCGAAATGTACCTTTGTGTTCCATTGAACTTAAGTTTTAATCTTCATGTTGCCATTTCAGTGGTGTTCTGGTGCATTTTTTGTTTTGTTTTTCTGCAAATACAAAGTTCCATATATTCATGAGCAAAACTGTAATGTCATTTAAGGAAGAAACTTTAGTCTTACATGTACTTCAGCATGAAAAGTCACCAGAATTTGGGTGTTTTTTTTGGCTGTTGTTTCTTTTCTTTAGTAGGTGATTCATTTGTTGTTTCTGTGCACGACAGTAAGACGAAAAAAAATTCTCCACAAATACTTTTAGTGAGCAAAAGTTGGTGTTTAAATTTGAAGAGAAAAACCCTAATCCAAAGACTGTGTGCATAAAGTGACATCACAGCAACTACCTCCTCAGACTTCAGGAGGCAAAAATGAAACACTTTAAATGTCTCATAGGGATGTCTCATAGTTTGTAACTTTGTATACATTTCAGAGGAACAGATATTTAAAACAAATATGATCTAGTGTAAAGTTAATTTCATGTACCCTTTAATTTTGTGCATTCTACATTGTATTGGCCTACTTAAACTAACAAGTTTGTAAAAAAAAGTCCCCATGGAACTGTACATTAACTTGTTTTGTAAAAGATTTCTGAAACTCTGTTGCCACATTGAATACTATGTTAAATGTAGTAGATAAAACTGTGATACGTTTTGTGTTTACAATGATAACTAAAAGTATTGTAGTGTGGCCATAGAGATGTGTGGTTTACCATAAATGGCAGTTCCGATTCCATGACTCATACTTTCTGGCCTGATGAAGTCATATGTGGTAGTAGTTTATTGATAGCATTGTGGTGGTCATGGTTGAATGAGCTCTGTTCATGTTTGTTTACTATCCTACTGGTATTAATACTGAAAGAGGCTTGTTGTTTACTGTATCATAATAGATTGAAGGTTCCCTTCACCACTATGTATGATGATATTGGGTTTTTAGCTATTTACTTGAAAGATTGATCACCTTGTTATTTGCACAAACCTTCCAATCTCATTTTTGTTTTATTAAGTTTGTGAATATCACAGGAAAAATATGTGTATTGTAATACTGAAATACAGTTTATAGCCATGTTCAAACCTCTAAATATTCAATCTTATTTTCAGAATCTATTATGTACTTAGCTGCGTGTACAAGTACCAACAAAATAGAAGTGTAATGGAAATGTAATGGAATTGTATTAATCTACAGGTTATTTGGATCGTTGTATTGTTTACTCTGAAGCATTTTCTTGATTGAGTGAAAAGTATTTCGTCAGGGTATTTCAGGTCGTGCCTAGTATTATTATGCAGGGGCCATGCATTTTTTTTCAGCACTTTCACAAGCGGACAAATCGTGTGGGGGAGTGGGATGCACATGTATGCTTTTCAAAAATAATTAAAATGATTATATACCTACCTCCATGATAAGTACATATATGTATGTTTTTCAAAAATCATTTCAAATGATGATAATTGTAACACCTACCTCCCTGATAAGCAGAGAAATGAGCAGTTGTTTTCCTTTTCAGTTTGTACTCTCTAGAAGGGGGTCCAGAAAAAAAAGAGTACTCGTACACTGGTGAAAATTATGAAAAAAGTGGATGGCCCCTACAAATGCAGAATGAGGCAGAAAATGCCACTTTAGTCAAATCGTTGTAGTTTTGATGTGAAAAGCTTGTGTGTGCCCATTGTAAATGCGTTTTAAATCAAAAACTCTGATTTTAATCTTTGTGACTTTTTCTATATCAGGTTTTATATAATGTGGAGGCTCTTTCTTGCAGTAAAGGATTGTGTGTGCATGTATACTGTTTATGAGACGAAAATATATACACAGATTATATGGTAATATTCCTCAATTGTTGAATTTTGGTTCTTTCTGTGTGTTGTGTTTATAAAACCATGGAGGTAGAATTCTTCCATGGTTATAACTAGTTTTAAGTTTGTGGGGTAGTGGGAATGGGGGCGAGGGGGGGGGGGAATCATCTAGCCCAAAACAGTTCCCCATTAATAATTGGAGGTGTTGATTGGAGTACACAACTTCTAAAACAATAATAGCAGTAACTATTCCATGATGGTGGTCTGTTCTGCAGATGAAAACTACAGGTATACACCTTGTTGTACATGTGTATACTGGCCTTTTTTTGCCTGAAGGGTTTTATGCTACATAATACTTTTGATAATTGAAAAAATCGATATCGTTAAAAAAAATTGTACATGTCCATTCTGGGCCATCATAATAAAGGCATCCGCCCGTACGTACACCGTACGTGTATGTGCGTTATCTGCATGCAATGAATGTATACACGTCGTACGTGTACGTGTATTTTACATGCGCGCGCTAGCTCCCCATTAATGGACGGACGCACGGACGTACAGCAAGTCGAGTCGGGTCTTCTTCAGAGAAGTGTATTTTCTGTAAGTTTCTAACCAAGTGATTGGAATGTGGGTAAGCTGGTGGAAAGAAACCTGGTTTTCTAGAAAGAGCTTTGTGTTTAAAAAATACATGAGTAACTTTTTGAGGAAGCAGAAATAGTAAAATTTAAGTTTACACGGCAAGGCCGGCTAGCTGTGCTAGATAGGACATCGAACTCGAAACAAGTTTGTGCATGTGACCGGTTTTCCTTTCTTTATATTATTTTGCAAGATAGAAACATCGGTTCAGTAATCCCATATGTTATTCGCGTCTGTGTTAAGGTGTCAGCCCTTTCAAATAACGTGTTATCTTTGATTTAATCTGTCTTTCGTTGTTCCCTTTTCGTGCCTCCTTGTTTTACTGTGTACAGTCAAATTCCGTTTGCAAAGCAGTTTTCATGGGTTATTCCATTTCTCACATGATAGGGGTGTTCCTCTCTTTAAGCTGTGCTGCTTAGTACCATGCGCTATGCACGTTGATGCGGTCGGTTGTGCAGTGGGAAGTTTAACTGCACACAAGTCATTTAAGCTAAAAACCAATACTGTACATTTATCAAAATGTAAATGTTATGTAACATTGTCCTTAATTAAAGAATTATGAAATGCATGCTTCTGTGTGCTAAGTTTGTTTTGCTTCTTGTACATTGTACAAATAAATTTGGCACATGGTTTATTGCCATACCTAATTTATAAAATGGAATATTCCATAATTCTTTTTGCTTACAAAATGGCTGCCATGGCTCACTTTGCTTACTGAATTCAGAGTGTTGCTTTAATTTACTTATTTTGGGGAGAAAATTGGTTTTTATTAAAATTTTAACGTGGAACTTTGACTTGGCAATACCTTGTGTTAGACTTGGCGAGTCTAATCACATTTTATTTTCAGTAGACTTTCCAAATTGCTGAGCTCGTCTTTGCTTTGTTCGCATTGTCAACATTTGTCATGCCTACGTTTTTGTGGTACGTCGTTAGGCCAAAAAAAAAAAGTCTCCGGTTTCTGGTATCCGTGTGCGTCGCCGTAGCCATGCGCGTCGGCAAAATGAAAAAGTTTTTTTTTCAATAAAAGATGTCTCAAAACCGCCAACTCACTGGTTTGACTGGAATCCTGCTGCTGCACAATTTCAACGTGTTTTTAGATGGGGTTATGATCGAGAATAAGCTTTATGTGGCTTCTCCGCACCCATATATATGCACTAAGTTTAGTCGGGCACCAATTGCAGTCATCAGCCGACATTTGAAGCAAAAAAGACAGGTAAAAAAAAAAAAAAGCCGCGTCGCCGCACCACTTTTTGGGCAAGCTCCATACCAGAAACCGGAGACTTTTGTTTTTTGGCCTTGGGTAAAAAATATTGCAAAATTCAAATGTGCACACCTACCTAATTGAGCAATTTTTTTTGTAGGAAATAATTAATATGCTAACCAATTGACAATGATTGATTTGACTTTATCACGCTAGACAAAACGAAGATTCCCTTCCCAAGCCTAGGCCCCCCCCCCTCCCCCCGATAACTACCCTTTCACAAAACCCATTTGTAGGCTAAATTAATGTTTTGAATTTATTTCTGGAAAGATTCCCATATCTGGCCATCACTTGTCAACCGGTGCACAAACCATATGGGACTGGTCTAAACATATTCAAGTGTTTTCTCAGTAAAAATTGAAAATTTGGCCCTGCTAATTTGACTTTTTAGGACATATTATCACTTTCTGATGGCTGATTGGTCATTTAAGGGAAAAATTACTGATGGCCAGATATGGCAATCTTTCCTTATTTCTTTTTTTAAAAGTTTAACAAAGCAATTGACTGGAGTGGGGTTTGAACCGAATTACTGTTCGGGGGCACCAACTGAGCTGTCCAGCCCTATGTTGGCGGTGCCCCATTTTGTCAGTGTCTTTGTTCAAGGGGTGCTTTTCAGAAGCCATAAACCTCTATTGCCATGTAACCAGGGATCACGCCGCAAGTCCTAATGCCAGCAATAATACTCTTTAATTAGAAAAAAAATACAATTGCTGCCAATTTGAGCAATACATGTAGCAAATGTGGTGTTTTTTTAGTGCAAGTTGCATTAAAAATTTAGAATCTGATTCTGATTCAATTGAAAAGTGCGCATTCCTTATTGTATTGCTGGTCCTTTTTGTTAATACAATGTGTTTGCAATAGAAAATAAATGAACTGAGTATGATTGTAACATTTCATCTGTAAAACTTCACATCGAAAATTCACAAACTTTTGTAAAAGCAATACATGTGCTCTCTTTAATCATTTTGTTTTGTATATTTTTTTCTTTTTGACACAGGTTGCAGGTTCATGCAGATTTGCCGTAAAGAATTACCAAGCAGAATATTGTCATCATATCCATCTCTATCTGGCTTCTTCAAGAGTCAAAGATTGACGTATTTGAGGGTAAATTTATATTGATTAGCTTTTCTTGTGTCACACAAAATGGGGACATATTACCTCTTGACAAAG
Source organism: Patiria miniata (assembly GCF_015706575.1). Lineage (NCBI taxonomy): Eukaryota > Metazoa > Echinodermata > Asteroidea > Valvatida > Asterinidae > Patiria > Patiria miniata. The sequence continues at coordinate 15,525,362 of NW_024037068.1, forward strand.
GCAGAAACCCCTACCACTCATCCCCCCCCATTTTATTTTTATAAACAGCCAGTGATATTACTTTAAGCCAAACAAAAATAGCTCTGCCTCTGGTTTCTCTACCTACCCTATTCTGACAGCCACTACCCTAATTTTTGTATGGGAAAAATGAGAATAAAACACACAAAACCATCAATTACTACCTTTTACCCTTGACTACCCGCCTCCATTTGATTGTACACAATAAACAATTCAGTGAATGATGACTGAAAGGACCAGGCATGCATCTTTTCCTCAGAAGAGCAGATGTCCTTTTTCAAACTTCTTGTATATGCTATTAAAAATTAGAAAAACGCAGGAGCAAAAACGAATTACTGGCCAAAATATGAAGAGGTCATTTTCAAAATGCTATACGCCATTTCATTCCCATTTCGCTTCTAGAATCCCGTTGACTCCTGGCTGCCCAAAATGAATTTTGACGGCTGCTATATACATTTGTGTAGCTAAACACAACTTCAGAATACAATAGAGCAAAAATAAAGTTTGGAAACTGCTATTATATCTGTTTATATTCTTTAACCCCCCCCTCTCTGGTAGTCAAAGCACAGCTATATCAGGTTTCAAAACAATCACAGCCAGTCAATCTGCTGTAAGAAGGCAAGGCAGGGAGCACTCAACTGTTAAAAACAATCACTTGCTTTATTTTGACTGCTGAGCTGGCCTTCCAGTTTTATGACAAAGGAAAGCGTAGAAAACAGCATAGAAATAGCAGTCCAAATAAATCAAGTGACTGTTTTTAGCAGTTGAGTGCTCTCTGCCTTCATAAGGCAGGATTGACTGGCTGTGACTGTTATGGAACTTGCTATAGCTATGCTTTGACTGTAAGAGATTGATAAGCCAGCTGTGCCTACCAGTCTTCTGCTTTTGTCTCTTGATGGAATTCAATTCGGGCGATTCACAATGCAGTGCGCCACCAAGAGTTTGCCATGGAGAGTCAACTTTTCAAGTTTACGGTCGACAAAATATGGCCCATTTGAATGAGTGTCAGTAGACAACTTGAGCTATTATGTTATAGATAGGGCATAGCGTTCTGCCGCCTTACAAAAAATCACCATATTGATACAAAGAAATTAAAAGTGCAAACATACTCGAATCATACGCTTACGAAACTACTGACCGGAAAAAACGAACAATTTCAAATGTCCCGCGCTGCGAATTTGTTGACCATCTCCCACAATGCACTGGGAAAAATGAACTCTCCGTGGCAAACTATTGGTGGCGCTCTGCATTGTGAATCGCCCGAATTGTCAAAGTGCCTACAAGAAATATGATCTGACTGTTGGTGACTAGCCTGTGTAAAAGGCATGGCAGGAGAAGAGGAATTTTTGACAGTCTGACTGATAAAACAAATGGAGGGTTAAAGTTTCACAACTGCATATTTTTTTTTTTTCGAACGGATGTATTTTTTTTTGGAAATGAACACTTCATATCATTCAGTGTATAATGCTTGCATCTGGTTTTTGTCTGTCTTCATAAAGCACTGGAGCGCTGTGGTCTAATGGTTACGGTGTTCGACTCACGTGCTGTGGTACGTGGGTTCGAACACTGACAGGGAACATGGTGCTTGTGTGCTTGGGCAAGACACTTTACTACAATTGCCTCCCTCCACCCAGGAGTATAAATGGGTACCTGTGAAGGTAGAGACTAGCATGCGCTGATCTCGAGCTGCTGCAGAAACTGGTCTCATAGCCTCATGAAAAGGGGTAATAATTGTAAAGTGCTTTAAGACCGTTGGTCTAAAGCGCTATGTAAGCACATTATTATTACTGCCTTCAGCAATATTTCTTGTTAGCTCCATGCAATTGGGCTCAGTTCAAGTCAGGTGGATAAAGTGTGAAAGTCCTTCTGATTAGCCTTGTTCAAGTGGATGTTATCAGAAGGCGAATTATTAAAACCTTTCAGTTTTGCTATTTTCCTGCTGTGACGATGTTACTTGCTATTAAAAACCTCTATCTGTGTTTGATTTTATTTGTAGACATATTTCCTAAGGCGGACTAGGTGCAGAGGCACTCATCTATGTTAGTTCCTGTCTGTAACAAGGCTTTCACGGACAGAAATGAGGTTTGTTTATTTACTTCGATAATTTTAATTTTCCATATTGAGTTTGGCCCTTGAGCAAAACCACTGACGTAATTTGAACCAGTAAGCCGAACCTCGGCAAGCTCAGTTTCCACCTGTTTAAGCTTGTTAAGTTTCTGGTGTGGAGCTTGCCCCAAAAGTGGTGCGGCGACGCAGGTTTTTTTGTTTTTCCCCCAACTTTTTTTTTCTCTTCAAATGTCGGCTGATGTTGCAGATGACGCTTCGATCCCCTTAAAACTCTCACAAATATCCTTCAGAGTGCAACTTGAGGTGACCTCAGTAAGGCCACAAGGCTTGAGAAGTATATTGAGCTAATTAAAAAGTGTTTACAGGTTCCAGATACACAACCCTCGCTCTGTCAGTCTGGCTTCCAGACGCACAATTACAAAGTTACAACACTGTCTGCAAATGGTGCCCGACTAAATTTAGTGCAAAATATATGGGAGCCCAGAGAGGCCACGTAATGCTTATACTCGATCGTAACCCCATCTAAAAACACGTTAAAATTGTGCAGCAGAAGGATTCCAGTCAAACCAGTGAGTTTGGCGGTTTTGAGACATCATCTCACATTGAAAAAAAAACTTTTTAATTTGGCTGACGCGCATGGCGACGCGCGTGCATACCAGAAACCGGAGACTTTTTTTTTGGCCTAAGCATGAAACATGGGATAATTCTATGGTCACCACATGAAGTCCCTCTGCCCTCCCCCCCCCCCCCCCTTAAAAAATAATAATAAAATGGCAGCGCTTGCTGGAAGAGACATGTAACTCGAGGCAGTAATTAAAGGAGCATAATGACTTGGTGCAGACGGTACAGCGTGTTTGCGATTCGTATTTTGTATTCATCACACAAAAAAAGAAAGAATTCATGTGTCAGTTTGTGTTGATTTTTATCAATACCAAGTGGAAGCACAGTTGACTTTTTCATCGCATTTAGCCATTTTTGACCGCAGAGTTCGGAGTGATATCCTTTTTTGGCATGTTTACCTGTTCCATATTGTAAGTTATAATTTAGTATCGTTAGCCTAAACAAACAAAAAAACCATGTTTAGCGTCCCGCCCGCTTCCTTTTTCGAGGCCACCTCCTTTATTATTATTTTTTTTTAATTGAACAAAAACCCGAAAAAATGATAAATTTTAAACAGTGACATCATTTTGGCCTCTTTGTCCATTGCATCTAGCCCATATAAAGCTGGTAGTCATTTCCTAAGTCCATGTGGGAACTATTTAAAATAACAATTGGCGGCCATCTTGAAAATTAGCCCGGTCGGACGGCCATTTTGGAAAAAAAAAGAAGGAAAAAAAAAGGGCCGCCTCCTTCCTTTTCTTCAAAAAGGCAGGACGCTAAACATGTTTTTTTTTACTTGGCCTTATGACCAAATATGTTCAAATCACATATTGCACTATGATTAAAGACCGAAATACTTCACCAAAAGTTTGATTCATTTCAATCGCATCTACCAATTGATTGTAATATAGATCTTATATTACCGTGAAGACATGGTTTACATTTCTGCTGAAATATTGCAACAAGTGCAAATCAGAATATTAGAGTTAGTAGAAAGGTGGGGTTTTTTCTTACAGAGAAAGTATAAATTTAAGTAGTGCTCACCAGAAGTTCTTTGCCGAATTTTCGGACTAGTGTCCTTCTTCAAGGGAGTAGGTTGCAATGAAGAAACGCGGAGAACTCGACGTCGATGCCACGCGGGAACAGCGTTCCAAGGTGGAATATCAGATGCTTCTCCCGCTCTTTCCGCATTTCCTCAGTCTGCGTGGTTGTCAAGACGCAGATGCGCATGTCGTCAATGGTATAGGGTGAGGTAGTGAAGTGTTGCCCAACAGCGGTGTCCTTGTTTTTTCGTTTTTTTTCATTGGGTAACACTTCACTACCCCACCCCAAACCATTGAAGACATGCGCATAGACTGCGTCTTGACTCCACGCAGACTGAGGAAACACGGAAGGAGTGGTTGCAGCGTCTGATATTCCGCCTTGGAACGCTGTTACCACGTGGCAGCAACATCGAGTTCTCCGCGTTTCCTCATTACAACCTACGCCCTGAAGAACGACACCAGTCCGAAAATTCGGCCAAGAACTACTGGTGAGCACTATTTTCATGCACTATTTTCCTTACTTGTGTATTAGTGCTACGCAGCACCCATTTTGTTTTTATGGTTCTTATGTCTGACTCTTTGTAGTCTCATTTCTACACTCTCTAGTACCCCATGTGTGGTATTTTATCTTGAAATGCACTGTACAACACTGTGTCCAAAACAGGCTTCCAGGGCTACGGCTATGGCTACTGTCGGCTTGTTCCCACACAGTTTTGTGGGGCGATGACCTAGACAATGGCTCTAGACTAGAGATTCGGACCCAGCCTAAAATTGCATCAATGCATGAATTTATAGCAAGGTCATATGAAAGTATATAACCACATGACCTTGCAACCTTTTGGTATGTTGAGTGGTGCCAATTTCCTAATCAATGCCAGTGTAATATCATTCAAAAAATGAATGTTATGAGTGCAATGGTAAGAATAATTTCATGAGGTGACAGATGGAATGTTCCATTCCACGAGGTGAATATCACCCAATCCAGTACCTGTTCTTTATATTATTTTATTTTCAGTTTTTTTTAAGTACTACAGTCTGTGAATATATTCTGACCACAGCACCAATACCAAGGTTTTTTTTTTTTTTTTTTTTTCAATACAGGTCCTGATTTGCTGTGTGTCTCTTGCTTTTACCGCCATGATGTCACCCATTTTCAAGAATTTTGTTTGATACCCTGATGGCTGAGACAACAGATGCTTAGAATGGAGGCAGATTCCACCAGTGACAAGATACCGGAAGACTACCTTGAGACGTCAGGTCAGGAGGTCCCTGAAACCATGGAAACAACTCTGGTATCCAATGGTTCCGAGGAGAGAAGTTTGTCAGATTTGCCAAGAAGAGATCAGCATGCTTTCAGTGGCGGCCATGGAAGCTCCACAGTGTCAAGCAACAGTGACTCCATTAACGAATCTTTTACCCATGCGGAAGCCATTCAGCAAGCTATGGAAGACACTGCAGGAGACTCTCTCTGCGATTTATCTTTCAGTGAAGCCAGGAATGATGGTGATGCTTCCTCAGTCCGGGAACCAGCCAGTGATGGTGTCATTACTGCTACAGATGAAGCCGCGGAGATCGTTGAGACCTCTGTTTCATCCAAGTGCCTTCTTGAAGATGACATCAGGTGCTGTCCGGTCAGCACAACCTTGACTGATGTGTCAGGCTCTGAGCCTGACTGTCAGTCAGAAACAGGAGGCTCTCAAATGTCAGATAATCCCAACGTTGCTGGAGATTCCAAAGCTATGGAAGTATCCAAAGCTACCAAAAGTGCTCAAGCTGCAGATGCTTTCCAAACAGTGGAAAGTTCCCATCCTGCAGAGTGTCCCAAAACTGCCATAGGTTCCAAAGCCACCGAGGGTTCCAGTGACAAAGGAAGTTCTGAGTCTCTGAGAGGCTGCCCATCTACAGAAGACCCTCAAGCTTCAGAATTTACTTATGCGTTATGGGGACTCCAATCTACAGCTGGCTCACAAGTTTCACAGGGCTCCTCAGGGACAGAACACTCTCTAGCCACCAATTATTCCCAAACTTTAAGAGGCTCCCATGTTACAGACGGTTCCCAAGCAACGGGAGTGTCTCTAGATATGGAAGGTTCCCAAGCTATGGATGGTTCTCACACTCGAGAAGACGACAAAGTTGTAAAAGGCTCCAAATCCAGTGAAGTTCCTCAAGTAAGCTCCCTAGCTGCATTAGATTTCCAAGTTCCAGTTCATGTTGGTGCTGACTCCACCGCTACGTCGGCCACAAATATGTCATCCACCAATCTCGGAACACCTGTCCGTAAAAAAGGTGTCCAAGCTAAAGCAAGCTGTAGTGATTCCATGACAGGTGTGAAAACATCAGGCAAATTTACAAACGAGGATGATGATTTGTACTCGGAAATAATCGCAACAAACACCAAAGTGAAAATCCTGAAGAAGTATTTCGGGGATACAAGGAAACCAGGCCTCTGCCATCGGCCACACCACAAAAAATACTACGGGTCCTTTAAGTGCAGAGAGTGTCACCTGTCCTTTAGTTATTTGCCATCGCTTTTGTTACACAGCAATAAACATGGCAAACAATACCACATGTACAAATGTTCCAAGTGCAACTACAAATCCTCTGCTCCAGGTGCCTTCACAAAGCATGAGCTTAATCGTCACCCAGTTCTACTTTTCCAGTGCTACGTCTGTATGTCCACATTTTTACAGGAGAGCACACTACGCAGACACAAGGAAGCGTGCCATCTCTCGAAGCCCGTGGATTATGTCTGTAAACTTTGTAAAGGTGTATTCTCCAGTCATTCGACATTGACTGAACATTTGAAATTGCAGCATATGATTGTTTCAGACTGCAGTGCATGCAAAGGCAGTTCTGATGCTGTTGGAGAGAGCAACAGACAACCTGATGCAAGCTTTCAGCAAAAGTTCTACTGTGTTGTGCCCAGGACTTCCAAAATTAGCAAGCGATGCAAGAAGTGCAAGGCTTTGTTTCCACCAAAAGACAAGGCTTTTGTCCAACATCGGCAAGCCTACGAGGTAGCAATCAAGCCAGCCTGCGTATGGTGTGGCTACAGGGGTACTTCAGCCTGTGATCTTTCATGCCACAAACGACAGGTTCATAACTGGTGTTTGGTCTGCAATTGGAAACTTGGAAACAAGGGGCTGTTGGACCAGCACACTAAAATTGTTCACCATGGATTTGGGAAAAAAGAAAGCCTTGACAAAGGAATCCAGTCCCAAAAAAAATTGAAGGAAGAACAGCGTGTATCAAGCCATCAAGAACATCGTTGTCCGCATGTGCAATGTCATCAAAGAGTATATTCAGAAGTTGGTCTTGAGCAACACATCAAAGAGGTACATGAGCAAGACGAGACTCGGCCTTTCATTGTGAATGTGAATACCGAAGCTGTACAGCACTGGTACTGCACCACGTGCAATGTCATTTTCCCGACCAAGAGACTGCTTGAACTCCACATCAGGCTCAATCACCGGCCAATGAAGAAGACGGAAACCAGCCCCTTAGTGCAAGCTGAACCAACCGAAGAAGATCAGGAATGGCGCTGTCTGCTGTGCAACACACTGCATCACACACTGGAAGAATGCAATAAGCATCAGATTACGCATCACCCTGATGAGTATGAGTACATATCCCGAAAGGAGATTGCTGAACCAAGCCAACCTCTTCCTGTGTCTGCATTATCAGACACGGGTCCCCCATACACCTGCAGCATGTGCGACTCTAAGGTCTCATCTGTGGAAGAACTGCATTTGCACAAGAAGCAGTTTCACAGGATAGCGTACACGTTATCCATTAAGGATAAAGTCTGCCCCGAGAGAACCATTTATAGATGTAGGTACAGATGTGGTTTTGCAAACAGCATCCGCAAACATGTCCTGAAGCATGAGCCAACATGTCTGCACAAAACAACAGCTGAACCCAAAGTTTGGGGCCATCCACCCATAGTGCTAGACTCAAGCTCAGGAAAGATGGTACATAACCAAGAGAGTGCCTCCACCATCAGTGAACCAGCCTCTAGTAAGAAGTCACAAGAACTGGAAGCAGACCATCCTGAGATCAAAGAAAAGGCTGGTTCTGAGGCCGATCCTCATGCGGATAATACCAATCAGGATGAAAGCATGGAAGCCTCTTCTGAGAAAGGTGTTGACCAGTCTGTTGTTCATAGGCAAGAGGAGACAGTCAAACCTGCATCCAGCAATCTAAAACCTGCCCTTTCTCAAACAGTGTCAACAATTCCTTCTGGTCAACTTAAACCATCCAAGCCTTCAACTTCAGGGTTTGGTTCTACCTCTGCTTCTAACAAAATCATCTCCAAGTCTTCTATCAACCATCCACAGGGTAGTAAGCTTCCTGTTTATGGCAAGCATGATGTGATAACCAGCAGCAGTGATGATGACAGCAGCTGCAGTTGGCTAGATAAGAGCAGTGATTCAGAAGAATCAGAAGAGGCTATGCTGACTGAAAACTCTGTCGTAGATTCTTCCCCCATGTCAAGTGAGGGGGAAGATGGTCAAACAGAATCTGTACAGGAAGCTCCAACATTGTGTCCTCAGGGTCAGGCTGCTGGACTTGGGGGGCAGCATGCGCAAGTCAAACCACCTGCACCTTCTACCAATCCTCATCCGCCATTGCTGCAACCCACTGTCCTTATGAGGTTTTTCCAGGCGATTGACTTGTCAGACCTCTACCGCCTTGCCCTGCAGATGATCACAGGTTCCCCCCAACCACACTCCCTTCCTACATCAGATCCAGCGATGGTGAGCTCAAAGGTAGCAAAGTTTAAATACAAGATCCCCCTTGGCTATAGTCACCCAGAATTCAAGGAGATACCACTCTTTCCCTCCTCAAACGAAGCGAAGATACTTGGTAACCTGCAGACACTACCAACCTCACTCATTAATAAGCATTACAGAGGGGTGCTTGCAAAGCCTTTCCACAATTACCTATCTTCATTAGTTGACTCCGCAGTCATCAGCAACTTCAGCGAGAATACCATCAAAGGAGTTGAGCGTTACGTGAGGAAGCAACGGGTAGATGATCGAAAGGACATAACATCAAGCCTGTCGCGGTATATCGTCTCGCAGTATGTCAAGAATCAGCAGAAGAAACCTCCTGGCACTCAGCCCATTCCCCTGTCAATTGGTGCTACAAACAATCCCGTCGTGCAGTCCATATCCCGGTCTGTCAGCGCTGTAAACAGTCCCGGTGCAGGGCCCAGTGGGGCTCAATCAAGGCCTCCGGCAATCCGTCTAGTGATCACAAAATCGGCTGTTCCAGTAGCTAAAGTTAAGTATATGGGAGTACAGCCATCAGCAGTCAATGCCAGTGGGGCCCCTGTGCAGGCCAATATTGTAGTCAGCCGTCCACTTCAATTAACCACGACATTGCTAAATATGTCACCCTCCAAATTTCCTTCTGAAAGTACTTGTAATTTAGGAGTTCCCACTGCGGCAACAGTTGTTAATCCATCAGCTGTAAGCCAAACCAAGCCTTTAGGCATGGCAGCTAGTGGAAAAAACACTCACCCACAAGACAAAAGTGGTAAAAGGGTTCAGCCTGGTCCCAAAGTCAAAAGAAGCCCAGCAGCAACTAAGTCCACCAAGATAAAGCCAGCAGTTTACAGCGTACCTGTGAGAAGGTCGCCAAGATTGCTTAAGAGTGCGGGAGACCTGCCATCTTCATCAGGATCTTCTAATGGCCTCGCTGATTTGGAGAAGTGTGATACCTTACCTAAGCAGAATGACCAATCAAAGGGCAAGAAATCGTGTACACCAAAGACAACCGTGGATAATGGCACAAGTGACCCTGAGTTAGAAGAAACTCGCACGGATAAAATGAAGACAAAACACAATGAAAAGCCAACATACAGAGGTAGATGTAAAGACGGCCAGTCAGAGACCGCAGAAGACGGAACAGATAACGGAAACCCGAAGTCACTACCTAAGCCTTCTGACCCAACATTGTTACCTCAGTTAGGGTTTACAGGCATTGCAGTGGCTCCAAGGAATGGGTCATCTGCAAACGGTCAAACTCAGCAGGTCAACAGCAAACATAATCTAATGCTCCAAATGGTACCAGGTCCAAGGCTGCCAATGTTGTCTTTGAACACCAAGCTGCCGCCAGGTAGCATCTTGGCTGAAACGATTGACAGAGAAGGGGTGATTCAGACCAGAATGGCAAGACACCCGCTCCATGGATTAAATGGTGGCACTGTGCCAAGACTCATCGCCCCCAACAATGGATCTTTTCTCAGCACAGGGCAAGCAGTGCCTCAGAACAGGACAATGTTCTTCATGAATTCAGTACCTGTCAATTTACAGCCAATACGTCTTCCTGATAAGTCCACGATACTACCTGGTCTGTCATTGAAGGCTCCTGTGGTCCAAGTAAATCCTCAGAGCTTGGGAAGCAGACGCTCAGATCCTTTGGTTAATCGGGTTCTGTGCCCAGATACCAACAAGAATATGGAGCATGTAACTCATGAACTTGATGTGTCCACTAGTCCAGGCTTAAGCTCTCTACCAAGTGAGGAGCAGTTGATTCCTCAGAGTACTCTGTCCACTCAGCCTCTGTCCACTCGACAGGTCAGTGCAGGTGACAAGCACAACTCGACAGCAAGTAAATGGAAGATGACACTGACCATGGATGATGTCTTGGCAATCATGGCAAAGAGAAAATTACAGAGGTTTTCTGCGTATAAGCCATTACCAAGTGGAAGCCTAAATCAGGCAGATGGAAGCACTGAGGTGAGCAGCAAAGATCAGCTGCAGACTTGTGACATTGATAAAAATGATAGTAATTCAACGGTCAACACTCTTAAGAGAAAAAGTAAGCAGCGAGCTTCTTCAGAATCTGTCGGCACACCACAGAAAAAAGTTTGTAAAGTGATGAATGACTGTTGCAGTGAGGAAGCTCTACCTAATCAATTACTCTGTGCCCAGCCCTTGGTTTTTGATTCAGAGATATTGGAGAAGTCAGGAACCACTTCGAATTCAAACCAGAGGAACCCACACTCCATTTGTACTAAATTTGTAGAGGGTGATGACGAGCAGCAGTCAACGACAGAGCAGGCAGAGCAGGCAGCTGACTCAACTAGGGAAGAGGAGAAGACAAGTACCAGCTCTGAAGAATTGGTGGAGGAATCCTGCTCAGATGCTACAAGCAAGACGAACTCTGAAATGACCAATCCAGACACCACAGAAGAAACAAATATAACAAGGAGGTCACTACGTACAAGGGATGCAAAGAGGAAGACAGAGCCTGCTAATAAGCTCAACAATAAGAAGCGAAAGACAACAGTGGACCACTCCTACATGAAAAATCCCCAACCCGACAGCAGTGACAATAGAAGGAAACTGAGAGCTCTTCGGCAGCGCAGTAAGGGATCGGGGATGCCAAGAGAGGCTAAGAGAGAAAGCACTGGAAGTAAGACCAGCGCAGACCGACGCTTGGTTCCACATGATCACTCTTATACTGGCAGCAGACCTCAGAGAAGCAGTCCTAGGCTAAAAGCCACATCAAAGATGGACCACTCTTACTTCTGGAAAACTCAGGATGGAATGAGGGCAAATGGAGACTCTGATGATGCAGGCAGCAGACAGGATTCAACAGTCAGTGTTGGAAAAGTGACTTTTGAAGTAGACAGGAAGCTACCAAGAGCAGAGGATCTGAGAGGCAGCGTAGAAGACCATGCCAGTAGCCATGACCATTCTTACTCGGCCAGCTTCCCCCAAAACGTTCAGGACCAGATGGCAGCTATGGACCACTGCTATGTCAGACTCACTCCTATCAGCATTGGCAGCAAACGACAAGTACCGCAGGCAACTACAATGCAGCCAAGCTCACCGGTACATGAGACCTTCCAAGCAGAGAGAAAGCACAGAAAGGTTGCAGAAGATAAGTCCAGCACTTCTGACGCTGCTCTTGGAGCGGCAGGTGTTGGATCATCCAAGCATGATGTTAGGCGTACACTGAGAAGCTCTGATCAGTCACATACTAAGTGAGTCTGCCATGATGACGCTGAGCAGTTTGGCGTTTTATGTGATGACTTTGACACGTATTCCATTTAGTACATTTCCCAATGATGTGCACACACAGTTCTGATATGCCAATCCAGAAGAAAACATGCTTAAGACATTCCTTGTTCCATTGGGAAGGTACTTTGTTCAAAATGGATTGTGTGAGATGGAACTGGATGGTGAGCATTTTGAGGCATGTCCTTAGCTCAGCAGTTAAGTACTTTTCTTAACCAAGAAATGCAATTGAAGTGTGAATCTTTTGAGTCTTTAAGCAAAGAGCATTAAGCAGAAGCAAAATAGGGCAGTGAATATGTTTTGAAATTAAAGTTTTCTTTTTGTATCGGTGGATGATGTCATTGTTGAAAAGGATTTCAATTAATCATTTGTAGAAAGGAAGTTTTTTTGTCAATAATCCCAAAAGAAACCAAGTTTGGTTTATCCTCTTATTTTGATTTGAGTCTCAAGGTACGAGTGAACATTGAAGTTCAAACCTTTACTGAATCTGTAAATAGTGTGTGCTGCCTAAGATGGCATTTATTGATGGACCAGTAACGAAGGACCAGTAATGATGGGTTCATACTTGTATTTCTAGTCGATTTGTAAAAAGATTAATGAATGTACAATAGTTGTAAACTTTTTGTGTCAAACCCTAACTCTGCCTTCACAGCTATGCAAATCACACATTGTCTCTGTGAATAGCTTTGGTAAATTATAACTCTGTATATAAGAGGTGTCTATAAGAGGAAAATATGGTATCCATTCTGCTATCAGTTCAGTGTAAGAAAGATATTTCTTACAGTTAAGGCTGGTTCCTACTCTGCACGGAAGCAAACTGTGAACACAAATTTCGCAAGTATTTGCACTGCACATTTGCAACACATTTTCTACCTCAGCGAATTGTACAGCGATTGTTTTGTGACTGGCCCTTGTAAAGATTGCTGATCAAAATCAGACGTTGAGTTCTGGAGTATCTATTTCTGTTAAAGTGATGAGAAATAATCGGTAATGCTCGATTCAGCAATTTCATGAAAGAAGTAATAGAATTACTTGGGTTATTATTACTGAGAATGGCACCTAAGAAAGACATCGGGATGTGCTCAAACAATTTCAACTGTTCATGACCCCTAACCCAATTTGACTTTATCCTACCCGCACACAATTTGGTTCATTTATGTTTTGAACTGAGCAGTCAATATTGCAATCAATATACATGTACGAGCAATCAAAATAGCATGTCTGCGACACTAAAATGTTGCCTCTTAATAGGAGTTGTGACATTAGGGAGGCATTGAGATGTCTCCTTAATCTACCTTGTCTCCCTGAGGTATAACTTGACGAAAAACAAGTTTTCTTTCATGGTATTTACAGGAATTAAGAAATTGGTGTTTGACGACAGGCCTGCTATATAACTCTCACGCGCTGAGACTCGCGCACGCATTTATGGTTATTCTCACACTCTTGGCTTTATGGCTTCATCGAGGAGTTAATACAGTGTAGTACAATGTAATACAAAGTCGGTTGTTTCTTGTCCATTGGACTTGCCTCATACTCAGCTGAAGAAACATTTGTTTTAAAATGCGTTACAGTCAGAGATCAAAATCTACCAGCTGATCCTGAAAGTACATTGTATTGTGAAATGACAGTGCTTATATGTAGCATGAGGCCAGTAAACTTCAAGACAAGCTAAACCTGGCCATTTGTTTGAACAAATTGTATTTTATGAAATTTTTTAATAAATAGGATTTGTAAGTACCCAAAACAGTTTACCCATTCCTGTTGGTCGAGAGCCTGTCACGTGGGTGGTTTTAAACGGTTGGAAAAAAAAATCAACTGGTTTTGAACACTGTTTTCCGGTACCGCTGCGTTCTGCGCAACATCGCGCAGTATGTGCCGTGTGCATGCGAATCGCCATAAAATGAAATTATAGCTACGCGCTGGAGGCACATATGTACAAGTAACCATGGACATGTCCAGCTGGAGGGGTAATTTCACAAAACTTGAAATAAAAATTGATGAACAAAATCGTTTGAAAATTGTGAATTTGTGACTTGTTTTTGACTGATAGATATTTATGAATGGGAGAACAATATGCGCTCGGCTGGTAGTAAAGAAGTACGTTTACAAGGCCACCAGCCAAGTGCATGTTTGTCCCGTTAACAAAATGTTTAATAAATGGCTCGTTTGTTACCTTCAATTTTGTATTTACTACGATGTATAACATTTCCCGTTATCTATGGTTAAATGTTAGATTTTTTCAGAGGGTTTCTTCACTTTTGTATGTGATTCAACTCATTAGCAACAAGTAATGTAGTCCAGGGCGCCAGTATTTGTTCACATTGAAAATTTTCATCTTGATTTGTGATATATTGTATTACCTTAGCTGTGTAGTCATAAATGAAGTACATGTAGCTCAATATTTTTTTTTCCTTACAATGTATTTACAATTTTGGACATAATTTATTGCATGAATAAAAAAATTGTTAGAAAAAGTATAAACCAAACTTAGATCCAGCCCGTACTCTCTTCTGTTGAGTTTATTACCAAAGTGAGTTTGCTCAGCTATTTGTTTTATAGCTTTTTTTTAGTTTGATAATAGTATTCCTTTTCTTCTTGTAAAATAAAATAATAAAATTTGAAATGATTTGATCTCTTATACAAGTTAGTCATACAGGGTAGAACTTTCTCTTAAACAGGCCTATCTTTACAAGAAGGGGTAGCCGCTGTATGCTCCTCTTGCATCCAAAGGAAGTTGTACGCTACATGTATTTGGAGAAAAGTCCTTTTTTTTGGGCTGAATTTGAGTAAAAAAAAATGTAAGGCTAACCCCTTGCAATTTTGTTCTATTATGGCCAAAAAATGAAAATCATTGAAAGTTGCAGGGAAGATGCCTAAAGGGCCATAAAACACATTCCCACTCGGTTTTTGGACATATGTGCCATGCTAAAGAAAACTTGCGCAGAAAATATGGGAAAATTTTAGTCAAAATATGAATTTTTTTTCTCAATAAATCAGTCGTTTTGGCAAAACTCTTCAAAATTATGGGTGTTTGACTACTGATTGATGCTCTTCTAGCATCAAAAGGAATTCGTGTGGTTTTTGGAGGAATAAAACCCCAAAAAATGAAATTGTATGAAAGTTGCAGGAAAGATGCATAAAGGGTTCTAGAACACATTCCCACTCCAGGACAGATGTGCAATACAAAAGAAACAAACACCGAAAATTACATGTATGTCAATTTCCGTCCAAAATATGATTTATTTCTCAATGAATTGATGATTTTTGCCCAAAAAATGTAATCTTATAGGTGTTCCTCTTGAGTCTTGAAGTCATTGAAAGTTGCAGGGAAGATGCCAAAGGGCCATAAAACACATTCCCACTTGATTTCGGAACAGATGTGCCATGCTAAAGAAAACTTGCACACAAAATATGGGAAAATTTCTGTCAAACATATGATCAATGATTTTTGGAAAATTGTTTAAAATTATGGGTGTTTGACTATTGATTGATGCTGCCATAGCATCAAAAAGAAATTGTGTGCCTTCTGGAGAAAAAAAAAAAATTGCCAAATTTGAGTAAAATGTAAGGCTAACCCCTTGCAATATTTTCAATTTTGGCCAAAAAATCAAATTGCTTAAAACATGCAGGGAAGATTCTTTAAGGGCTCTAAAACATGTTCCCACTCGAGTTTGGGACAGATGTGCCATTCAAAAGAGAACTTGCTCAGAAAATATGGGAAAGTTTCAGTCAAAAATATGATTTTTTTTTCTCAATAATTCAATGATTTTTTGGCAAAAAAACTTCAAAATTATGGGTGTTTCAGTATTATTTGATGCTCTTGCATCTAAAAGAATTTGTGCCCTATTTGGAGAAATTACAATTTTTGGCCTGAATTTTAGTTAAAATGTAAGGCTAACCCCTTGCAATTTCCTTACCTTTGACCAAAAAATGAAAACCTTGAAACTTGCAGGGAAGATGCCAAAGGGCCATTAAACACATTCCCACCCGAGTTTTGGACAGATGTGCCATTCAAAAGAAAACTTGCTCAGAAAATATGGGAAAATTTCAGTCAAAAATATGATTTTTTTTTCTCAATAATTCAATGATTTTTGGCAACAAATCTTCAAAATTATGGGTGTTTTAGTATTATTTGATGCTCCTCTTGCATCTAAAAGAATTTGTGCCCTATTTGAGAAATGACAATTTTTGGCCGAATTTGAGTTAAAATGTAAGGCTAACCCCTTGCAATTTCTTCACTTTTGGCCAAAAAATGAAAATCTTTGAAACTTGCAGGGAAAGTGCCAAAGGGCCATAAACACATTCCCACTCGATTTTGGGACAGATGTGCCGTTTAAAGAAAACTTGCTCAGAAAATATGGGAAAATTTCAGTCAAAAATATGATTTTTTTCCTCAATAATTCAATGATTTTGGCAAAAATCTTCAAAATTATGGGTGTTTTAGTATTATTTGATGCTCCTCTTGCATCTAAAAGAATTTGTGCCCTATTTGAGAAATGACAATTTTTGGCCGAATTTGAGTTAAAATGTAAGGCTAACCCCTTGCAATTTCTTCACTTTTGGCCAAAAAATGAAAATCCTTGAAATTTGCAGGGAAGATGCCAAAGGGCCATAAAACACATTCCCACTCGATTTTGGGACAGATGTGCCGTTCAAAAGAAAACTTGCTCAGAAAGTATGGGAAAATTTCAGTCAAAAATATGATTTTTTATTTCTCAATAATTCAATGATTTTGGCAAAAATCTTCAAAATTATGGGTGTTTTAGTATTATTTGATGCTCCTCTTGCATCTAAAAGAATTTGTGCCCTATTTGGAGAAATGACAATTTTTGGCCGAATTTGAGTTAAAATGTAAGGCTAACCCCTTGCAATTTCTTTACTTTTGGCCAAAAAATGAAAATCTTTGAAACTTGCAAGGAAAATGCCAAAGGGCCCTAAAACACATTCCCCTTCGAGTTTGGCACAAATGTGACATTCAAAAGAAAACTTTCTCAGAAAATATGGGAAAATTTCAGTCAAAAATATGATTTTTTTTTTCTCAATAATTCAATGATTTTGGCAAAAATCTTCAAAATTATGGGTGTTTTAGTATTATTTGATGCTCCTCTTGCATCTAAAAGAATTTGTGCCCTATTTGGAGAAATGACAATTTTTGGCCGAATTTGAGTTAAAATGTAAGGCTAACCCCTTGCAATTTCTTCACTTTTGGCCAAAAAATGAAAATCTTTGAAACTTGCAGGGAAGATGCCAAAGGGCCCTTCAACACATTCCCCTTCGAGTTTGGCACAAATGTGACATTCAAAAGAAAACTTGCTCAGAAAATATGGGAAAATTTCAGTCAAAAATATGATTTTTTTTCTCAATAATTCAATGATTTTGGCAAAAATCTTCAAAATTATGGGTGTTTTAGTATTATTTGATGCTCCTCTTGCATCTAAAAGAATTTGTGCCCTATTTGAGAAATGACAATTTTTGGCCGAATTTGAGTTAAAATGTAAGGCTAACCCCTTGCAATTTCTTCACTTTTGGCCAAAAAATGAAAATCTTTGAAACTTGCAGGGAAGATGCCAAAGGGCCCTTAAACACATTCCCCTTCGAGTTTGGGACAGATGTGCCATTCAAAAGAAAACTTGCTCAGAAAATATGGGAAAATTTCAGTCAAAAATATGATTTTTTTTCTCAATAATTCAATGATTTTGGCAAAAATCCTCAAAATTATGGGTGTTTTAGTATTATTTGATGCTCCTCTTGCATCTAAAAGAATTTGTGCCCTATTTGGAGAAATGACAATTTTTGGCCGAATTTGAGTTAAAATGTAAGGCTAACCCCTTGCAATTTCTTCACTTTTGGCCAAAAAATGAAAATCTTTGAAACTTGCAGGGAAGATGCCAAAGGGCCCTTAAACACATTCCCCTTCGAGTTTGGCACAAATGTGACATTCAAAAGAAAACTTGCTCAGAAAATATGGGAAAATTTCAGTCAAAAATATGATTTTTTTTCTCAATAATTCAATGATTTTGGCAAAAATCTTCAAAATTATGGGTGTTTTAGTATTATTTGATGCTCCTCTTGCATCTAAAAGAATTTGTGCCCTATTTGAGAAATGACAATTTTTGGCCGAATTTGAGTTAAAATGTAAGGCTTACCCCTTGCAATTTCTTCACTTTTGGCCAAAAAATGAAAATCTTTGAAACTTGCAGGGAAAGTGCCAAAGGGCCCTAAAACACATTCCCCTTCGAGTTTGGCACAAATGTGACATTCAAAAGAAAACTTGCCCAGAAAATATGGGAAAATTTCAGTCAAAAATATGATTTTTTTTTTTCTCAATTATTCAATGATTTTGGCAAAAATCTTCAAATTTATGGGTGTTTTAGTATTATTTGATGCTCCTTTTGCATCTAAAAGAATTTGTGCCCTATTTGGAGAAATGACAATTTTTTTGCCAAATTTGAGTTAAAATGTAAGGCTAACCCCTTGCAATTTCTTCACTTTTGGCCAAAAAAACCTGAAAATCCTTGAAACTTGCAGGGAAGATGCCAAAGGGCCATAAAACACATTCCAACTCGAGTTTGCGACAGATGTGACGTTCAAAAGAAAACTTGCTCAGAAAATTTGGGAAAATTTCAGTCTAAAATATGATTTTTTTTCTCAATAATTCAATGATTTTTGGCAAAAAATCTTCAAAATTATGGGTGTTTCAGTATTATTTGATGCTCCTCTTGCATCTAAAAGAATTTGGGCCGTATTTGGAAAAATGACAATTTTTGGCCGAATTCAAGTTAAAATGTAAGGCTAACACCTTGCAATTTCTTCACTTTTGGCCAAAAAATGAAAATCTTTGAAACTTGCAGGGAAAATGCCAGAGGGCCCTTAAACACATTCCCCTTCGAGTTTGGCACAAATGTGACATTCAAAAGAAAACTTGCTCAGAAAATATGGGAAAATTTCAGTCCAAAATATGATTTTTTTTCTCAATAATTCAATGATTTTGGCAAAAATCTTCAAAATTATGGGTGTTTTAGTATTATTTGATGCTCCTCTTGCATCTAAAAGAATTTGTGCCCTATTTGAGAAATGACAATTTTTGGCCGAATTTGAGTTAAAATGTAAGGCTAACCCCTTGCAATTTCTTCACTTTTGGCCAAAAAATGAAAATCTTTGAAACTTGCAGGGAAAGTGCCAAAGGGCCCTAAAACACATTCCCCTTCGAGTTTGGCACAAATGTGACATTCAAAAGAAAACTTGCCCAGAAAATATGGGAAAATTTCAGTCAAAAATATGATTTTTTTTTCTCAATTATTCAATGATTTTGGCAAAAATCTTCAAATTTATGGGTGTTTTAGTATTATTTGATGCTCCTTTTGCATCTAAAAGAATTTGTGCCCTATTTGGAGAAATGACAATTTTTTTGCCAAATTTGAGTTAAAATGTAAGGCTAACCCCTTGCAATTTCTTCACTTTTGGCCAAAAAAACCTGAAAATCCTTGAAACTTGCAGGGAAGATGCCAAAGGGCCATAAAACACATTCCAACTCGAGTTTGCGACAGATGTGACGTTCAAAAGAAAACTTGCTCAGAAAATTTGGGAAAATTTCAGTCTAAAATATGATTTTTTTTCTCAATAATTCAATGATTTTTGGCAAAAAATCTTCAAAATTATGGGTGTTTCAGTATTATTTGATGCTCCTCTTGCATCTAAAAGAATTTGGGCCGTATTTGGAAAAATGACAATTTTTGGCCGAATTCAAGTTAAAATGTAAGGCTAACACCTTGCAATTTCTTCACTTTTGGCCAAAAAATGAAAATCTTTGAAACTTGCAGGGAAAATGCCAGAGGGCCCTTAAACACATTCCCCTTCGAGTTTGGCACAAATGTGACATTCAAAAGAAAACTTGCTCAGAAAATATGGGAAAATTTCAGTCCAAAATATGATTTTTTTTCTCAATAATTCAATGATTTTGGCAAAAATCTTCAAAATTATGGGTGTTTTAGTATTATTTGATGCTCCTCTTGCATCTAAAAGAATTTGTGCCCTATTTGAGAAATGACAATTTTTGGCCGAATTTGAGTTAAAATGTAAGGCTAACCCCTTGCAATTTCTTCACTTTTGGCCAAAAAATGAAAATCTTTGAAACTTGCAGGGAAAGTGCCAAAGGGCCCTAAAACACATTCCCCTTCGAGTTTGGCACAAATGTGACATTCAAAAGAAAACTTGCCCAGAAAATATGGGAAAATTTCAGTCAAAAATATGATTTTTTTTTCTCAATTATTCAATGATTTTGGCAAAAATCTTCAAATTTATGGGTGTTTTAGTATTATTTGATGCTCCTTTTGCATCTAAAAGAATTTGTGCCCTATTTGGAGAAATGACAATTTTTTTGCCAAATTTGAGTTAAAATGTAAGGCTAACCCCTTGCAATTTCTTCACTTTTGGCCAAAAAAACCTGAAAATCCTTGAAACTTGCAGGGAAGATGCCAAAGGGCCATAAAACACATTCCAACTCGAGTTTGCGACAGATGTGACGTTCAAAAGAAAACTTGCTCAGAAAATTTGGGAAAATTTCAGTCTAAAATATGATTTTTTTTCTCAATAATTCAATGATTTTTGGCAAAAAATCTTCAAAATTATGGGTGTTTCAGTATTATTTGATGCTCCTCTTGCATCTAAAAGAATTTGGGCCGTATTTGGAAAAATGACAATTTTTGGCCGAATTCAAGTTAAAATGTAAGGCTAACACCTTGCAATTTCTTCACTTTTGGCCAAAAAATGAAAATCTTTGAAACTTGCAGGGAAAATGCCAGAGGGCCCTTAAACACATTCCCCTTCGAGTTTGGCACAAATGTGACATTCAAAAGAAAACTTGCTCAGAAAATATGGGAAAATTTCAGTCCAAAATATGATTTTTTTTCTCAATAATTCAATGATTTTGGCAAAAATCTTCAAAATTATGGGTGTTTTAGTATTATTTGATGCTCCTCTTGCATCTAAAAGAATTTGTGCCCTATTTGAGAAATGACAATTTTTGGCCGAATTTGAGTTAAAATGTAAGGCTAACCCCTTGCAATTTCTTCACCTTTGGCCAAAAAATGAAAATCTTTGAAACTTGCAGGGAAAATGCCAAAGGGCCCTAAAACACATTCCCCTTCGAGTTTGGGACAGATGTGCCATTCAAAAGAAAACTTTCTCAGAAAATATGGGAAAATTTCAGTCAAAAATATGATTTTTTTTTCTCAATAATTCAATGATTTTGGCAAAAATCTTCAAAATTATGGGTGTTTTAGTATTATTTGATGCTCCTCTTGCATCTAAAAGAATTTGTGCCCTATTTGGAGAAATGACAATTTTTGGCCGAATTTGAGTTAAAATGTAAGGCTAACCCCTTGCAATTTCTTCACTTTTGGCCAAAAAATGAAAATCTTTGAAACTTGCAGGGAAGATGCCAAAGGGCCCTTAAACACATTCCCCTTCGAGTTTGGCACAAATGTGACATTCAAAAGAAAACTTGCTCAGAAAATATGGGAAAATTTCAGTCAAAAATATGATTTTTTTTTTCTCAATTATTCAATGATTTTGGCAAAAATCTTCAAATTTATGGGTGTTTTAGTATTATTTGATGCTCCTTTTGCATCTAAAAGAATTTGTGCCCTATTTGGAGAAATGACAATTTTTTTGCCAAATTTGAGTTAAAATGTAAGGCTAACCCCTTGCAATTTCTTCATTTTTGGCCAAAAAAACCTGAAAATCCTTGAAACTTGCAGGGAAGATGCCAAAGGGCCATAAAACACATTCCCACTCGATTTTGGGACAGATGTGCCGTTCAAAAGAAAACTTGCTCAGAAAATATGGGAAAATTTCAGTCAAAAATATGAATTTTTTTCTCAATAATTCAATGATTTTGGCAAAAATCTTCAAAATTATGGGTGTTTTAGAATTATTTGATGCTCCTCTTGCATCTAAAAGAATTTGTGCCCTATTTGGAGAAATGACAGTTTTTGGCCGAATTTGAGTTAAAATGTAAGGCTAACCCCTTTCCATTTTTATTTACTTTTGGCCAAAAAATGAAAATCCTTGAAACTTGCAGGGAAGATGCCAAAGGGCCATAAAACACATTCCCACTCGAGTTTGGGGCAGATATGACATTCAAAAGAAAATTTGCAAACAGTGTTTATGTGTATATAACCATTTTAATTCTGAGCAATTCAAATATTCCTGTAAAACCCAGAAAGCCACAAATGGAAATACATGTACAATTAATTACTTGAATGAATTGTCACAAATCAAACTGCATCATCTTAAACAGGAAATTTTATTTTAATTTCAATCAAAAACCAAAACCAATTACATGTAAATGGCAAGTTCCAAAATAGGTTAAAATTCTTAACAAGAAGTGTAACAAACTTAAGCAAAACAATTTGAAAACAAACATTTGGGCATGTTCTTTATCTTGGCGTTGCTGTACGATGTAATGAAGATATCAATATCAGAAATTCGATAACTTTAAAATACCTTATAATATCTTTATACTGCCATCCATTTGATAGCAAAAGAAAGCGCAGTAAACAGCATAGTTGTGATCTGATAGGGGGAGTTTGAAATTCAAATGAAATCCTTTTGAACTGTTTTACCATGTAATTTTTTTTGGATAAAGTAACTTCAAAGATAGCAGTGTTACTTAATATGGGTTATTAACTACCTTTTTTTCGAAGGCTGGCAAAGAAATCACTTTTCATGCGGGAAAATCTCTTCATTTTATTTTTGTCAAAACCAACGAGACCTTTATGAATCAATTAAAAATTCATTCAATTGAAATTTTAAAAATTCAATGAACAGATACAGAAACGTCTGCCTTGAACGAGGGAAATTGCTTGAGAAAGATTCAATGTAACTATAATAATACAAATAAATAATTAATGGAACAAATAATACAAAAGGAATTTCAAAGAACTTGCAATTTCAAAATGGGCTTCAATTTTTGTTTCACTTTGAACAATGTGCAATTGAGCCATTTTTTTTTAAACCAGTATTCACCTGAGGGAACTACTATCTAACAATTGGAACCAGTTTCTTCTCAACGGAACTTGTGTGAACTAGAAGGAACTAATACCCAAATATCTATAGGTTCTACTTGATGTAACAGAGTAAATAGCCAAACCCCCGAACATTGTGCAGTTATTAAAACCTGATTATTCACTTGACAGAACCGATATCTAACAATTTGAACCAAGTTCTACTCAATGGAACTTGTGTGAACTAGAAGGAACTTATATCTGGAGAACCAGGTTCTACTTGATATCACAGAGTAAATAGCCAAACCCCTGAACATTGTGCAGTTATTAAAACCAGTATTCACTTGACGGAACTGATATCTAACAATTAGAACCAAGTTCTACTCAATGGAACTTGTGTGAACTAGAAGGAACTTATATCTAAGGAACCAGGTTCTACTTGATATCGCAGAGTAAAGCCACACCCCTGAGGGTCCAGTGATCAGGATTCGGTGTGGTCTTGAGCCATATGGGAGTGATGTACGTCAAGTCAGTACGCTGTGGTTTCTTGTAGACGGGACACTGATAGAGACGTGGATCCTTGGGTGCTGTTGAGTTGATGGCAAACATGTGGACCACCGGCAGGTTGACAAAGAGGACCTTAGGGGTGGGGTCGATCAGTTTGCAATTCTTACGATCCCAGGCAGCACCGTCAAGGTATAAACCATGGATGTACACTCCTTCCTGTAACATGAAGAGCAAAAACCCAATTTGACTTCCTGTTACATCAAACATTAAGCTCATCACTTTATTTCTGGTGATTCAGGAAAGTGTAATCCTGAAGTAATCAAGGGGAACAATCAATCCCTAATCCCCTAAATGACTGTCTGATTAACCAGGTGATTTCCTACTCTAGGTTTAACTTTCCTCATCCAGGGGTTTGTGTTTGCCATTTGTTTTGGTATCAGTTTGAGTTTGACCACTTCGCGCCGGGATTATTTTTGCTGAAAATTTTGATTTTCGCAAAAGGCAAAATATTCCAGCCAGCATCTGATGTAGTCATTTCAACAGCGTCCATCATCGTGCCCGACACAAGCGCAAGTTGCGGTCAATCGATGATGATGATGATGATGAAATGTGTGTAAATAGAGTACCGAAGTGTGACGTCATTTACAGGCATGCAACAGGGAAGTCACAAAAAAAAGAGGAAATTCTAATCTTTCCAAGACTTTGTACGGTGTTTTTCTATTTTCAATGGCACACATTGGAAGTGAAAAAAGAGGAAATCAGCTGATCCGAGGAAAAGTTGCATGCCTGCATTTAGAACCGTGAAGTGTAGTGCAAGCGAATGGAGTACGTGCACGTGTTGGTTCATGGGCTGAATCACGCGCTAATGTCTTTTACACATGTGTGCATGATACACGTATTCACTTCTGTACTCTATTGAACCAGGATTGAAATGAGACGGGGTGAGTTGGTCAGTGTATCTACTTACAGTTGGAGGGGATGTGAGTTCTTCTTTGAAGGCTTTGAGTACATCATTATGCAGAGTGACCGAATCCAAGGCCCAGCCCTTGTGTGCTCTGGTCACCTCTTGACGCATCGCGGTCAGAAATCCTGAAATATATGCATCGTGTTAACTTAATTATAATAAGACATCTTAAGACTTGGAACGTTGGAATGGGAACACCACTTGCTCTGACTCACTGGGAGCATTCCACCCAATGGGAACACTATTTTTTAAGGCTTTGAAGACACTAAAATAAATTGTTGAAATAAAATACAAATCTGTGATTCTTAAGCAGAAAAACAAAATTGAAAGCAACAAGAGGCAGGCAAATGTAGAGTTGCTGCATAAAGCATACTGAAATTTTTAGTGGCTCTTGAACTAAGCACATCTTGTACAATTAGCAATTATTTTGTTTCTACTCCTTACATATCGGCACTCAGTTAAACTTAAACCAACCTTGCGGGTTGAAGAATCCAGTCATCCAGAAGACAGTGGGTCTACCTTCAAAGCACCAGGAGGAGAACTGACTGTTCCTCTCCAGTAACTCAGTGAACCAGAAGCCTAGAGTAGATGACTCCCAGGATAGCTTCCTCCATAGGGCAGGCACTCTGGCATCGTACATGTTATCAAGAGCATCACGTAGATTCTATATATACATGTAATAACACAATGTAGAAAGTTAACTTGTAATAAGACAATGTAGAAAGTAAACTTGTAATAAGACAATGTAGAAAGTAAACTTGCAAGCAATGATAAGCAGCAATTAATTTCAGCCTCAATGCTTCAATAATCACAACATATGCCACGCCCAATTAAAGGGGTGCATACCTGTATGTTACCCAATACCTATGTTCCCCACCTAACCCTATAACCCTTACCCTCACCCTAATTAACCCTAAAAATTTTGGGGGAACATAGGTATTTGGGAACATCGGGTCGACCCCCAATTAAATGACCTTCATCCATTAATACAATACCAAGCCAGCAAGGGCCAGCGGGCCGCCGGTGATATCAGGACATCACCGGTGGGATCAGCAGCCGCCAGTGGGATGCCAGTGGCCCACTTGATCCCTCACGAGGTGAAAAATGAAACTCACTACTATTGGTAGGCTGCCGTCAAACCACTGCCGTGCATTAACTAGTATCCAGAGGCTCACCAGTGGTAAGCCACTGATATTCTACAGGAGTGCCGATCGTCGACCGCTGGCTCACCGCTGGTATGGTGACCCACCGATAAATTACTGGACCGAGCCCAGTCTAATGTGGATTTTGCGATACTGAGATAATGGCTTTTCAATCAGTTAACGACCATAAATATGTTCGCATATACGGCGGCAGTGCATGGTTTGTCCTTGATCATTCCATGGAGCCTTTTATTTTATAGCTCCATGATCATACAGTCAGGCTATCCCCAATGCATGTGCAGTCGTTGTCCAGAGCCACCTGCCACCCATCAGAATTTGCGTGACGAGTGACGAGCCAGTTAAGTGCTGGAGAGCTACCTACATCTAAGAAAGCCACATTAGACTGGGCTCGGTCCAGTAATGAATTGTCGTTACTTTGCCACCAGTGGGCCACCAGTAAACCGATGAGCAAGGACGCTGGCTAGACACCTGTGTTTGTTGATGGTGGGCCACCCTTTTTGCCATAAGTGCACCATCGGTGGACCACTGGCCCTTCCTGGCTGGGTACTAGCTGTGTCCTCCACAGATGAACAAGCTTGTTCAACCTACCTCACTCATGATGATAGTTCCTTCGATAGCCAGTTTGAGATCAGTGAGTGTGCTACGGACCAGGCTGATGATACGCTGCATACGATCGATCTCCTGACGCAGGAAGATATTCATGGATGACAGGGCTCCCATCTTGACCAGACGCGCTCGCACCTGCAAGTCATGGAAACAATGTTAATTGTTAAGGAAAATCTTGGTGCCAATTTCTTGGAGAGACACGGCTTAATGAGATGAGTGTGCACAAAATGGGCTATTAAATTTTGTCTTATGGATCCAGATCAGGTTATTTTTCCAACAGGCTCTAAATATATTAAAGAGGTTGTGGAATGCTCGAAGACATTTCCGTCTTTTTTCGGGTATATGTAGTTTTTTAGGTCCTGTTTCGACCCGAACGTGCAATTTGTGTAAAAGTCATCGTTCGGGGCAGCAAACAAAACATAGTAAATCGTGACGTAATAAACAGGACTCGTTTATACTACGCTGCATCGGGAGTCCTGTTTATTACGTCACGATTTACTATGTTTTGTTTGCTGCCCCCAACGACGACTTTTACACAAATTGCACGTTCGGGTCGAAACAGGACCTAAAAAAACAGCTCTCAAAAGTGCCTTTTGTATTCATTTCATGACAGACACAATAGTCATTTTTATTTCATCACACCTTAGGCTACATATATACCCGAAAAATGACGGAAATGTCTTCCAGCATTCCACAACCTCTTTAAAAGCATCCAGTTTTAAAAGAACCTTTGAAGCAAAAAAAGTCACCAAAAAGATCAGCTTTGAAGGTAGCAACAAGTTGCGGTTAATACTGGAGAGGAAAAAAGATAGGAGTTGATAACGAAACGCACACTATTCATGTTATTAGCACAAGTGGAACACAGAATAACGTACATTGTTTTTTGTGTCCTATATATATGCCACAAGGCCAAGAGGTGTATCATCATGTTTTTCAACGTACCTCATGTGGTTTATAATCAGGTGGTAGTTTACTCAGCATATCTTCAGCCATCTTGAAGACGGTGGTCTCTCTAGTCTCACCGCCTCCTCCTCCGACATCCTTGGGCTGAATGTTCAAGATGGTGTTCAGTACCTCGATACCGGTGTTGCTCTGATACCTGTAAGATCACAAATTGACAAGAGAGGTTTCCATGAGAAATTTGCATGCTCCATTCTTGATATGTAACTTGAGAATTGTTGAGGATCATCTATTCGATAATCTTTATTGTTATATTATGCTTGGATACTGTACTTTCATTGGTCTAGAACAGCCACGTAGATGCATGTCACACACTTATATCCATTTTTACGTGGAGATCAGTGATATATCGCACTGCGTTCATTGCGCACTTTGCATGCACATATGGAACATGACGGCGTGCTAGCTTCGCACAATGAGAACTGCAGCGTCAACTGCTCAGTCTCATGTCCCCAGAACATCAAACTTTCAGTTATCAAAGGTTGTATCACAGTGGTTTATTTATTTCTCACACAGTAAGTTACAACCCTTTTAATATCTTTTTGACTTATTGGCACGATATAACAAAACAATTGTTGACTGCTGTGATATGGGATATGCCGTTTTAAACCCCTCGGGGCGCATACTACTCGGGTGCTATGCGGGTGTTAAAAACGTCTATCCCTCGGGTGTTAAAAACGTCTATCCCACATCACAGCAGTCAACAATTGTTAAATAACCACAGCATGGCACAAATTCAGAGGGGCTCTGGCGAGCACATACCTTTCATTTAATAAACTGAAGACCCTTTACTGATACAGCTAGTTTATGTTCTCCACTAATTGTCCCTCTTTTCGCCCCCAAAAAACCACACCAGATGTTTGGGGTTAAATTCTGGCACTCAAATGTCATGTGTGAGTGACTTACGTGATGTCTGCATTGGGATGCAACCCAAAGACCTCTGGTGTGTCAGTCAATGGCAGCTTGTCAATAAACTCATGATACTCCTGTAATGTCTTACACTTAGGGATGGTGTACCCCGTGTAGAACTTGAAGGTGTCTGCAAACATGTGCTCTCCAAACCACACCTATGATGATAAAATTACCGATTATTGTACATGTTGTGATAAAGTCCATTACAAGTCAATCAAAAGTCACCCAGTCCAAAGTCAACATTACTGGACCGAGCCCAGTCTAATGTGGCTTTCGGGAACCCGGGATTCACTGGTTCGTATTCATGAGCACCTTACTGAGATAATGGTTTCTCAATCAGTTAACCACCATAAAAAATATGTTCGCACATACGGCGGCAGTGCATGGTTTGTCCTTGATCATATCATGGAGCCTTTTTTTTATAGCTCCATGATCAAACAGTCAGGCTATCCCCAATGTATGTGCGTCATTGTCCAGAGCCACCTGCCTCCCATCAGAATTTGAGTGACGAATGACGACCCAGTTAAGTGCTGGAGAGCTACCTACATCTAAGAAAGCCACATTAGACTGGGCTCGGTCCAGCAATGTAGACTGAACTGTGACAAAGACATTGCTTGGTTATTGTTCATCAGCTGTTACTCCTGACCAGGGATGCGGGCTAGTCCATCACAAGTCTATGATACAAGTGCACTCACAAGGGACAGTGGACTCGACTACATCCCTGCTCGTGACCAGACCTGTGAATTGATGTGTGGTTTACATCTGACAGGACTTATGTGAACATAAGAACTCGGTTACATGCCGTCCGGTAGAGTAAAAGTAATGACCATTTGAGTAGATTGCTGTTATTGCCTATACACACCTTGGCGAATGTATTGAGAAGGCGTTTGTCGTAGTCATCAGTCACTCTTCCACCATACTGCACCTCACCCAGCATGTAGCGTACTGTGTTCCAGGACACTCCCTGTAGAAAGCAACCAATGAATTCAATAACGACCAAGATGATAATACATAACTGGCAATAAGCCTCATCCACTTTGTACTTGGGCGAAATAATGCTCATCTCCCCAATGCTGCACTGCATGCTCCGGCCACACATGTCATAAGCTAGCTAGTGCAAGTAAAGTATGACTCGTGCCACTATGGCCCTTCAGGCCGGCATTTATCTCCGGTTTCCTTGGCATGAAGTGACTGAGAATACTTCTATTCCCCCTGGATGGGATGCTAGTCCATCACAGGTTACTCCCCAGCTAATGCCGGTACCCATTTTATACACGCAGGGGGAGATAGAGAGGCAAGTTGGGGTAAAGTGGATTGCTCAAGGACACAGTATGGCCAGCAGCTGGATCACACTTCCGTCTTTTCACTATTAATATGATGGAAATTAAAAAAAATAACGTCACAAACCCTAACCACTAGGCCACACTTCCCTCTTTTCACTATTAATATGATGGAAATTAAAAATTAACGTCACGAACCCTAACCACTAGGTCACACTTCCGTCTTTTAACTATTAATCTGATGGAAATTAAAAATTGACAACATAAAAAAATTAAAAATCTT
The DNA here is from genome assembly GCF_015706575.1 of Patiria miniata. Classification (NCBI taxonomy): domain Eukaryota; kingdom Metazoa; phylum Echinodermata; class Asteroidea; order Valvatida; family Asterinidae; genus Patiria; species Patiria miniata. Next base: position 15,554,804 of record NW_024037068.1, read on the forward strand.
AGCTATTCTCATACCTTCTTAGGATCCATATCATCCAGGTGATTCTGAATGAACTGCACACTGGCTGTCTGATCAGCTGAGTTGAACTCATATGGGATGTTCCAGCCTAGAGGACCAAACTTGCGACGCTCCTGTTAACAGTTTGGGGAAAAAAAACAGAGCAAGTTTGAGCAAGAACTGGGATTAGCCATAGGTAGACAATTAGCTCTCTATAGTCGGTTTAGTTGATAATTCAGGACCAGCTTCCTTCACAAAATTTTGTGAAGGAGATTAGCCCTTCCCAGCGCCGTTTGGGCGGTGGGTACGAGCAAACGCTGGTTACCAATAGCCGGGCGCATATTATACCAGGCATGCAACTTTTCCTCGAATTAGCTGATTTCCTCTTTTACAACTTCCCATGTGTTCCATTAAAAATAGAAAAACACTGTACAAAGTCTTGGGAAGATTTAAATTTCCTCTTTTGTTTGTGACTTCCCTGTTGCATGCCTGTTATGCGGCAGAGAGACAGGATCAAGACAGACGTATCAGGCACATGCATTTTCCAGCCTGGGGAAGAAACGAAACAAAAACAAAAATACCTCCCCCCCCCCAAAAAAAAAAAATGTCCAATAAGCTCTTCCTTTACTCAAATTGAACAAAGACATTTGAAAAAAAAATGATGCTAATTGTGAGAGGTAAGACATTTTGGCAGGATACCTGTACGGTTGTATGGAGGAATGCCACAGCATACAGCATTGGTTTCCACTGCGGTTGATTACTGATGTCTAACTGATCCTGGGTGATGGCTGCAAAGGTGCGCTTCAGTCCCGCCTTGACGCCTTGAGGAGGCTCATTGGTGAACTTGATGGAGGACTGAAGGAAACACACAAGACGATCTTAAAGATGTGTTGTAATAATAATAATAATAATAATAATACCGGAGTCTTATATAGCGCACGTATCTACCAACAATTAGGTACTCAAGGTGCTGGACAATATGTCTATTATTAAAGAAAGGTAAATAAAGTTTTTTATGAGAAATATGAGACCCATTATGTAGCACCTTATAATGGTTTACAAGATGCTGCGGCGCATATTGCAGCCACTGCCAGAAACACCAGGGCAAACCTCTTCTCTTAGCGATAAGTGTAACTGGGTTCTTTTACGTGCATTACACAACACACGTGACCTATGGCTTTACGTCCCATCCGAAGGACGAAGCAATAATGGTAAAGTGCCTTGCTCAAGAGCACAAGCATCATGTTCCCACGGTCAGGATTCGAACCAATGCACCACAGCACACGAGTCGAACACCGTAACCACTGGACCACAGCACCCATGCTATTTTAGAGTGTCACCCCCAAAAAAATACTTTTCTAGCAATACTTAGAAGACAATTCTTATGAACTTAGGAGGGTGTGGGAGTTCGGGTATGTGTTTACCTGCAGGAGACTGATTGGGAACTGTGGGTGTTCCTCCGTGGTGATCCAGACTCTGAATGTCTCATGTACTGGTTCATGAGTCGTCACTGTCTCCAGTAGCTCATCCATGAAGTCCAGACCAAGATGACAGTTCTGTAGTAGCACCCAACCTCCCTGCAAGGCATTAGGAGTACTTTATTTTGCATCTTAAAATTTGGACGAGTCCAAATCCATTTACCAAATTTTGAATTTTCTTATTGCCGCATCCAATTTACTTGGCTACGGCTTCGAATTACACGCACCAATCTAGGGCAAGTTCGCGCAAGAACTATTGTTGACTGTTGGTTAACCATAGTTCGACTAAAGTTAGCCCGAACTCTGTCTAGTCGACGGTGGTGGACTACGCTAGTCGACTATTTGGAACCAACCTACTGGGGCTGGTTGCATCCCTGGTAACCAATAGCCGCGCCCATTCATAACGTACAGCTGGGAGCCAGGATCCAAGAGTTTTGCGATGACATTTTGACCAGCGTTTGACTAGAGACGTTCGCACGTTGCTATCAGTGCGCAGGCGTAAGGTACGTCACAAATCAACCACTAGTCGACTAATGGTCCTTGCCCGCAGTGACTGAGGCCACTTCCAATAGCTGAATCCAGACACATGATCACTGTACACTCACGAGGCCCCCTTCAATGGAGAAACCATTGTACATGCTATTGTACAAAGCAACTGTCCCATGACGGATTATCTGAACAATAGCTAAGCACAATGCTTTCACCATTGAAGGAGGCTTTCATGATAGAATTGATAGTGTGCTCAGATTGGTCCACAGCAACATGTGTTACTGCCAGCCAAAGACAAGTGTGATTTAAATGCAGACTGACCTTAAAGCTACAGTCCATCATTTGCAGCTAATTAAGTAACTGACATAATTATTGTTGAAAAGCATACTTGGTTTACAGATAGTAATGGGACTAAACTCCCTGTGAAATAACTCTTTCTGGCAAGCTGTTATTTTGAAGAAAACAATGAAAAAATGCCTTTCAAACGATGCGTCTAAAGGCGCATCGTTGGAAGTTTCCATTAGTAGTTCATTTTTAATTTGGCGAAGCGCGCGCAAGTGTTGACACGACGCACACGTGCGCGCATTTGCTATAATTCGTCGGTTCAGTGCGCGACATCGCGTAGCTGCAATCGGCTCAGTGAGAACATGTCTCGGATGCTGAATTGAGGCCCAATTCCAAACATGACTCGGCAACTTTTGATTTGAAATCAAGATCTTAGAATATTGTTTTTTCGGAATATACAGCATTCACTGAGCTGAAACTTCATCAGGTTAGTTGTTCAGCACCCTTCTTTAGATTCTGAGCACTTTTGTTGCTTCAAACGAACACAATGCACAAATTACAAATGATGCATTGTACCTCTAAAGCTGAATTAAGGGGAAGCTGATGTCCGATTATACATTGCTACTTACCCCAGCCATGGACTGTGCCACTAATCTCCTGGCATGAACTTCCTGTCCCTGACCCATGGAGATAGCTCTACATTCTGATAGAAACAAAAAAAACCCAAAATTACATTGAACACATGCACAGACGATTTGTGTAAATTTCCACATTGGCGTAAAAAATCAGCTGCTAGTGTAATTGATCCTTTAGCATGTGTATTACATTGTGTTTCGTCGTGTGCCTGGCAGAAGGGCATATGCGCATACGCCCTTATGCGCGAACGCGTCATCACCAAAATGTTCCGAGCAAAAGGGCATATGCAGAAAACTGCCTCTCTTTGAATGAAATCTTAACATATCCGTCAGAAATTAACACACGTTGCTCCAAAAATTATATTTAATACATGTGACAAATTTCAAATTTGTACGATTATTAATACGTGGGGGAACATTGGACTCATAATATATGCGTGGGGGAACATTGACGCCTTTCAATGCAATTTTTTTGAAAAGTGATTCCGCGTCAGAACGCTCATCTGCCGGGCACCTGGCGATTTACTCCTCGATGAATCAATAAAGAGTGCTGGACGGTTTGGGGCGGTATGAGGAGTATCAACAGGCAGGGCAGTTTGGGACGGTACAAGGGCTAAAGTTCAACATAGATCTATAGTTTTCATCCAAAGTATTACAGGTTTGTAATTAATAAAATAGTCTATTGTAAGTTTACTCAAACCAGAAAAAACAAAAACAAGATACACGTATCATTCCGGTAGAAGTAATAATAATAAATAATAATAATACCAAAGTCTTATATAGCGCACGTATCTACCAACAATTAGGTACTCAAGGCGCTGGAAATTATGTCTATTATTAGAGACAGGTAAATGAAGTACATGAGAAATATGAGAACCATTATGTCCCACCTTTATAATGGTTTACAAGGTGCTGCGGTGCATTAAGCAGCCACTGCCAGAAACACCGGGGCAAACCCCTTCTCTTGGCGATAAGTGTTACTGGGTTCTTTAACGTGCATTACACAACACACGGGACCTACGGCTTCACGTCCCATCCGAAGGACGAAGCAATAATGGTAAAGTGCCTTGCTCAGGAGCGCAAGCACCATGTTCCCACGGTCAGGATTCGAACCCGTGTACCACGGCACACGAGTCGAACACCGTAACCACTGGACCACAGCACCCCACAAGTAATGGATATACACTTGGCAATTGATACATCCGACCTACCAACTTTGAGTTTCTTAGCGAGTCCTTCAATCTGGTTGGTGGGGTCGCTGCCCATGGACAGGAAGCAGATGAGAGGCGTCCTGATGTCACCTTCCTCCCACGTCTTCTCCAAGTCTAAGATGACTGGGTCTGCGTATCTGGCTCCCATGGAATTAGCGATGTACTTACGAGCTTGGGGGATGACCCTGTCTGTACACCAACTCCTAAGGAGCACCAATAGTAAATTTAAGGAATCAAAATGTGACGTAATATCATTCAGCTATTTGATAATCCTAATCTTGCTAGATCCTTTCATTTTTTTTTATTTGTTGGGTTAGTTTGCTATTCATTATCACTCTAGGAGGATGACTGCATTAAGAAGTGCATCAGAATTATAAAATCATGGATGTCAGATGTAACAGGGACAGGAAAAAATGAACCCAAAATTTATGGAATGACTCATCTAGAAGTTTTCTGAGGATATTTGCAGAATTTAGGAAGTAGCACTTTCAATTCAACATAACTACAACTTACTGCAGAAAATCATGAGCCAAGCAGCACCATGATATATGACAGCCCATGACAAAAAACAGGTAAAATCAGCAATTTCAAACGGCCTTCACAGCAAATGTTGATGAAATGAAAGTCAATTTTAATACGTAAATGTGAGATTCAGCATCTTAATCTTTCCTTTTTTTATATGATTTCTAAATCGAAATAAATATATATTAAAAGTATATAACCATGGGTGAGATTAAATACATGATCTTTGGAGGGGCTGGGAATTACAGTTCTGGATTGGTGTCAAAAGTAACACTCAGGTTACTGGTGGAGTGTCATGGCCTAAAGATTAAGAGCACCAGGCTCATGCTCTGGTGTTTCAGTGGCGTGGGTTCGAGCACTTGTGCTCTTAAGCAAGGCTCTTAACCATTATTGCTTCGTCCTTCGGATGGGACGTTAAGCTGGAGGTCCCGTGTGTTGTATAAGGCCTGACGCACGTAAAAGAACCCAGTAACACAGTGTTTCTGGCCTCCTAGTTATACTCCCTTGTGGAAGTCCTCAGGAGAAGTAACACCCATATTACAGAGGATTGAGGATTCGATTATCTATTGTATTTACCTGACTAGGAGTAGTTTCTTGAATGTCTCCAGCGTGTTGTAACCATCAGGTATGACCTCTTCCTCAGGAGCGTCCTTATCATACCAAACCTTCCATGCCTTCTCACTACGCTGGATCTACAACACACACCACACAAAGCATGTCAAGTGATGACAGGGTTTTTTTTATTTGGAAGGAGTGCCTTTCTTTTCATGAGATATGCCAACAACAAGGCCCAGGGCCACTGAAGGTGGTGGCTTAAAAAAGAGTGAAAGAGCTACGTTGTCTTATTTCTTCACGGTTAGAAGCCAGCCCTCTCGTTTTTCCAGGGCAACTTTCAGATATAGCACCACTAATGAATCATTAGTGATTCCTCCTGCTATAAGTGAGTGATTATAGCAGGAGGTCGTGGGTTCGAGTCCCACCCGAGTGATTTTTTTTCCAACTTTCACTCGGGAGGTAACACACTGAGTATACTGAAAGGTTTGCGGAAACACCATGTGCGAATAATTTCTCAACGAAGAGAATGGTTCTGAAAAGAACCAGAGGTATAAACTCGACGTTCCGGTCAGTATGCTCTGACCGTCTTCAGGAGAATGCCTGAACTCTAAGAAGGTAAACACTTATGTGGCAGCAGCGAAAGCGATTATTTAGTATCTCCACCATGCAAAGCCTCAAATCTTACTTACATGTACACTGAGTATACAGTGTTTAAACGTCTGTGAAGGGCAAAACCAAATTTGATTTACATCACCCCGACGCAAAAATTCCATCTTATGAAAACTAATGAATCAAACGCACGGTTTGAGGCAGCACAGCGACTAATGGGTTCAGAAATTATGTAAGCACAAGACTAGCCCCAAAGTATTTCACACGCTGAATGAATAGGACTGTGATTCAGGCGCGGTTCTACGGGGGGGGGGGGGGGGGGGGGGGGGGGGGGGGGGGGGGGGGGTCTGGGGGGGCTGTAGCCCCCCCAAATTTTGTCTAGCACCCCCAAAATAAATTTCGTAAAAAAAAAAATAGCATTAGCAAAAAGAAGGATTGGGATGTACATGCGAACGGTCTCCCCCTAAAGAAGTAGTCGTGACAAGGGTGCATTAGTTAATATAGTGTAAATGATTTTAGGATTTTAGTGGCGCTTCCCATTGAAAATATGGCATGAGCCCCCCCCCCCCTATTGATTTTCGGAGGCCTAAGTGTTTGGAAAAAATAACCGGTCAACATTTCAGCACGCCTCCCTGAAACAATTCTGGATCCACCGTGCTAGCCCCCCAAAATATTGGTTCTAGAACCGCGCCTGCTGTGATTCTATGGCACACTGTTCTTCATGCAATGTTTCTACCTGGTTAAGGACTTCCTGGAACTGTTGCAGTTTGCTGAGTTGGACCAGATTCAGCCACGTCATGTCGGTGATCCATTTGAATGGCTTGGGTTGCACAGCCTTCAGGTCCAGTGCAGCTCCACCTAAGCGTAAAAACAATTGCAAGAATTAAGTCAAATCATTACAAAAAAAAAGCATTGTAACTCATCATCACATAACAGTCTGGAAATCTACTGAAGATGGTATCATATAATATTAAAGAGGTTGTGGAATGCTGAAAGTCGTTTTGTTTTTTTATATTTTTTTTATTGTAGAGTAGACCCATATATATCTCATAATAACAAACTCCCATTGTTTTGTAATGTGCGTTTATGTGTTTATAAAACTGAAATTCATCGAGTAATTTGTTGGTCGGCGAGCGCATAATTGAAATCAACAGTCGTCAGGTTCTTCGTAAAAATCATAAAAATCGTGACGTAATTTTTTTTAAAAGGACTCGTTTATACTACGCTGCATAGGGAGTCCTGTTTATTACGTCACGATTTACTATGTTTTGTTTGCTGCCCCCAACGACGACTTTTACACAAATTGCACGTTCAAGTCAAAACAGGACCTGAAAAACAGCTCTCAAAAGTACCTTTTGTATTAATTTCATGACAGAAACAATAGTCGTTTTTATTTCATCACACCTTAGGCTACATATACCCGAAATATGACGGAAATGTCTTCGAGCATTCCACAACCTCTTTAATACTTATCTAAAGGATGCACATTATTCATCAGAATTCAAGTCACAACTGAATGCACATTTTACACTTTGCATTTTCCGCTGTATGATGTGGTACATGTATAGACTAATCCCAAAAGCAAAATTAGTGGCAATACATGCGCGCAGGTTGTATGTAAGCACTAAGTCCTCCGGTGACCAACTGAATTTTCAAATAACACATACACATACAATTAAGACCTCGTGTAGCACGAGCCAGTATTGTAGTACTCGTACTCGGTACTCGTACTCGAGTACTACTCGAGTACTTTTTTAGTAGTACTTGTACTCATACTCGTACTCGAACGTCAAAGTACTCGTACTCGAAATGACAATACTCGTACTCGGGCAGCAAAGTACTCGTACTCAACATTTCGAAATTGTACTCGAGGGTCAAAGTGATGGTACTCGAATAACTTACCACGGCCTTATTTTATCAGTTTGAAATGGTTGATTGGCTTGTGGAGAAATGGAAGTTTCATGATTTTTCTCTGTGCATGTCCGGACAAACAAATTTAACAGCTAGCCGTGAGTGAGTCTGTACATCGGTCTGACTGGGCCTGGGCCAATTATGCACAATGAACCATTTGCCGTATTCGGAAATACAAGTACTCGTACTCGGAAGTACAAGTACTCGTACTTGTACTCGTACTTGTACTCGTACTTGTACTCGTACTCGGAGACCTGTTCTTGTACTCAGAGGTACAAGTACTAGTACTCGTACTCGTCAACTTAAGTACTCGGCAGTACTCGGTACTCGGAAAAAAGTACGCGATTACAACACTGGAACGAGCATGGCAAGCCAAAGTAAAGTCTGTCCCGAGCATATGGCCCATCACACCAGCGTTTATCTCCAGTTTTAGTAGCATGAGGGATGCCAGTCCATAGCAGGTTACTCCCCAGCTAATGCTGGTGCCCATTACACTCTTGGTAGAGAGGCAAGTGGGAGGCAAGTGGGTGTGAAGTGGCTTGCTCAAGGACACAACATATGACCAGCAGCTGGATTTGAACCCTTGACACTCTGATAGTGAGTCACGAACCCTAACCACCAGGCCACACTCCCATGGTGCCACCTCAAAACTGTTGATAGCCACATCAGTTTACGGCTTCAGTTCGGGCATTTACACACAATCTAAGTAAATTCCTGAAGCCAAACTCTTACTTCCAGTTAGTCTTACATGTACCTTTAATGAGTGTCTGGAACTCATTGTGCTTGACATTGCCAAGTTGTTGGTCAATCTTGAGAGCCAGCTGTAAGGTGAAGAGGAACTTGTGGTTCTCGTACAAGCCACGGCAGGAATACTTGAAGATCTCATAGGTCAGGTACTCGATGATGTTGGAGATGCGCTTAGCTGGAATGGGAGACTTCTCTGATCTGTTAAATGAATCAAGAACCGACATCCAACGACCACGGACTCATTTTACTCAGCTTTACAAAGAAAATATAAAAAAGTTAGAGACCCTAATGTTTTGAAACTTGCAGGATCCTTGTCACAAGCAAATATTGACAATGACTCTGTCAGGGTGAGAAATTTTAGGGTCTCTAACTTTTTTAATTTGTAAATTTCACGTCAATCCAGTCAGTAAGCAGTTTGCAGCAGTTATATTTATGCTTTTATTGTTTAAATTTTTCCACCTGGCACCTGGCACTCACGCAAAGACAATACAATTTTCTGCAAAATTTAGATGAAAAACATAGATTTCCAGCCGTAGAGAGAGAGATCACATTCCCCAGGTAGTCAGAAGCACAGAAAATATTTGCTTGGCGAAAACAGGTTTCCAGCCATGGTTTGCAATGCATCACTTGTTGGTTTTCTGTTGATTCTAGCTTAATTAGCTCATCGATAAACAATATGTTTAGTAGCCGAGCGGTTAGAGCGTGGAGCTACGCAGTGGAAGGTTGGCGGTTCGAATCCCATTCGGACCAAAAACTGGAAAACTCTCTCTGACGACCCAAGAGTAAAATGGGTACCTGATTCGTTCAGGGAAGGTAAGACGGTGAGAGGAGAGGACTGGTCACTGCCACTCATATGCCGCGCCCAAGACACAGTGGACCTCTAACATCCCACTGCCCCTACGGCCAGTAATGGCTATGGGATCTTTACCTTTACCTTAAACAATATGTTCTGCTGGGCCTCAGTAAAAGTACAGCAGGATTCCTACCTTGCCATGGACAAATCGAAGACGCCCAGGAACTGCTTGAGAGAGGTCTGGTACATGATGTTCACCATGCTCATTTCAGTGATCAGGAAGTACAGGATACTGCCTCGTGATGCAACTATACACAAGAGATCAAATGCAAATAGATTCATCTGAAAACTGTGAACAGTTTGTAGTAACACTAAGGAATGTCTTGGGAGAAGTAATTAGAAGAAGGTTCTGAGAAGAGCAGGGGTGTGAGTGACCACTGACAGATATGGCTGAAAACAGCTGAAAAAGGTGTAAAAAGCTGAACTTTTGTACACAGCAAGTGAGAGAAAAAGCTGAAAAAAAAGCTGAAATCAGCTTTAAAGCTGAGATTTCGCACCCCTAAATTTTCAATCAGTGATATTTTATACTCATTCTATTTACTCAAGCTTTTACTTTATTAGCACCATTATATTGTATTACACTGTGTTTATTCACTGAAGAATCAATTAGCCATAGACAGTGCTCGGGAAGTTCAGGCTCTACAGGGAGAAATGCACCGGGTGCTTTCGGACGTTACGGTGACTAAAGGGTTAGTGGTGTTTTTAACATTGTGACCTGCAGCTTAATCATAGCCTAGCTACCGGTTCTTACTTTACAACATGTAGTGCATTTTAGAATGCCACAGTCCAGTGGTTACTGTGTTTCACTTATGTACGAAGGTGCGTAGGTTCAAACCCTGCCAGGAACATGGTGCTTGTGCCCTTGGGCATGACACTTAACTACAATTGCCTCTCTCCACCCAGGAGTATGCATGGGTACCTGTGAGGGTCGAGGACCGATTGAGCGCTGATATCGGCTGCCGCATGGTCTAATGGCCTGATGAACAGGGTAATAATGTAAAATGCTTTGAGATTGTTGATACGATGGAAAGCACTATATAAGCACAATAATTATTATTATTTTGCTAAAACAATCGATGCTGAACAAAGACACAACCCAGGCTTACAAAAGCTAGCCGCGAGAGGGCTGCACATCCAAAAGTTATAGACAGGAAATATCAAGAGGCCTGCATATCTTGTAAAAAAGTGACTACATTTTGGGATCCACACAGCAAAATGACATCTTCAAAATAAACTCTGCATTCTTTTCACAATTAAAAAATTAGACATATATGCATAACCCTTCATGTCATGATAAACATGATCTTTGCAGAACATTACCATTCTCGGTATCCATGCTTCTCAGATGAGTGTACTGTTTCAATCAGCAAATGCATCTATTGTCAGAAAAACTTCCTTGGCAGAATTCATAGTTTGTTGTTGGGGAAAGCACCCACCTGGTCTGAATTCTTCTCTTGCCTCGTTGATCTTAATCTCAGTGTCTGCTGCCACCACCAGCTTGTCAGTCACTTCCTCTGCAGTCTCCTTGGTTGTGGCTAGCACCGAGATGAGAGATTCGTCCTCCACCAGGGAGCCCTGGAAAATGCAATCAGTAAAACAAAGAAGTCATTCCACGACTATGACTGCTAGATTTTTAAAGAAAAATAATGCCAGTGATGTCCCTATCATCAGGCACACAGCTGGGAATTTAGACAAAATGAAGACATTCAAAACCACACAAGACTTTGTACAGTGTTTTTCAATTTGTAATGGCATTCATGGGAAGTAAAAAACAAGGAAATCAGCAGATCCGAGGAATTGTTGCATGCCTGTATCATGTAAAATGAGAGCAACTGAATGAAAGGATTTATTCTTTGGAAACTAATTTGTGCTTTGGGAGCAAACAGCAATTATTTTGCAGCAAAACAGATGAAGGACTTTAGTGAGACTGAAAATTCTTTGTGTCAAATTTTGACAAACGTGTTAACACAATTGCCATGGAACAATGTTTGTTTATAATGCAATTGCCATTAACTACATGACATGTGCTCTGATGGTTGAAATGGAATGTAGGATTATCACAAATCGAAATAAAACATTTTGGAAGCACACACTTCCAACTGTTTTCCCAACTGACACTTTTACTAATGCATTTTTTTACGAAACATATTAAACTTTACATTTCCAAGACAACTGCTGTTTTTTTTAAATATAAGATAGAGATTAAAAATGTTTGTCACTCCAAACAGTTTTTAGAAAGGCATCAGACTTGTCAATCATCAGAAACAAAATGATCATCACTCATTTCAAAGTAAGAGCGTTCCTTTTTTTTCATCAGAAAATCAACAAGGTATCAATGATGCCAGACAACCTTGACATTTGAAAAAAAATACCCAAAATTCAAACTTGTTTGTTCACATTAGGGTCACATAAAGAGTGATGAAAGGGCTCATTTAATAGTGGAACCATCCAAAAAGTCTGTTACATATGCTTGCTTGAAAATTCCCTAAGGACTTGTGCTGAGGTACAGCATTTGCATTTTGCTTACAAGCCTGAATGAACAGTAATTCTTATTAATAAGTATTACCGTAATTATGGTCATTAGAGTAATTCTTATTATTACGGGGAATGGTATCTTAGGGGGACATTCCCATAGGGTAGTGCACAAAATGTTTCCAACTTTAAGACCCTAACTCAAATTTCCCTTATCCTATCCCCACAAATTCTGGTACATTTACGTTTGGGACCATGAGCAATCAATCTAGCCTATTTGGGACAATAACATTTTGCCTCTAAATTGGAGTTGTGACATTAGGGAGACATTGAAATGTCTCCTTAATGTCCAGTATGCATGTCTCTTCAGGATATAACTTATGACGAAAAATGCCTCCTTAAGAGAACATTAACAGGAATTATAGTTTTAACTAAATCTAACATAGGTCTTAATAATTATAACCTAGGAATGACAGTTCCATACTTTGAGCCTTGTAGCCCCTTCCTCCATCACATCTCTATGGAAATGGACCTTGACTCTGATTGCTGTCAACCAAAAGGCCAAAAAAAAAAGTCTACGGTTTCTGGTATAGAGCTTGCCCAAAAAGTGGTGCGGCGACGCGGCTTCTTTTTTTTTTTCCCTGATTTTTTTGCTTCAAATGTTGACTGCAAATGGTGCCCGACTAAACTTAGTGCAAAAATATGGGAGTCCAGAGAGGCCACATAAAGCTTATTCTCGACCATAACCCAATCTAAAAGCACGTTAAAATTGTGCAGCAGCAGGATTCCAGTCAAACCAGTGAGTTTGGCAGTTTTGAGACATCATCTTTCATTGAAAATTTTTTTTTTTTCATTTTGCCGACGTGCATGGCTACGGCGACGCACGCGCATACCAGAAACCGGATACTTTTTTTTATTGGCCTAAGAATTGCAAATCAAATATTTTCTTTTGCCCATGACTGACCTGTGTGCTGGTGAGTCTGAAGAGCAGGTTGTCCTCCAGTTCCTTCATCTTCCTCTTGTTGGCCGTCACGTCCTCCATCAGCTTGGTCCGCTCAGCTTCCAACTCCTAACAACACAAGGAGACATACATCAATAACTAGGAATGTCCAAGGTGGGTTGATTTGTCGCAAATGGAAGAGTTTTAGAAAAGGGATATTAAGTCTGAATTTCAGCCAAGGAAATTAATTCTAATTAAAATAAGAGCATTTTGGAACTACACTTTCAAACTCGAAAGCTTTACTACACAAGAACAAAGGAATGTCTCCACAAGGAAACAAATTTCAGTGTGGGTGTGTGTGTGTGATCACAAGTTGTTCACAAATTGATCACCATCAAGGCAGAAGGCAGGGCGACTGGCAGCAAAGCTGCATACCCTGCAAAGTGGCCACAAGGTGAAGCCTCGTATTAGAAAAAGGATTCCATGCAAGGACGTTGCATGATGACAGAGTTGATCAGATGTACCTGTTTCTCTGTGAGGATGACGCGGCCCAGGAGCTGGTCTTCAAGTCCCTTCATGGTGACAGTGAAATCAATGATGGACGTACGGGCCGACACCTACAATCAAACACAACACAAACACAAGATGCATAAACTCAACAACCGTTGTGCGAAGAGCTTTAAAAATCTTTCTCACATCCTTGTTTAGCTTGTATGATGGAACTTTACATTGAGAAATATAAATTTTAATATCGGTTCTCGAAAGCTCTTTGACAACACAGGGTAAACAGTGTATGTTACATATATGTGACCAGCTCCACTAAAAAAGGTATTTATGTCGCAAAAAAGTGAAATTCAATACACATCGTTTGAAAGCCCACAATGTAAGCTTTCATTTGGTATATAATAGAGCTCCATAGCCCCTCCCGTTCTGGAGATATGACATATTTGCATATTAATTACTTCCTTAGAGTTCAAATTACACAACTGAGAAAACAGGCCTTGAAATAGCTGGCTTTGTTGTAGAACAACAAAACGATGCACATAAAATGGTTGTTTCTTCCACTTTGTTCATCAAAATCAAAATTTCTGTGAATGCAACCTCACACTGTAGGTATTAAAGATGTCATTCATGACAAAAACTGAAAATCACATTTTGACAAAATTTTCACCCTCTCAATGTTGAGCAGGCCATTACACAATAATGCACAGTGCGACTTAATACACTTTTTTGTGGAGCCGGTCACATATGTGGGGCAAAATCCAATAGTGAAATTCCTTAGATCCCATGCAATAATAAGTTTTTAAAGAGTTCAGATCCCTAAAAGGAACCAGAATAACTAACCTCTGGTGTGTAGGTAGGGTTAGCCAGCTTGGTGGTCATGTACAGGGTGAAACCCTTCATTACATCCACCTCCTTGTCTCCTACTTTCACCTTAATCAAAAACACAGTAATTAAATAGGTTTATAATATAATAATAATAATAATTTGGGAGGCTAATCATCCTTACTCGCAGCTGGTATGCTGAATTGCGAAGGACGCGGCTACAATGTGGTCGGGCCGCTGGCACGTAAAGGCGCCTATGGCTGCCGGCCACATCGACCCATATATGACCACGGAGCACAGCCTGAGATCGAAAGTGTTTGATTTTTCCTTTTTTAACGAGGGGAATGTACAGAAGTGATGTCAAATGGGAAGGAGGTTAATGGATTTGATTTGAAGTAAGTGGGAGAATGTACTCTTTGTTAAAGTGTAGCAATTGTTACAATTAACCCATTAGACTGTACTGCCAAAAACTGCCCTGCCTTCTCTTGTACTGCCCCAAACCCATTAATACTCTACAGTTTATGGATTCATAAGGGAATTAATATATCATGTAATAACATGTGGCACAGGTGCTAACAGGTGCTAACAGGTGCTAACAGGTGCTAAGAGGGAATTGCATTCAATGGTTACTGTTGTCAGGGTTCAACTTTAGTAGTAGCCCGCTAGCCAATTAATGCTAGTCAAAACAGCGGCAGGCTAGTCAAACTACGGTATTACTTAAGTAGCCCAGCTGGCGAGTCAAATGTTATTGGGCTACGGCAAAGATGAAAGGACAGGAAGAATTCAATCATTAAATTCAGAAAGCAAACCTGTATCAATTTGTGTCTAATTTCATTAACTGTTAGGGTTAAATTATTAGATTTGTTTATTAAAAACACTGACAAGATTGCCTCAGGATACATGTTTTACATGTATGCACATTAACGTTTATGAGACACTCGATGAAACAAAAACATGCGGGCTGGTGAAAATGACCCCGGGCTAGTTAAGAGTCTGTTTCATTAGCCTGGCTGGCTAGTGAAAAGAAAAGTTACGGTCGAACCCTGCTGTTGTACAATTTACAATTAATTGTGCTACAAAATAGCACTGCAACACTTTCCACCCCAATTGACCATAACCACAGATAATCTGATTGCTAACAATCCATTGTGAGGTAAGCTCATCTACAGTTAGCAGTGAGCAGTTAACAGTTAACACTTTCCATCCTAATTGACCATAACCACAGATAATGGATTGCTAACAATCCATTGTGAGGTAAGCTCATCTACAGTTAGCAGTGAGCAGTTAACAGTTAACACTTTCCATCCTAATTGACCATAACCACAGATAATGGATTGCTAACAATCCATTGTGAGGTAAGCTCATCTACAGTTAGCAGTTAGCAGTTAACAGTTAACACTTTCCATCCTAATTGACCATAACCACAGATAATCTGATTGCTAACAATCCATTGTGAGGTAAGCTCATCTACAGTTAGCAGTTAGCAGTTAAACACTTTCCATCCTAATTGACCATAACCACAGATAATCTGATTGCTGCTAACAATCCATTGTGAGGTAAGCTCATCTACAGTTAGCAGTTAGCAGTTAAACACTTTCCATCCTAATTGACCATAACCACAGATAATCTGATTGCTGCTAACAATCCATTGTGAGGTAAGCTCATCAACAGTTAGCAGTTAACAGGTAACAGTTAACACTTTCCATCCTAATTGCCCATAACCACAGATAATCTGATTGCTAACAATCCATTGTGAGGCTAGCTCATCTACAGTTAGCAGTTAATCCTTCCATTCACAACTTAGTTAATCCCTCTCTTAACAACCCCTTTTAATCTCTAGCCACCACCACACTTCTTTGTTCCTTCCCCCTCCCATCCCCTGTCTTAATCCCCTTTGTTCTTCAACTACTGCCACACTCCCTTGGTCCCTGCCCCCTATTTAATCCCTCCTCCTATTTAATCCCTCCTTTGTATTTTTCCTTCTACACCTGCACACCTGTGTGTCCCCTTCTTGTTTGTTTTTGTACCCCTGTCATTCTGCCTTTGACCTGGACCCAAACAATAGGCCCCCCAACTTTTCTGATTTGTTTATTCCACA
The DNA here is from genome assembly GCF_015706575.1 of Patiria miniata. Classification (NCBI taxonomy): domain Eukaryota; kingdom Metazoa; phylum Echinodermata; class Asteroidea; order Valvatida; family Asterinidae; genus Patiria; species Patiria miniata. The sequence continues at coordinate 15,570,932 of NW_024037068.1, forward strand.
TCAAGCCAGTCAGTAAGCAGCGTTCAGCACTTGTATTTATTTTCAGTTATAATGCTACTCAATTACATTGCAACACTTCCCACTCTTATGGCCCACAATCAGGATTTACATTGGTGCTAAGAATCAATTGAATGATAAGTTATACAGTTTACAATAGTTTCAATAAATCCTACTTGCTTGAAGTCAACTGTTTTATCACTACAACAGATTTAAGCACAATAGCCATCTTGTAGGGTAGGGTTTTATGTTCCACAAAGCTAAGCAGTGGTACCATTTCATTCAATTTGTTGTTAGTCAATTAAAAGAAACACAAAAATGAATTCTAAGAGTCCCAAATTATCACGCTTATTGGGATCTCTTCATCTCACAGTTCCTTACGAGAGTTCATTACCTTGTAGGTGGATCCAGATTTGATGAAGTTTTTCTCCAGCACATTATCCAAGGCTGGATCCAGCTCCTCCCCGATGTCCTCAAGAAGCAATGGACGACCCAGGGACAGACTGTCTTCAAGATGAGTTCGGAAATACTTGTGGTTTAGTGACGTCACCTGTACACAAGAAATGAAATAAGGAAAGGAATGAAAACAAATGGACAAATTTTACCTACTTGAATTCAAATTGTTCATGATTTTGGCATCTTGAATAATTTGAATAGTTTTAATAATGCAGGTTCAAGCTGTGTGAAGACACTACTCAGAGATGAAACTGGCATATGGCCAAAAAATTGGAAAATAATTACACACATGTACATGCATGTACAATACACTTCATGCCCAGTTTCCGGACACCTACTCCTGCTTTATTTTTTTTAAATGGTCAGTGTTTTCATTGAATAAAATGCCCGAATTACGGTTAGAGTAATGGAGTCATCAATAAAGAAGTTCACATCTTACTTGAGAAAGTCTAGGGAAAAGTCCGAAAGACAAGGGCACCGTTCATGGTGCTTCAATCATGTCCATTCAACCACACAACTCCACTACTCCACTTGCATTCATACGTGGGGAAAAATCAGGTATTATCGTCTTTCTCTTTTAACAAATGCCAGTGAAATGTTTCGCTAATGCTCTCTTCGCTATCCTCGAGATAATCATCACGATTTTTAAAGCATTGTATTTTGTATAACTAAATTTAAAACTTCCGAAAATCGCACAACATAATGATTTTGTCCACTGGATCGTTCACAAGGCTACATACCCGTTCCCGACCGGCCATGTGCTAGCGGACGGTACGGTGCGGTACGTACGCTGGTACCATTGCATATTCGCACGCACGTGCGACACAGTGATTTTTCCATGTCGCCTGTCAATGTTTAACCTTTTGTCCAGCCGGAGAAGGCTCTGATCAGTGTTATGCCCTGTGTTTCTACCGTTGAAACACTCCAGTAGCGACTGGTGAAAGAGATTAAAACTACGTTCGCGATGATTTTAACGTGCCATTTCCATCGACTTTTCTTCGAAATTATGATTGAAATAAAATGACATTTTGTAAGAAAAATCCTTACAAAATCGAATTTTGTGGGACACACTGTAAAAAATCGGAAATTTCGTTGGGAAATTCAAAAAGTCGGTTTTCCGATTAAAATCGGAAAAGTTTAATCTCTGACTACTTCAAATACTAACTCGAACAAATATAATAAAGAAAACTTAGAAAATGTATTCTTTTGATCTCAACCAAAAATTTAACCCGTTGTTTTTTTAAAAACAAAATCTGCTTGTTCGATATGTGTTCCTTTGGTAAAATTTTAAAAATGATGCACAGTGTATGCCTTGGCATGTTGAATGTCATTCAGATATTTTCACAATATTTTCACAAGAGGTGCATTTGAATCCCTTCACATCACTGATTTTCCTCTCATGTGAAGAGAGTTGATGGGTTAATACGTGCGATCTGTTTTGCTTCTCTCTGTTAAACAAATTTCATGATGAAATCAGGTGAAAATTCATATAAGAAATCATCACTGACTTGACATGAAACGAAACATTAAATTTGCCCCTTGGTGGAAACAGTGACAAATAGACCAATACATTAAGACCCGCCCACTCCAACTTTTTTTGAAGTGGTGTCGCAAAAAATGAAGCCACTGCGTACAGCATTAAAATTGCGCCACTATGCGCCAATGCCATGAAGAGTCGTAGTGCCCCCCCACCTTTTTTTTTTGCTTTTTACATAGGTTTTCCCGGCCAATTTCCTAAAATGTTCATTCACTTCTGAAAATCGGTCATTCATTTTCGTCTGAATTTGAGAATTGATCTGAACAAGCGTTTCATCTTCGCTACCTGGGCATTCGATTCCATTTCAGTTCAATCAATTAAGGGATTGAGCAGCACCTTTCGTTTATGTCCATTCAGATTCGTTTACAAGACTTCTTTTTTTGCTTTTAGAGGGCGATTTAAAACATTCACCATTCTATTTCACTTTTAGTTTCATGCCATCGGCACCAGATACAATTAGGGGCTTCTTTTTCATTAACAGTCAATCAAATTAGCTGTACCTGAATTCAATTTAGAAAAGGTATGCTTGCGTAAATGAATGCACAGGTAACGTAATTGGCCATCTGTTTCTCAAACCGAATGCACAGACAATGAAAAAAGATTGAACTTTCGTTGAACTGAAATGGGATAAAAGACATGCATTCAAATTCAGACGAAAATGAACGACCGATTTTCAGAAGTGAATGAACATTTCAGGAGATTGGCCCGGGAAACCTTTATTAAATTTGGGGCAGACAATTTTGGACCCACTTTTTCGGGGAACAAAAAAAATAATTGGGCCCGCCCCCAAACTTGCGTTCTGGATCAGCCCTTGCCCCACTGACTCGCGTGTGGGCAACAACATACATGTGCACAAATCCAATGCAACACTGCATACATGTTGCAGCCCGACGCATCATACCCGCACGTGCACGCATGTCAGACATTGTAGCACGCACGCTAGACATTCATCATGGCTGTGATTGGTCAAAACACAATGAGGTTGGGCCTAATGGACAGGTCTATTGATGAATCTGGGTACCTGATCACTATGGGCTCCGTGCCCCGACGAAAGAGGGCGCCCTTTTACCTGGCAACAACGTCCCATGGGCGGGACATTTCGCTGGTTGACGCGCACCGTTCCTTGTGTGTGACGCACCTACACCAGGGGATTTGTACTATGTACACGCAGTGGCCACGTTTCGCGGCAAATTAATTGCAGTCAGGCAAGATGGCGTCGGTTTGGTCACCCCCAACTATACTTTCTTTGCCGGTGAGGGGGTACTTGTGAACGGAGCGGTTACACTCACGAGGCCCTCTTCAATGGAGAAACCATTGTGCATGCTATTGCACAAAGCAACTTCCCATGACGGATTACCTGAATACATAGTACAATGCTTTCGTCATTTAAAGCTATAGTCCATCATTTGTAATTTGTGCATTTTGTTCGTTTGAAGCAACAAAAGTGTTCAAAATCTAATGAAGGATACTGAGCAACTAACCTGATGAAGTTTCAGCTAAGCTTCAGCTGTACATTCCGAGAAAAACTGCATTCTAAGATCTCAATTTCAAATCAAAAGTTACTGAATCATGTTTTGAATTGTTTTGAATTGCAGTTATACGCGACGTCGCGCACTGATCCGACGAATTATAACAACCGCGGGCGCCTGTGCGTCGTTCCAATACTTGTGCGCGCTGCGCTGAATAACAAAACGAACTACTAATTTAAATTTTCCTACGGTGCTTCTTAAGAATCACTGTTGGAAATGCCTTCTTTCGTTGATTACTTCAAAATGACAGCTTCCCAGAAAGAATAATTTCACAGGGAGTTTAGTTCCCTTACTATCTTTCAACCAAGTTTGTTTTTCAACAATAATTACGCCAGTTACTTTTCGGATGGCTGCAAATGATGGACTCTAGCTTTAAGGGGCCTGTTGTGATCACAGTGATAGCTTGCCCGGATTGGTACGCATTTCAGGAGTCGATGAGTTCCTACCTGCAATCCACTTTCCTTCTCACGATTCTTAATCCATGTCTTGCCTTGTCCCTGTGGGTCAATCAGCAGTGGGTAGCGTGTGGCTTTGGTCACAATGATACCGTTCTGCACAGACAGGTCATCATTGGGTAGACCCTGCAGGTTCCATTCTCCTATCTGTTAAGCAAAACACTAGCATGGGTTAGTGATCGTACAGCTGCTAGATAGTGCCTTTGGAGTCAAGTCCTTCTCTGAGTCCAAAATTGAAGGTTTAATTACGTTGTATCATAGGAATGTACCCTAGCCTGTGTTGAGTGAATATCAATCTGAGTGAATAGGAATATAAGTGTTTGAGCTCTTTTCCACCTCATATTTCAGCAAACATCTTTAAGGAGGATTTTGAACGAAGCACTTTATGGAAACAAAATTCCCTGAGTTTTTCCCTGATATTTCCCTGAGAAACTTTCAAAATTCCATGAGAAATATTTTCACCTGAAGAGGCTGCTGGGAATTCAAGAGGTGGTTGCAGCAAAGCAACTGAGATACCGATACTGATAACATTCACACTGCATCAACACCTAAAAGCCACAGCCAGTCCGTCAATGGACGCAACTTGGACACATGGCACAAGACGCACATACGCCAAACTGGCGAAAAACCTTTCCCCGAGTTTTCCCTGCTTGTTGGTGTTTTCCTCAAAATCCCTGAGTTTTTCTCTGACCAAAAACATGGAAACTCGATTTTAAAGGTTTTCCCTGATTTCCAGAGTGACTGGGAACCCTGCCCCAGAGGTACCTTTTTTTCTAAAGTGCAATTTCAAAGTTGCCCCAAAATTTCAGATATTCATCAAAATTTCGTACAATCAGATCCTGAAATTTCTAATAAGGAAAGCTATAATGGTGTGTAGCACTCACAGTGGCATTATCCACCAGCATGCTGGTGATATTGAGGTTCTTAGTGAACGGAATCTTCCTGGTAGTCAGTTGATTCATCCAGTCTTCATTCATGTTGAGACGGAAGACCTGGTTGAATGGGCCGGAGTAGGAGAGGAAACCTGTGGCTAGGAGTACATCGCCAACAAGCCTGGATAACCACACAAATCAAATCAATCATTTGGGGTTGACTCAAATTGACATTAAATCTCAGCACAATCAACCAATAGGGGGGCAATTTCTGGGGTTACTAAAATAAGGCCCCCAAAAAATAGTTCTGATTCCGATTACATGACATTTGAAAATAGGGTAGGTAGGTAGGGATTTTTGTTTTTGGCAATTTTTTTTGTGTACGATCATATAGAGGCGTCTGCGTGTAGTCAAGGGTAAAAGGTAGTAATTGATGGTTTTGGGTGTTTTTTTCTCATTTTCCCCATAAAAAAATTAGGGTAGGGGCTGTCAAAATAGGGTAGGTAGGGAAACCGGAAGCAGAACTATTTTTGTTGTTGGTCTAAGCACTGTATTTATTTGCTCAGTTAAAAAAATGGCTAATTGGCCAAAAATTCATGGAAGGTTTTGTTTTCCCCACTGCAGGACAACCTCTCTGTGGCAACGTCTTATAGTGAAGCACTGTAGAATTGCTCCACATACAGAACATATTGGTCATAATTACTGCTAGGTCTCAACATTTCGGTGTATATTGCTAAACTATGATGTTAATTTCAAGTTGTTTTTTTTTCTTTTGTTGCTTTTTTGGGGGCAAAGATTTATGAGAAACTTTTCTATTCTGTTTCAGCCTTATGAGTAATTGACCTATCGCCGTTTGCGAGTCAGACACGCCCCTTAGACAACCCTATGGAGTTTTTGTACACTAAGTTTGGTTTGTCTCGGATTTTGCGCATTCTGCGTCCATTTGTAGGTATCATGTTATTGGACAATATTTCACAAGCAGCGTTGATGTAATTTTCACGCAATTCTACTGCGATACGTCAATTGTTTAGTGATTTGAAACATTGCGACAATAAAACAACCATGTACTTCAGCAATACAATGGTTCTGTGGGACCCGCCGTACTTTTGTACAGTCATAATTTATTTGAGAGTATAAAAGATGCAACCAGACCACATATTACTTGAAGACATTATTCGACAGCCTGACCTGTTGATCTGTTCTTTGAATTCTTTGCTCTGCTCCGTCCATCGCACCTTCTCTCCTCCCAGCCCATTAATCAAGGCAGACGCTGCTAACATCTTCTTTTTACAAGACTCCGCATCGTCCAACAAGTCCTAAAATTACAAAAACAGTACCAGATCAAAATTTATCCTTATTTTTAAACAAATTCTAAAGCTGTTACTGATAAAACATCTTCTCCCTACACGACTCACCATCGTGTAGGTAAATTCTAAAATGTAAAAAAACAGAGCCGGATTAATAATACCCCTGAACTTATATAAGATTTGAGGCTTTGCATGGTGGAGTATCAGTATCGTTTCGGTTTGCGGTAACACCATGTGGTAATAACTACTGCTTACAAGATATTTAGTTCTGAAAAGAACTTGTCCTGCTTATTATCAACTTTCGCTTAGTAGTTTTTGTTCCGACTGTTCTTATCAGAACAAAAACTACTTAGCGAAAGTTGATAATAAGCAGGACAAGTTCTTTTCAGAACTAACTATCTTCTAAGCAGTAGTTATTACCACTTGGTGTTACTGCAAACCGAAACGATACCCCTGAACTTTTTAAGTGTCTTTAATTAGAGTTTCTTTTTACAGGACTCAGCATCATCCTGCAACTCCAATAATTCCGACAACTAAAAGACAGAAGGGCTGGGTCAAAAATCCACCTGAAACTTTCAATCAGTCTTTGCTGTTCATGAGTTCAAGAACTCATCAGCATCAACCGGTCAGTCGAAAATAAATCATTTCAAAGCAAAGTCAGTCAGAGCTTCAAATTCTAATAGCAGGTTCTTCTGCAATAACTGCAGAATTTTGAGGTGATGTTACAAGCACTGCATGCCTAATGTTTTCGGAGAGTTTGTAAACACTATATTCCGCAAGTTTATTTAACCTACGATTTATAAAAGTGGTCTCATCAGGGATACTTATGGGTGGTGCTGCTACCACGCTGACGGAAAAACAAATTCAATGCCTAACAACGTTAGAAAACTATGTCTAATTCATGCTGAAATATGATGTACCGTGCGTGTAGCAATGCCATTATTTTTATCACCTAGTTTTAATGGGGCATGGGGAACTGTAAAGAAACATTGTTACTTTTATACCTGTTTTTCCTTCATGGCGGCATCAAACTTGGCCTGGACCTCATCTAGCTCTCGCTGCTTCTCGTCCAGGATTGCCTGGGCCTTAGATAGCTCAGTATTGGCCACGTTCAGACGGACTTCCTGCACGACTAGATTAGCCTGCCAATGGAAATCATAAACGTTTGAGCGACACTAAATAATAATAATATGGGGATGTCTCCCAAATGTCCAATCCAGCCAGGGTCATACTAATTACCCTGGATTGGACATTTGGGAGACATCCCCATAGACTTGTGCACAACATTTTTCAAACTTACATGTAAATGTGCTCTAACCCAATATTCCCTTGTCCTTTTTCCACAAATTTCGGTATGTTTACTAATTAGACCACGATCACGAGCAACAAATAAAACCTAATTGCGACAATACAATTTTGCCTCTAAAGGGGGGCTGTGACATTAGGGAGACATAATGACCGATGTCTCCCACCGTTCGAAGAAATTACGATACCGTGTCTCCTTAAAGCCAGAGTCCATCATTTGTAGCTATCCAAAAACTAACTGGAGTAATTAATGTTGAAAGACATACTTGGTTGAAAGAGAGTAAGAGGACTAAACTCCCTGTGAAATTATTCTTTCTGGCAAGCTGTAATTTTGAAGAAATCAACGAAAGAAGGCCTTTCCAATGGTGCGTCTTAAGAAGCACCGTAGGAAATTCAAATTAGTAGTTTGTTTTGTTATTTGGCGAAGCGCGCGCAAGCATTGGTACAACGCACACGGGTACGCGGTTGCTATACTTCGTCGGATCAGTACGCGACATCGTGTAGCTGCAATTGGCTAGTGAGAACGTGTCTCGGACGCCTAATTCAGGCCCAATTCAGAACATAATTCAGCAACTTTTGATTTGAAATCGAGATCCTAGAATGTTGTTTTTCTCGATAAATGCAGCTGAAGCTAAGCTGAAACTTTATCAGATTGGTTGTGCATCCTTCTTCAGATATTGAGCACTTTTGTTGCTTCAAACGAACAAAATGCACAAATTACAAATGATGGACTATACCTTTAATGGTACCTTTACAGGTATAATAATATGGAAGACATTCCCCTAGACTTGTGTACAAAACTTTTTCTAACTATATATTGACCCCTAACCACAATTTTACCTTATCCTACCCCCACAAATTTTGGTATATTTATGTTTTGGACCAAGAGAAATCGATCTAGCCTATTTGCGACGGTAAAATTTTGCCTCTGAATAGGAGCTGTGACATACTATGTGTCGTGCCTCCCAAGCTATCAAAAATGACAAAGAAATGTCTCCTTAAGGTACCATTAACAAGTGAAAGTTTGAGACCAGAAGGCGCTGATGTCGAGCTGCTGCAAAAACTGGTCTCATGGCATGATGAAAGTAGGGTAACAATTGTGAAGCGCTTTGAGACCTTAGGTATAAAGCACTATGTAAGCACCAAATTATTATTATTATTACTATTACGACTACAAGACCAACCTTAAGAGGCAAGACTTCCTTGTTGATGCCAAAGAACATAGCCATAGCCTTGGTCCATGAGCACAAGCCGGCTACGTCACCGCACACCTTCTTAGCACTAGCCAGGTTGTAGTCTTCCATGTCGAGGTATGGGGCGAGTAGCTCCACTGTCTCCTCTGTGATGGTGTCCTTGGGGAAGGTCTGGAGCATGGAGACAAAACCTCCCCCGCTCATCACCTGCCAGGTACAATCAATCATCTCGGATTGAGATCTTTATCAACTGGAGGATTTGTTCATGAATCACATTTCTAACACAGTTCGCTCTGCTTCATTTCACATCCGCAACATAGGAAAGATCCGAAATATCTTGATCGCGCTTCCACAGAACAGATTGTCCACTCCTTTGTTACATCTCGTCTTGATATGGGAAACTCACTTTTATTTGGGCTTCCAGATGTTCAGCTATCCCGTCTCCAACGCCTACAAAACACTGCTGCACGTGTGGTCACTTTAACGACAAAACACTCCCATATAAAACCTGTCCTTTTGGATCTTCACTGGCTCCCAATATCGTCTAGAATCATCTACAAACTGATGCTCATTGTCTTCAAAGCACTTAATGGGAAAGCACCTGCGTACATCCTGGACATGCTCAATATATACAAACCATCTCGCAACCTTCGATCTGGAAATAAATATCTTCTTCAAGAAGTCAAATCTCATCGTACCTGGGGGGACAGATCTTTCTCTGTTGCAGCACCACATCTCTGGAATCAACTACCTCTTCATATCAAAACTTCCACTTCTATTCACTCATTCAAAACATCTCTCAAAACACACCTCATGTCGAAAGATCCGTTTTTTCGTAATTAAACTGATTTTGTTTTGTTTCGTTTTCATTGTAATATCGCCCTGAGCTCCTTGGTGGATATGTGCGCTTTATAAAACTTCGTTATTATTATTATTATTATTATTTGTGCTAATAAACTTTACTGATTTGTATGTGTTCTAAATAACCCCCGAGGACCGACACACAAAGGGAGAACAACAGATACTTTCAGTCCTCGGGAGTTGGGTCTTTTGTTGGAAACGGTCCTCTGTAGCAAGTTTGTGTGTTTAGTCTACAGGAGAATGTAATATTACAGGGACAAAGGGAAACACAAAGCATTGTCCTCGAGAGTAAAGTAAAACAAGAGTGTATGGTCTGAGAGTGCTGTGGCGGGTTCCTATGGACTTATTCGGTGAACAAAATTTTTAGCCCTTCATATGAAAAAAATTCAATGAGATTTAACTTTTCAGAGTTGTGGAACAAAAAAGTAGGAAATGCAAGTGAAAAGTAGGAAACGTAGGAGCAATGTAAACAAAACTAGGAAAAAGTAGGAAAAGTGGGAATACTTTAAAGCCTGCAAGCAATATGCACTGGATCAACTGTTTGTGCTAAGTGAATATTTCTTTGCTTAACAAAGTTTCTATGCTTAGCAACTCTCTGAAGTTAGGCTAAATTTGAGACACATCCCCTTACCTTGAGGGACTCTCCCCAGGATGGCTTAGGCGAGGGCCTCTCAGGATCCATGGTGGTAGGATCCAATCTCTTCTGGAAAAGCAGCAGCACGCAGTCGATGATCCTCATGATGAGATGCGGCGGCTTGGCCAGCTTCCTGACTGTGGAGATGTGCGCCGGTTTGATGGTATTCAAGGCGTTCTCGGCTTCCTCTAAGGCCGGCTTGGCTGCTTCAAGCTTAGTCTCGGCTATGGATTTGTCTGCGGCTATCTCATCCACGATGTGTTGGGCTTTGTCTTTGACTTTCTGCACACTGCTCTTGACCTTTTCTGCGGCCTGTGCTGATACTGTCACCTCAGCCAATACCTGTTAATAAATTGAAAAATCATTTGTGATGTGATCAAGCTAAAATAAGTCATTTGTCGACCCTGGTCAATATTTTTTTTTTTTTACAGATTTGAAAAGAGCTTAATCTCAGCATTACTGCTGTGAAACCGCATGCTGGTACCATCTTTAGTTAAAAATTTAAGGAAGTCGGAACACAAAGAAATGTGATGAAGTGATGTGATGAAGTGGTCCTATTTTGGCCTGAATCTCCAAATAAAAATTCTCGACAAACGACAAAATTTAAGGAAGTCGGAACACAAAGAAATGTGATGAAGTGATGTGATGAAGTGGTCCTATTTTGGCCTGAATCTCCAAATGAAAATTCTCGACAAACGACTCTTTGAGCTTGATCGCATCACATATGATAATCGAGTGGCATTAATGTAAGTTGAGAGAAAAGCAAATTTCACAAAGGGTAATTACCCCTCCTAATCTTCAACATCTACCAGGATTTTGAAGCATTTCGTGAGAAAAGGAAGGTAATCTCAGCTTGGTGAAAAATTGAAGAAAAAAAAAGACTCCAGAGTAAGCAGGCAAGCGACTGGGAAGTCGATGAAAAAAACCAAGAAAATTCTAAATTCAAAACATATTTTGCTCCTGTGGTTTTTTTGGGGTTTTTTCCATAGCAACATGAGAAGTAAAAATTTATCAGCTGATCCAAGGAAAAGTTTCATGCCCGAGTAGAGCTGCCTGTGCAGAAAAATTATGTCCATTTTTTTAAATGCATTTTTAAAAATGCATTGTTAGGCCTGCTTGCAGAAGTAGCACATACACACTAGTTGCCCCAATTTTTTTTCAGGGGGAGATTTTACAAAGATTCCCAAGACAATGTTGAGATAGTGATTTGTGGGTGATAACGGTTCATCTTGGTAAACCCCCTCTTTAGGCGGGTGATCGCGTTTCCAATTTACAACAATGTCTTGACCCTAGACTAGTTAAAAAAAGAGGAAATTTTCGGGTAACACCATGTGGAGAGAAATCTCTTCTTGGAAGAAGTGTGGTTCTGAAAAGAACCGGTTGGTTGAGTGTAGAACTCGACGTTTTGGACAGTGTGCTCCTTTCCTCCTGAGGACGGACAGAGCACACTGTCCGAAATGTCGAGTTCTACACTCAACCAACCGATTCTTTTCAGAACCACACTTCTTCCAAGAAGAGATTTCTCTCCACATTGTGTTACCCAAAAATTTCCTCTATTTTATCTCATCTGCCATGCAAAGCTTCAAGTCACATATACCTAGACTAGTTGTTGGGTTAATCCAATAACATTTTACCTTGTCTGCTTTGATAGAAGCCACAGCCAAGTCTTTCTCCTTGACCACCAGATCCTTGGACAGCTGAGTCACAGACTCGCTGGCTTCAATCAGCTTGTCCAGGCCGGTGTTCATCCGACGAGCTAACTCTGAGATCGTCTCGTACTTCTCTAGATAGATGGACTTGTAGCCGTCGATGAAGGATAGGTAGGACTTGGGTGTCACGTGGGTTTGGCGACGGTACCTGTGTATCATCAAAGAGGTACGTAAACAACATTATGCAATTGTTGCCTGTTGTGATGGGGTCCATGGTGTTTTGTACACCCGAGGGTGCCATTTGCACCCGAGGGTGTACAAAACCCATGGACCCCAATCACGGCAGGCAACAATTGTTTTGTTATGCCATGGTAATAGATTCCAAGCATCTGAAGTTGTAGGATTTCCTCCAGTTGCCGTGCGGTAATAGCGGAAGTATTGTTTTGAAAAGATCCGCGATTACTACACCATGAATATTCGCACAATTTGTTTTGCACTGCACAGGAACACAAATTAATTTACCTTTTCACTGAATAGACCAATCCATTAATCCCTGCCCCGTTATGAGCCAATCACAGCTGCGACCATGTTCCATGCGCGCGCGTCCATCCGACATGCGTACGTGCATGTGCGCACGCTGTCTGAAGCCTCTTATCCGGGCTTTTTTTTATTATACAAGGCGATAGAAACAACACTTTCAACAGTGGGGACAATCAAGGTAATGTACCCCGTGGGGTACATCACTCATGTACCACAGGGTGTACCCTGACACCATACATGCGTGTTTGTGGCACATCACGTGCTCGGTTCTCGACCAATAAAACATCACGATCTATTACCGAGGTATAACAAACATGTATGATGAGAATTTGCTTCAAACATATTTCGAAGGCTGACGCATTCCACCTCCAGCAAATTTTGCAGCAGATGTTTCCTTACGTCTTTTTTTCGTATTCACAGCTGGGTGAAGTATGAACCTGCCCTTGGTTAAATTGTTGACGAACAAAGACAAAAGAATTGTGGAAAATATTCAAATAGGCTTGCGCAAGTTGTGCTCAGGTACCATGCATCCACTCCTCCGACCAAAAGGGTTATCAAATGCATGTGAATCTTGTCTTTCAAAAGCCCATGCGGCGTGCGAGCTGACGTGGTTCCGCCTCAAAAATAGCAACTCTAACATGTCTAAGGCAAAGAGTTAAATTTAGATATCATAATTTCAAAAATTATTCCTGACGAACATAATGTGCTTCGTGGATATGGACAAACAGCTTAGAAATAAAATGTATGCCTAGTACAATTACATGAAATGGAATTGCAAAGCAAGGAAAAACCTTTGGAAATAGTGCAAATCCCAGCCACACTGTTTAAGGCCAGGGCCCAATTTCATAGAGCTGCTTAAGCAGAAAATTTGTTAAGCACGAAAAAACATTGCTTAGTAAACTTAGGTTACCGGCCAAAACTTTATGTAATGTACATTGCTTGTGACTGGTATTTAGCTGTTGTTTACTTAGCATAACAATCGCATGGAGTTTTGGCCGGTAACCTGATTTTATTAAGCAAGACGTTTTTGTGCTTAAGCAAATTTTGTGCTTAAGCAGCTCTATGAAATTGGCCCCAGTTGATACTAGATGCAAATGCAATCACGAACTGGAGACATCATGGCAAGTGTTCGCGTTGTCGATTTGCAACAGTTGAGTGCATTCAAACTCCAGCGAATTTTGCAGCAAATGTTTCCTGATGTCTGATTCGCTTCAAACTCGCATTTGTGTGAAGTATGTACCAGCCTTTAGTTAAATTGGTGAAGAACAAAGGGAAAAGAATTTTGAAGAATAGGGAATCGCAAAGTGAGGGCTTACCTTTGGAAGTAATCAGTGCAAGTCTCGGCCACCCCGTCATGAAACTCCCCCATGGTGTGCACCAGCTGCTGCTTGGTCTCAGGAGGGCAGACAATCTCAAACTTGGACAGGAAGTGGTTGGAGACAGCTACCAGGGCATCCTTGGGCCAGCGTGTGAACCAGTCCATGGTGCAGCCGGATATCAGGCCCGGGAACTTCAGGGAACGGTTACGGAACTTCTCTCCAACCTGAAAGAGAACAGAAATCCCCAAAACCAAGAAATTATTTACTGATCGGCTAAGATACATTCCATCTGTAATGCTGACGTATTCATTAACTCATACTTTCACAAAGATGAAAGTTTCTTTTGTGAATAAAGTTGGTAATTCTTCAATAAAGTTGCAAAGTCTTCACAAAAGAGAATTGAGTGAACACACTTTGAGTGGTAGCCAACAGTATTAATGAATAGGCTCACAAATACATACAAGGTGTTTAGTAGCAGTAAAACTCAAAAATAGAGAAAACATTTGAGTGCCTTAGCAAATGTACACCAATGCTTAGGTGTGCTCTTTTCAAACTAAGACAAAACACAGGTTTCAGCAAATTATTTGGGAAAGCATACTCTGCACTACGGCATGCACAAACAGTTCGTAAAAACAGAGTGTTCTTCCCTGTGTTTTCCTAAGTAGGCTTTAGCGTCATCTATCGTTCTTGCATGAAGTCAATGATTAAGTATTTCTGAACCTACCGGAGAGAAGCACAGGACAACGTGTAGATTGTTGCGAGCTCTGGAGATGAAGTACTCATAGAGGTTGTCGTTGGTGGGCGGTCTGCGGGGAAACTCCTTCTTCATGACGGATATCAACTCTTGAGTGATCTCGTCCAACTCGTCGCGGGCAAAGAGATTGGACACCTAAGGAGGTAAGGAATGCAGGAATTACAAGTGCTGTAGTTGCAGTACTTGTGATGGATCACAAATTAATCACAACTCAATCCCAAGCCAAGCACAAGGCATCACAAGTCCATCACAAGTCCATCACAAGCCAATCACAAGCCAATCACAAGTCAGCACAAGTCCATCACAAGTCAATCACAAGTCATCACAAGTCAATCACAAGCCAATCACAAGTCATCACAAGTCATCACAAGTCCATCACAAGTCAATCACAAGTCAATCACAAGCCAATCACAAGTCAATCACAAGTCAATCACAAGCCAATCACAAGTCCATCACAAGTCTATCACAAGTCAATCACAAGCCAATCACAAGTCCATCACAAGCCATCACAAGTCAATCACAAGCCAATCACAAGTCCATCACAAGTCAATCACAAGTCAATCACAAGTCATCCAGTCCAAATCAACTCATGAGCTATTCAAATAAACTTTGACGAAGGCATTCCTTGTTTACTGTTTATCGCCTCTTACTTGTGACTGGACTTGTATTGTGATGTACTTGTGATTCATCAGGAGCACACTGACTACGACACAGGGAATTACCCAACAAAATGACACAATGTTCTCAATTGATCAACTCTTTGGGTTATTATCGATCAATACTTTGAAAACTTATGAATGAACTCTCCTTATTTTTTTCTTATTTTTCCACAAAATGAGAGCACAGTCACCAAATATTGTTTGCATGTTAACCTTGGGGTGCAATTCTTCAAATCGCACAATAATATTCCAGCTAAATAGAGTATCTTTAGACTAAATGAAAGGCAGATCAAGTTTTTTTGGCAGCCGGAGGGGAGAGAGAGGGGGGGGGATGTTAGACTACCTAACACCCCCCTCTCCATTTCTGCCACTGTAATTAGAATAGTGGGAGGATATTATTAAGGTATTCAACGGAGGCTTTGTGATTGATGTTGCTTTCATTGAGGTCTATGATGACGAATTGAATATATTTAATGTTGAATTTTGCTCTTCACTGACGTAATGTCAATGTTGTGCGAGGGCTTGCAAGACAGCATGAGTGAAGGGCAAAATCAAAACACCAAACTGTCATCTCTCCAACACAGAAACTCCACTATACAAATGGAATGTACAGTTCTTTTTAGACATTTTCATGACGTACCTCTCCTGATGACAGCACATTATTGAGGTATTCCAAGAAGGCTTCATCTTTGATCTCGTTATCAGTGAAGATGAATGTGATGCCCTGTCCCTGGCTGCCTGCTACTCTATACAGATACTTCAGATCATCCATCAGGTTACTGGCATTGTAGGACCTGCAATTAGGAAACATGCGTTGCACTATAATCAATTTGATGTATTCATGAGATGGAATTGACCTATCTCGGTAGAATCGCGTTAGAATCGCGGCAACGCAGCTTGTTAAATATTGCCCAATGACATGATGTACAAATGGAGGCGGAACGCCCAAAATCTGAGACAAACAAAACTTAGTGTACAAAAACTCCATAGGATTGTCTTGGGGGGGGGGAGGCTACCTCGCAAACGGAAACAGGTCAATTTACGTCGGGGTGAGGTAAATCAATATTAAGTTTTGCCTTTCACTGACGTATTAACACTGTATACTCAGTGTGTTACATGTACCTTCCAAGTGAAAGCTGGAAAAAAATCACTCGGGTGGGACTCGAACCCACGACCTCCTGCTTTCTAGTGCAGACATCTTACCACTCGACCACTGAACTTGAGGGATCGGCTGGCCGGTTCGAATCTGATGTACATATAGCGGCGGGCACCGCAATTAAATTTGATGTAGTCCATGGCTTTTGTGTGCTCCGGGTTGGAACAGGATAGCACTTAGGCAAAACCAAGTCTTTGAGAACAGTCGTCGGTCATACGTGGACTTTTTGTCACAGTTTACAACCGAAGACATAATCGTGAAAACACCTGTTGTGCAATGGCTGTTGCACTATGATATAGGATTGTGTACAGTGCACACAGTGACAACAATGAGAGCTTTCAATAAATTTAAAATTTAGCATGCATTATCAAGAATAAAGGCAATCTTTTACATTCAAAGATTTAGAAGATTTCACAACACAAAAATTTTAACTCAAAACAATTACAAATATCCACTAGTATTTTCAATTTTTATTTAAAAACATATACTCACCATTAACACTAGAAGCAACAATCAGAAACTTCAACTGTATGGCGACGATTGAAAATGTTAGATTTAACGTGTAAAGTAAAGAATGCAAAAAACACTGAGGTTAATGCAACATGATAAAACATGATCATATAAAACTGAAAACCAATAAATAAGAAAGATAGAAATACTAATTTAGTATTTTTTAAAAATCAAACATCAATTTCTGGAATAAAAAAAATAATTCCAGGCTTACCACACTCAACAGATTTGATTTTCTTAAGAGGTAGGTCTGTATTAAAGTAAAATGGCCTCAATTCGAAATGAACAAACAGTCGAATTTTAAACGAAATTTTCTGAAGCAGTATAATTTCAAAGGAAACACCCTGGAAGTCATCATACAAATTTAAGTACTGTCTTTTAATAGTGTTAAGTTCGAGTAAACAAACAACAACATAATAGTTTTACATTTTTTTTCTGAAAATTATTGCAAACAAACAAGGAGTTCATGCACAAAGAAACAAATTAGATGGCAATGCATAAATCCATATTGTCGTCGAGTCTAAAAGAAATCCTTCGCAGGTCTGGTCATACACAAGTCCTTCACACTAGTCTAGTCACAAGTTACAGGGGGTGAACAATAACAAAGGGATACATTTTTGTCACACTTCATTTTAAAGGTCGAGTGAACCATTTACTGCTATCCAAAAAGTTACCGACCAAATTATTCTGAAAAAGCTTACTTGGTTTAAAGATAGTAATGACGCTAAACTCCCTGTGAAATTATTCCTTCTGGCATGCTGTCATTTTGAAGAGAAAACAATAGAGGTCATTTCCAAAGATGTGTCAAGTGACACATTTTTGGAAATTTCCGTTTGTAGTTGGGCGAATCTGTGAATGGGTGCAAGCGTTGAAACAACGCACACGTGCGCACAGTTATTATTATTTGTTGGTTCAGTGTGTGACATGACGTACCAGTAACTACAATCGCCTGAATGAGAATAATGTCCCAAATGCAGATTTCGGGATTGTGTCATGAGGGCACAATTCAAAATATGACTCGGCAACTTCGAATTGAAATGGAGATCAAGAATATGATGTTTTCTCGGAATAAACAGCATTCACAGAGCTAGTTGTTAAGCACCCGTCATTAGATTTTGAGCATTTTGTTGCTTCAAACGAAGAGAATGCACAAATGACAAATGGTCCATTCTACCTTCAAGAGATTGTGGCTTGACTTGGCCTAAGATGCCTTGTGATGGACTTGTGACAGACTTAAGACAGACTTGTGATGGACCTTTGAGAACTTGATGGACCCAGCTAGAACACTGACAAGAACGTGGTTTTGTGTGATGTACCTTGTGAGGGTAATCTGGAAGATCTTGTATCCAGCAATGAATGAAGCCAGTCTAGTCAGGCTCTGCTTACCCGAACCACCCACGCCGACTAGCAACGTGTTGCCTACCGGGGTACGGATGACACGGGATATCTACAGAGAGAAAAACAATCAACTGTCCAATGCTCCCAAGGCCCTTGGAGAGAAATCATTATTAATTATTATTTACTCAGTGATCATGATTTAGTTCCCAGGGTTTTATGTTTGTTTTGGTTCGTTTTGTTGTTGTTTTTTTGTGGGGGTGGGGAGGGTCGGGCGGGGTTTGGGGGTTGGCACTTGTCAATACTGTGGCGAAAGTGTTCTATAAACATGTAGGCTGGTTAGGAGACTAGCACAATTTAGGGATTTCCCCCCAGTGAGCAATGTCACGGGGTGGAGCATTAGTGTACGTGACTGCGCGCAGAGATGTGATTGGCTGCGCGTCGCCCAGCATTGTTCTGTGTGCTGTGGAGACGTACACACGTGGTTAGACGGTCAGTGCGTTCATGGCGGTCGAGGAGACAACAGTGAGAGGTAAGCGCGAACTTTGTAGAGTTTGTGGTTTGTGTGTGGTTTACTAGGATCGGCTTTATGCCGTGGGTAGCGCTTACTAGGGAGCCGAGATCGCTAGGTTGTTGCCGGCGAGCTGCGTGCACTTATCCCGGTAGCGTTTAGTTCCCCGTTGTAGCGGAGAACATAAGTAAGCCGTGCGTTGGGAGTAGCATCAGCCAAGGTGGTTGAGCGTGCCAAGTATCGGGAGAGGTGTCGGTGTTCCTGCTGTGGTGTACACCTATACGGTGAATAGCGGTGAACGTGTACTGACCTTGCTTTCATACGGCTGCGTTCCCTGTGTGGCTGACTAGCGACCCCAGCAGCTATTGTAAGCCACGTTGATCGTCCGCAGCTTAAGTTGTTACCTCAGAACCTCTATAATAAACTTAACGTCTGTTGTAGTTTGTAAGCCTTGTAGTAAGCCAAACAGCGAGGTAGTCAGCCTTGCACATCGAGTAGTAAGCCATACAGCAAGTTTAATTAATAATAAAAGGTTCCCCCAAGTCCAAGAAGTTCACTCAAGTCATTTAATTATCAATTATTCATAAGGCAATTGTTGATTCAATAAACCATATTTAAATCATTGTGGTCCGAAATCAGGTGTCCTGTTGTGTTTATTTGACTTATTGAGCAGAGAAAGCCAATCAATTCCTTAGGCGGTATATTTCCACCAAAACGAACTTGCATCCCTTAGCCTTGAGGCTGCTCGTCAGTCTCCGGTCCGAGGAAGTAACTGGGTTCGGGAGCAATCCGCCACAAAATGGTGTCAGAAGTGGGATTGGAATTGATTGAGTAAAATTCGCTAATAAGTCGAAAGCTTTCGGAGAGCTTACTAAATTGTTTGGCGTTGTTAAAAAGAGTCCGTTGTCGGATATCGTTGCCATGAGCAGGCAGAGTGGTGCGGTTGCCTCGCCAGGTGAGAGCAAAGAGCAGGCACTCGAAGAGGAATTGAGTCGCTTGCGGATGGAGCATCAGTTGTTGCAGCTAGAAAAGTCTGCAAAAGAGACTGAGCTAGAGAGGTATCGGTTTCGGGTTGACCCGGAAATTGAGTTTCGAGTCCCAAGCGAAACTGGCTATGAGTCTTTCAGGGCAAAGGCGATGATGCCGAGTGTGGCCATGTCGCCGGAGATAGTCCATGAGGGCAGGAAAGAGGTGAGCTTTAGGGAGAGCACACCCTTTAGGAAACCTGCATTGGACTTATCGGTAAAGAGTAAAACACCGGTGGCTAAGATGCCTGGTACGTATAAAGAAGATGGTCTGAGTAACATAAGACCAGGTCGAAGTGATTCGACACGGAATAATCCCTTTGCAGAGGGACAGGAGGTTTTGACCCCTGAGAAATTGAGGGCAGAACTAATGAGTTTTGCTACCCGAGTAGGCGATAGTGGTGACCGATCGGGAAAGGTTGAAGTTGTCCCGTCGGTAGGCCCTTGGCCATTAATAAGTGAGCCAAGGGTATGTAATGAGAGTGAGTTGAAGGAGCAGTTGGGACGGAAGCGGCACCGTCCAAACATCATTCCCGATAGGTATAGTGGTAAGGTCTTGTGGAGAGAGTACCACAGACATTTTGAGTCTTGTAAGAAGGCTAACCGCTGGGATGATGAGGAAGCCGCTACATTCCTCGCTGCAAGCCTTCAGGGAAATGCTCTCAGAGTACTGGGAGAAGGATCCGCAGGTGGACATGAGTATAGTTATGCGGAAATGGTGAAGTTGTTGAAGAGGAGGTTTGATTCCGGCTTGCAGGCTGAGAATTACTTAGTCGAATTGCGACATCGTCGGCAAGGGCCGAAGGAGTCCTTGCAGGAGTTAGGGCAAGCAGTGCGTGAGCTTACAGTAAAAGCATATCCTGAGTTAAAGGAAGACGCACGAGATCGACTTGCCAAGAATCATTTCCATGATGCCGTCACGAGTCAGACGGTGCGTGAAGGGATTCATAGGGCGCGTCCAAAGAACTTGGACGAGGCCATACAGGCCGCATTAGAGACTGAGAATTACGAGAAGGTCGAGAGACAGAGGGCACTTGAGGGAAAGCCAGTCAAGTTAGTTAGGGCTCTCGATTCAGCAACCGATGACCGAGTTGGGAAACTCGAAGTCACCGTGGGTGAACAGTCTGAGGCTTTTTGTAAAGTCGAGTCGGAAGTTGGCAAGTTACAATCTGAGCTCAGTGGACAGGGCCAAAAGTTGGATGCCATCTTGGCCAGATTGTCAGATTTGGGTAGAAGGGGAAGTGCCCCGGTGCAGGTACCTCCTAAGGATCCCAAATTGTTGACGTGTTTCAATTGTGGTGGGAAAGGCCATTTTGCAAGAAGTTGCAAGAAGCCACCCAAGGAAACGAAGTTCCAGCAGGGAAACGGAGACCGGCCAAACGGAGGACCCGCGGGCAGGCTGGAGACTCCGAAGGGTCCTCAACAGTAAAGCACCCCAAGCTTGGTGGGGAAAATGGTTCGCAGGCGACAAGCTACGACAAGAGATTTATTGTGACCCCAAGTGTGGTCAAGAGCCCAAAGCATGGCTTATTTGTGGAAGGAATTGTCAGGAAGACAAAATGCAGATTTTTAGTAGACACTGGGTCGACTGATACATTGATTAGCAGTAGGATCTACTACCAGATGCCAAAAGAGCAAAGGCCTGCCTTGCTCGCACATGAGGTTAGCGTCCAGCAGGTTGATGGTAAACCACTGGAAGTGCTGGGAGCGGCATGGGTAGACATTCAGATTGGTCGTACTATTTCCCCGGTGAAGGCAGTTTTTGCAGAGATAAGATGCGCTGGCATCTTGGGTATGGATTTTTTGTTGACTACAGGTGGGAACTTGGACTTCCTAAGCAAGAGGTGGATGCTCAATGGTGAGAACATCCAATGTACCGATGGTGGAGGTGAACCGTTCATCGGTAGAGTGCTGGTTGCAGAGACCACAGAGATACCGTCTGGTCACGAAGCTGTCGTGCCCGGAGTAGTGGCTGAGAAACGTCACGGGCTGGTTGGGCCAGCAATTGTTGAACCTCTTGAGGGAGGAGGCGAGTTAGCCACGAAAGGCTTAGCGCTAGGGCGATCATTGGTAGAAGCAGGAACTGAGTACGTTCCGCTGAGAGTTTTCAATCCTGGTCGTGAGACCAGGACAGCTAGAAAGGGGACAACCGCAGGAGTTATCTCCGCGGTCGAGTCGGGTGCAATTCAGGTAGGCAAAGTGGCTACTTGTTCCACAGAGCCTGAGTTACCTGAACACTTAGTCGATCTATTCGAACGGTGTAAAGCCAACGTTGACGTAGAACACCATGGGTTGGTCCAAGGGTGTTTGAGAGAATTTCAAGATGTCTTTTCGAGGGTTGAGTTTGACATTGGCCGGACTGATGTGGTTCGACACCACATCAATACCGGAGATGCAAGGCCGGTGAAGGAACGGCCAAGGCGTCACCCATATAGTTACCAGGAGGAGATTCAGAGGCAAGTTGTTGACCTCCAGAAGCGAGGCATCATAGAGCCTTCTGATAGCCCCTGGGCTGCGAACGTTGTCCTGGTTGGTAAGAAAGATGGGACAAAGCGGTTCTGTGTGGACTACCGGAAGCTTAACGATGTCACCATCAAGGACGCTTACCCAGTGCCACGCATTGATGAGACATTTGATGCGTTGCATGGGGCGAAATGGTTCTGTACCTTAGATTTAGCGTCAGGGTACTGGCAGGTAGCTCTCGATGAAGACGCCAGCCAGAAGTCATCCTTTGTGGTGAGGAATGGTCTCTACCGCTGGAAGTGCATGCCCTTTGGGTTATGCAACGCTCCAGCCACGTTTGAGCGCCTTATGGAGCAGGTCATGAGAGGCCTGCAGTGGGAAATCTTATTGATTTACCTAGACGACATCATTGTGTTTGGTCGAACGGTTGAGGAGACCCAAGAGCGTCTCCGAATAGTGTTGGGTAGGTTGAGAGATGCTGGGCTCAAGTTGAAGCCCAGCAAATGCCATTTATTTCAACGGTCAGTCAGTTATTTGGGCCATATTGTCTCAGCAGACGGGGTGGCAACAGACCCCAAGAAGGTCCAAGCCGTTGCCGATTGGCCAGTCCCTCGATGTGTAAGGGATGTGAGAAGTTTCTTGGGCCTCACATCCTATTACAGGAAGTACATCAAGGGTTTCGCAGAAATTGCGAGTCCGCTCCACGCCCTTACAGAGAAGGCGAGGGAGTTTGTTTGGAGCGAGGCGTGCCAGGTGGCATTTGATGAGCTTAAGGCTAAGCTCCAGTCTGCCCCGATATTGTCCTATCCAATTCCGGAGGGCGATTTTCTCTTGGACACAGATGCCAGTGGAGACGGCATAGGTGGGGTCTTGTCCCAAGTACAAGATGGAGAGGAAAAAGTCCTAGCTTACGCTAGCCGTAAGCTGAGCAAGGCTGAACGCAATTATTGCGTGACACGACGAGAGTTGTTGGCAGTTGTCGTGTACCTTAAGCACTTTCGGCAGTATTTGTACGGCCAAAAAGTGAAGTTGAGGACCGACCATGCCGCACTTCGGTGGTTACTCAACTTTAAGAACCCCGAAGGTCAGGTGGCACGATGGATCCAGATTATTTCTGCGTACGACGTAGAGATTCAGCATAGGCCAGGAAAGAAACACGGTAATGCTGATGGGCTGTCTCGACGGCCCTGTAGGCAGTGTGGCCTAAGTGAGGACACTGCTGAGAAAACTGAGGTCAATGAGGATTTTGGGAGCCAGGCCAAGCCAGAGGAGGCACTGGCTAGGGGCATAGAGGCTCAGTCGACTTTGACAAATGAAGTGTTAAGGGAGGCCCAGTTGGCCGACAATTGCATGGGTTGGCTCATCAGAGCCAAAGAGAGTTGTGACAGTCGCCCAGCTTGGCAGGAAGTGTCCCACACCCAAGCAGGTAGTAAGACACTTTGGTCGTTATGGGACCAGTTGGTTGTGAGAAATGGACTTCTCTATCGGAGATGGGAGTCTGATAATGGGAAGGTGGTACGATGGCGGTTGGTGCTGCCAGTAGACCATCGGAAAGAAGTCTTGTCAGAGCTGCATGGAGGGCTGCTCAGCGGACACCTTGGGGTTAGAAAGACCGAGGCCAAGGTGAGGCTGAGGTACTACTGGCCAGGCTTAGCGGCCGATATCAGGTCGTTTATTCGTAGTTGTGACATGTGTGCTAGGCGGAAATCGCCAGCCAAGAAGGGTAAGGCACCCTTACAGCAATATAGGGTTGGTGTGCCCATGGAGAGGGTGGCAATCGATTTGCTCGGGCCACTGCCCAAGAGCGATAGTGGGAATCGGTGGATCCTTGTAGTCGCTGACTACTGTACAAAATGGATGGAGGCCTATCCGCTTCCGGATGCCACTGCCACTACAGTTGCTCTCAAGTTGGTTAACGAGTTTATCTGCAGGTTCGGGGTTCCTCAGGAACTGCACTCGGACCAAGGCAGTAACTTTGAGTCTGAGGTTTTTGGCGAGGTGTTGCGGATCTTAGGCATCACTAAGACTCGTACCACCGCCTACAATCCGAAGTCTGACGGGTTGGTCGAGCGTTTTAACAAAACGCTTGTGAACATCGTTTCGGTGTTGATTGATCCCAAGAGGCGACAACGGGACTGGGATGAGTTCCTCCCGTATGCCACATTCGCATATCGGTGTACACCCCAAGATTCTACGGGTGAATCACCAAATATGATGATGCTAGGCAGAGAAGTCAGTTTGCCGATTGACTTACTGACAGAGTGTCAAGAGGTAGAAGATGACGACCATGGGCTAGACTTTGCAGAGAACTTGCGAAAGAATATGCAGGCTGCACACCAGAGGGCCCATGAGTGTCTCGGGAAGAATGCCCAGAGACAGAAGCGAAACTATGACCGCCGGGCGGCTCATAGAGGTTTCAAAGAAGGTCAATTCGTTTGGCTCTTCAATCCAGCAAGAAAGAAGGGCGTGTCCCCCAAGTTGGTGCTTAGGTGGGAGGGGCCATGGCTAATCGTTAGCCGCTTATCAGATGTGACATTTCGCATTCAGTTGCGACCAGGAAGCAAGCCGCGTGTGGTACACAGTGATAGGCTGAAACCATACACGGGTGAACCCCTTGTACCCTGGGAGTACAAGATTAAGGGGCAGGACCTTAGTGAGGGGGTTCAAGCAGAAGAAACTGCAGCAGAAGAAACTGCAGCAGAAAAGCTGATAGAGGCTCCAGAGGATGAGCCAAGGTCAAATTTGGAAGACGAGGGACAAATGCCAAGGCGCAACCCAAGGCGTAATAGGCGACTTCCCCCTCGTTATGTAGAGTAGGCCTAATTGCTAGTTGATGTAGCCAGTGTGTAGATGAATTTTAACCATGTCGTTTTGGTTTGTTTTTCCATAAGATCTAAGATGAAGAAGAACGAAGCCCAGAAGCGACAGAAGAAGCCAAGAAAGTTCAGATGCACAATGTGCCTGAATTGGTATTGGCAACGTCAAAGCTTGTGGAGACATGTCCATGAGTCACATGGCCCAGTGATGTATCTCTACTGCCGGAGATGCGCTTACAGGTCAACACGTAGCGACACCATGAGACGTCACTACGGTGGATTCCACCCAAGTTGGGTGCAGGAATGCGATTCCATCCGGCCAGAGGTAGAACGGCCAGATAGACCTCACACCGAAACCAGAGCGCTAGATAGCGCAGGGTGGAGCCAGACAGGGCCCGCCGAAGCTCCAGCCGCACCAGCACCTCCTGTAGAGGGTCAGGAAGGCACAGCAGTAGATCCAGATGCGCTGTCGCTATCCCCTTGTCCAATCTCACCCCTAGTGAGGAGCGAGTCCCCTCGAGCAGCGACTCCTCCCCCAGTTCCACCAGTGCAGCAGGCACCAGTTCCACCAGTGCAGCAGGCACCAGTCCGTCCCTTGACTGGAAAGCCCCGGTCGATGTTCATGGGAGGACACCCGTCAGTATCACCGGTCGCGTCAACAGCATCCTCAATGCCATCACTAGAGGAGATGTCCGACGGACAACCCGAAGAATCGTCAACCAGGCGGCCGAAGCTGAAGAGAAGGCTTGCTACAATCAAAGAGCACATAGTCCGAGAGGTATGGGTCGGAGCCAAGATGGTCAGACAGGAAGAAAAACGGCGAACTTTCCAGGCGAAGATCGACGCAGTGTGGGAAAGTCCGGTCAGCAACTAGGGCAGCAGCTGTGTTCTAAGTGTGCTAAGTTTAATCATTCGATTATGTTTTATTGTTGACTTGATTTGCAGGGTGATTTTGTTCTTTCATATTTATACTTGTTTTTCATATTTATACTTGTTTTTCATTGTTATAGAGACCACTTTATAATTGTTAAAAGGTTGGAAAAACGTTATTTTTGTATAAAAAAAGGGTTATCTATTTTTCAAGAAGTGTGTATTTTATAGAGAAAAAAAAACAGTGTATATGTGTAAGTCCACATCAGTAACACTAAGTGTATTTTGATTGTATAAATTTAGACCTGACTTTATGATTGTATAAATTTAGACTTGAAGTAAAGTGCCTTTTTCTATGTACAAGATGCTGTGCATATTTAATGAGTTTCAACATCAGCCCCCCCTTAACTTTCTTATTGATGTATAAGGAAAAGTTAAGACCCTTATGTTTTGTATTGTATTATAAAGGAAAGGTTAAACCTTTTGTTTTACATTGAATTGTATAGAAACAGTTAGGTTTTAGAGACACTTTCTTTATTGTTTGTTAAGCTTTTCTGGACGAGGACGTTCCAGGCTTTGCCCGGTCCTGTGTGGCGAAAGTGTTCTATAAACATGTAGGCTGGTTAGGAGACTAGCACAATTTAGGGATTTCCCCCCAGTGAGCAATGTCACGGGGTGGAGCATTAGTGTACGTGACTGCGCGCAGAGATGTGATTGGCTGCGCGTCGCCCAGCATTGTTCTGTGTGCTGTGGAGACGTACACACGTGGTTAGACGGTCAGTGCGTTCATGGCGGTCGAGGAGACAACAGTGAGAGGTAAGCACGAACTTTGTAGAGTTTGTGGTTTGTGTGTGGTTTACTAGGATCGGCTTTGTGCCGTGGGTAGCGCTTACTAGGGAGCCGAGATCGCTAGGTTGTTGCCGGCGAGCTGCGTGCACTTATCCCGGTAGCGTTTAGTTCCCCGTTGTAGCGGAGAACATAAGTAAGCCGTGCGTTGGGAGTAGCATCAGCCAAGGTGGTTGAGCGTGCCAAGTATCGGGAGAGGTGTCGGTGTTCCTGCTGTGGTGTACACCTATACGGTGAATAGCGGTGAACGTGTACTGACCTTGCTTTCATACGGCTGCGTTCCCTGTGTGGCTGACTAGCGACCCCAGCAGCTATTGTAAGCCACGTTGATCGTCCGCAGCTTAAGTTGTTACCTCAGAACCTCTATAATAAACTTAACGTCTGTTGTAGTTTGTAAGCCTTGTAGTAAGCCAAACAGCGAGGTAGTCAGCCTTGCACATCGAGTAGTAAGCCATACAGCAAGTTTAATTAATAATAAAAGGTTCCCCCAAGTCCAAGAAGTTCACTCAAGTCATTTAATTATCAATCATTCATAAGGCAATTGTTGATTCAATAAACCATATTTAAATCATTGTGGTCCGAAATCAGGTGTCCTGTTGTGTTTATTTGACTTATTGAGCAGAGAAAGCCAATCAATTCCTTAGGCGGTATATTTCCACCAAAACGAACTTGCATCCCTTAGCCTTGAGGCTGCTCGTCAGTCTCCGGTCCGAGGAAGTAACTGGGTTCGGGAGCAATCCGCCACAATACACACATTTACTTTAGAAGCAACATCAATGTCCAGTGATTCAAAACCATAAAAGTTAGGATGACATGAGATTTTGTTATGAGCAAGAACTTTCTCCAAGGCAAAATTTCTTACGTTCTATCATTTTGAAGTGAAAATGTGAAAATCAGGACATTTCAGTCATCTTCCATTATTTTCCAAACAATTACCTGTGGATGAACTTTGTAAATTAGATATTGCCATTAGGCTACTATTTTAATTCTGCACATTCAATTGTGACCAAACATTTGTAGCGACCACTGTTGAAAACAATGCACATACTATTTGTCCTATGATAACAGTCCAATGGTTACAGTGTTCGACTCAGGTGCCGGGGTAAATGGGTTCGAACCCCGGTGGGGAACATGGTGCTTGTGTTCTTGGGCAAGACACTTTACTACAATTGCCTTACTCCACCCAGGAGTATAAATGGGTACCAGTTAAGGTAGAGACCAGAATGCGCTGATCTCGAGCTGCTGCAAAAAACTGGTCACATGGCAAACACATGGCAAACAATGCCTGACAGACACCTCCACATACAGTTCCTGCACGTAGACCATCATGTTCCAATGCTTAGACTAACATGATCTAATGCTTATCAAAGACTAATGTCACAACCAGGGGCCAATTTCACGGCGCTGCTAAGCACAAACATTTGCTTAGCACAAAAAAAAGCCTGGCTTATAAAAGCAGATTACCAGCCAAAACTCAGCTGTTGTTTGCTTAGCATGAAAATCACATGGAGTTTTGGCTGGTAACCTGCTTTTACTAAGCTAGACTTTTTTTTGTGCTAAGCAATTTTTTGTGCTTAGCAGCTCCATGAAATTAGCCCCAGTTCCCAATGCCAACGGGTACCTTGATGAGGTGAGTCATAGCATCCTTGAAGAAGACCAGATCCATATGAGCCCCTCGCACTGCTTCATTGTACATTGCCATGTATTGCTGAAGCTTCTCGGCAAGAAACTCTAGGCTTGGAACCTGTCATGACAATGACATTAAATGACAATGACATTGAAATGGCATGGACATAAAATGGCAATGACATTAAATGACAATGACATTAAAATGACGATGACATTAACATGACAATGACATCCTGAAGAGCACAAAATCTGAAAAGCAACTGCAGGCTACCATCCCTTCCTATATTTGAGAAAAAACTGGCAATGTTAAAATGTTACGTCATTTGGTTAACCGGAGAAAATACAAACGGATTTTAAAGCTATAGTCCATCATTTGCAGCCATCCGAAAAGTAACTGGCGTAATTATTGTTGAAAAACAAACTTGGTTGAAAGATAGTAAGGGAACTAAACTCCCTGTGAAATTATTCTTTCTGGGAAGCTGTCATTTTGAAGTAATCAACGAAGGCCTTTCCAACGGTGCGTCTTAAGACGCACTGTAGGAAAATTTAAATTAGTAGTTCGTTTTGTTATTCGGCGAAGCGCGCGCAAGCATTGGCATGACGCACACGCGGTTGCTATAATTCGTTAGATCAGTGCGCGACGTCGCATATAGCTACAATTCAAAGCATGATTCAGTAACTTTTGATTTGAAATTGAGATCCTAGAATGCTGTTTTTCTTGGAATATACAGCTGAAGCTTAGCTGAAACTTCATCAGGTTATAAGATTTGAGGGTTTGCATGGTGGGGTATCGGTATCGTTTCGGTTTTGCGGTAACACCATGTGGTAATAACTACTGCTTAGAAGATATTAGTTCTGAGAAGAACTTGTCCTGCTTATTATCAACTTGCTAAGTAGTTTTTTTGTTTTTTGTTCTGTTTAGAACAGTCCTGCTGTAAGTTCTAAAAGAACTTGTCTTTGGTCTCAACGTTTCGACTAGCCTGCTCTAGTCATCGTCAGGAGACTGAAGAAAGTTGGAGATGCTACTCCTTAAGTAGGGTTTGTTAGGATTAGGAGTGCTTGCTGGGCATGCCCTGCTCGCTCGGGTGTGTCAGTTGGTTGTGAGCCATGGGCATTGTGTTGAGGGATGCCCGCTGAGCGTCCTGCTCGCTCGACTGTGTCAGTTGGCTGTGAGCCTTGGGCATTGTGTTGAGGGATGCCCGCTGAGCGTCCTGCTCGCTCGACTGTGTCAGTTGGCTGTGAGCCTTGGGCATTGTGTTGAGGGATGCCCGCTGAGCGTCCTGCTCGCTCAGGTGTGTCAGTTGGCTGTGAGCCACGGGTGTTGCTCACAGTCATTCATCAGGTTAGTTGTTCAGTATCCTTCATTAGATTTTGAACACTTTTGATGCTTCAAACGAACAACATGCACAAATTACAAATGATGGACTATATCTTTAATTGTGACCTTTGTTTCAAAAGTGAATGTTAAGGTCGATCCAAAACTACTGAAGTTTAGGTTTGAAGTGAATTCACTGCCAATCCAGGCTGGTTCACCAACATGAACCAGCCTGAATTTTTGCAGAGAAAATTACTCAACAACGTGCTGATACATTATAAAATGTATAAAGGTCAAGTATTAATTTTACACCATACATTTAACCACTAAAATATATGATGGTGACATGCCATGCATGCTGGCATCTGTTTAGCAGAGTAGTTCTGAAAAAAATACACGAACCAGAACAAGGCACACCAGTCATATTCCAGATATGTTGATTTTATGTCTCCCCTTCAAAAAAAGTTGTAGTTTTAGAGAGCAACGCTCACCAGTTCGTAGAGTTTAGGAGCTTCCAGCACGGCATCATCAGGCTCATCTCCTGTGGGTTCCGGCGGGTCTCGTAGGAAGTCCACAAAGTACGGCTCATCGGGGATGACTTGAGCCAGGTCCTCGTCTAGCTCCTCTCTGGCTACGCGTCGGATGGCCGTCTCAAACCACTGCTTGTCTTCGGAATTGGTGAATCTGTGGAGAATTTCAGTCCAGTCAGTATTTCCTTCACTCACCTTGAATTTACAAACACTTTTTAATTACCGTTTGTAGGTATTCAATGACAAAGTTCGGAACTAACATTTCAACGATCGTTTCTAAATGGTTGGGATAATTGTGGGGTGCTGTGGTCCAGTGGTTACGGTGTTCGACTCGTGTGCCGTGGTACATGGGTTCGAATCATGACGGGGAACATGGTGCTTGTGCGCTTGGGCAAGGCACTTTACTACAATTGCCTCTCTCCACCCAGGTGTAGTAAATGGGTATCTGGTAGGAAGAAATTCCTTCAATGCTTGAGCGCCGTAATGGCAGCCGTGCTAAAGCCAGGGGTAATAATAAGAGCGCTAGGAGCGTCACCTTGTGACAGACATGAGCACTATACAAGAAGCCATTATTATTATTATTATAATTTTATGATACCATTGAATGTTTAAAGGGAGAAATCTATGCTGACTTAGGCAGTATGTTTTTCTTTATTTAAGCGATTTTTATTTTTTTCTCATATGCAAATAAAGATGAGATTATTTATTCAGTACTTGGTTGTGGAGGTTCATATTTTACATGGACAGAGAGCTGGACAGTGTGGCTACATTCTCCAACAAGTTAGGAATCTGCAGACCAAATAAAATTGGAAATTAATCCAGCGGAGAAAGTAACGAAAATTGCCCGAAAAAAATCATGACTATATCGGTTGTCCAAGGCGTTCAACTAGCACCAACTGATTTGCATATTGTAGCCTAGCCGCGTGAGGTTGCAGTTCGCGCTTCATACAGTACGTGTGAGTGCATGTCATAGAGCTATATTAAATTACTAGAGCGCTAACTCCTCATTCTTGTGCGCGAAGACGCTTTGAAGCCGCTCTGGGCGCAGACATTTTGAATTTATGTGCGTTTGTAGAACACAATCAAAATAGATGGATTGAATTTAAAAGTGTACTCTAAATGCAACGCGCAAGTAGAAGATACGCAAACAAAAAGCATCTGCAGCGGAGGGACGCGCACACGTTGCGCTGTTTGCGTAGAGCAAAATGACACGCTCATTTGCTGATCGTGTATAGGCATATTGGCTTCGATGAAGCACCGGTATGGAATACAAATGCAGATATGCAAATAGCCGTACAAAAGCCGTACAAAATTTTGAGTATTCCATAGGTTTGTGCACAAACATGGATGCGCCCATCAAGCATTACTTTGTACATCGAGTTAGCGCTCTAGTATAAATTTAATATAGCTCTATGGTGCATGTATAGCGTACGGCCACTGTTCATCGGACACTATCTTCAAATGCCTTGACCAAGGCTAAGGACTTGGAGGGTTAATTAGGCACTGAAATCTGTAGGCAAAGAGATAGCATTGTACCTGTCTGCAATGACTCGAGTGCATTCATTGTGCCACAGTGCCATAATCGTCGTAGCATCCTGACACTCATCACCAGCGATATGCAGCATGCCCTCCCAGATACGAGACAAGTCACGCAGGTTGAAGATGTAGTGGAACTTGGCTGGGGTTGGTAGCATTTTAACCTGATGGTTAGAAGATGGTAAGCCTCGGGATTACTCACACAGAAGAACAATAACAAAAAGTAGAAACAAAAGGTGGCAAATCATGCAGTAGTAAATTACACATTTACACATGGGCAGAAAATCGTGGTATTATGTAGGCTATCTCTGCTATTGTTGCTCAACGACGAGTTCACTTTGCTGGCCACTGCTACTGTGCTGTAAACCAGGTCATATCTGATGTATTATGTTGGAGACTTCCATGCCCTAATAGAGGACGAAGACCTTTCAACTACATTGACGGGATTGGCAGAGACACCCAATGTGAAATTGAAGACCTTCCGTACATAATGACGGATTAAGACACCTGGCGTGGTGTTGTGAACGAGATCTCGGTTGCAACCGTTAGATGATGATGTAATGATGTAGGCTATGACATGACGGTACTGATTGGCTAGACTGCAGATTCACAAATCGATGTTTAATAGGTAGAAAGTAGGGCATGTGTAAAGCTGATGCCCACATGCACAAATTCTGGTAAAATTCAACAAAATAAAACCACATTAGAAGGAAAAAAATCAGGGTGCACTTTATTCAGCTCATGTTTAGGTCAAAATGTTGCTTTTCTTGTCTGCTTCCAAGTCTTACAGCTGTGCTTCCAAATTTACATCTTTATTCTCCTCAGGTGCTATGCGCCCCTCAGGTGTTAAAAACACCATATTATCTTTCCATGTGTGCTTGGTTGTACGTATAATTATTGAAATGTGATGACAGTAGTTTGAACCTACCTTAGTAGCTTGCCAGACTTTGCGAGTGACTGGCACGAGCAGTTTGGCCACCTCCACCACCTCATCCTTGAAACGAGACGAGCAGAAATAGCCGCAGCCAATAATACCTGCAATCATAACCAACATTTATTAAGGGAATAAATGTGTGTTCGGGAGGTATTACAACACTCTGTTTAAGACCGGTGGGACATTGGCGTGCGCGTCGCGCAAAACGCAGCTGGGCTGGTGTAGTGTGAATTTCCGACCATGAAATACTGATTCACTGGTAGTACATTGCGCATGCATACGTGAGGAATGTGAACGTTCAACCAATGAAACGCTAACAGGCGCCAGATTTTATGGGAGTCCAATTTCATGTGACACTGGAAAAGTGTTTAAGACCAGCTAGCCATGTCTTTATCATCTGTTTAAGAC
Organism: Patiria miniata; assembly: GCF_015706575.1. Taxonomy (NCBI): domain Eukaryota; kingdom Metazoa; phylum Echinodermata; class Asteroidea; order Valvatida; family Asterinidae; genus Patiria; species Patiria miniata. Next base: position 15,603,883 of record NW_024037068.1, read on the forward strand.
CGGCCACGTGACGGGCTCTCGACCAATAGGAATGCGTAAACTGTTTTAGGCACTTATGAATGAAATATATCAACACTATTATGTCTGACAGAAAAAACTTCTTGGACTATTCAAATTCAACAGTGGAACAGTATTTCATGCAGTTTGACTTTTTTAATTCATTTTTTAATTGAATTTTTATTTTAATTCGTATTTTAATTTAAAAAAAAATTTCATTTCAGAGACTCAAAGTAAATCACTTGGTTTTTACTACATATCCGATTGGCACTCAGCAGTTTGCTCTTGACCAAATAAGTTATCTTGGCATTTTCTTTTCAAACCTCACAAAACTACTCAAACCTGTACTGTACAGGGTGGGTAAAAAAAACGAAACCCAAATGTTGGGACCATTGTTTTAGGGAAGTTCTGCATGTACCATTTTCAAAATCTAGGATATAAAAGCCGAATTCATAGGCTTTCTTTTAATACAAGAATTATTCAAATCACTCATGTACTTTTTAATAAACACAACCACTGTTTTAAGGTTCTGTCCAAGGATCACAAAAAAGTTGAGTGTTCTTTCAGCAAAATGAAAACAAATCACATAGGGATGTGTGTGAATTGTTTTCGTTTAGCTGAAACAACCATAACCTTTTTTTGTAATCCGTGGACAGAACCTTAAGACGGTGGTTGTGTTTAAAATTCCGTAACTTGAAAAGTACGTGAGTGATTTGCATCATTCTTGTACTAAAAGAAACCTTATGAATTGGGCTTTCATATCCTAGATTGTGAGAGTGCTACATGCAGAACTTCAATAAAACAATAGTCCCGACATTTGGGTTTTGTTTATTTTTACTCACCCTGTAGAGTTTTAATCTACCCTCAATCAGTCACAAGAAAATCATACATGAAATCAAGCTCACAAGTATGGGCTCCGTGCGCCAACAAAAGAGGGCGCCCTTTTACCTAGCAACGACGTCCTACGGGCGGGACATTTAGCTGGTTGACGCACACCGTTCCTTTGTGTGACGCACGTACACCAGGGGATTTGTACTATGTGCACGCAGTGGCATGGTACGTACGGCCGCGCGTCGCGGCAAAATTGCAGTCAGGCAAGATGGCGTCGGTCGGTCACCCCCAACTGTACTTTCTTTGCCGGTGAGGGGGTACTTGTGAACGGAGCGGATTGGGACAAGCAACGTCAAAGAAGAGACTTTACTGAACTTTGTTTGAACAGCTATTTGTGACTGGAAGACTTGTTGTGATTGACTTGTGAGGTCTTAGTGACAACCTTGCTGCGCCTCCAAAGTTGAAACACATGGGGATCAGGTTGCGCCTTGCACTGCCGTGACCCGGATTCGATTCCCACCAGGGCTTAAATGTGGATTGGGTTTTCAAATTCCAACCTGATTCCGTGGGTTCCCCTAGAATGTCATTCTGGGTTTTTCCTCCCACCACTAAAACTGTAATCTCCTTCCACATCTTCTACCAAGGGACCCCACTGGAAACAAGGTTAAAGACTTCCGTGGACTATCCTGGCCAATGGCTGAATAATAAATAGATACATAAAAAAACTATAAGATAATTTGAGTTATATTTCACCCACCAAAGATCTTATCGATGGACATGTTAGACGGCAGCGTGCAGTTGAAGATGCAGAACTGCCTCTTGAGTCTCTCTGGGATGTCGTTCCGGCCTCCTCCAGGCTGGATCATAGCAGCGATGAACTGCACGTCCACGATGTTGGTGAAATCGCCGGGTTTCTCTAAGCTGTACATGCCTTTCATTTCCATCATCTGACGGACGATCTCGTTGGTCACCTGGTCGCCCCACTCGTTGATGATGGGCATGTTGACGTCGTCGACGAAGACCGTCATCTTGCGGCCGGCTGGTGGACCGAAGGTGCTGCCCATACGCTTGTCAACGTAGCTCTCAATGGTTCGCTGCAGATTGAAGATTTGAATAAATGGATCTAATCATTAAACTACCGGAATCTAGAACCTCTTGCAAATGCCGACCTGTTGCCGACCTGTACTTGTTTTACAGATACTCTCACGCAATGTGCTCCAACAGTGTTTCTCTAAGTTTTAATCCTAACCGTCCCTTCAGGTGCGCTACATGCTTCTCCATCCAATCACATGCATATACAGTCATTGCTTCCAAAACAAGTATTCATTCAGTTTCTTCCGACACACTGCTTCACCATCATGATGGACCTGTCCCAGTTCAAGCATAACATAAATGCTTTTCTTTCTTTTGGAGTAATTTTTCCTCTTTTTTTAACCTTCTTTTTTCTATCCCTTTGTTCTATAGCCCTCACTTCGAGTTGCCCTTAAATAGGGCCTTGTGATGGGCAACTCTCATAAAAAAAAGGAAGACTAAGCTTCTAAAAGCTGACTATGAGGAAGAGTGACCTGAAACCTAACCATAAGGAGGGCCTAATATTTTGATTCGAAAAGTAGAAGATCCGTCTACGATCAAAACATCAAGACTGCAGCGGGTTTATTGAGTTCTCAGAATTTGGACGGAGTGGTTTACCTGGAACATCATGGGGGTAGTGGCTGAGGAGAAGTTGAAGCTCTTGCTCATGTGTACATCAGGGTTGTGCTTGGACATGTAGCCTTTGATCATGACGGTCTTGGCTGTACCCTGCTCACCAATCAACAGCACAGCCTGAAATTTGGCCAAAGAAAAAAAGACAAGTTAAACTTTAATCATACTCCAGGATTGATAGTTGAGTTTTTTTAATTACAGACTACACGCACATGAACCCCTGAGTATCGAAAATAACAAAGTGCTCCAACATTAACTGTCTCTTGAGTGCCATCGTTACTTGGACATGCAACTGGACGCAAAAAAAAAAAACAATGAGGAAATCCTACAGACTTTCTTAAGTGCTTGATATTTTTTTTAATGATGTAAACGGGAATTTGAAATTGAAGCATTTAGCTGATACAAGGACAAATTCTGTGCCTGGTTGTCATGCAACTCTGCTCAGATGCATTTGTCCTAATGTGGCGATGATACGAAAAGATGCAAACCACAGGTCAAAACAAGAAACCCAGCCTCGCGGACACTGTGCCGTGCAGCCTTACAAACCAGTGCGAGCACAATTATGTCTTTTACTAGCTTTTAGTATGGGCTCAGTGCACCAACAAGAGAGGGCGCTCTTTCAGCACTTTTGAGAGCCCCGTGGACGGGACACACCGCCTGCGCATACTGTTTCGCGCGCGTATAGCTCGAAGTATGCAAGGCTTATTTTATTCTAAATGCCCACAAAGCCATAGCGTCTTCATGTGACCATCAGGTGTTGTTGGCGATGGGTTCGATTGTCTCTCCTGACGGTCTCCCCCAACTGTTCGCTCGTACCCCCCGCCCTGCAAACAGGACGCTGGGATACTCTGATGAATTCGCGCTCTGATTGGTTGGATTTTGCGTGACCAGTGACCTGCGCGTCATCAAGGTCGTGACTCTGCAAGGTTTGAAACGGCCGTTAAGACTGTTTCATTACTCTTTTATTCCAGTTTAGAGATGTTTTTTCTCATTAAAAAGCGTAATAATGTAGGAAATTCGGTAAAACTTATCTGTGTTGTAAATTTACAATTCTCGTCACTCGCTCAGACTCCGTTTCGAATCACGAACGGTCGGATTGCATTATGCGACGCTGAAAATTTTGTCCACATGGTCCGCAATGAAACAGAAATCACATCCGGTATGGAATATGCGCAATTTCATGGGAAGTTTTCTGATAGCATTTGGCGCACATTGTCTAACTGCGGTCTTGAACAGCTGCAGCAAGATGCTTTATACATAGGTCAAAGGCCATTTCCTTCACAAGATTCTGTGAAGCTCATCAGAGTATCCCAGCGTCCTGTTTGCAGGGCGGGGGGTACGAGCGAACCCCAACTGTCCCTTTCTTGCCGGTGAGGGGGTACTTGTGCACACAAGGAGCCCATAAAGTTCACTCAGTGTTATTTGCAGTTCCTGCATGGACTAGGTCCTACCTCTATGTACTGAAGATGTGACAGCAAGAAAACTGACAATAGCTCTGCTTGCATGATGCAAACGTGCGTATCTCTACACGGTTTGGGGTGGAAATGGTAATTGCTACTTGCCTTGTGCTGTTTGCAGATGGTATCAATCAGGAAGTTGGATCTGACATTGTCAACGTTAGGTACCAGGATGGAGGTGTAGACAGGCACAGAGTCGCTGGGGTACAGGTATTCCTGGACTCGGTTGGACCAATGCTCCCAATCACCTGCGATACACACACACAAGTAAAAGCTTCGTTATGAATAAAGGCCAGTTCGTACGTCACGAGAATGGGACTGTGAAGTGACATTTTTGGATATAACGAAATATTCATTGCAAACATCGCTAGAGTTCCAATGTGCTCAAGTTTTGGATTCGCTTTCGCACTAAATATGAACCGGCCTTAACCCTATGTGGGATCAATGTATCTGCGGGCTATTCAGAGACCTTGAATCGTATTCTTAAAAGCTTTTGCCCTGGAAATGTCTGGAGGTGTGGCTTTGCATCGAAGTTATCTTTTTCAAACTTGTTAATAGCCAAACTTATCTCGCATTACAAACAAAAACCTGAAGCTGGCATCACCAAAATATATACTTCAACCAGGTTTTTTTTTCTCAACACTCATTGACTGGCTGAATACAGTACAGAGGGTGATATCAGACACAAAACTGTACAGACGTATGAAGTGGCACAACCAATTTTGAGTATCCACAATGCACTAACATTAAAATTTTACCTGACCACAAACTGTTAAAATTCAAGTCTGTTACAAGCCAATATAGCCTATCAAGCCGACATTTATCTTCGGTTTCCTTGGCATAAAACGACTGAAAATATTTCTATTCACCCCTAGATGGGATGCCAGTCCATCGCAGGTTGCTCCCCAGCTAATGCCGGTACCCATTTATACTCCTGGGTGGAGAGAGGCAAGTGGGGGTGAAGTGGCTTGCCCAAGGACACAACATATCGTCACCGGTTTCACGAAGGGACAGGCAAGTGGATTTTGAAGAAAAAACGTTTTCGAGATATTCTGCCCCTGACGTCATTAATCTTATTCAGGAATTAATGATGTTTTGCTTACGGAAACATGTTAGAATGCTTAAGTACCTGGTTTTAAAGCAAATATTTTAAAAACTTGTCAATTTTGACATGCCCGTCTCTTGGTGAAAACGGTGACGATATGGCCAGCAGCTGGATTTGAACCCCTGACCTTCTGATCACGAGTCACAAACCCTAACCACTAGGCAAACACCCCCTCCAGACAAATTTGGTTAAATACAGAAATTGTCTGATAGCGTAACAGTTTTGCCCTCTGCTGTCAATCATGATACCTACCCTGAGCATTGACGACGAACTCAAAGATAGTGTGTCCGCTGCCCTCCTCGATTTGAGGGTAGTGGAGTTTACTCTCATGAGCCAGCATGAATTCCTCCATCTTGACTCGGTCGTCCAGCTCCAGTAAGGCACCCAGGCTCCACATCAGGGCAAAGATGAAGAGTTTCTCCAGGTGAGAGGCTGGTAGGATGCTGTGGTCGTGCTCGTCTTTGACTGGGATCAGGCCGTCCAGTAAGTCAACTGACTGTGGATGAGAATTCACAATAGGGTTGGGAAAAATCCATCATACTACAGTGGAACGCCACTATAACGAACATCACAGATCCACAGAAAGTGTTCATATTAACCCTAACCGCCCTGAAACCTCCAAAATCCTTTTTGTAAATTGGAGGAATTTGCAGGATTGAGGTTACATGGCAAAAGTGGGTTGCAGATTTCGAAGTACGCACTGTGTCAAGGTCTTGGGCCAGACCTTGTGTTGTTTATGCTCAGCCGTGCATAAATTTAGCCCTCGATTATACTTAAAATCCTCCGCACTGCTCCAGGATGTCACTGCCTCTGCCTCAGCCTATTGACAGTCATAGCTGGAGGATTTTGCAGGATTCAGGCAGTGGTCACCCCTCCATGGACCATATTCAAGAAATAGCGGAGGAATTTGCAGGATTGAGGCTATATGCTATTTTTTTCATGAGGCCAATTGGAGGATTTTGCAGGATTGAGGCTACATCCTAGCAAAAAGGCCTAGGGAGTTAGGGTTAACGATCGTTTGGCATAGTGATTGAACCTCCGGTACCCTCTTTAGACCAATAGTGAAGTCACTGAACTGGTATTTCTCACATCCTGCAGCCGCACAAGGAGTTGTCACAAAACTTTAGCAATGGGTGGTTTTCCCTTTTATTCCTTGGGGAAATAATAGCCATCTATCGCTCTCCAACATTCAAACACGATGTAACCATGGGTGGTTTGATGTTCGGGAATTAAAAGTGGCCCAAACAGTGTTTAATACATGTACAACCGGTAGGTTTTTTTGTTAATCTGTTGACTTTTTTCAACAACGATGTTCGATACGTTTTGTACATTAAAACCGGGAGCCAAGGATGATGTTCGGTATAGCCAAATGTTCGGTATAGTGGTGTTCAGTATAGCGGCGTTCCACTGTATGTGTTACCCTCATCTGCTATATCAGATTCGAACCATCCAGCCGACACCGGCAAGCTGGGTGATCGAGTAGTAAGACGTTTGCACTAGTAAGCAGGAGGTCATGGGTTTCAGGTCCAGCTGAGTAACTTGTGATTTTTTCTCGCAAACAAGCCCTCGCATAGCACTTGAGTGTACAGTGTTCAGGAAATTACTTCGGTGAATGCCAAAAATCCAACACTGAATTAATATTTATCCCGATACAAAAATTCCATCATACAAAAAAGTGATTCATCGCAGTACCCACATTCATTGCAGTACCCACTTTAAACCAGCCAGCTGACCTTGACAAGCTCGGTGGTTGACTGGTAAGATGTCTGCACTAGTATAGCCTAGACATATTTACTTTACATGTGGCTTGATGCTCCTTGGATGTTAAAAAAAAAAACATGCAAATGGTTCCTGCTCAGTGGCAGATGTGGGATGATTCAGGAAGAGTCTCAGCGAAAATGGTTAGAGAGTAAGTTTAAATGATCAGGCTGCCAAGTAATCGACTGTAAGATCGCTGAGCAACTTAGAGCAAGTTCCAGCAACTTTATCATAACTGGACTAGCTGGTCTAGTCGCAATCAAGGTTGGTCACTCGCAGACTACCCATAGACATGTGTAACTTGATGGGAGCCAGGATTGAGTAGTTTCATGATGATGTTTGATCATCATTTGACTAGAGACAATTGCACTTAAAGGGAAAATACAACATTTGCAAACATCAAAAAATAAAACTACCAAGTTGTTACGAAATACCTTACTAGGATGTTGGTAAATGACAGTCTAAAGCATCCTGTAAAATTATGGCACCTGGTGTGAAGTCATTTTCAAGAAACTGGCATTTTTTTATACATTTCCAACGGTGGTCGGCCGACCACCGTTGGAAAAACCTAACTATTTTTCAACTACTGCTCCATTTTTACCATTTGTTTCAGTCCAAATTGTGTTCGCTATTGGTTACATGTTCATGAACGGGTGCAGGTCAGCTAGACTGGTTCCCTTACCTTACAATTTTCCGGCATCTTTAAATTGATCCATTTCATTTTTAGTGGAGTCAGGGAACCAGACTACTTGAACATTTTTGTTTTTCTTGGTTTTTCCAGCATTTTCGAACACAAATCTTCAAACATGTCAGTGTAACAATATTTTGTTCTATTATACTAACCCCTCAACTAGTTCATTTCTGAAAATTACAGCGAAAGCCAATGATGTACATTCCCTTTAAACACTACACAACTGAATCATCACCACCTTTTGTTTAAACTGCACATGTACACTTATACAACCTTGTATGATGGCACGCTTCATTGCATCTGATGAAGTAGTTGTAGTTACAAAAGTTTATGCACACATTTATTCTTGTTAGTCATTTGAAGTGCTACCATATTTTTCTATGTGTATTTCTGCCTAACTAACACAGCTGCCCACCAATTATACTTTAACACTAGTGCGCTGGGCTCAACTTACACCATAAAACAATCTCCAATCAATTAATAGTCTCTGATCAATCTTGGCCCATACCTGCCTGATGTAGTTACACTCCAGTATGTCCATCTTGGCATGGAGGTTGAGTGAGACAAAACGGTACAGATCATCAAAGATCTTGTCATATAGATCCCTCAGGACTGCAGCTTCACCTGGTGGCTGCCCTCGCAGCCAACCCTATCCGACAAAAACAAGAATAATATTACTATCTCTACTATGTGCACTTTTTATATTTAGATCCCCTCAAAAATTCTGTTGTAGAGCAGTGTTGTAAAAACAAGAATATTACTATCTCTACTATGTGCACTTTTTAAATTTAGATCCCCTCAAAAATTCTGTTGTAGAGCAGTGTTGTAACAACAAGAATAATATTACTATCTCTACTATGTGCACTTTTAAAATTTAGATCCCCTCAAAAATTCTGTTGTAGAGCAGTGTTGTAAAAACAAGAATAATATTACTATCTCTACTATGTGCACTTTTAAAATTTAGATCCCCTCAAAAATTCTGTTGTAGAGCAGTGTTGTAAAAACAAGAATAATATTACTATCTCTACAATGTGCACTTTTAAAATTTAGATCCCCTCAAAAATTCTGTTGTAGAGCAGTGCTGTAAAAACAAGAATAATATTACTATCTGTACCATGTGCACTTTTTAAATTTAGATCCCTGTCACAAGACGTGTTAAAATTATTCCTTTTATTTTCCGAGTTAATTTATTAGTAGACTAAATTTGTACTCCCGTAAAGTGTTATGTAACGTCTGAGGTTGATGCTAGATGAATTATGCAAATCGTAATTCCTTTTCCTTTGTTGCATACCTATTCCGAGCTTGCACCCATGTGGGGCTCAGTCGTGGTGCAAGCTCCAGTAAGTTTGTATTCATAACTGGGTTAATCGAGTAACTGGCATTCCGGGGAGGGGTATAAAACCCTCGCCCACGTGTTTTCGGATTGAGTTTTGCGGTACGGGAGCCGGAGTGAATGTGTCTCGCCGGGTTGGGTGTTCGCTAAGCGGATGGGTGTGGACCTTCAGCGCTGAGGCTGTCGAGTTGGGAGCCGCTGAAGGCTGCGTGTCGGGCGGACTTCTTGTACCCTCTTTGAGAGGGGAGTTTTTAAAAATCCCGCTTGTGGGCCATTGAGGCCTATTGTGTTAGTACCACATCGCAATCTCCCGGGAACGCCAGACCCACGGATAGGCCCGTACAAAGCCGAAGGCCGTGTGAGTAATTATTATTCGTAGTAATGTTTAATCATTTATTGTGTAGTGTGTATTGTATACTTGGAAAAAAATCTGTATTTTCACATTTATGATGAATGCCGTTTCATGGTGTACGAAACTTGTGCATTTAAAATGAAAACCGTGTTCATTGTGTGAAGTTGTAATATTTCACCAACTTATAACCTGTGTATTTCTTGAATGTGAAATTCAGAACCATTCTCTTAGTTGAGAAATTATTCGCACATGGTGTTTCCGCAAACCTTTCATTATTTAGTATCTTCACCATGCAAAGCCTCAAATCTTACTTGAATGTGAAATGTTGGCCCAACCCGCATGTTTATTAGAATGCACTTATGGATATTACAGGGCTTCCCGTAATCCTGCCCTACGATGGCTAGCAGGGCGGCCACTGTCCTTTACTTTCACTGAAGTTTGACGTGACGTGAACCTCCACCTACTCTCCGACGGTCGGTGCGTAGGGGGCCTACCCAAGCAGCAGACCGGGTTCTCAAGCTCTCAAGTTCATAGGGGGAATCGTCCCACGGCGACCCTCAAGCCGGACCCAAATACTTATATTGTAATTAATAGAGCTGTGTCATACTTATGTTGTAATTAATAGAGCTGTGTCAGAATTACGTTGTTTGTGATGAGGCAATGTAACGCGAACACTAAAACACTCTGGGGACAAACAGATGTAATCAAACAGATGTATATAATAATTTAATTTTGGTTTATTTCTTTCTCGTAATAAATGGTTTAATTTTGTGATTGATAAATCCTGTGTTGAGTCCTCTGTTCTTTTGAGTTATTCCTTGATTTTTGGTCTGAGTAGAGCGGCGCAAGGGTCCGCTCTGCGACAATCCCCTCAAAATTTCTGTTGTAGTTGAGGTACTTGCATAAGATCACAGGTCAATCAAGAGTCCCCAAATCCCGAGTCAGCACCCATGCTTTTCAAATCACCATAGACGAAGGCATTCCTTAGATATTGCTCATCCTTTCTAACATGCGATTGGACTTGTGATTTACTTGTGATGGACTTGAGGATTGACTTGTGATTTTCTTGTGACTAGATTTGTGACAAGAGAGTGGTCAGGGGCGATTTCAGGAATTTTTGCGTGGGGGGGGGGGTTCAGGCCCGTCAGATTTGTTTATGGGGATTGTTGCGGTAATGCAGCATGTTGTTGCTGATGCACTGATGCACCTCAAAACCCAGAGATGCCACAGGGTCTGCTTGAAAAAAACGGAACTGGGTCTGCTTGAAAAAAAAAACGGAACGTCTGCTTGAAAAAACCGAACTTTTTTGTGTGTGAAAAAGCCACTCCGTGTCCGACACAAAGTCCCCGTTGTCATCTTTATCTTGTAGCCAAGACAAGTTTTTTGTTTTTTTTAATTTTGCTTCTATGGCCTTTAAAGCTGTCGGTTCGTTCAATCACTTTGACTTTTTCCATATTCCTAATATTCATTCTGCCTACCCGAATTTCCAACGTAATATTCGACACGAAACATGCACGATTCCACAACTGCTGTCGGTGTACATGATCCTTGCAATACACGATGCGCTCAACGAAAACATGGTTGGCACCCGCATTTTTTGTATTCACATATATCACTGCGATCGGAAACCACAGATAGCTGAAATGATAGACTTGATTTCCAGGCTGAATGCTACGTGTGCTTAGCACACAACACGCCCGCACGCGGTCTTCTTTTTTTTTACATTTGAGAAAAAAACTTGCCGGGACTGAAACATTAGGCCCTTTAAATTTCGTTGATTGTATATTTCAGGTATTTCCAGTTAGTTTTTTTGCAGCAGTCTTTTTAATTTTTACACTGAATTTGATGATGTCAACAATTGAAGTTTCAAGTGTAAATCGATTACAAGAGTGGGAAAGCACTACTGACATCTAGTATTGGTCTCCAATCCAGCGCTGAGCTGCTCATATACACCATGCCATTCCTAGACACCGTGGCCGGCGAAGCGTTGTCAATGTTGTGCACCTCAAAGACAATCTTACAGTTAGGAGACATAGGGATGCGGTCCCCGTTGGCCAGAGTCAAGGTCTTGTTGTCATCAAGGACACTGTTGAGATTCTCAATCCAGATGGCGTCAACGGGGCCATCCAGAACAATCCAGATGTGCTCACCTAAAACAGATGCAAAAAGTGACAGAAAACAATTTTTTTTATTGACCACAAAGACAACCTCATTGAATGATTTGAGACGATTTAAATAAGGTGATAATAGTGTGATGGAGCAGTCAATAACTGTGTAAGAAAGGGCCTAGGTGTCGATAATGGATCAGGCCAAAGGCAAGGGCTATAATCGGCCTATGACCGCTACAACAGATGCGGGAACCAGACCACAGGACTCACATACTCTCGTAGCATGCAGACTAAGCACTGCCTATCACATCACTGTTCCACGACACTGTCATCTCCATTTATAAATACCTTTGTCAAAAAAATATTTAAAAAAAAGTCGGAAGTTGACAAACTTCTAATGATGTTGTTCTACCATTTTACCCCAAGTTCGGGCCATTTACATGGTGCGTGCAGCATGCGCGGTGTGCTGAGATGTATTTAAATAGCAGTTTAAAACCACCGACGGCTCTCAAACAAAAGGAAAACTGTCAATTTTTTTACTGTATTTATGAATATAAAATCAAACAAATATCCTGCAAATAAAATTTGTTACGTGTACAAAATACTTTCTCAATGACCATGAGGCAATAGGACCATGTGTGGTTATTGCCGCAAACCTCAGCGGGGATTTATGACAAATGAAGTCAGTGAATGCACATTTGAAGTTACTTTTAATTTCATTCCCGCTCACCAAAATTAAATATATGAACAATAACCTAACAAAAAATTAAAACAATAAAATGCAATGCTTGTTAATTTAACTAGTTTGCATTGGAGGACGTGATAACACGCACTGGCTGTTTTTATACACAGGCACGGCTGACTGGTTGAGACATCAAGATTGCCTCGACTCGCCTCCGGCTGACGTCTAAACACGCTAATCCCTTGTGCTTTTTGTACACACACACAAAGTCCGTGAAGTCTGTGAAGGCGGACCGTGTGTTGACCTTGAATTAGCCGTTGTGCACGGCCTATTGTTGTACAATTTACGCTGCAGTGCACACCCCGGAGTATTTAAACATATGAGGTTTCAGAAAAATCGTACATATACTGTTGAAATGACTCTTGCGAATCAGTATTTGTGGCTTTTGGCTGTATATCAGAAGTTGGCTGGAAAATTTTGACTTTTGCGAAAATCGAAATTTTCAGCAAAAATGATCCCGGCGCGAAGTGGTTAACAGTCATTTAGGTGGTTTCTCACCATGTTTAGATATGGTTATGCTACCACATACTTTTCTGTCATTGTCTTGTTTCCCTGCATCCCTGCCTCCTGTACCTTTGAGTGGCTTTAGCCATGTAAAGGGCGACTTGGATTAAAAGAAACTTATCTCTCATTTTTAACCTTGCCTGACCTTTCTTAGCTTTGAGCGTCTTCCTCCACAGCGTAGAGAAGATGCCATCCGTCCAATCGTTAGTGGCTACATCCAGCCGTCCAAACATCTGTGGCGCGGTGATAGCCTTGGGGTTCATACGCATCTCTTTATGAGGGGCACCGCAATCTCCCATGGCCTTCATCAAGACGTGGATGCAGACGCTCTTACCTGCACCGCTGGGACCTAGGGTCATCATGCCATGGCGCACGCGCTGGGTCTCAAACAGCTGGGGAGTGATGGACATAGGTAGGCTGACTAATTTCCGTTTTTTAAAGTGTCTGCTTTTCAAAAGGCCGGCACGGACATGCAGGACATTTTTACATAGCCTATAAATCTAGCTCCCAGATGTATTTACACAAAAACTCAGTGGTTCTTGAGTCTGGAGTGCTGAATGGTAACACATAGAAACCGATGAAAACGCATGTGCTAATGAAATGATGATTCCGTCGGCTCGGCTTTCCATGACATAATCCCGCCAACACACACATCTTCGTAAACACCGGCAATCGTAGACCCCCTATTGTCCCTAATCCTCATTCCTATGTTTGTACTCTTAACTTTTTAGCTACAGCTCTCATTGGTTTTGTAAATGATTTTCAATCGTGGACGTTCGGTCAATCGTGGATGTATTGTTTGTGCCCTAACCCTTTTGTCCTAGGTCCACGATTGCCGGTGTTCACATACTCACACAGTTAGGAATTGGTGCGTCACACTCAGCACAGTTGTGCGAATGGACAAATGCTTGCATGCAATGCAGTCTCAATTAGCTTTTGTAAATAGGTCATGAAAAACCATCAACATTTTCTACAAAGAGTCCACAGAGATTTTGTAAATATCTGGTCACATGATCACTTTACACTCACAAGGCCCCCTTCAATAGAGAAACCACTGCGCTAGCTATTGTACAAAGTAACTGCCCCATGACAGATTATCTGAACAATAGCTAGCACAATAGCTAGCACAACTCTCCTCAGTCTCCTGACGATGACTAGAGCAGGCTAGTCGAAACGTTTAGACCAAAGACAAGTTCTTTTAGAACTTGAAGCAGGACTGTTCTTATCAGAACTAAAAACTACTTAGCGAAAGTTGATAATAAGCAGGACAAGTTCTTATCAGAACTAAATATCTACTGAGCGACAGTAGTTATTACCACATGGTGTTGCCGCAAACCAAAACGATACTGACACTCCACCATGCAAAGCCTAAAATCTTATAGCTAGCACAATGCTTTCACCATTTAAGGGGGCCTCTGTGTTAGAAGCGATAGCTTGTCTGGATTGATCTATATGACAAGCCAAAACATTTTGTTTGAAGGTCATACCACATCGTTTTAATTTTGTCGAATTATGGCAATTAATTTGGTACTGAAAAAGAGTTAATATGGGAAATGAGAGTTTCCAAATACCTGAACCACTTTGAGATTCCAAGCTGGATGGTTGATGACTCCCATAGCATCTACTTGATTGGCCACAGCCACCTGTAATTCCTCATAGCTTGCATTGTCAAGCTGAATGCCGGGGAAGAGATCACTGATCAAGCTCAGGAATAGAGGCTCGTCTTCATCAACCTAATCACAAACAGACAGAGATAGAAATTGTGTCAGAATTTGAAAGTGCACTAAGGGCCGTCTCACAAGACAGTGGACTCTTCCTGCCTGTCAAATCAAACAACATCACCCAATTAATGACTTTTGGCCAGGTGACCATGATTGATTGCTCCAATTCGGTCCCAACAAATGTGAGTAATAAACACAATCCAAACAGGTGAGCAGGGCTTATGACAAACTCTGGAATGGTTTATTCACAGTCAATTTGTTCAAGACAATCTCCAAGAAAAAAACGACAGTGCAGTAGTGTTCTGTAGGAGTTTCTGTAAAATTTGGAAAAAATGTACTTCTTTTTTCTTTGGGGTTCCTTAAGCTTGTAGTGAATTTAGTTTCCTCAGTGCTGTATATGAAAATCACCCAGCAATGCAGTGTAAAGTGTACTTTTACTGTCAAAGTATCTACCATTCTTCATTCTACAGGGTGGATCAAAAAAAACGAAACCGAAACATTATTGCTAATTGGAACAGAAGTAGGGCAAATGTGAATCAAAGGGAGATATCTTCTATTAGGGTTGAATCTCCTCTTTAAAATGACACCCTGGTCATGTCATTACATTCACGGTTGACTGAGCAGTGACCAATTTTATGAAAAGGTCTCTTTAGAGAATTGCGCCACTTTTCAATTGTGGTTTTTGTTGTGTCAATTGTCACAGAGTGAAAGGCTATGGTTGCACTTAAGGCAGGTGGGGAAAAAAAAGATTTCACCAAGAAAAGTGGCGCAAGTCTCTAAATAGACCCTTTCATAAAATTGGGCACTGCTCAGTCAACCATTAATGTAATGACATGATCAGGGTGTCATTTTAAAGAGGAGATTCAACCCTAACAGAGGATATCTCCCTTTGATTCACATGTGCCCTACTTCTATTCCAATTAGCAATAATATCTCGGTTTCATTTTTTTTAATCCACCCTGTATAAAGACAAGGTGTGGCTTACTGTCTAGTCCATCAAAAGTCCTTAAAAGTCCTCATATCACGAGTAATCCAGTCCGTCAAGTCACAAGCTATTCAAGTCAGCTGTGACAAAGGCATTCCCTTATTAAAGTTCATCACCTATTACTTGAGAACGAACTTGTGACGGACTTGTGATGGACTCGACTACACAAAGGTATACGTATTGCCCATGTCTTACCAGTTTGGATAGGTTCATGTCTCGCAGGACCCTCATGACGATGGTAGACTCACTGTCTTCAGGCCTGGCTCGCTTGTTGGCCCCTAGAGTACGAAGCACTGATAAGATGTTCCTCAAACCAAAGTCATAGTGAACCTGTGTGGACAAGAAACAAAGCCACATAGCACCATCATGTCACGTCGTGTCAAGTTTTTATGCTGCGAACTCACGAAGGGTTGAACACATTTCAACTCCGGTGAATTTTTGCTGCGATTGTTTCATGATGTCAAATCCACATCACATTCACATGAAGTATGAACTGGTCTTCAGTCTATATACTAAACAAGTATTCTGCTTGAAGATCCTGAAGGCTTGCTGCAGCAACAACAAAAAATACATCTGTGACTGCTGACTGCAACACTTGAAAGGAATCTGCAGTTAGCATCATGAGATGTTCCCAGTCAATCAAGAGTCAGAAAACTAATAGGTCAGACAGACTGACAAGCCCTTTGTGATTTCTCATTACCTGTTTAGTGAGTTGTTCCTCACAGAGCTTGTAGAGTGTGTAGAATTTCTGAGCCAGGAGTACGTTCTCCTGGAATCCACAGCTGGCCAGCTTGACTCTCATAATGATCTGTCTGTCAGGGACCATCATGGCCACACTACGGAACTGAATCTTCAGGTTCTCTGGTAGCTCCTGACGGCCAGCATAGCCAGGGTTCTACAGAGAAAAAAAACAGAGTAACAAATTCACGAATATCTTTCAAAAAAAAACAAAGTCATGTCCTGGCTTGAGACCATTTGTCATCACTTATTTTAAGTAACTGATGAATGTATGGCCAGGGATGTAGTCGATTTCATCACAAGTCCCTGCAAGTCCATCACAAGTCCTCCAGTCCCAATTCAGCTCACAAGCTATTCACATGAGCTATGACAAGGGCATTCCTTTGTTGTTGTTCAAGCATTTTTTCCTAGTGTTGCTCGTTATTGTCCAGTTTTTTTGTCGATCACACGTGTTCTAGTTTTCTCGTTTCTTTAATGTTCAATGTTGTCTCTTGTTTTTGTTTTCTTCGCCGACACTTCAGGTGTGTGGGGGTTGCTGTAAGGCAACTTATAGTGCTTGCACTTTTCCCACTCTACCGGATTCGTTCCGTTTAATAATAATAAAAATGATGATTCTTGTGACTGGACTTGTGAATGGATTCATGATTTACTTGTGACTGGACTTGTGATGGACTCGACTACATCCTAGTGTATGACTGAACCAGCTACCTCTACAAAATCATCTAAGCCCTATCTACATTGGTAGTGTCTCAACTTTTAAATGTTTTTGTTCTGAGATGTGGTAATATCTAAATTGGGTTTCTTTCCTTCTCCAAGTATCTGGGGCCAATTTCACAGTGCTGCTAAGCACAAAAATTTGCTTAGCCCAAAAAAGTCTGGCTTATTAAAGCAGGTTACCAGCCAAAACTCCACGTGATTTTCATGCTAAGCAAACAACAGCTGAATACCAATCACAAGCAATATACATCACATGGACATTTGGCTGGTAACCTGCTTTTTATAAGCCAGACTTTTTTGTGCTAAGCAAATTTTTGTGCTTAGCAGCGCTATGAAATTGGCCCCTGGTGATCCACATAAAGCTTACCATGGTCAAGAAGAGGCCAAACTCTGGGTTGAGAGACACGACGTCACCGTCTGAGAAGATAAACTCACTCTTCCTTTCCTTCTTGGCCATCAAGACAATGGCAATCTGCTGTGCAGCTACTGAGAGCACTGGCAGCTCGATACGGTTGAACTCATCAAAGCAGCCCCAGCTACCTGACTGGGCTAGACCTGCAAGCACATAGAGCAATGTGGACAATGGACTGTATCCGAGTATGAACTGTGGATGGTGCTTCATCACAGCTCGCAAGATCTCCAGTGTACAGTAAGGGGCCCATTATACGCTGGCACTGGCTGGTGTGCTTATGGCGCAAGTACACATGATTCATATTTTGAATGTGAATGACTGTCAGACACCAACCATTCCCTCCAGAAGGTCCTAACATTAAACCTGTTAAGTCCCTATGCCACTCCAAATCACCTGCCTGTTATTCCCTGCACGGATCCTACACAGAAGGATAAACGACTGTTCTGAGCTCCAGTACAAAATGCACTGAGTGGACTTGCCTTAATTGGTTAGACGCGTAATAACGGGAATTAATACCTGTTGGCTTACAATCGTGAATTTTCCAGGTGTGCCATTGTGTTGGGTTTTTGCATGACATCTAAAACGGAAATATTCATAAAACTGTATGCAAAACTACTCCTTATGTAGGACATAATTCTTCCAAAATTGTTTAAAAATAAATACTTCAGGACATAACAGATGGTATTGTGCAGTTTTTGACGTCATAGATGCAGTATTTACCCGGAAAATAAACGTCAAATTTCAAGAAGAACACCGTTTACCCAAATTTAGTTTTTATTTAGGCTTTCATTAAGAAGTTTTAGACAGATGTGATCCCGAACCAATGAAAAAAAAGCGACATTTCATTGTTCATTTTAAAGCTTAAGATACTGTGCTCGGTATTAAGAGGGTTATGAAATTATCACTTATCAGAATTCAATAATAAAGACCAAAAACGTAGACTCATGAATACTCAAAAATAAAATTAGCTGGCTTGACTGACTTCAACACCAGATCGGGCGCAGAGCCATGCAAATCTGAAAGCCACCGCGCGCAGTGGTCTTTGTTGACAAGTATTCATGGTATTTGCCACCAGTACGGGCCGTTATCACACGTCTAACCAGGAGTTGGGCCAAGTCGTTGATCCTGTAGTGTAGGATCCGTGTTCCCTGTAACTCGAAAGTGCTCCATCACTGTATGATTTTATAAATTCATCAGGAAATAGCTACACTGTAATACAATGATGTACCCCTGCAAATGGATTCACTGAAAACTCCCTCATCCACTAACACCGGGTTTACCTTTATAGATTCGTCCCAGTCCTCGGTAGTCCATCTGATCAGAGCAGTTGAAGACCACTACATACTTGCCCAGTGCTTTGCCCATGTCTTTGGTGGTCTCTGTCTTGCCTGTACCTGCTGGGCCTGCAGGGGCTCCACCCATACTCATACCCAGAGCCTGGGCTAAGGTGATGTAGCATCTATCAAAGAAGCATAGATGTGATCAAGCTAATCATATGTCAATCAAAAGTCAAACTGTAAGTTAGTCATAAGTCAATCGCAAATCAAACCATTAGACATCAGAACTCCAATGGTAAGTCAATCACATGTCAAATCGTAACTCAATCACAACTTATATCGTAAATTAATAACAAGTCAATCACAAGTTATATCGTAAGTTAATCACAAGTCAAGTCATAAGTTAATCACAAGTCAATCACAAGTCATAAAGAACATATACTATGTATGTACCTAATGGCCTTCATTTCATAATTGCCATTATTCATTTAACATCTAATGGAAATGTGATTCATATTTACCTTCTATTATAATTTATGACACATATTTCAATGTTATACAGACCTAACAGCATTATGGAACTAAATATTGATCTTGATTGAATCTACCTGTCAGTGAGAGGTGTAATAACCAGTCTATCCGTGCAGCCCAGGAACTCATTCTGATAGATGAAGTCAACGTCAGTGATGGACACAATGCACTGATCAGTATCCTCCTTGAAGTAGAATCTGGCTTGCTTCAACCACTCAAAGTCAGTGGGTGAACGGATGTGCTGGACAGTCTGTGGATTAAAAAAATAAATTAAGAAATTAAATGAAACCAGAGACCTGACCTCACAACACATGTTTATAATATATGAGGGTCACGCAACGACCTCATGCTTCTATCATCTTATTGGCAGCTGTTTGTCTTAAGCCCGGTTCATACTCAACGCGAATGAGAAGCACACTTGACGTCATTTTGTAAACGTTCACTGCGAAATTCGCCAGAGTTAAAATGTGCACAACTTTTACGAATTCGCATCGCGAATACTTGACACGTCACAAATTCGCGTTCGCGCCGAGTATGAACCGGGATTTAGCTGTACTACCTCCCCTATAGTTCGATTGGCCAGCCTACTTTTCCTGCACACTCATGCGTCACACTTAATGCAGCATCCTATTGATACACTGGTAAATTAGGTTAACCCCTACTTAATAGGTCATTCTGATGATCCACGCGCTGGCCAGTATCAGACTCTAAATGGCCTGCCATTTTGAGTGTGTTTTCGTGAGCAGGCATGGTTTTACTGACTTAAAATCATGAGGAAGCATCAATAAATCTAGTCATGGAAAAATATCAAGTCCGCTTGTCTATTGCTAACAATCATTAGTTGATTTCTTTTGAATCAAGGTCATTGAAGATGGAGGAGTCACAGCCTTTGACCCATTAGTCCCTGTACAGACAGAAACCACCCTGCTTTATCACCCCCTATTACGCCCCAAACAGCCCCAGCACCATATGATTTTTACAGATTCATAAAGGACGAATTACAATGTAATAGGACGAATTACAATGTAATACAACAAAATACAATGTAATACAATACAGGGTGAGTCAAAAAAAGCGAAACCCAAATGTCGGACTATTGTTTTAGTGAAGTTTTGTAATCTAGTATATGAAAGCCCAATTCAAAAGCTTTCTTTTAATATAAGAATCATTCAAATCGCTCATGTGCTTTTCAAGTTACGGAATTTTAAACGCAACCACCATTTTAAAGTTCTGTCCACGGATCACAAAAAAGGTGTGCGTTCTTTCAGCAAAACGAAAAAATTCAAACACATCCCTATGCGCTTTGTTGTCGTTTTGCTGAAAGAACACAAGTACCTTCTTGTGATCCGTGGACAGAACTTTAAAGCGGTGGTTGTGTTTAAAATTCCGTAACTTGAAAAGTACATGAGTGATTTGAATGATTCTTGTACTTAAAGAAAGCTTATGAATTGGGCTCTTATATCCTAGATTTTGAAAGTGCTACATCCAGAACTTCACTAAAACAACGGTCCCGACATTTGGGTTTTGTTATTTTTGACTCGCCTTATAATACAAATGATGTCCCCTCCGAATGGACTTACCAAATCATTGAAGATATCTCTCTGATGTACGTGGATAGTAACCAGCGTCTCATACTTGACTCGCTCCATCTTGGTCAGGTCATGTGTGGTCTGTTCAATCAGTGTGTTGAGCAAGTCCAGGAACTTGACGTTAGTGACTTGCATGATCTTCTTGTCTGATCTAGCTACAGTCAAGGCGTCTTCAGCATCGCGGGTCCACAGCATCTGAATGCCTAGCAGACCAACCTAAGAAGGTACAAAATAGATAATTATCATTAGTTCTCCCACGAGCATCAGTGGACAAGGAATAATGTTGTTAGTTCCATGAGTGCAAGAGCAAACTTGATGCACAGTAAAGACGCAAAGCCTACGATGTGGTCACGTTTCAGTGATTATCTGTTACACATGCGTGCAGCAGGAAATATGATGGGGAAACCTGTTTGTTGAAAACTGAGGCAAGTATTAAGACAGTATCTAAAGACACGTTCGTATTCCTGCATGAAAACAAATGAGAATGTAATTTTGGCAAATCGTGGCATCATGGCAAGTATTCATGCTGTGATTCGCAACAGTTGAACACAATTTACCTCTGGTGAATTTCACTGTAGATGTCTCGTGATGTCAAATCATTTTCTCATTTCATTTCACAAAGGCTTACAAAATGTAGCCAAGGATGATCACTTGTTTCATAACAATACCAATTGCCATCCAAAATTATCAGTTTACAAGACGGCAGGACTTGTTAAGCAGTGGTAGCATCACACTCTAAAAACCTGAAGGGAGGGGCAAGAATTTTTTTGGGGGGGGGGGGAGGCAAAGACACTTTTCAAAATATTTCTGGCTAACTACAAAAAGTAAAGTGGTGGATATCATTTGACATTTGAGCCTAAGGCCCCCCAAAAAAAGTCTCCGGTATGCGCGCGCATCGCCGTAGCCATGCGCGTTGGCAAAATGAAAAAAGTTTTTTTTCAATGAAAGATGATGTCTCAAAACCGCCAAACTCACTGGTTAGCCTGTAATCCTGCTGCTGCATAATTTTAACGTGTTTTTAGATTGGGTTATGGTCGAGAATAAGCTTTATGAAATTATGTGGCCTCTCTGGACCCCATATATTTGCACTAAGTTTAGTCGGGCACCATTTGCAGTCATCAGCCGACATTTGAAGCAAAAAAATCAGGTAAAAAAAAAAAAAAAACGCGTCGCCGCACCACTTTTTGGGCAAGCTCCATACCAGAAACCGGATACTTTTTTTTTTGGCCTAACCTGTGCTATGTAGTTATTGAGGAATCCCAGCAGCTCAAAGGAGGAATCATTGATGACTCGGAAGGCATCTCTGATGACAGAGTGTAGTGACTTCTGCTGTAAGGTCAGTAACTCACCTAACCACATCTCAACGTTACCCTTAGCTATCACTGGCTGGTCCAACTGAAATAAAAAACACTCATCATCAACACTTATCAATTTTAATTGGCCAATAAAATCATCCAGCATGATAAAAAAAGTAAAGGGGGGCAAACCTGTGTAAACAGGAACGGAGTGCCCATCTCTCTTTCATTAGCGATTGGGCCAGACTCATATGCTGCTGTGGGGGGATCGCCACACCTCCTCCACAGTGAATCTGTTACCTTCCCAGCATTGAATAATACCGGTACCCATTTAACACCTGGGTTGAGAGGAGTAATTGAGGTAAAGCGCCTTACTCAAGGGCACAACACGCATGGCCACGGCGGGGCTCGAACCCACAACCTCACGATCATTAATCCTGTGCTCCACTGCTTGACCACATGTGCCCATGATAAATATTCTACGGTAGAGATGACTAAAATTCAGTTTTGAAATTCAGAATGTTAGTATTTTCAGCAAAAGGGCATGAACCTAACAGCATTTCACAGAGATGCTCAGTTCCACAAAACAGTAAAAAAAAATTTAAAAAACACATTTCAATCCTTAAAAGAATAAATGTGAAATTGCAATAGATATTGTGTTGAGTCCATCACAAGTCCATTACAAGTCCATCACAAAACCAGTCACAATCAAATCACAAGTCCAGTCACAAGTCAATTCATAAGTAACAGTTGATGAACAATAACAAAGGAATGCCTGTTTGATAGTTCAGTTCAAAAGTTTGTGACTTGGCTTGGGACTGGATGATTTGTGATGGACTTGTGATGGATTGTGATAAAACTAAGGACTCAGAATGCACTCGATTACAAGACTGAAACACAGACTTACAGGTACCACCTCCCCCTCCTTGGAGATGCAGGCAATGATGCGATCGTAGTCCTTCTCATGAAACTCCACCTCGTTCACATTCTCAAACACTCCCAGCAGATGAGCCTACAAGGAAAATCAATATCATTTACACTTCAATGAAATGTTATCATAATAGAAACCCACAGATTTATCAAATACATCTACACTTATGGTACCCTGATAGAAAAATTATAAAATCAATGAAAAAAGAAAAGAAATAACAACTAGAAAATTAATATAAATATCAACATGCACCAAAGGCTTTTAGATTTGTATTTGGCAAATCCAAAATTTAACTTCAGATTTAGAGGTAGAGAACCCCTTAATATCGGTAAAATATGTAAATTACAAATGTACAACATCAAATTTTTTTGTTTAGTTTGACATATATGATGGTGCTGTGTGGGGAGACGTAAATTTAACTTTGGGTTTTGCCCTTCACCGATACTCAGTGCTGCCTGATGAGAGCTTGCAAGAATAGATTCACATCACAAGCAGGGCTTGGATAGGACTCAACCCTACTTACTGGGACTTACCTGGATGGTATGCGAGTCACTGGCCTGACCCAGAATCTCAAGCAGAGCAGGATCAGATACAAAGAAGAACCGTGGAAAGACCAGTCGCTTCTTCTCCAAGTACCTGTTGTACCAAAGAGAAACAAACAATATCTAAGTAAAGATGATTTTAACAAAATAGGTCAACTTCCGACACGTGATCTACACATTTTTGACGTCGTGACAAGTTTTGCCGTTTTAAATTCGCAAAAGTTGAACCCATTTAAGCCCCACTGACTTTTTCCGACCAAAAACCCTAAAATCACATTTGCATTCACGTGAGGCAGAAACCACCCTTATAAGAGAAGCAACCAAAAAATTAAGTTGTGTAAGATGTCGATATTGACACAACAGCAAAATGCTTTCTTTTGGTATAAAACACTGCTGGTTTTGACTGATAGAATATCTTTCAATATTCAGGCATGCAACTGGGAAATCACAAAAAAAGAGGAAATTCAAATTTTTCCCAGACTTTGTGAAGTGTTTTTCTATTTTCAATGGCACAAATGGGAAGTAACAAAAGAGGAAATCAGCTGATCCGAGGAAAAGTTGCATGCCTGCAATATTGGGGAAATATGAAAGTTACAAAAACTATGAGAGAATTTTGGTCTAAAAGGGGATAGGGTGGTTCACACTTAATGCGAATGCGAAGTGTATTTGCCATCATGAAATGCGAAATTTGCCGTTGTTGAAAGCTGTTTTGGGAATTTGCTGCATGAAAACTTGTTGGACATCACACATTCAAAAATTGCATTCGTTTTTGAGCTGAGTAGGAACTTGCCTACAGTAGGTCAAGATTCCTTTGTGGTATGGCATCAAATTTAGTGAAATTGTACAATCAATGAAATCTTTGAGCTATATTGTGTCAACGGGAAAAATAGATTATCAACAAAACTGTAACAGCAAGGTTGTGGCACAATTTGCAAGAAAATAGTGAAGCTGATTTTTTTGTTTACCCAGTGAGTGATTTTTGGCAGATTTCTAGTTGTTCCAGTAAGTGAGGCAGCAGTTGTCCTAGTGTCTCATCCCCGACGCAGCATTGGACCACGTTGTCGTTCTCATGAGCACGCTGCATGATCTTCACCCAGGACTTGTCAATGTTGCCAAACCTCTTGGCTTCCTACAAATAGAAAAAGAAATCCCAATTAACAGTGCATGCACTGGTTCACGCGAACATTTAGCTACATGTGCAAGATTGGTTTATGCACAAACTCATACAGTGGAACGTCGCTATACCGAACACCGCTATACCGAACATTCGGCTATACCGACCATCGTCCTTGGCTCCCAATTTTTGTGTACAAAATGTACCGAACATTGTTGTTGGAAATGTCAACAGAAGAGCGACAAATGGCTATTATTCAAAACAGTGTAATTACATGAATCAATAGTCGCACGCGTTCGAAGTCGTCTTCTAGTAACTACCAGGGCGTACTTGGTGAAGTTCTGCTACGGAATTGAAAATATTAATGGACAAGTTTGGCAACTCCGCGCGCGGTTTGTAAATGCAACTACACAATAACAATAAGTAAAAGAGGGCGCTACTAATGTGTGAAAAGTGCTATACCGAACGATCGTTATTACGAACAATTTCTGTGGATCCCACGATGTTGGTTATAGCGACGTTCCACTGTACTGTCTTTGATGGCAAAGACTGTGTGAGAGGTACTTGTAACTGTGTGAGGGCTACTTGAGGGACTTCATAAAGGCAACTGTTCCCTACCTGAGGCAGCTGCTTGGCGATATCCCCACCCACAAACACAGCCTCCAGATACACCCACAGGTTCTGCACTGTCAGCCAGTTCTCAATGATGTCAGAGGAGTTGGACAGTTTCTGCACCCACGTCTGAATGTCCTTCTTGAACGGAGCGTTGTACCTGTGTAAGCCCATGTTTGAAATGTCAAGTCAGTTCTCTGACTCATTAAGGTCACAGTTGATTTACACAAAAGGGGGAAAAGCAACCAATGTTATGAGATAAATTATTATAGTTTGTGATATTCATCATTACCCAAATGAATTCACTTCAATCATGAATTTGCAAGAAACACAAAGTCATGTCTAGAGTTGTACAAATTGTTGTCAAGTCAAGCACAAGTCCAATCACAAGTCAATAAAAAAAAACGATCAGCTAAACATGAGATGAAGAAAATAGAAAGCCTTTGTCATTGTTCACAGGCCAAATGTTCACTGATAGACTTGTGAGGCCTCAATTTCAACTCTGCCGGTTCAACAAAAATGTACTTTTTGTTAACTTCAATCAGATGTCAGGGTTACCACCAGGATTTTGTTTGAGTGTAATGGGCAGTGTTATGACTTGAAAAACAAGGCCGGGGACTCGCGACAGACTTTACTTTACCTATTACTGAGCAGAGATCCCAGCACCATGAGACTGTCTTCCATGAGTGCCACTGTCTCCATAGTCTCGCCTCCCTTCAGTAACAGCTCCCCGCGGGTCTTGAAGTTGGCAAAGAAGAGTTGCTGGGAGGTCCACTCTACGACCACCTGGGCCAGCTTGGCTTCGATGTCCTTCTCCTTGACTGCTGAGATGCAGATATCCTGGGGAGGGGAGAAGGCAGATGTGGCTCATTAAACTATTTGAGAGCTAAGTTTCCGTCAATTACACCTGTTCCAGACAGGTGTCTGAGAGTCGTGCAGAGTTCAAATGTATTTTGGAGAGATTCACGTCGCTCTAAATAGAATTTGGTTGCAGACAGGAGAAATTTGTGTACTAATATTCCCTTGACTGGACTCTGGAGTCATTTAAAACAACTGCAACCGTTGATCTGTTATGAATAGCTGCTCAAAATACACTGATCCACTAATCCCCACCCAACTGTATCTTGACCAATTAAAGCCCAGACCAATGTCCAACAAGCGTGCCCAAAACTCTGACATGCGTGCATGGGCTTATGACACGCATTTCTTGAACATGCGGTGTCAAAATGCAAAATGGATTATGGCAGCCTCGTTTTTCGCTAAAAAACCCCCTGTATCTTCAGTTGTAAAGGGATGAAAGGGGTACGTACATTTAATACAAATCTTTGCTAAATAACGCAATGTCCAAACCTTATATTTGAAAGGATTGATTCTTCAAAATCACAACTTTTTAAAGATGGCATCGGCATGTAAAACGGATAAACTGCAGCCTAATTATAATGTGCCATATTTTGACACATTTAAATGTGACAAATCCAGGGGTTGAGATCGCGCAAAGACATGATGGGAAACAACATGGCACAGCAAGATCTCGTACCCATGGGAGAACGAGGTTGGTACAGTGGAGCAAAGCCAAAATTTGAAGGGGTAGTTGATTTTTTTTTTTCAATCTGCAAGTCTTGTTCTACCTTTCCCTATTTTATCTGGTTCCATTAAACATCTTTTTAACCTATTTTCATCCTGCTTTATAGGTTGACTGTTCATGCACTGTGACATAACACTGGGATCTTCAAACGTCACTTTCTCGAAAATTGGTTTTACAACTTGAACTGGTGGTCTGTATTTCCTGTTACTAAACTTAGTACCTAAAATGTTATAAACAATTAGAAACCTCTTGACCTGAAGAATCCTGACTTAAAAACATCTCAATACTATTTCAAACATCTAGTTGAAAGGAAACCAACCTAATGTCTTACCGTTCCCGAGAAAAAAAAAAAAAAACCCGGTTGTTTACATCGTACACGACGGAGTACGAATACGTTTATCGTGTGGTCCTCAGTGTACGATATACACGTTGTGTGTCTCGAGAACAGTGGTGACCAATCACCAATGCAAAAAATATAGTTTCTTCAACGTCCGCAAAAAGCGAGACGGAGTACGAATACGTTTATCGTGTCGTCCTCAGTGTACGATATACACGTTGTGTGTCTCAGGAACAGTGGTGACCAATCACCAATGCAAAAAATATAGTTTCTTCAACGTCCGCAAAAAGCAAACACTTTACGAATGAAATCACAACTAGCATCAAAACAGCTCAAATTTATGGGGTCGCAAAAGTGGACCCCGAAATTCGTTTTCACACGCATAATACAGGTATAACTAAAAAAGACCCAGTTTTGAAAGGATAGTTGTGTGGATGTTTATATCGTACTTTTAAAACATCATCTCCTTCAAAGCGCGTTTTGAAGCCCAATTGGGCTGTTCCAGGACCCAGTGTCCCTTTAAGAAGTTCAACTTTATGCTCATTTTGTGGTGATGAGTCGCACTGAATACCTCAATGTCTTCCTTGTGTGGCAGCAGAGGAGCCTCCATGATATTCCTCAGACAGAACGTATCTGACTCAATGTCAAACGTGTGCCCCGTGGCGTTGGCCATGCGTTCCCAGTGTCTCTCCTTCATGGCTTTGTTAGCCATGAGTTCCAGCAGCGGGCAGGTCTCGTTGAAGTCATCAATCTTCTGCTTCAGGTCCAGGAAGGCCTGCCACTCTTTCAGCCCCTTGGGCAGCTTCCGACACCTAAACAATAAACAACAAGAGTTGCTGTTATGCATCGCTCTGTTTTAAGGAAGACAGCTGATAGGACTGAAATTGTCAATTTTTTTTAAAGTCTAAAAATTGGATGCAATAATTTGGGAAGCTTATCATCCTTACCGGCAGCTGAGAAGCTGAATTGCGCAGGACGCGGCTACACCGCGGTCAAGCCGCAGGCATGTAAAGGCGCCTATGGCTGCCGGCCACATCGACCCATATATGACCACAGAGCACAGCCTGAGATCGAAAGTGTTTGATTTTTCTGGAAGGAGGAAAACCAGAGGGCCCGGAGAAAAACCCTCCTGGCTAGGAGAGAACCAACGCACAACTCTACTCATGGGTAATATGCACAACTCTACTCATGTATGTATGCATGTATGGTCCGCGGACGGGATTCGAACCAGGGCCACAGTGGTGAGAGGCGAGCTCTTGACGTACAAGCCACCCGTGCAACCCAAAGATCTGAAAGATGCATTTTTTCCCAATACCGATAATACCTTTCTCTCAGATTCAAAAACCCTGATTTCAGATTTAAGTCTGAAAAATCTACCACAAAAAAATAGAGACTTTGCAATACTGCTGGTATTTTGGAGGCCAGTTGAATAACAAAAATTAACAATTCAATTGCAGCCGTCCTTTATATGCGTGATTTTGTTCTACAAGGATACGCATACGTGAGTAGACGTTTTGTGCATTCATCGTTACTGTTTTAAAAAGAGGACAAAACATCTCTAAGATGGCGCTGTATGCAAACAGTCTATTCCTCATCACTAGGTTTATCCATTACCACTTGTATGATGTATCACATAGTATTTAGTTCCTGATGAAACCATTTGTGTAAGGAATTACACATTTATTACTGGAAATTCCCCCTCCCCCCAAAAAAATATCCACAGTACAAAAGTACAAAATTTGCAACCTGTACCTCATACTTTTTAAGCGAGATGGTCACCTACATACAATGGACTATTCTAATAATAATAACTGGATTTGTATAGCGCCAAATTACCAAAGAATACAAGGCGCTAGAAAAGAAGAAGGAGGAACAGAAGACAAAAACAACTAAAGGACATGCAGCTACGTTTGGGGGAAAAGGTAGGTCTCGAGAGTCTTTTTGAAGGAAAAGACACTGCCTGAGTTTCTGATGGAGATGGGCAGGTTGTTCCATAGCCGGGGCCGGCAACAGAGAAGGCCCTGTCACCAGCCAATTTCTATGAGCAACCGACCTGTTTTGGAAGTCCAGCAATTCGTTGTTGATCTTCTCAATGTCCACCTCAGTCCACAGTATGTCATAGTATCCATTGACCCCATCGATGACGGCGTTATACAGACCGTACAGCTTCTGCAGTAAGTTCAGTTCCTTCTTGGTCTTGGCCAGCGTTGGGTATTCGGTCTGAGTCAGGCCAAACAGTTGCTCGCCGGCCGAGTAGGTGCTGAATTTACGCCACAGCTCATCAAAACGGGTCTTGTCAAATATAAAAAAAAAAAACCAAGCGATAGATTTTATTTCAATGGTAGGGCCAATTATTTTCAAATACTCCAACAATTATGGCCGAATTAAGTGACCAGCCATTGCTGTGGAACCACACTTGCTGTTATGTGGTTCCCACACAACCAGTGCTACTTTGACCAACAGGGTTGCCAAAATGCATGCACGGCTCGACTTTGAGAATGCACGTGACACTTTTCCACTTAAGTAATGGCTTTTAATTTGTGTTTGCAAGCCTAGACTATAAAGTTTGTAACTTACTTACTTACTTGGTTGGTTCTTCTAACTACTTCCACAAGGGAGTATACCTAGGAGGCCAGAAACACCGGGGCAAACCCCTTCTCTTAGCGATAAGTGTTACTGGGTTCTTCTACGTGCGTTAGGCCTTATACAACACACGGGACCTCCGGCTTAACGTCCCATCGGAAGGACAAAGCAATAATGGTTAAGTGCCTTGCTTAAGGGCACAAGTGTCCGGGCCCGGGCTCAAACCCATGCTACTGTTGCCTCTGAAACACCAGAGCACGAGTCCTGTGCTCTTAACCGCTAGGCCATGACACTCCAACTTTGTGCTGAAGGATTTAAAAGCTCAGCAGGGGTTCCTAGCTGTTGAAACTTCAAAACAACTCCTTTGGTTCAATGTAGGTTTGTTCATCAGCTAGACGCAAAATTAATTTCTTGTGAGTATTCCCCAGATAATGCGAAGGAAGTGTAATATACCTGATACACTTGCAGTCTGTCACTGGCTTCTTGTGGGGAAATGCCATCCACCATCGGGCCACCCTGAAATGAACACAACAAACACTGGTCACAAAAATGGTGATGAACTAAAAGACTATACCTCGCCATGGGAAATGTTCCATGCCTCAGCTTCCCTACCAGGGAAGGCACGATTAAGCTGTACAAGAGCAAAGTGAGGCTGCTTCCCAGTCCATCAATGCATTACATTCTAGACTTCATTCGAGACCTCAAACTATTACATTCTATACTCCACTAAGGGCAGTCAGTGTTAAACTTTGAATAGTTGACATACCATATCGTAATCATCAAAGAAGTTTTGTGTGGTGCTGGAAAATGTCTCAACAGACTCCAGTAGATCAGCTTTGAACTCAGGCTGAATCTTGACCAACGTGGTCTGAGTCTTACCCTGCAACAAACAAACAAACAATACACAGTAATCCTACATCTTGGTGATGACCCGCACCACACATTAACAACCATATATCTTTAATCCGATATAGCCAAGCATAAACAAATCTGCAACTTCCTTCATAATAAACACTAAGCATGTGCAAGATCAGTGAACTTCCAATTTTCAGCAACCTTCCAACTTTGTTTCAAAATCCCAAATTGGTGGTTATATCAAAATAATAGTAGTGCACAGTTGAAACTCGTTAATACGAGCACGGTTAAGTTGAGATTCTGGTTTAGACTAGCATATTTCGCCAGTCCCAACCAAAGTGTGGATATATTACTATGAGGGGAAAAAATGCTTAATACGAGCTTGGGTGATACGAGATGACGGTTAAGACGAGCACTTTTTGCAGTCTGGTAAGTGCAAATCTATGATTAAACTTGAACATGATTTAACTTTTTAACGCAAATTCATTACAATTTCAACAAGAGCATGTGGCCTATGCATAAGCTACATAAACGTTCCATGATGCATGTCAGCGAGTGCGCGAAAAATACTTGTCGCTTAAGACGAGGTGTCTGATAATACGAGATAATGTCATAAGTCCCAAGGACCTTGTACATGTATTAACGAGAGTCGACTGTAGTTACAACCAGTTTATGTTATTCTGCAACAATAGTCCATATCAAGAAGTGCAAGAAACCACCCATCTATAAAGTCAAAGAGAACTGTTGTAAGATTGATACTGCTTCAATGTCTGGTATGTCTGTGATATGTACTTACAGCTTGCAGGATGAGTTTCTGGTAGGAGTATCTGAGCGTGTCCACTCGGTCAGCTTCCTCTTTGGCAACAGTCACTTGGAACTTCTGCAACATGTTGTACGCTTCCTGGAACACGAAACCACAACAAACCCGATGTGCTCAGTAATTTCTTTTTGTTTTTAAGATTTGCAAATTAGAACAGCAGACACATCATCAACAAAAATGGTTAACGAGCTTAAAAGGCAGGACGCTTCATAAAGAGTGGATCAAATGTTTAAATCCTGCACTCAAGAAGGTAAGAGTAAAAAACCCAGTGCGACACCAAGTCAGATTTTATTACCGGAAATGTCTTGTTGGGCACACCACTAAGATGGTGAAAGTGGAACTAGAAGGGCTAGTATGAAATAAAAAACCTTTTTTTTTTTTCAATTTTAATGAGACTGTGATTGTTTAAATGTCAATGATACACCAATCCATTGGCACAACCAAGTGGAGTGTCATGGCCTAGCGGTTAAGAGCACCGGACTCATGCTCTGGTGTTTCTGA
Source organism: Patiria miniata (assembly GCF_015706575.1). Taxonomy (NCBI): domain Eukaryota; kingdom Metazoa; phylum Echinodermata; class Asteroidea; order Valvatida; family Asterinidae; genus Patiria; species Patiria miniata. The sequence continues at coordinate 15,635,610 of NW_024037068.1, forward strand.
GGCAACAGTGGCGTGGGTTCGAGCCCGGGCCCGGACACTTGTGCCCTTAAGCAAGGCACTTAACCATTATTGCTTCGTCCTTCCGATGGGACGTTAAGCCGGAGGTCCCGTGTGTTGTATAAGGCCTAACACACGTAAAAGAACCCAGTAACACTTATCGCCAAGAGAAGGGGTTTGCCCCGGTGTTTCTGGCCTCCTAGTTATATTCCTTTGTGGAAGTTCTTAGGAGAAGAACCAACCAAGTACCAAGTAAGTAAGTACAACCCACCATACACTTTGGCAGTAATATTGCATGTTCCAGATAGATGCATCATAGTCAAATGTACGCGTCAGACCTACGTCAGACATGGCTCACGACTATGTTTGGTCAAAACATCATAGGGCAGGGCTTAATGCATTAGACAATTGCTAACATAGCCTCAAATTTCACCACATCGGCCGTTGTTCTCACCTCTATGGGGCCCAGCGTCATATCAATCCGTATATCGTTCTGTCTGAGGTCCTCCAATGCACCCATGGCATTCCTGACATCATCCAGGTCCTTGATAGGCCGGGCCAGACGCTTGGAATACTCAGCCACAAAGTCGGAGATGTCGTCCATCTTCTTGCGGTATTCCTGGTTCAGGGACTTGCCCAGGAGCATCTTCCAGGCCTGGGCTTCTATGGTCAGCGCTAGCTTGATTGGATCTGAAACAAAACAAAATACATGGTACAGGAAATATACAAACTGAACAAACATTTGGGTTTCCCCTTCAGTGAAGTAATCAAATAAGCACCATATACTCAGTGCTGTCCCAGAACTGTCCCACAAAAATTGTCCAAAAGCACTTGTACTAAATTGTATTACATTGTATTTACTCCTCCTTGAATCAATAAAACCATAGCGTGATTGGGCAGTTTGGGGCGGTATGAGGAGTAACAGCCAGGGCAGTTTGGGGAGGTACAAGGGCTAAGGGGTTAACAAGCTTTCTTGGGTTGGCCTTAAGACCATAACCGTCTGGTTACTGGTGCAGATGAATCATGGTATTTTTACTATGCTATTATGGCACTTTGATTACTTTCATAGTTTCATTGTGCAAGCTATTTCTGTCATATTTGCCCAATTAAAGCACAGACCCTTTATAGCTGTGTGTGGGCACATAATGCTTATCAATAAGTGTAATAATTTACATTTTCATCACTAAGGATGAAATTATGAGTTGACTTTACAGCCAAGGATGAGTGTTGAAGTCAAGGAACATGTGATGAATCACAAGTCCATCACAACTCCATCACAAGTCCATCACCAGTCCGTACAAGTCCATCACCAGTCCGTACAAGTCCATCACCAGTCCGTACAAGTCCATCACAAGTCCATTACAAGTCCATCACAAGTCCATTACAAGTCCATCACAAGTCCATTACAAGTCCATCACAAGTCCATCACAAGTCCATCACAAGTCAATCACAAGTCCATTACAAGTCCATCACAAGTCCATTACAAGTCCATCACAAGTCCATTACAAGTCCATCACAAGTCCATCACAAGTCCATTACAAGTCCATCACAAGTCCATTACAAGTCCATCACAAGTCCATCACAAGTCCATTACAAGTCCATCACAAGTCCATTACAAGTCCATTACAAGTAGGGCTCGCGCACTCGCTGTTTGCTGCCGGTGATCACTTTGTGTACAAAACGAATGCGCGCAACATACACATGCCCGGTGATTTTGTTTCAAAAAGTCGGATGTTTTCATTCCCCATTTATAAGTTAAAATTGTGAAATATTCCTCGTAATTTATAAAGATAGTTCAATGATGTAATAAACTTACATATTTTCCCATTGTGATTGTGATTTGAGTCGAAATTACACTGGTTTTTGCTGTTTGAAAAGTCTCATTTTAACTCCGAGTACGAAAAATGCTGCGCGCATGACATGTTACGTTCACGGGCCATGCGGCACGCACAGACCGGTCCATGCGTTCAAGATCCACGGCAAGAATTGTCTGCCCTGGTGACTGTGTTTAACTCGGTTTCGACGGTAGTGTAGCATAGCAGAGGTCAAGAAACCATACGTCAGTCGAAAGCTTATTGAAAATGCCATTCAACCATCCACGTTCCATGATAATCGGCCTATGCGTTGCAAAGTTACGATTCTTTTTGTTTTTCCCAAAACTTTTTCATCACGAAATACATTGAAAATAAAAATGGAACCTTGAAAATTGTAATAAGTGATATCAAAGCTTGAATCGTTTTTTTTTAAACCTTCAAAATATGATCTTATTTTAGAGTTATAGACACATTTGTGTCGCGATGGATTTTCATCATGGCGCCTTCTGTTTGACAGCGCGCGTCGTGTAAGCATCACTGTTTCGTTCCCGGCACGCAATAATGTAAACGCAACAGAAAATTATCACGTGTGAGATCGAGTGCAGCCAAAACATTGTCACGTGATGCGTATTATTGTCGCGTAATGCATATTCTACACTGGTTCCCTTCATGGCCCTCACGGTCAGAATATATTAGTGGATACCAGTGTAAGTCCTTCGTTTTCGGAAACCGTCCAGACTCCATCGCACGTGGTGTAAACGAAAAGGAAGTCGGAGTGTTTTTGCTACCGCAGTACCGGCGATCATTTCACTTTTTGCCCACATCGTAGTTCCTCGATCTTAATAATCGATCTCTGCTTGTATCTCAGGTAGCATATCTAATAACTTTGTGGCCGTTTTTGAGAGTGAAATTTGATGTTTTTAAAGTTTGTTGGGTGGCTATAGCATGTACGATTTTTGTGTACAAATGTGATGGGCACGGGCACTGACATGACTGATGTAACGTTAGGCCATTGGATTTACGCAGGGAAATCATTACGCTCGGCGCATACTTTTTTTTACTAAATTACTAGGCTTATGAGATTTGCACCAAAATGGGATAAAATAACCCAAATATGAGAGAAACTTCGTTTTATAACCTAAATGGGATACCCAAGTTTTATATCTTTGTTTAAATTTTTGTCAAATTTGGGGATTTTGGGCATTGAGAATTGGACGTTTACGCATGCCAGACTGAAATTTCTCCATTTTGGCCAAAAATTAGCAAAAAAAGTAGATTTTTTTTTTAGATTTTAATTTTTTTTTGTGGTCTTTTTGGGTCCACATGCTGTATCTACACACAATCCTTGTGTAATCCAAATTTGGTGAAAATATGTTCTAGTGAATGGAAGTTTTGTTACTTTTAGTGCTTTTTGGGTAGGACTTAGTCATTTTTCAACCTTGCCGTTCATGATTTTTAGTGTAAAAGTACATTTTTAACATCCATTTTATTGCATATCATGTTTTTTATCAACTCAAAACCAACTGAAACCAATAGTAGTTGTGATAAACAATGGACAAAAACAAGTTAAAGTTTACCAAAGTGCTTATTAACACCATAACAAATGTTCAAATATGCCTTTTTATTCAATTTCACAAAAAAATCACCATTTTCGTACACATTTGCTATACAAAATAACGTCATTTGATCGACATATATTTGGCCATAACTTTGGATTGCATGGGTCAATTTTTGCAATTTTACCATCATTTGTTTTCTTTTTGGGTGGGCTTTACAATGAAAGCAATCTCTGAAACAAATACAACCATTTAAAAAAAAGTTCACTAGCCCTATTACAAGTCCATCACAAGTCCATCACAAGTCCATCACAAGTCCATTACAAGTCCATCACAGGTCCATCACAGGTCCATCACAAGTCCATCACAAGTCCATCACAAGTCAATCACAAGTCCATTACAAGTCCACCACAAGTCCATCACAAGTCCATCACAGGTCCATCACAAGTCCATCACAAGTCCATCACAAGTCCAACACAAGTCCATCACAAGTCCATCACAAGTCCATCACAAGTCATCCAGTCCCAAGTCAACTCACAAGCTATATAGACTGTGAAAATGGCGTTCCATTGCTGTTCTTTATTCACGGTTACCTGTGATTTACTTGTGCCTGGACTTGTGATGTGCTAATGATACATTACAAGTCCCCTGTGATGTGCTTATGATACATCTGATACATCACAAGTACCCTTGTGATGTGCTTATGATCTATCACAAGTCCACTTGAGATGTGCTTCTGGTCCATTCCCCTTGTGATGTGCTTATGATCCATTCCCCTTGTGATGTGCTTATGATCCATCACAAGTCCCCTTGTGATATGTTTATGATCCATCACAAGTTTCCTTGTGATGTGCTTATGATCCATTCCCCTTGTGATGTGCTTATGATCCATTCCCCTTGTGATGTGCTTATGATCCATTCCGCTTGTGATGTGCTTATGATCTATCACAAGTCCACTTGTGAGGTGCTTCTGGTCCATTCCCCTTGTGATGTGCTTATGATCCGTTCCCCTTGTGATGTGCTTATGATCCATTCCCCTTGTGATGTGCTTATGATCCATCACAAATACCTCTACTATGAGACTGCTGAGGGTTAATACTGACCTGTGAAGAGCTGAATGGCATCCACCTGTACGGATGGCTCCAGTTCCTCAATCTGTCTCTCTAGTCTTTGATAACGAAGTATCTCTGCCTTCCACTCTGACAGGATGGGCTGTGTCTCAATGAAGGCCTGCAATCATAAAAACACACAGCATATGACATAACACCTCACCCACAGATTCTGTATCTTGATTGGTTCCATTTCCCTCGGCTATATACACCTTGGAAAAACAGAACGCTCCATGGATCACCTGAGGAGGCTAGTTTTACCTCACCAATTAAAGAAGTCAATATTTGTATGCTATGAGCTCAGTGCGCCAACGAAAGAGGGTGCCCTTTTACCTAGCAACGACGTCCCATGGGTGGGGCATTTAGCTGGTTGACGCGCACCGTTCCTTGTACTTTGTGTGTGACGCACGTACATCAGGGGATTTGTACTATGTACACGCAGTGGTACAGCCGCGCGTCGCGGCAAAATTGCAGTCAGGCAAGATGGCGTCGTTCGCGGTCACCCCCAACTGTACTCTGTTTGCCAGTGAGAGGGTACTTGTGAACGGAGCGGATAGCCTGTGAGTCTGTATAATTTTGGACATGAAAAACAATCCAAACAAACATCTAAGGTTGATGAAAGGGCCTAATAAGCAGTCTGGAAAGTAGCATTCCAACTGTAAACAATGAGTTGTTTTATTTAGCATCTTGAACTATATAGGGCTCCGTGCACAAGTAGCCCCTCAACGGTAAGAAAGGGGAGACCGCTGGCAGAGACATTTGAACGCATTGACGACACCTGATGCTCACGCAATGACGCGATGGCTTTGCGCACATACAGAATAAACTTAGTTGTGCGTACTTCACGTTAAACACACCAACCAGTAAGAACGAGTACCCACCCACCCAATGGTATCCGGTTCATAAGTAAAACGTCAAACACGGGCGCGCACCACTGATAACTAGCGCCCATTGGATAAACACTTGTGGTGCGTTAACTTCCGGTTCCATTCGTGCTATGCTACACCGTGTGAAGTACGCATGATTGAATCAAGATGACGTCACACTAACGAAACGGATAGGTAGAGTTATGGGAGAGACAATGGGAGAGACATTTAAACGCACTGACAACTCCTTATGCTCATGAGAAGACACTATGGCTTTGCGCATATACAAAATAAAATTAGTCTTTTGTACTTCATGCTATATATGGGCTATATATGGGCTCTCTGTGTTGGCACACAGAGCTCATCGATTTTAGCATTAACCACTCTCATCCTGACCTTGACTACTTCGTTTCTATCCTCCTCCCACAGATACTGGAAGTGACTGAACATCTTGAGTGCGTCGTGTATCTTGGGCCTGGTGTGGCTGATAGCATTGCTCAGCATCATCTGTAGCTTCAAGATGTCCTTGTGCTCCGCGATGCTCTTGTAGTAGTTCTTGAGTTGCTGAGGCGGTATGGCCTCCATCTTGATCACTGGTTTGTTCAACACAACGAAAATGTGAATAAATAGAGTGTGAACCTGCGAGATTTTACAAGAATACAGTGGAACATCCTATTTTTTGCATTTATTTTGTCTGCAATAAATGGGTACTTCAAAAGAATAGAGAGCTTTTCAATTTTCAACATATTTGAAAATATTGCGAATTGATGACTACTATAAAATTAAATATGTTGACTTCAACTTCTGTTCAACCGATCACGTAGATGACAATAAGCCTCTGTACTGATGACGTCACACTTTGTTTACATGTGTGCTTTCCTATGGTGCTCAGTGGACCGTGGGCCCCCACTGGCTCCATAGGAAAGTGCACATGTAAACAAAGTGTGACGTCATTACAGAGGCTTATTAGGTAAATTCAAACACGGGGTCGGACTAGACTTATCGGTGTTTGTTCCCAAACGTTTACATAAACCGTTAACATGGACTGGCGAGACTTACATATTGTGACGAGTGTTGACAGCAGCTATGTCACTACCAGTGTTCATTTATTTAATACATTTCTTTACCCAGGTTAGGCCCAAACAGTTAAAAATGGTTTCCAATCGGGCCCTATACATACAATGTTACAAATTACAAGATTGAGTTAAAGCAAAATAAAATTCAAATGGAAAAAGTACATTGGTGGAACCGACTTACAACACTGATTCTTACAAGTACTTTGGAAATATTTAGACAATGGAAAGCTATATGTAATTTAGTGCATTTCAAACATACAGGTATACGACATTAATTGCTGACTATGGGATGGGCAAAAACCCAGAGGAAAACATGGGAAAAAACACCGATCCTGCTCCAAATTACCGCAGCCAACGGTGTTGTAGTATACAAATAGTGAGTTGCTCAGAGTGGAATGAGAGGAATATTATCGCAAGGTATATAAAATCTGTACTTTTTATTTCACGAGGCGAAGCCGGGTGAAATGGAAAAGTCCAGATTTTACCGAGCGATAATATTCCTCTCATTTTACAATTTAAAGCCATTCAATATTTGCTTTATATAACTGACATATAGATCCTTGTCATTTGATTCACAGATAAAATGAACTTCTATTTCAATACAAAATTGGTGAGAAATGTATTTCTCTCTTCCAAACCACCCTTTCACGAAATATTTGAACCCATGCAACTCTGTAACCACTGGCTATTGGGAACAATAAGCGCTACACCCAACGCTCAACGCGCACACCAGCATGCATTTGCACACAAATACCGCGCCATGGAACAAGGATGATCCTAACTGTTGAAAAGTAAATCCCATTCACCATTGGCGAATGGGACTTTTTGAGCCCCGGCGTGAATGGGAGCAATAACGAATGCCATGTGATTTGAGTTCTACCAATGAAATGACAATGATCTGTATGTCGGTTATAAAATAGAGTCCATCACAAGTTCGATAACAGGGAATGCCTCATTCACTATTCATTTGAATAGCTTGTGGCTTGACTAGGGACTGCATGACTTGTGATGGACTTGCAGGGATTGGTGAGGACTTATGATTGACTGTAACACTGGTCACTATGAGCTCATGAACCAGTGACAAAGCCGAAGTTCTAGAAACTGCCTGAGCCCTTCAGAAGAACCGACAAGCGCTTACCTGATGCAATCACTTTGCCTTTACACACATCAATATGAGAGGGCTGGAAGTGACTGGACTTAGGAGAGTTCATGACCAGGAAGCGTTTCTGTCCCCACTGAGCCACGCCACGACTGACCTCCAAGACGCAGATGGTGGCTTTGTTTAAGGCTTGTTGGATGTCATCAAGGCTAGGCTTGATCACCTGATAGCATCATGTGACAGACCAGAGATAATTCAAATGCCCACGTTATGTTAGGATAGCTTTAATTTGCTGTTTGTTTACATTCACATACTGTCACTGTCACCAAAGTATGAAGCCCGGGAAGGGACAGGGTGGAATTTTTTTTGGTAATTTACTAATTCGTTCGCACGAATTGCTAACTCGTTCCCACGAATTACTAATTCGTTCGCACGAATTGCTAACTCGTTCGCACGAATTGCTATTTCGTTCGCACAAATTGCTATTTCGTTCCCACAAATTGTTGTTTCGTTCCCACGAATTGCTTAATCGTTCGCACGAATTGCTATTTCGTTCCCACGATTTCCTAATTCGTGGGAACGAATTGCTAACTCGTGGATCCGGGAACGCGTCAGTATTTCGTGGGAACGAGTTGGTAATTCGTGGGAACGAATTAGCAATTCGTGGGAACGAATTAGCAATTCGTGCGAACGAAATAGCAATTCGTGCGAACGAAATAGCAATTCATGCGAACGAAATAGCAATTCGTGTGAACAAGTTAGCAATTCGTGCGAACAAATTAGCAATTCGTGCGAACGAATTAGCAATTCGAGCAAACGAATTAGTAATTCGTGGGAACGAATTAGCAAATTACAAAAACAAATTCCACCCTGTCCCTTCCCGGGCTTCATACCAAAGCAACGTAAAATGCAGTTTTCTACTTTCTTCTACTTTGCATCATTTTGGAATGCCTTACACCAACCGGCATCCGGTTTCTCCGCTACTTATAATCAGTCTCAGTTCAAATGCAACATCTTTCTACACTGAGAATGTTGTGCTCCCTCCTTTTTCACATGTGTAGCCCACATCTCAAATGGGATTTTCCAGGGCCTTGAGATGACAACGTTTATGAAATAAAATAGTACACTTCATGATCAACATCATTACTTCTACCACAGACAAAACCCGTTCCCTGCAGCAGAACCACCAGGCGCTACAATTGCTCATCAGGTACCCTAACTCTAAAGAAGGATCTGCACACACATTTTCCAAACCGAGCCTGCACAGCCATGTTTTCAGCCCCATACAGTGCCTCTACAAGTGCACTTACAAGAGGTTCCATAAAGGAAAGTGAGCTTTTACGGTGTACATACCACATTAGGAATCTCCAGGGCTACACTGACTTGGAAGAATGGTGATCTCTTGCCAACACGTTTGGCACCAAAGGCGAGTCCACCTCCTCCAATGGGCCTGCAACAAGAGTGAACATCACCAAACAGCAATAAGTATACACTGTATGTCAAATCCCATTGCTAAATTGAGGTTTCAATTTGTTTATATACTTGTACATTGCTGACCTGTCGTTGTCGTAGTTGTATCAGTCATATTTGTTTGTTCCCGTCCGTTGTAAGTTAATTAAGAGTATTTCGTGTTTAATTTTCTTTTCAATGGTGCATGTGCATTGAAACTGGTCATTCATATTCCGATGTACGGGTCAGATTACGATTAATTATTTTCTTGCACTCGTTTACTCGCACACTTGTTTTCTACTTTTGTTGTACAATTGTTTTCTTCCAAAACTAAACAAACCAACAAATTAACAAAAACAAAATCTCATTATCCGGCTCAATGCACACGCATGCTCAGGTGCCCATTTCTTACTAGCTCTGCTTCTTTATGGGTCCCTCCACTGTATCTTTCATACTTATTGTTTGCTTAGCTTCAACTTTATTCAAAGTGTTTTTCTGCTGTTCTCTATAAGATTGTCATTGTCATTGTCACTGATATTTTTTTGGTACTGTGGAAATAAACTGAACTGAACTGAACTGAAAATAAAACCACATTTGCATGGAATGAAAATTCAAAAAGCTAAGTTTTAATGCCACATACATGTTCCCCCATCAAAGTCCAAGAGGAGACTTTCCTGAGAATTACTACCAATTTCATAGCATTAAATCTGTTTAACTGGTACCTCTATATATATTCAGACACTTTTACGCTACATTCATAAATACCTGAGACAGTTTACGCGGCCGGTCTTACACGGATGATCAAGACATGGCTGGCAGGTCTTAAACACTTTTCCAGTGTCACATGAAATTTGGACTCCAATAAAATCCAGTGCCTTTTACCGTTTCACAAACCTCACGTAGGCATGCGCAATACTACTATGAGTCAGTATTTCATAGTCCTAAATTCACAATGCACTCACCACAGCTGCATCTGCGCGTTATCGCGCAGTACGCGCACCCCAATCTCCATTAAAGGAATTGTTTACGTCTTACTCCCGAGCTCGACACTCCATTATATAGCTAGAGTGGTGTTTTGAAAAACAGAAAGTACAATTGTTGAACGAAATCTGGTCAAACTGTCTTAAATGCGTTGGAAAGCATTCCAGACTCTCTCTCTCTTCCGGTGAAGTACAGTCCACCATCTGGTGTATTACATACTACTCCAACCAGTCTTAAACATATGTTTAACACCTCCCAAGCACACATTTATTCCCTTGATAAACTTGGGGAAGGAGATATGTTATGGCTGTATCCCTGTTAACTGTGGCTTGTGATTTGACTTGTGACTGACCAGAGTCGTAAAAGTGTCAGTCATAAGTCAACACTAGTCCATCACAACTAATCCCCTCTCCAGCTAAATAACAAGCTATTCAAATAATCTATAACAAAAGCACTCATACTGGAATTTGTATCGTATCCTTGTGGAGACATTCCTTTGTTCTTGTGTACTAGAGTTTTTGAGTTTAAAAGTGTAGTTTAAAAATACTGTTATGTTCACCAGAATTAATTTCCTTTGCTGAAATTTGGACTTAATATCCCTTTTCTAAAACTCTTCTATTTGCGACGGATCAACATACCTTGAAAATTCCTAGTTTTGAGTAAAATCCTTATATCTATTTTGTGAAAACCTTGTGGAGACGTATTCATCTATAGAAATTGCCCTGTGGAGACGTATACGATCTTTTGTTCTCTATTGTACACACGTCTCCAGAGGGTACGGTGTATCAGATCAATAGCTTTGTTATTGTGCATATCCCCTGTTTCTTGTGAACTAGCTTGTGATTAGCTGACTTAAGATTGTTCAAACACAACTCTGCGATTAAATCAATTGCAAGTTCAGACAACTAATCTTAATAATGATAACAACTTGTCTACTCACGTTGAGAAGAAGACCCTCCTCTTGATGTTATCCAGCGACTGGCGAGTGGCTTTGAGCAATGCTTCCAGCAGTCGCTGACTGAAGTGCAAGATGAGTTCTTGGCATTCCTCCTGTAACTGTGCCTCTTCCTCTAGACTCTCTGTGCTGGCGATGCTGAACTCAGACTCACGCTGGGTGTCATCATCTTCCTTTGGTTCCTCGCTCTTCTCCTCTGCGGGAAAAGAATGCATTACACTCCCAAGATAAACGCTACCGGTACTTGGTCATTCTATAAATTCAGGGTACTATTTTAGTGTGACATATCGTACTTAGTGTCCCTGTTTGAAAATGACTTCTAACAATTTGTACTATTTGTGGGGTTGGTAGTTTGCTATTCATAATCACTCTTGGAGGATGACTGCATTAAGGAGTTCATCAGCATTATAAAATCATAGATGTCTTCTATGTAAATAGAAAAGTGGATCCCAATTTATGGAATGACCCTACTTTTAGTGTATAATTTTGCTTCTCATTTAGACTCATGCAGTGTACAGGGCAAGTAAAAAAAAAAACGAAACCCAAATGTCGGAACCATTGATTTAGTGAAGTTCTGCATGTAGCACTTCCAAAATCTAGGATATGAAAGCCCAATTCATAAGCTTTCTTTTAGTACAAGAATCATTCAATCACTCATGTACTTTTCAAGTTACGGAGCATTTTGCCAGCTATTATAGTGCACAACACAGGTGATGTAAGCACAGGTAAAATACTCCCACCAATACAGTGGAGCGCCGCTAAAACGGACATCGTGGGATCAACAGAAAGTGTTCGTAATAATGATCGTTCGGTATAGTGATTTTGAACCACCGGTACCCTCTGTTGACCGATAGTGAACCGGTATTTGTCACATCCCGCGGCCGCACGAGGAGTCGGAAACTTGAGCAATGGGTGGTTTTCCCTTTTATTCCTTGGGGAAATAATAGGTATCACTCTTCAACATTCAAACACAATGTAGGTAACTATGGGTCGTTTGATGTTCGGGAATTAAAAGTGGCCCAAATAGTGATAAATACATGTACAACCGGTACATTTTTTGTTAATCTGTTGACTTTTTTCAACAACAATGTTCAGTACATTTTAATTTGTACATTAGCTCTTTCGCTACGGCGAGCCGCTAACAGCGGCACACACAAATTGTACAGGTCGTACGGCAAGCCGCTGGCAGCGGCTCGGTGATGTCGCTGTGAATAAACAGGGTATCCCCATGACGTGTGCCATATCTACATAATTTATATCGTATAACCTCTGACCTTAGTTTGAGCCACTGCCAGCGGCTCTCCGTCTGGCCGGGGTGCGCTGCAGGTTATTGTGAGCAGTTTGTTTAATACGGAGATACATTTAAAGATGGCGGCGCCCACATCGACGCTCGGCGGAATTTCAAGCGATTTATTACGTCCAAACGGGACAAACTAGGTAAATTAAATTCCGTAGCGAAAGAGTTAATACCGGGAGCCAAGGATGATGTTCGGTATAGCGGTGTTCGGTATAGCGGCGTTCCACTGTACTGGGATGCTGAGTGTACATGTACACTGATCATGTGCTTTTATTGGTCCGTAGACTTACCCAGAACCCAAAATATATGTAGAAGACTTTACTGGCATGGGCAAAGATCAGGAGGGGGGGGGGGGATGGCGGTTCAGGATCAAGGAGAATGTTTCCCTGATTTTTTTTTACCAGGAGGAGATGGACTGTAGGATCATTCCCCGCCCCTACCCCCACCCCCAACCCCCAATTAGAAAATGTTACTGAGGTAGCATCGTGCTCACATGCAAAATATGCTATCTCAATAGTGTTGCCAAATAGTATGTGCTTGATTGCTTGATAGGACATGGGAGTTGTGATAGAGGATAGTTCGTCAGATATTACCGTGGGCAATCTCCTTCCTATCTTAAGAAGTAAATTATTCTTAAAACCTCAGTTAATACCCGTAGCTTCCTCGGAGGAAGTCATTACATTACAGCCACTCTGATGTTATCACAAGCAATCTATTATGATCAAAGGTAAGCCATTAACCGAAAAAAAGAGATCAAGCAATTTCACGGAAGTAATCATCCTTAGGTGCTGGTTTAACTCGGGTTTGCATCCAGCAATTATAATACCTCAAAGTCTCATCACTTAATGACAGTACCACTAGAAGGTACAAAGTACACCTGAAACAGCGTTGTACATACAGTACATAGGCTTTCAAGCAGACACAGGTGAAAAAGTAGGACAACAGTAGGATCAAAATGATCAAAATTTTCAAAAATACACGACAAAAGTAGGACTTTGGAGGGCAAAATCAGGATACAAGTAGGACTTTTGCGGGATTTCAGGAGTCCACAGAATCATAAGCCTCATTTGGCATGTTCTGTACTCACAACACTTGTGCTCCGTACTCAATTAAGTTCTTGGAAGTACAGTTGCGGTTCTCCTGCGCCCAAGACCATCATTGTGTGGTTTACATGACAGTGTGTAACACTGTTATGAAAAGTGTTCAATGAAATTTTATTTTTAGGAGTTGTGAGACAAAAAAAAGAAGGAAAAAGTAGGAATTGCAAGAAAAAAGTCAGATAAGGTAAACAAAAATTGGGAAAAAGTAGGAATACGTGAAAGCCTGCACACAGCTTGTGGCAGTTCCTTGATTTAAAAAAAAAGATAAGTTACCCTTTTTTAGGTGAAGAGGATTGAGTTCAAGACAAAGTCATTATTATTCACCTCAGGAAATTGCAAGGATTTATACGTGACAAAGCAAAGAATTGATGACTTTGGATCTCGTCCCTTCCCCTTCCTTCCTGTTATCCAGCAGTTAATTAAGAAGATTTTAACTCTTACCACTGAACCTTCCAACAGCATAAATCACTTGCAATTCTAATTAATAGTAATATTGTGGTGCTTACATTAAAGTTCAAACCAAAGTCTCAAAGGGTTTCACTAATTATTAAAAGTGTTCATCAGGCCGTGAGACCAGTTTTCTACAGTGAAGCTCAAGATAAGCGCAATCTGGGGCTGATTTCACAAAACTTGTCTTATCTTACGACTCATTTCAGGACCTAAGACGATTCCCTGCTCTAAGATCAATCCTAGCTAAGAACATCTTAGGACCGATTTTACTAAGCATCTTCACCAGTTTGCGCCAGGATTATTTTGACATTGACCGGACCCAGGCGAGGGATTGTTTTTATGAACCTCGATGCCAGACGGGTTCAGGCCGTCATCTGCGGGTAGCACACCCTGACATATCCGGCCTCGCTCGCTGCAAGCGGGTCGCAGACAGATATTTCCGGCCTCACTCGTTGCGTGTTTATCCGTCATCCGTTCCGAATACCGCAACACCTATGTATGAGTGTATACACGTCATCCAACGTGAAGTGGTAAGACGTGACGGAAATACAGATAAGGGAGTTGCTATTTATTGGACGAGGACAAAGTTGTCAATTTGATGGCTGTTGGTAGGAAATACGCAAAAAAGTTGTCCCGTGCATTCCATTGAATTAATACCATTAATCGTGACTGCCGCATCACTCCCCGGGTTCATCACCCCTCTCTGTCAAGAACCGGGAATGTTGTTAGTTAGGCGTAGGCCTACAAAATTGGCAGGTATGGGCCAACAATGGAATTTTGTAAGTTAGAAATAAATTATTATTAAAACTACCTGCATGACAGAAGCCTTTTCATAACTGTTTCTACAGCAGTTTTCCTCCTCTTGAGTTAAAATGAGCTTTGAACTGCCGCAAAAATATACCCATAGGCAAAAACTCGCCTTAATAACGAAAAGACAAATCACTGATTTCGACACAATATACAAATCGATGTACGTAATCATGAGATAAGATGACCTACATTTCGACACGATACAAATCGATGAACGTAATCATGAGTTAGGATGACCTACAGACAGGCGTTTAGTTAAGACGAGTTCAGCGGCATTGCCGAGGGATTTAGGACGTGTTGAATGCATCTTAAGTTTGGTGAAATCAATCCTATGATGAGTCGCGAGTTAGGACAAGTTACTCTTCCTAAGATGCGTCTTACAGTTTCATGAAATCGGCTCCTGGTCTCTACCTTCACAGGTTACCCATTTGTGCTCCTGGGTGGAGGGGGTTATAGTTGTGGCAAAGTGTACTGACTAAGAACACAAACACCAAGTTCCCTGTCAGGGTTCGAACCAACGCAACACTTAGCATGAGTCAGACACCATCAACACTAAACCACGGTGCTCAACACTCCAGTGGTGCACCCAGAATTTGGTTTGGAGGGGGGGGGGCTCAAAAATTTTTTTTTACAAATTTGTTAAAAAGTTGGTTTTTTTTCAAAAAAATTTGCCCAAAACTTTTGGCCGCAGAAAAAAATTGGTTTTTTTTTTCGGGGCGGCCTATTTTGACGTTGGTGGCGCCACTTACACCCCTATTATACTACTCGAACACAGGCCACATTCATATCACCAAGGCCTAATCGTGGGACTAAAAAACAAAAATTCAAAAAAAAAAAAATCAAAAAAAAAATTGACAACCTCTTGGGGGGGGCTCAAGCCCCCCCCCCAGCCCGGCCCCCCCCCCCTCCCCCTTGGGCGCGCCACTGCAACGCTCTTATGCACCCTCTCTTGCCAAGCTGACCAATAGAGACAGCTTGCATTGACATACCTTCCGAGCCATGTTCCTGCTTGTTAGGGGTGTCTCCAGGACGCTGATACCCTGTCACTTTATGGGCTTTCTCCACAAACAGACTGACCAGGTCGGTGACAGCGTCTTCAATCTTGGTGCTCAGCTTGTCCGTGACTTTGGTCTTCTCCTCACAGTGTTTCTGTAAAAAAAAAAAAAAAGGAAGGCGGTTTGAAAAAAAAAGTAACTGCTACAGAGGATCAGAGTTTCTATTACTGATCCACAAAGGGAATACCCTCATTATACTAACATAGAAATAACATACAAGTATAGAAAATATTAAAAAACTGACATGGTAAGTCCAAATGAAAAGCACCAGACTACTATTAGATTTTGATTACCTGGGCAAGTCACAAACAATTTAAGTTATTCAAAAGGATATTGCTAAGTGTCCATTATTTTGCTGAATGTTGGAAACCTAGCCCAAGCAAGGAAGCAAGGCTAATAAGACACGAGAAACCTAAAAAGGATTCCCATAGAAAAGGGTCCCTGAAAGTAAAAATTGCAAAAAGAAAACACATCAGTTACACAAGTCAGATATGTGCTAATTACACATTCCTTCTTCGGCTGTCCATCGGTTTTGATGCTGACTGTGTTGATGAGTTTATCTTCACAAACATATGCCATTTGCTTCAAAGGAATAATGTATAAAACATACATAATGTATAGACAAGGAGACACCCCTCAAGAAGCATCAATTACTTTCACGTCTACACTTAATTAACTGAATTAACTATTATAAGATTGAATTTTTGGGTCGGGGTGATATAAATCAAATTAGGTTTTGCCCTGCACCGACGTTTAAAAACACTGTATACTCAGTGTGTTACCTCCCGAGTGAAAGTTGGAAAAAATCACTCGGAGGAGGTCGTGGGTTCGAGTCCCAACCGAGTGATTTTTTCCAACTTTCACTCGGGAGGTAACACACTGAGTATACAGTGTTTAAACGTCGGTGCAGGGCAAAACCTAATTTGAATGGAATTAACTGTTCCCAGCAAATCAATCATTAACTATGACTTCAGGGCGGCTCCAGCGTGAGCAAAGATTTAAGTACCAGTAGAGTCGTTTATAAAGTAATAATCATTCAGGTAAATGAGGTAACTACATGTAGTTTATGGCCATTTTACTCTTTGAGAACTAAACTGATTACCTCAATTAGACAAAATTATTCACAATGTCATGTTGTCTGCAAACGTTTACAGGCTTTCTGTCTCCGGTCGCACCATTATAGCTTTGTGTCTCCGATAGGCACCATTTCACTTGATATATTGTCTTGCTGTACACAAGCTTGACTGCCAAGTAGTCAAGTCTTAAGATAAAGGGTTCATGAGATGACTATTAGGAAAACATTTTATGCAAGTTTCTATTCCTCTTAAACATGTATGAAAACTACTTCACATTCCGTTTTGGCTATTTTTGAACAGTGCATTATTTAAAATTGTCCATGCTTTTCCGGACAACTTAGGACGCTGTTGCTGTGATGTAGTTTCAGGAAGACATTGTTCAGTTTAGGGTTTTCTGCTCAAATTGTGAACCCAAAAATTATTTGTTGAATACATTTGTGAGAAAAGTTTGCTCATTGGCATACTGCCATGAACTGACACAACGAATCACCAAAGGAAAGAAACTTTACAACAGCAAAATATCCAAAATTCCGGCAACATTTTGTGCTGAAATAGCTGTAACATTGAGATTTCTGCCTGGAATGACATCACACATTTACTCATGAATATGGAAATTTGGCATTAAAACCATAAGCATAAAAACCGAAGAGGCACCAAAATACCCTCGAAAATGGCAAAACGAATATTCAACATAAGGTAAAATTGGATACAAAGGTGCATTTTCAAGAATTGCATTACAAAACAATTACATTGCATGGGCCCTTCATCAATTATGTAGAAATTGAATCAGCAGCTAAATATGTAGTTCCTCGATTGCCTGGTTACAAGCCACAGAATTCCATGTCCAATGATGCGGTTGTCATGCAAACCGTAGCTACCGTAGTCCCTGACTTGCATCCAATAAGAACCCCTCCTTGATCATATACAGCCTTTCAATAATTCACACACCGAATGAAATCATTTACAACTAACAACGTGCACATGCAGGCACTGCAAACAATTATGTAGACTTTGGCGTTGATTGATACAACAACCAGCATTCATTTTATCATTACAAGTCAGTCCAAAATGAGTAATGTTTACTGCATGTACCGTAGCCTGTCTTCAAACAACCCATTAAAACAAATACACTCAACATGATGTGAATGTCATTTTTATCATCATTATTGTTTGGCCTGATGTGTGGAACGAGTAATTGGCAAACGTTCTCAGGTTTGCACTGGAGTGGCCTAGGCAAAAGTTGTTGCTCCGCCAAATGCAATCACAGCGTGTATGAATTAGTTCACCGCATCAGCAAACACGCCTCAATCCCGATGACGCGTGTACACAAGTCTTGAGAGCTTTGCGAGGAAAAACCCATGATAGATGACACAAGCTGCGATCCGTAATAATAAGATCCTAGATTGCTCGTGATTGGAAATATTGCTAATGATAACTGCGAGATCACGCTTGACATACAAGATGCTGAAAAGTGGCTAACGAGGCATCATCCATATAAGTACAAGTATCTGTTGGTTTTGCTCTCGAGCTCTGTGATGATGCCCCCATTAAAGTCAACAACCTTATCAAGTAGTTTCACTGTCTAAAGTACAATCTTGGGCAGCGGCAAGCACAACGGAGACCTCTTTTCGGCACAACTGCAACTCTTGCTGGCAGTCAAATGGCTGCGTGGAACAAAGTGCACGTACAGTTTACCGAGTCCACTTGACTGTTCTGGTTTGATGAGGACAAAATGCACCGGTAGAGGACTTGTGATTGAGTTAACTGTGTGTGTAGCAGTTCTACAAGCAGAGCTGATAGAGTGATGAAACTGGTTTTGCTTCGGCTTTTCCAACCTCCGTAGTGGTTGGCAAAAATTGTTTTCCTTGACAAAGGATGCAACAGGTCTGTCTCATTGTGCCTCTATCTCTACCACATGGGCAACTATCTGCCAGTCCGTTCACTCTGTTGACATTAGATGGATTTGGGGAACGTTGGAATAAAATGATCCTAACTGTGCACGGCAGAAGCTGCTAGTAAGTGGTGATGCCAGTTTTATGTCAGCTATTCCAATGTCTGTTCTGGTTGGCACGCTCTATAGTTTTTCTTGCCCAGTGCTACAATGCTGCCTTGCTACCCTTGCCTCCAGTGAACCTTTTGATCACTAAAGTGTGAATGTTTTTAATCTATGTGCGCCCATCCTTTTAAAGTCACCGCATAAACTGGGCAATGACTTTACTCAGATTTTGTTGCTGTCTAAAATGTCAACTGACGAAAGCCCAGGAAAGTTACATCTGAGGATAGACTATGCCGACTTTCGCCTGACGGGCACTTTGGAATAAAAATAATCAACCAAGGATATCTTTTATGACAACTGCAGTACTGTTTACCTAGCAAAACTGCCATGCTCTCGATCTGCATAGAACGACAGTGGAAATGGAACTCTTTATAATGTGCACTACAGATATCATGAATACGACTCATCAGGATGGAACTGACGTGATTGTGAGCATTATCACTGCCAGTATATGGACCATCACGACACTGCTGATTCTGGTGCTAAACATCATGTGTCTTGCCATCCTCCCAAAAGTCGGCACCATGAATGATGCCACCAAAGTCTTCTTAGCCTTCATGACTATAGGAGACCTTAACTTAGGAGTCTTCATTTACCTCCCAATGATTGGCGTCTCGGTTGCTGGGGGGTCCTGGCCATATGGGGCATTTTGTTACGTTCAGGCATGGATCATAAGGCAGGGTCTTCCAATGAACATGATGTCTGTGCTCCTTGTGACGACCGATCGCTACCTTGCGATAGTTTATCCTTTGCGATACGGAACATGGATGACGGCAAAACGCGCCAAGGTTATGACATGCATTACAGCATTAATAACTCACTTATATGCACTGTTTTCTTTTCTTTCGGAACGGGACCACACAATCTTTAACGAAACCTTGCAGCTATGCGTATTTGGTGTGGATAACTCAGCCACGTATGCTGCCACTTTCACAATGGGTTTGATGTGGTTCCTTTGCAATCTCGTGATGTACTTCAGGATTTTAAAAATTGCGGGCCGGCACGCTGCTCGGATCGCGGCACAGCAAAACCTTGCGTGGGTTAACGAAGCAGCGTCGCCAAACAGGAGATCCTTTACAACAGTCGGCATTATCAATGCCTTACTGTTTGTCTGCTGGGGACCGTTCAGCATCGTCTGCGTGGCAGAGTCAAACGGGAATGCGATACCCTCTGTGCTGGTTACTGTGACAAGGATTCTGTTGGCCACCGTGAGCTGGGTGAATGTTATCGTTTACTACGTCAGAAACAAAGAGTTTAAAAAGGCAGTGCATAATCTGCTAGTCCACACAAAGCAATGCTGTCTGTGTGATAGGAGTTAGTGCTAAGACTTCATTCTAACTACCGTACATAATATCTTCTCATGCATGCAGATATCCCAAACTTTAACCAATAGTGTTATAGTGGCATTATACACATGATGACAACTGCTATCAAAGTAAGTTTTGAAAACAAACAACATGTACTGAGTTGATGTGGGTATGACTTGACTTATGAAGCATTTTATTTAGTAAGAAAATATTGGATTAGCAAGTATCTTAATATCACCGCTGTACCTTAAAGCGCAAAGGATGTGTATGTGTGTGTGTTCAAGAGTTGTCTTCGAAAATTTTGCACATGTGTACATGGCACCAATCAGTGATTTAAAAAGGCCTAAAATCTGTTGACTGCAGGAGTCTTACACACTATTTTACCGGCAATTGAATTTATGCTCTTTGTGTTTTAAAATGGATTTTTTTTTCCCCAAAAGTTGTTGGTAATCTAGAAATATCTCTAATGATTAGTTACTACAATATAAAGACAATCTCATGAAATATCATGAAGCAATTATTTTCAGCGTTTCCTAAGTTACCAGTTTCCCAACAAACTCTTCAAAGATATGTTGCATAGTAACACTGTGGTTGGTCAATATTTAACATCATCAACCGTTTCCACAGTTTCTGTTGAGTGTTTATGTGACTATGACTATTTCAGAGATGGTCATGGACACAAATTTGCTTTTAACCTCCAGGCATTCATCATCTCATAAGCAGATTTGTGTCGTTGGGTAACCACCCTTGAAGACAAAATAATGATTGATGTTATACAAATAGTTTTTTTTCTGTTTTTATGGATATCTGAGATATCATTTGTCAGAGACATTACGGCTACTAATGTCCGACAACTGAAATATTTAAAGAAAAAATGCAAGAACACTCGAACACCATGTCAAATAATTCTTAAATCTTTAAGTATAACTGGAAAGATGTAACTTTTTTTGATTTCTGTTTTTTGGGGTTTTATTTGGCATAATGTTTCAGTTTTTTTGGGACTTCACTGATGCTTTTCAAAAAAGTTTTAACAAAAAAACAATTGGAGCACCGCTAATATAGCGCAGGATAGCTCAGTTGGTAGAGCACCAAAATGGTAATCCGTAGGTCACAGGTTCAAATCCCGCTCCAGTCACTTTTTTTGCTCAACTAAAAAAAATTTAAAAAATAAAAAAAATAAAAAACTGCTTGAAATTACTGTTATCAACTATTTTATATTCATTGTTGTCAAAGTTTGCTTCATTTAGTACAAGAATTTCTTGACTCTGTGTCAAACTTGATCACGGTGTGTGCTTTTTATCCACCCAGGTTATACTTTAATCCCTTTAATGAAATGAATGGCATATATAGGTTAATTGTAAAGCTCACAGCTGAAATGCTGCCTGCCATAATGTCCTTCCTATGCCTTTGCATCTAATAATTCACTTTAGTAGCTGCAAAGCCAGACAAGACGGCGCTGGTCCGTTTTTATGTAATTTGACTCTGTAAACAATTGTGACAACAGTGTAGAAAGACAGGGGACTTGCAGGGGAACAAAAGGAGTTAGATTTGACCCGTGTTTGTTGTAAGTCCAGGGTGCACGAGGAAGGTGGGGGACAGAGACTTATTATTTGTGTCAATTTAATGAAGTCCAGGGGTGGAAAGGTGATTGTCTCTTTACAACAATTGGAGACAGGTTCAGCACGTCTAATGTCATTTCAAATTAAATAAATTGACTTTATTAAATAAATCTACAGGCATCGTGTTTTGGTGTTCCTGATATGTCGTCCTCAAGATGCTCAATACACACAACAGTGGTTAAAGTCTTTTTCTTTACTACAATTTGCGTCAAAAACAAAAAGGCAAAAACTATTCTTGAAAATATTAATACGAGATACGCCCTTCGTAATTTTCATATGAAATATTTTCATGAGCAAATCGTAATCATCATTCACATCCAAATTTGAAACACAGTACATGTATAATGATTTGTACAGTCTCAATACCGAAGCACGTATTCTACAGACTAATCTGGCAGCAGCCATTTTCTGAGGTGGCACCAGGCTAATCAAGTCACGCTCAGGTAGTACGCACGCACTCCGTGCTCAGTCCTTCGACCAATTTAGGTTAACGAAAGACGCGTGTGCCTTGTCTTTAAGAATGTGTGTGGCTGCGCATTTTGTTTGCCGGATTAGTCTAACGTTCTAAACTGTGCTAGAGAAAATCTGCATTCACTAGAATAAAACAGTCGCACAACCGTGAGCCCAATCACTTGGAAATGCTTAAGATGTGTGGCAGAAAGTATTGCTCAGCATATTCTAATGACGAAAAATATCACAAAAAAAACAATTCTCTGAGGTTCTTCTAAACATAAATTCTGCGGAAAGTAATTTCTGTACTTAGTGGATCCATATAAAATTTGCCTCAACGCTTACCTGTGTTTTGGTAGTGAATTCTTCCACGTTCCATGGCTTGTCATTGGGTAGATCACACAGCATTGTATCTCCTATCTCCTCCAGTAGAGAGTCTATCCTGGCCTCTCGTATGTCATTCACCTGTCAATGGATTTAATGCTAGGTGAGTTTGGACAAGAAACCAGGGGTGCGTTCCACTCTAGCAAGCATTGCTAACGTTTGTGATCTTTTTGTGCATGGCCAATGGGAAATCGTTGGCAATGTTTTACATTGTTGCCAGTGGCGTACCCAAGGGATTGGGGGGGGGGGGGGCGCCTTGGGGGGCTTGAGCCCCCCCCCCCCCAAAGGTTGTCAATCTTTTTTTGGGGGGGGGGGTATTTTGTTTAGTCCCACGATTTGACCGTTGTGATATATATCCGGTTCGTTAGTGAAAACGTCATACACACGCGCGCAGCACTGATTACTAGCGCCCCTTGGCTACAAACGCTCAAGCTGCGTTAACTTCCAGTTCCAATCATGCAGAAAGTGCTGGAGGTTACGTCACACTAACGAACCGGATGTAGCCTATTTTTGAGCAGTATAATTGAGGTGTAAATGGCGCCACCAACATCAACATAGTCCGTTCCCCCCCCCAAAAAAAAAAAAAAAAAATTTAACAAAATTATTTTTCATCAGCCAAAAAGTAAAAAATTCAAACTTCTAAATAAATTTGAAAAAACAATTGTGAGGTCCCCCCCCCCAATAAGCCAAATCCTGGGTGCACCACTGTTATTTGCATAAGTCGACCGCAACCATTTTTCCTCTGTTTACTGATGATGGCTCAGCCAAAGATTGAGGATGAGGTGTTTTGAGAGGAGATGTCAAGGCCCAAACATGCAAGGTCTAAGTATGTTTTCAAAAGAGTTGTCATAACGTCAATCACAAATCTTCCAGTCTCAACTCCAGTGCAAAATTATTCAAATAACACATTTTAGTAAATACTGCACTTAAAATGAGTTTTGTGACAATGTTTTACAGGAAGTGTCACAGCAGTGTTACATTGCAGGCCATACGCCACAAACCTAACAACACGTCGTAATTGTTTCATGATTGTTGCTGCAAGTTTTCAGCAGTATTTCTGAATTCCATGCATATAACAGTAGGACAAATAGTGCTTCGTGACCACTGGTTCGTACAAACGGCACAAGTCATTTTACTCTGAAAGTGCACAAACTAATAGGTCTCTCTCAAAGACGGCCATCTCTGTAGGAGAAGTGCAACTGCGTATTTTATGCAATCAAGCTGCATTGCGCAGTGTTGAAAATATTCCAGTGTTGAAAATATTCCAAACATGCACACTTGTTGCTCAAAATGTATTCCAAATACGACGCAGCTGATGCGCGTTATGCAAGTTGACGCTCAAAATGCCGATTGCACGTGGCTGGTCTGTAGGAAATGACGTCATTTGAGAGAGACCTATATCATCAATTAGCGCAAGGCAAACATCAGAAATGTTTTCATGAGTCTCTCCTAACTTTCTCATTGTAACCAAGTGAGGGGGCATTTGCTCAAAGAGTCCACGGCAGACCTTACCTCCTTGATAATCTGATTGAGATCTCTCAGTGCCGACCGGATACTGTCAAAGTAAATCTGCAGATTGAGGGACGTCCAGCACAGCATGGTCAGGCCGGGCATGATGGCAAGGTCCACCTTCTTAGTGTGAGCTGTCATGAGGGGTTGGAAGATGCCTGGGATCTTGGCCCGTACTGCTTCATTCTCATCAAGTAATAGCTGCAAGTACAACAAACCGTACTAAATGATTCTCATGACCAACACAACATAAACAGAAAAACAGAGTTCAGCTTGAAAAAAAAAACATTGTTGGATTACTAAAACAGCAGAAACTACTGATTACAAGCAATCCGATACACAAGAAATGTATAATGGGGCGACCACAGCGTTATGGGGAGGTTTTATATTGTTAGGTAAATTAGGACTGAGTTATGGGGACTTTCTGCTGTCCCCGTAGCGTCTGCGGTCCCCATAGTACCATGGAACAACTCGTGTGTAGTGCCCACAGTTACGGCACATGTGTGTGCTTGCCAGATATATGATCTGAAATGGAAAAAAACCTGTGAAATCCCGAAATTGCAGCACTTATATTCCTGTGCATTCAAACTTTTGAAGAAAATGAAAACTATTTTGGATTTCATGACTCCAGATCCTGTACAATGGATACGGCTGCATTCAAATCACTTGTCTAGGGCTTGCAATGAACACATTCCCCTATGGATGTGATATAAGATAAGTGTGCTACTGCTGGCTGATGGTTGCAGCCATTCAAACAAAGCCTATGCTGTGTGGAAGCT
This sequence comes from Patiria miniata, assembly GCF_015706575.1. Classification (NCBI taxonomy): domain Eukaryota; kingdom Metazoa; phylum Echinodermata; class Asteroidea; order Valvatida; family Asterinidae; genus Patiria; species Patiria miniata. The sequence continues at coordinate 15,660,404 of NW_024037068.1, forward strand.
ATGCTAAGGGCTGTGTGTGAATGGGTTACATGTGTATTCAATGTATATGAGAATTGAATGTCATCTGTGAGTCAAGTGGGACTGAAAATGTCAATTAACGAAAGTGGAGATAGTACTTCGACATGGCTTCACCTTGAGTGTGTTGTAATTCTCCTTGAGTTGTTCCTGACCCAGGCATATAATGTGAGCCGCTTCGGGTATCTCCAGGTCATGCTTGCGCATGCACTCCGATTCACGGATGACCTGGTATAGCATGGGGTCAAAGTTCACCAGGAGTTCCTTGGTCTCTGGGTGCCTGATCAGCAGGGTTGCCTGCAGACCTGGTCCAAAAATTCCAACATATTATACAACACAATCAAGTATTTCACGTAACTATACATGTAAGTTTACAATGCAAGTGCAGGCTGTTTAACGCTTAGGGCCCATCTCAATTCATATCCGGGACGAGTTCCGGACAAGTTGAGGGTAGAACCATTCACTTTGTTAGAAGAAGCTCTGCATTTGCCCCAGACATGGTCCGGGGAAAAGTTCATTAACAACTGCTTGACTCATCAATACTGATAACTTAATTGCGGGAAGATTGCGGGGAAGTTGTTCAGAATCCTGCAACTCCTACCCCAAACAATGTCGGCAACTTGTCTGGAAGTTGTCCCGGATATGAATTGAGACGGACTCAATTACCTGCTTTGACGGTGTCCACCTGTTTCATCCAGGCTCTGTGATAAAGGATCTCAAACTCTATCAGCACGGCTGCTGTGCGGTTGTAGTTGCGAATCACCTTGCGTGCCTCAGGGGTCTTCAATACACTGCCTACTTCCTGCAAGGATAACAAGGCAAAACAAATGGTTAAAGAAGTATAAACAAGGTTATAGAGAGGGTTCTTCTTGCAATATTGTGTGTGTGGTTAAAAGAGCTCATTGGCAAAGACATCTCCAAAAAAGGTAGAGGTCGGTTTATGCTTCATGTAAGTGATCACTAATTTGTGACATAATAACAATAATAACGGATTGTGTACAAAGTACTTCTGATTACGTATAACTGCATCCACGGCCATGCGCCAACATATCTACAGGATCTGATTAACAAATATGAACCTCCACAAAAACTCCGCTCCCACTCACAATCCCTACTCACCTGTTCATCGTCATCTACAAGGACATACGGCCAGCGTGCTTTTTCTACATCGTCATCCACTCTTTGGAACAAACTCCCCCAAAGCATCAAAGACGCACAAAGTCTGGATCAATTCAAATGCCTCCTCAAAACCCATTTGTTCAATTCTGATTAATTTTTGTCCTACTTTTAATTTGTACAGCGCATTGGGACTCCGTGTGTAATGCGCTTAATAAGAACGGTATTATTATTATTATTATAATAAACCACGCTTATAAAGAGAATTTCACACAAGGACCCAATGCGCTGTACAAGAGTCAGTATCACCCTGCGCACTGGGTAAAGGAAACATTCCAAAGACCATCTCAGCTCCCTGGGGAGTATACAGCTCGATGCTGCCATTTCGGTGCAAAGCAGTCACTATAACCATCTCTGCCCTTGCAGGTATTCATTTACTCCTGGGTGGGGAGAAGCAATGAATGACAAAGTGCCTTGCCTAAGGACGCACGCACCATAACACCAGGCTGGACTCGAACCCACAAGCTGCAGAATAACCCACAGATCACGAATTCAATACTTATCCAGACCACAAGGCCACCGCACTCCACATAAAACAACTTACTTGGAGTTAACAAAAGTGAACTCATCGGATGAATTCTTCAGGAGTTTTAGTTTAGTCCATCAATAGTCAATTCACAAGTCAATAACTACTCCGGTCAAAAGTAACAGGATATAAACAGAGACACTGTGACCCAGGTTCAATTCCTGCCTGGGCCAATATGGATTGGGTTTTCAGTCCCTGCCTGATTCCGTGGGTTTACCTCAGAATATTCTCCTGGGTTTTCCCCCTCCTCAAAAACTGTAATTTCTTCACATTGTCTTCTCTTTACTGGGCCCATGGGAGATTCCACATGGGCTACCCGGTTAAAATAAGAATTAAATAAATAAATATGAATAGCTTGTGACTTGACTTGAAACTGAAGGACATGTAAGTGATGTGTGAGGACTTGTGATAACTCAACTACAACACGGAATTTTTCACTGCAAATGTTTGTGGCATAAACTTTGTTTTCTGTTTGCATATTGAATGGATAGTGAATTAAAGGGACACTAGGTCCTGGAACAGCCCAATTGGGCTACAAAACGCGCTTTGAATGAGATGATGATAATCGGAAATAACATTTAAAAGTAGGATATAAACATCCACACAACTATCCTTTCAAAACAGGGCATTTTTGTATTATCCCTGTATTATGCATGCGAGAACAAATTTCGGGGTCCACTTTTGCGACCCCATAAATTCGAGCTGTTTGGATGCTAGTTGTGATTTCATTTGTAAAGTGTTCGCCTTTTGCGGACGTTGAAGAAACCACGTTTTTTTGCATTGGTGATTAGTCACCGAGCGCTGTTCTCGAGACACACAACGTGATATCGTACACTGAGAACGACACGAAAAGCGTATTCGTACTTCGTCATGTCCGATGTAAACAAGTGGGTTTTTTTCGTCTTTTCTTGGGAACGGTAAGACATTAGGTAACCAACCTTTCAACCAGATGTTTGAAATAGGCTATGTAAACAATCCAAAACATAACATTTTCGGGGATTTCTGTTCCTAGTGCCCCTTTAACTTTTGAGGATGAGGAATTTTTGACAATACCTTGAAAGTTTCCATGGGTTCTTGGATGCGTCTGAAGAGCTGTCTAGCCCAGGAGATCTTACCAGCTACAGGCGGCATGTCCCTAGGAATGGGTGGATCATCCTTGTGCTGCATGTACAACTGAGGATGGCAAAATGCAGTCTGAACTCAATTGAACATGGCCAAGGTGCAGTCAAAGACAGACATCTTAATGCATTATCAGGTAACCCCTAGTAAAGCAGCAAGTGAAGTCTGTCACGAGCCCATGTGGCCCGTCAGGCCGATGCTTATCTCCAGCTTTAGTGACATGAAATGACTGAGAATATTTCTATTCCTCCTGGATGCGATGCTAGTCCATCGCAGGTTACTCCTCAGGTAATTAATGCTGGCGGCCATTTAAACTCCTGGTTGGAGAGAGGCAAATCGGGGTGGAGTGGCTTGCCTTTGGACACAACATGGCCAGCAGCTTCGCCTCGAGTAATTATCAGCATCCAGACTCCAACCAGAGTCTTAAACAGAGTGTTTAAAAACCGCCCAAGCACACATTCATTCTATTAGTCAAAGAAAAAAATGACTAGATGTTTCTTTTTTGCATGGTGGGAATTCACATCTAGAGTTGTGCATTTCAAAGTTACGATGTCTGCTTCTTAATTTCAAAGTTAAGATTTCTGCGCTAGTGCTACACCTTACTCTAAATAAACTGTATAAAAGAAGTTATCTCTTCACTGTCGTGCTCAAAGTGAGAAATTGGCTGTTCTGTAGAAATTGGCTGTTAGAGTATTCAATCAACATTTTATATCTTCAAGCCAAGTTGACAAGAGGTGTCTTTTTTGCATGATGGGAATTCACATCAAGAGTTGTGCATTTCAAAGTTACAATGTCTGCTTCTTAATTTCAAAGTTAAGATTTCTGCGCTTGTGCTACACCTTACTCTAAATAAACTGTATAAAAGAAGTTATCTCTTCGCTGTTTGGCTCAAGTGAGAAATTGGCTGTGCTGTTGAAATTGGCTGTTACAGTATTCAATCAACATTTTACATCTTAGAGCCAAGTAATGAACTTACCTTTTTGATGCCTTCCAGCTCAGCGCCATAGTGCTGTAGTATGACTGCGTACTTCTCTTCAATGTGCAGCTGGGGGATTTTCAGATTGTCAAACCTAGATGATAAGGGAGTTATTGATATTACAAAACAAAATGTTATCAAACACACAATTCAGCTCCTCAACTCTCACTTCGACCATATCAATTCGCAGTGAGTTGAACAACTTATCATTGGCTTTTTCACAAAATTTGCAAAAAAGCAAGTTCTTTTTGTTCAGATTTTTTTTTCTTTCTATTTGTCGCCAAACATCCCATAGACTTTGTACACGATTTTTATTTTTTTTTACCTTTAAGCCATATCTCAAGAACGCAACATGCAAAATTCTTTATGTATTTGGTTCGTTAGGTAATAGTGTAACGAAATGGCTTATACAAGTCTACTTGCCTCATTAATTTATTAGATGATGACATTATTCTTTAGATTGCTGAGCATGCGTAGGTAAGCTTCTGATTAGTGCTCAGACCTTATTATAATAATTTGCGTAAATATCATTGGTAAAGTGCATGCAGACAGCTGCGCGAGACTGGTGCAAGTTTATGTTTTGTCTAGCATGCGCCATGCCATGTGAGCGAGCTGCGTTGCATAGCAGACCGAACTAGAGCATTGTAGAGTAGGGAGCGAGTCGCGTGGCAGACGGTCAAGCAACAAGTCCGTACGGAGAACCAGCTGAGAGAATCTGCTGAATTTGACAGCGCAACCGCGGTGTTCATGCGTAATTTGCAGGTACGTTTCTAACAGCTGTACCATAGTGATAGTTGTGTAGGTGAAACAGTGCCGTGTAGTGCTTTTTACATGCCTGTAGGAATCAACTTTTACTTAGAGTGGTCGATTTAATGTGCACTTAGAGTCTGTTAGTAAGAACAGAAAATAGTGTGTAATTTTGAGAGATATAGGGTCAAGTTGTAGGCTAGGTTGTCGACTATATTGTCCGAAGGTCACCGTCAGAAACACGGTGAGAAACTGGACAGGGAGAGAGCCGGCTGTTGCCTTGAATTTCCCTTTACTTTGAGTCGGAATTAGTCAGTAGCATTCCAAAGATATTTGGGTAATTTCAGGGAAGTTGCCCGAGTGCGGAGTGTGGATTGCGATTGCGATTGCGGATTGCGGAGTGCAGAGTGCGGAGTGCGGATTATATAGGCGCCAGTTTATAATTGTATAACTATAATTGAAACCCAATTGTGTAAATAAGATAATTCCCAATATAAGAAGAGAAGGATATTAAATCAGTTCCCATTGAAATTGCCAATAATTCCTTTTGTCTCGTAATTCTTTATTCAGTATGAGTCAAGAGAGTCAACCCATCAACTACCAATCAACGCGGTACATTTCCACCAAAACGAATCCATATCCCTGGGCCTTTGGATTGCTCGTCAATGTTAGAGGACTGAGGCAGAGTTTAGGTTTAGGTTGGAAAACAGATTGCGACAGATAGCTTTCCTCAACTGGTAAAACTTAGACTGGCTCGTTGGAAAACTAATAATTACGCCACAAATGGTGTCAGAAGTGGGATGATTGGAGTTGATTGGGTCAGTGTTGTGGTTGACTAAGTGTTAGTAAAGTTGCTTGTGCAGATCCGCAAGGTTGGGCACTGTTGAAAATTAACAGTGTAGTAAGCAGAACATAAAGACAAAGTTGTTCTGCCGAGTTTGGGGCAGAGATTTCCCGTACCGGCAAGTAAGTCCAAGGTGTAAGGAAGACCCAGCGGACGGTTGCCAGGTTTAGAGACCCTGTAAGAAACAGGAAGGTTTACATTTTGCTGTTTACAAGAGTGCAACAGTATGAGTAAACAGAATCCTTCGAGCATGGAGATGGAGCTGCAGAGGCTTAAGTTGGAAGCCCAGTTCCTGCAGTGGGAGAAAGATCTCATGGCAAGAAAATTAGAGGCTGCCATGAATGATCAGAAGACTTCCACCGATGGAAGTAGAGACACACCCAAGAAGAATGGGCGTGTGAGTAAGCAAGTGGATTTAGAGATTGAATTCAGATTGCCGGGGATGAGTTCTGGCTATGTCTCACAATTTGAGACGAGTAGTCTGGGGGCTACAGGTGGCTCGCCAGAGTTACTTCCCAAGGCTGGGAAGAGAGTGGAGTTTGGGGAAAGCACTCCCCAAGGAGTGGCTGGTTCGAAAGTAGTCCGGCCAAGAAGCACGTTTAGTGCTATAGAGGAGATTGAGTCCTTTCTCTCAGGCTCAGGTGGGGCAGATCAGGTTGCAAAGAGTTGTAGCCCGACCCCGCAAAGTACAGAGAAGTTTTCTCCGGAGATAACCCACAGCAAGCTTTGCAACCCATCCAATGGACGCGGTCAGCAGCAGCTTGGTGGATAAGAAAGACACCCCAACAGCAGGGTCATGGCCCTTGAAGAGGGAGGAGAGAGTAGGTGAAAAAGATGGTAGGACCCGGGAACGGTCAAACCGTGACCCAAATGTCACCCCCGACAGATATACAGGCAAGGTGCTGTGGAAAGGATATTTCCAGCACTTTCAGTCGTGAAGAGAAGTGAATCAGTGGGACGAGGAGCAGGCTGCCGCCTATTTGGTTGCAAGTTTGCAAGGAAACGGCCTAAGATTAATACGGGATGTACCCACTGGCCAAAAGCGCTCATACAGTGAGCTGGTGAAGTTGTTGGACAGGAGGTTTGGTTCAGGTCGCCAAAGTGAGAACTACCTCATTGAGCTGAGGCATCGGCGACAGAAGCCGAAAGAGACCCTTCAGGAGCTGGGTCAAGCCATACAAGAGTCGGTGGTCAAGACGTAACCTGATATTCAGGAGGAATCGCGTGACCGGTTGGCAAAGAATCACTTTCTAGAAGCAGTGGAAAGTCGGTCTGTGCGAGAAGGCATAAACCGGGCTCGTCCAAAGAATTTGGATGAAGCAATCCAGGCAGCTCTAGAAACCGACAACTTTGAGAGTGTCGAGCAGCAGAGAACGCTCGATGGTAAACCCGCCAACATGGCGAGGGCAGTAGACTCAGGAATTGAGCAGAGCATCAGCAAGCTAGAGGGCGAGCTGAATAATATGACATAGTTGTTGACGAAGTTGTCAAAGCAGGTGCAGGGCAAAGAGTATGGAAGTTGGGAAGACCCTCAGAAGAGGAAGAACCCTCGGAGAACCAGCAAGGTGACTTGAGCTGCTTTAGATGCGGCGAGAAAGGCCACTTTGCTAGGGAGTGTAAGAATACCAAGAAAAGTTTCCAGCAACAGGGAAACGGGAACCAGCCACCCGTGGGGTCCGCGGGTGGGCTGGGAACACCAGAGGACCCAAGAAACGGCGGCGGCGTCGTAAAGACTGGCCAGTAGCACAGAAGAGATCAGAGGGTGGCCAAGCTGCCAACCCTGGTCCCTGAGGTGGACTGTTTGTAGAGTGTGAAGTGAGAGGAACCAAGTGTTGATGTTTAATTGACACTGGTTCCACAGACACACTAATTAGTAGTACAGTCTACTATCAGATCCACAAAGAAAAGAGACCAACCTTGGACTCAGGCAAGGTTCAAGTGAGACAGGTTGATGGGAGTCCCCTTGCTGTACTAGGTACTGCTTGGGTGGATGTGCAGGTGGGTAAGACCACGCACACAGTGAAGGCAGTCTTCATCGAGATGAAGTGTCAGGTAATTTTGGGAATGGATTTTCTGTTACTCACAAGGGGTTACTTGGATTTCCAGACTCGAGAGTGGAGAATAAATGGAGAAAGAGTTAGGTGCACCAGCAGTGCCGGAGATCCCTTTGTGGGAAGGGTGGTGGTAACAGAGACCACAGTAATTCCCCCCGGGCACGAGGCTGTGGTGCCGGGCAGGATAGCTCGAAGAGAACAAGGGCTGGAAGGACCAGCTGTAGTAGAACCTCTAGATAGAGGAGGAGATTTGGCCAAGAAAGGTCTTGTGCTGGCCAGATCACTGGTGTAGTCAGGGAACGAGACAGTTCCGTTGCGGGTTTTTAACCCAGGAAAAGGCAAGAGAGTTGCCAGAAAAGGGACAATCGTAGGTCTAGTAACCGCGGTGGAACCTGAGGCAGTCCAGAGTGAAATGGACAAGTCAGAGGAAGTAAGACAGGGCTTGCCAGAGTATTTGCAAGACTTGTATGGGAGGAGTAAAACCAATGTGGAGGTGAGATACCACAATGACATCGAGAAGTGCTTGGTTGATTTCCAAGATGTCTTCTCGAGTGGGGACCATGATATTGAGAGAGACGAGGGATCATAGAACCCTCAGATCGTCCGTGGGCGGCCAATGTTGTCCTGGTGACAAAGAAGGATGGGACGAGGCGGTTCTGTGTAGACTACAGAAAGTTAAATGCCGTCACCATCAAAGATGCGTACCCGGTTCCGCGCATCAATGAAACGTTCGATGCATTGAGAGGGGCCAAGTGGTTTTCGACGCTAGACCCTGCGTCAGGGTATTGGCAGGTTGCACTGGAAAAAGGAGCCAGTCAGAAATCCACATTCGTGGTGAGAAATGGCCTGTACAAGTGGAAGTGCATGCCCTTCGGCTTGTGCAATAAGCCGGCGACTTTCGAGAGACTCATGGAGGACATGGCAGGGTGACAATGGGAGATCCTGCTGGTATACTTAGATGACATAATTGTCTTCGGTGAGACAGAGAAGGAGACAATACAGCATCTGAGAGTAGTGCTGGAAAGATTGAGGCGAGCAGGGCTTAAGTTAAAGCCTAGCAAGTGCCACTTATTCCAGAAATCAGTTGGCTACCTAGGGCACATCGTGTTCGCAGAGGGAGTGGCCACAGATCCATAGAAAAGGAGAGCAGTAGCAGAGTGGCCAGTGCCAAAATGTGTACGGGACGTGAGAAGCTTTTTCGACCTCGCGTCCTACTACAGAAAGTACATTCGAGGCTTTGCGGAGACAGCCAGTCCTCTGCATGCCTTGACTGAAAAGTCGAGGGAGTTTGAATGGAGTGAAGCATGCCAGGGTGAATGTGAAGAGAATAAGAGTAAGCTTCAGACAGCTCCAGTCTTGGCGTACCCTATTCCCGAGGAAGACTTCATCCTAGACACTGATGCTAGCGGGGAAAGCATCGGTGCGGTGTTGTCTCAGCTTAGGGATGGGGAAGAGAATGTTCTTGCTTATGCAAGCAGAAAACTTAGTAAACCGGAGAAAAACTACCCCCGGTACTGCGTGACTAGACGTGAGTTGTTGGCAGTAGTGGTATACTTGAAAGAGTTCAAGCAATACCTTTATGGTAGTTACGATCAGGACTGATCATGCCGCTCTTCGGTGGCTTCTTAATTTTAAGAACCCAGAGGGACAGCTGGCGAGATGGCTGGAGGTCACTTCAGAATATGACATAGAAATTCAGCACCGACCTGGCAAGAAACATGCCAATGCAGATGGATTGTCAAGACGACGGTGTAAGCAGTGTGGCCGAGAGGAGGCCATGGATAAGGGAGAAGCCCCTGGCAGAATGCTTGAGGAGCAACCCACAGAGGAGATGTTGGTGAGGGGTGTAGTAGCCCAGCCAACAATTTCCAGGGATGAGTTGAGAGAGGCTCAACTCAAAGATACGACCATGAGTTGGATCGTGAGAGAAAAAGAGGGCAAAGGTCGCCCTGAGTGGGGGAATGTGTCACACTCTTCCTCCGAGGTGAAGACTTACTGGTCCTACTGGGACCACTTGGCAGTCCAAGAAAGTCTGCTGTACAAGAAGTGGGAATCAGATGATGGCAAATCGATAAGATGGCTATTGGTTTTGCCGAAGGAGATTAGGAAAGAAATCCTAAGAGAGGTACATGGTGAACAAGAGAGCGGCCACCTAGGGACGAGTAAGACACTGGCCAAGATGAAATACAGATATTTCTGGCCAAAAATGTCCGCCGATTGCAGGTCATTTCTGCGGAGTTGCGAGTTATCTGCCAGGAGAAAGGCACCAGTTAAGAAGAGAAAGGCTCCCCTGCAGTAATACCGAGTAGGGGTACCCATGGAAAGGGTCGCCATAGACTTACTCGGGCCCCTGCCCAAAACGGATGGTGGAAACCAGTGGGTTCTGGTTGTGGGAGATTACCACACGAAGTGGATGGAGGCATACCCTCTGCCCGATGCCACTGCCAAGACCGTTGCACTCAAGTTAGTCCAAAAAGAGTTCATATGCCGGTTTGGTGTACCACAAGAGTTGCACTCAGACCAAGGCTCCAATTTTGAGTCAATACTTTTTGGTGAGATGTGCCAAATACTTGGGGTGTCCAAAACCCAAACTACCGCCTAAAATTCCAAGTCGGATGGGATGGTCGAAAGGTTTAAACATTAGTGAACTAACATTGTGGCTATGCTCATTGATCCCAAGAAGAGGCAAAGAGATAGGGATGAGATGCTCCCATATGCCACCTTCGCATATCGGTGCACATAATAATATATAATAAATGGAGCATTTATAAAGCGCTTTTAACAAAGATCAAAGCGCTGTACAAAACTACAAATCTACAAATAAACAAGGCAAAAACAAAAACAAAACAAAAAACTTAATTTAAGAATAACTCAAGGGAACCAGGGGATAATGAAATGTAAAGATAAGGTGAATTGATTTAAAGAAACAGATGTGTTTTGAGCGATTTCTTGAAGGTGATGATTGACGATGCAAGTCGGATGTGTTGAGGGATCTTGTTCCACTCCCTGGGGCCAGCAATCGAGAAAGCTTTATCACCTGTGGTTTTAGTGTTAATAGGAACATGTAATCGGGAAGTGTCTGTTGAAGACCTAAGCCCCGCCCTACCTGATTGATACAAAGAGAGTAAATCGGTCAGGTAGGAAGGAGCCAGACCGTGTTGTGTTTTGTAAACGTATAGAATTAATTTGAAAAGAATACGTGATTCAATCGGCAGCCAATATAATTGATGCAGGAGCGGTAAGGCCTCAGTAGAGCGGCTTACACAGAGAATGAGTCTGGCTGCACGGTTCTGAAGTTTTTGTAACCTGTTTCTGTCTCCTTGACTTATGCCGTATAAAAGAGAATTGCAGTAGTCAAGGCGAGATGTGATTAGCGAACGTACTGCATGGTGACAAGTGTTCTGATCGATGAACTTCCGAATACGATTTATATTGCGTAGATGAAAGTTGACAGATCTGCATATTGTTGTGAAATGTTGTGACATAGACATAGTAGAGTCAAATACTACACCAAGGTTTTTGATGAAAGGTGAAGGTTTGATAGTGGTAGATCCTACTTGAAGTGTCAGGTCAGAGAGAGAATTGATGCTATGGGGAGAAGCGGCAATAAAAAATTCTGCACACCACAAGACTCAACGGGGGAATCCCCCAATATGATGATGATGGGTAGGGAGGTAGCATACCCCATAGACCTTACTACTGGGTGTCCAGATACAGAATATGACACCGAGACAGACTACGCAGCAGAATTGCGTAACAACATGCAAAGAGCGTATGAGAGAGCAAAAGAGTGCCTAGGGAAAAGCGCCCATAGGCAGAAAAGAAGGTATGACCGAAAGGTGACAGAGACAGGTTTTTAAGGAGGGGCAGCTACTTTGGCTCTGCATAACCCTGCCAAGAAGAAAAGCATGTCCCCCAAGCTCCAGTTGCGTTGGGAGGGACCTTGGCAGATAGTTAAGAAGTTGTCAGATGTAACAGTCCGCATTAAGTTGAAACGGGGAGGTAAACCTCGAGTGGTGCATGTAGACAGGCTAAAGCCATATGTTGGCGAGTAAGGGTCTGAGAGAGATAGTTCCAAAGAGAGGGCGTCAGAAAACCCTCCAGTGGAAGAGACAGAAATCTCACAGGGAGAGGCACAAGATGAAGCCATGCCTCAAGATGAGGTGATAGAAAGTACCACAGAAACGGCCACAGGCTGTCAGGACGACAATCATGAGGCCCAGGGTCAGGATGAGTCCAGTAGTCCCGCACAGAACCCAACAAAGCGCTATCACAGAAGGATTCATCGACTGCCTCAACATTACCTCTAAGGCAATAGAAATCATTGTTAGATAGTTAGGGGACTTAAGAAAAAGCCTCCTAAAAAGGGAAAGTTGGTAAAGAAATTCAATTTAATTGATTACCTATTTTCTTTCTTGGTTTGTGTGCACAGGGTACCGACCAAGGGACAAGAGTTAACAATGAAGACACCTAAACCCAGGGTGTTTTAAGTGCAGAGAATGCCAAGCACTGTTCCTGTGGAGGCATATCCAGATGTCCCACGGACCGATTAAATACCTATACTGCAAAGAGTGCAGATATAGAGCGACCTGCAGAGATACCATGCTGAGACACTACTCATGTTTCCACAAAGGGATGTCCTGTCCCTCTCACCATGTCCTATCTCCCCATTGATGGCGCTACCATCGCTCATTAATTTATTAAATGATGACATCATTCTTGTTAAATATATAGATTGCTGAGCATGCGTAGGTAAGCTTTTGATTAGTGCTCAGACCTCATTATAATAATTTGCGTAAATATCATTGGTAAAGTGCATGCAGACAGCAGCGCGAGACTGGTGCAAGTTTATGTTTTGTCTAGCATGCGCCATTCCATGTGAGCGAGCTGCGTTTCATAGCAGACCGAGCTAGAGCGTTCTAGAGTCGGGAGCGAGTCGCGTGGCAGATGGTCAAGCAACAAGTCCGTACGGAGAACCAGCCGAGAGAATCCACTGGATTTGACAGCGCAACCGCGGTGTTCAGGCGTAATTTGCAGGTACGTTTCTAACAGCTGTACCATAGTGATAGTTGTGTAGGTGAAACAGTGCCGTGTAGTGCTTTTTACATGCCTTAGGAATTGACTTTTACTTGGAGTGGTCGATTTAATGTGTACATAGAGTGTGTCAGTAAGAACAGAAAAATTGCGTAATTCTGAGAGATATAGGGTCAAGTTGTAGGCTAGGTTGTCAACTATATTGTCCGAAGGTCACCGTCAGAAACACGGCGAGAAACTGGACAGGGAGAGAGCAGACTGTTGCCTTGAATTTCCCTTTACTTGGAGTCAGAGTTAGTCAGTAGCATTCCAAAGATATTTGGGTAATTTCAGGGAAGTTGCCCGAGTGCGGAGTGCGGATTGCGGATTGCGAGTGCGGATTGCGGAGTGCGGATTGCAGAGTGCGGATTGTGGAGAGCGGAGTGCGGATTGCGGAGTGTGGATTGCGGAGTGCGGATTGCAGAGTGCGGATTGTGGAGAGCGGAGTGCGGATTGCGGAGTGCGGATTGCGGAGTGCGGATTGTGGAGTGCGGATTGTGGAGAGCGGAGTGTGGATTGCGGAGTGCGGATTGCAGAGTGCGGATTGTGGAGAGCGGAGTGCGGATTGCGGAGTGCGGATTGCGGAGTGCGGATTGCAGAGTGCGGATTGTGGAGAGCGGAGTGTGGATTGCGGAGTGCTGATTGCAGAGTGCGGATTGTGGAGAGCGGAGTGCGGATTGCGGAGTGCGGATTGCGGAGTGCGGATTGCAGAGTGCGGATTGTGGAGAGCGGAGTGTGGATTGCGGAGTGCGGATTGCAGAGTGCGGATTGTGGAGAGCGGAGTGCGGATTGCGGAGTGCGGATTGCGGAGTGGGGATTGCGGAGTGCGGATTGTGGAGTGCGGATAGCAGAGTGCGAATTGCGGGGGTTTTTGGAATTATTTTAAGCATTGTGAACAACCTTTAACTGTATTAAACACTCTAAAAAGTGACTGCAAAGGACAAACATAGCATAAACATTTATAAAATGCGAAAAAGCCCTATGTTCTGTTTGAACAGACATAGCTCTAGCTTTTACTACACTTGTTCTTATTAATTATTTCTGGTAATGAAACCAGTGATTCCTCAAAAGTGCCCTTGGCACTGGAGCTCTCAAGCCTGAAGAAACCTGTAAAAAGAAGATGATGATAAGAAATGACAGCTTTAGAAGTGGGAGGAAAATCCCGGAGGAATATTCTGGGGAAAACACACAGAATCATCAGGTAGGGACTGAAAACCCAATCTACAAGTGGCCAGGGCAGGAACCAAAGCAAGGTCACAGCGGTGGAAGGCAAGGAAGGAACCGCTACGCCAACCTGACCCCCTATTGATGTAAGTGTAATTTTAATTCAATTCAATTTAAGCAGAGAATACATGAATAATTAAATGGAATGGTCGAAAAGACGTAAGAAGCGAACGTATAGTTATGGAGGTATCTTCCAGAACCCTTGACTTGTGGCGAGATGCCTTGGACGAACTAACACAGAACCAAAAAACAAGAACAAGTATGCACGGATAGTTGGACCAAGACGGAACTTATAAGCATGTAAACTTACAGAAAAACTAGAAAACTACGTATTGAAAGAAAAAAGACCCAACAATTGCTGGAAAAAACAAATACGAAGCAAGCAACGTAAGATATCGGGAGATGAGAGCTCTTTAATAGGCATGTTTGAATCGACACAAAGATGAGAGTGATTTAATAGATTCGTATGTGTGTGATTAGCCCCATAAATGTGGCCAATTTACTGGACTACCTCCGTAAATATAAAGGCCACACTTCCACCATGTACAAAAACATGTCGAGCTTTGTCAAATTTAGATTTTCACATTTAGGCTTAGTTTGTAGTTAATTTTTGCTTTAGAAGCATACTGACCCTCTTTATAGGCTAATCAGAAAGTGCTGCCTTTTTCAGATGTCTAATTTTTGTGAAATTTCATGTTGAAATTTTGATACGCAAACGTATGTAAACGAATCTGGAAATTTCACGCAAAATTAGACATCTGAAAAAGTGAACGGCTTGATTACCTCTTGAGCAGGATCAAAGCTTGACTTGTAGCGGTGATCCTCTCAAAGCAGCCATCCACAAACTCCTGTAGAGCACACTATACAGGGAGATTCAGACACAAGAAAGCAACATATCAGTCTATCTGCAGCTTTCATCAGACTTCCCAAATTGTTGTAAAAGGTAATGCTGTAATTTTCAGATGTGGATGGAGGGTTTACTACTTTATAGCAAACATTGTTACACTGACCTGTTTAAAGTTTTGAGTTCACAGATGCTTGAAAAATCAAGAAACAAAAGCTGTTCTTGTTGTCTGGTTCCCTGGCCCTAGATTAACCTCAAACAGCACTGGAATAGCCCCTTTATATTAATTTCAATATTTCTCTTTGTATTCTCCTAAAAATTCAACTTTTACCGAGACTATCATTGTATATGTACCTGCAAGTCAAAGACATTCATCTTGAAATCTTCATAGTCGTTGTCAAAGTCCACCTTGCGGTGGTCCAGCACATCGTAAGGCTTCTTCTTGATTCCTGAGTAGATGTTCAGGAACTTGTTGGCCATGGGTTCAATGCCTTCAATGCGAGATGTCGTCAGCACGGAGTAAGTGTCAATGGTGCCTAACATCTCAACGATCTGCAAACAAGAACATATCACCATCACATAACATTCTCCCTTATAGAGAATTTATAGTCAAGCGTTCATTTATAAATTAACTCTCTAGTTCTAAATTTCAGTCATTGTCCCAATCTCTATGTATTTTATTAGCTTGAGCTAAACTACCTGTTTCCAGCACTTCATGAAAACAAATTTTTTTTCCTTGATTTTTACCTGATAAATTTCCAGAATTCCATGACAAATATTTTCACTTGAACAAGGATGCTGGGAGTTTAACATCACTATAAAAATTATGCAGCAAAGCAACTTGCAATACAGGCAACTTGTTGACAAGCGATGACCTCCCTTCTCCCCTTATAGCAATCCTTTCCTCACCACATGCAACAGAGATCTATGCACATACACCAAACTGGTGCAAACCTGTCCCTTCTGGATTACTGTCAAATTGACCTGTCGCGGTAGAATAACCTTAGAATCGTGTCAACGCAGCTTGTGAAATATTGTCCAATTACATGATGTACAAATGGACAAGGAACGCGCAACATCTGAGATTAGCATACACAAATTCCATAGGGTTGTCTAAAGGGTGTGGCTAACTCGCAAACGGCAATAGGTCAATTCTCTTGAGTTTTCCCTTCTTTTTTTCTTTTTTTTCCCCAAATTCCCTGAGTTTCCCCTGACTGGAAAAATAGAAACTCATTTTTACAGTTTTCCCTGATTTCCAGAGAGGCCGAGAACCATGTGGTAGAGCTGCTAATATTTCCTTGTACCTTTTCAATCCTCTTGCAGAAGGCATCAAACTTGCCAAAGATGTACATCTCTGAGAAGTCAAACGGTCTGGCACCCCGTATCTCCTCAATCTTCTTCTTGGTCTTCTGGAAGCCCTTCTGGTACTCCTTGTAGAGTCTGGTAGCTGCGCGCAGCTTGCTGAGCAGCTCCGAGTAGGGCTGGTCCCATATGCGACTCATGCCGTCGTTGGTGATGTAGTTCTTGCACGCTGTCACCATCTGGTTGGTCACCTAGGTCCAAATTTCATAACTGTTACAAGAATTCTTGTACAATATGCTACGGCAAACAAACAAGTTCCAAATACATTTTCATTACTTTGTGAAAAAAAATATTTCAATTCCACTTTAGCCCTTTAGCCTCTGTAGCGTCCCAACCTGCCCTGCCTATTACTCCCTGAAGCCCGAAGCCGCCTGAGTACTTTATGGTTTTATTGATTCTTCAGTGAATGTTATACAATGGACTACAGATGCTAATTGGTTTACAATGTGTCAGCTCTTTAAATTTCGAGCTAATATTTACTTAAAAGTCAGTTATCTAAATTCTATAATGGAAAATTTGCTTTCAATGAGGGTCATGATGGGTGACCAACATTGATATATATTTTATAACTCAATAAATTTTACATACACCAACAAATGTTTGATTCTATATCTTCATTTAAGGCAAACTATTTTTGCCTGATACTTCATCGAAATCCTTAAAAAGTATCAAGTATTTTCTTCAATTGGTACTAACTGATGTAAATTTACTACTTTGGATGAAAATTATGAATACAAGGTATTTATGAATTCTGTAAAGTCATGGTAACATTAACATTAATGCAACTTCCTATTAAGCCATATTTTATGAGGAAAAACTGCAGCATCATTCCTACATGTCCTTAATCAAATTCATGTACATGTATCATGGATTTCATACCTTTATAAACAGAGAAGTCATTCTCTCTGATGTGTTGTAGTATCTGGAGATGCTGTGGATCATACGGATGGCATTGATCAAGCTAGGGATGCAATCCACCATACCAACCTGCACAAAATAATTCAATCACTTGATTCTCAAGCAAACAATTGGTACTGCAGTAAATTGATTCAGCACGAAGTCCCTAGTAAGGGAAGCAAATTTGTTTAAGGAATGGCTACATACACTATACATTGGTCACTCTTCTATATAGATGTGTATCACTGACCCTATTAAAGGCACTTAGAAAAGGGAACATAATTAATATCATTGGGCAGTTCCACAGAATTATAAACCTCAATGCCAAAATTTTAACAGAGTTCAAATGCCACAAATGAAACATATAGGCATATGTCCTTTTGAAACCGCAGTTCCGCATGTTGCAACTGAAAAATTAATAAGGCAAAAAAAAAAAAAATAGTTCTGCTTCCGGTTTCCCTACCTACCCTATTCTGACAGCCCCTACCTTAATTTTTTTATGGGAAAAATGAGGAAAAATCACCTGAAACCATCAATTTCTACCTTTTACCCTTGACTACACGCAGACACCTCCATATGATCGTACACAAAAAAAATTGACCAAAAAAATTATTTCCCTACCTACCTACCCTATTTTCATATGCCATGTAATCGGAAGCAGAATTTCTTCTTTTTTGTGCCTAATTGGGTACATCAAAAAAAGTTGTCTGAGAACGTGGGCCACCATGGTGTTTTGAACCAATTTCTACTACGGCAAAAAACCACTGTAGTAACTAACTGATATGTTTTACCATCCACTTTATTATGCACACTGTGGAATAGTCCAAAATGTATGTCTGACACTGTGTAATTCCACTACTATGCAAACTATGCAAATTAATTAATGGCCAACGACTGGTAATCCTGTCTGTGTTCACTGATTTTAATCCTCTCTACAGGAAATTCATCTCACCTCAAACAAGTGATTGTATTTCATCATGTTAACACAAATAATCTCTCTCAGGTGACTCAGATTGATGAGAAGAGCCTGCCAGTATCATATGGAATTTGGACTCCTCTAAAAATCTGGTCTCCTTTAGTGTGAGGAGTCTAACCTTCACCAGTGACCTGTCACTTTCCTAATTATCGTCACTTAGGCATGAGCAATACCAAGTCTGTATTTTATAGAGTCTAAATTTCACACTACACCGGTAAGGCAAAAAAAAAAATAAGTCGATCTCTGGTCAGCGCGCGCGTCAATTTTAATCATGCGCGTCAATCTTTTTTTTTTCTAAAATGTTTCCGCGGTAGCTCCAACAGCGCCCTCTATTGTCGCACCTCCTCAATTTTTTTATACCAAAGAGCACCAAAGAATGGGAAATTGCACCAAGGCAAATGATCGAGAGCACCAAGGCACATTATGGAGGACAACAATGTACAGGAGGACACCAAAAAAGCAAAATAGTACCCCACCTTGTCTGTACAATCCAAGCTTGAAGAAAATTTTTAAAAAAAGCAAAAAAAAAAGCTGCGTCCCCGGGTCAATTCCGGAACTTTGGTCTGACCAGAGACCGAATATCTTTTTTTTTTTGGCCTAATACCTACCGGGTCTGAATGATAGAGCGGTTCACAGAACTTCTCCAATGTGTACAGATACTTGACGTTATCTCTGGCCTCGTTGGCTGCGTCAGTGATGCGGGAATCAAGCTCCTTCCAGACCTGTGTGCAAACCATCCATCATCATCACACACAGCGTGGCAGGGTAAACAGATAATAGGTTGTGTAAAGAAATAGCAGGAACGGGATTTAAACCTGTGACCTTTGGGAAATCCTGCGCCAGTCAGTTTCTTTGTTCAAGCTTTTATTGACTTAAGTATAACATCCTCTTGTGGTTTAAGTTGAGATTTGAAGGTTTGCATGGTGGAAAGATACTAAGACAAGATAAGTTTGCGGTAGCACCATGTGAATAAATCTCTTTTGTGAGTATGTGTGGTTCTGAAAAGAACCGGAGGGACTCAACGTTTCGAACAGTATGCTCTGCCTGTCGTCAGGAGAATGGGGGATTCCAGGGATGATGCGATGTTATAAGGATGGGTGCGGTGAGGCGTGAGAAGGATGCAAACTGGTGAAGCTCGAAACCGGTGGTTTAATTGATAACGGAATAAACTATTCAATATTGGGTTTTGCACTTCACCAGCATATTCCATTTACACTGTATACTCAGTGTTGTCCCGAGTGATAGTGAGAAAAAAAATTACAAACTACTCGCTTGGGACTTAAACCCACGACCTCCTGCTTACTAGTGCAAACGTCTATTACCCTTCGACCCCCCGAGCTTAACCAGGGTCGGGCGGCTGACTGGTTTGAATCTGATATAGCAGGGGGTACTGCAACTAAACTATCCACAAGATTAAACTTGGGTCAGGTGATGTAAATTCAATATTGGGTTTTGCCCTTAACCAACGTATATTTTTAAGAAACCACAATATATATCATTAAGAAACCACAAAAGAAAACTGATTAGGTTCACTCTTAATATATATGTAATATGTTGAAAAAGAAACCTGACTAGAGTGGGGTTTGAACTTTGGACCTCCGGAACACCACTCTACCAACTGAGCTATCAAACCCTATGTTGGCGGTCTGCCACACGGAAAATGTCTTTGTTTATGGGGCACTAGTCAGATGTCAAATAAATTAATCAAACACAAACTTCACTACAAGGGACAAAGGGCCAAAAAAGTCTCAGGGAGTAGAAGAAAAAAATATCAGGACGACACTTACTTCATGTGTAAAAAGTTGAAATTATTAGGCCATGTCCAAATTAATCAGCTAAATTGAAATTATACATGCACTCATGAAAGAGGCTCAGGCCATTTCCCATGTGTTACTGAGGGCTATAGCCAAATAATTGGCTTATATGAGAACGCCTTGTGTTCTCCAATATTACTTGGTATTTTCTCATTTTGCCTATTTATTAACTTTAATTGACCTATCGCGGTAGAATCGCGTCAACGCAGCGTGTGACGTATTGTCCAATTAGGCCGCATCTCGATAATGAATGCCCGTTATTTCCCGTTCTGTCTGCGTTCCGGACGATCAGTCTGCAGTTGTCAAGGAGGGCGGGAATCTGCAGACTGGACGGGTGTGTGCGTTCAAGCACGGCGACTTAATACATGATGTACAAATGGACGCGGAACGCACAAAATCTGAGACAAACAAAACTCGTACAAAATTCCCTAGGGTTGTCGAAGGGGCGTGGCTAAACTCGCAAACGGTGATAGGTCAATTGTATTAATATATACCTAATCATTAATTTGTAACTTGTATTAACTAACTACACACTTCTTTTGCTGCTTTGATATTACGTCACTCTATTTTTTTGTGATGACACTGTATCAGTATTGTCAGTGGAGAGTACAAAATAAATGTTTAATGAATTATATTGAATTTAGATGCAGCCTAATATCCTGTTACTTTGAACAATGCGACAAGAGCACTCTACAGACATACCTTGAGGACCTTACTCTTGGCCACGTTGAGCACATGGATGACCATCTTGCATTTATGACTCTTGACCTGATCCACGATGGAGTTAAACCTTGCAGCGAGTAGTCTCCAATGCTCCAGCTCAGCCAGCGGTCCTGTGTCATCTGCCTCCTTCCTCATCTGCTCACTCTCCGCTAAGACCTGGCGGATTAAGCAGCAGATCATCAGGGCCCGATTTCAAGGCGCTGCTACGCAAAAAATGTTGCTTAGCACAAAAAAAGCCTGGCTTGTAAAAGCAGTTTACCAGCCAAAACTCCACGTGATTTTCATGCTATAGTAAACAACAGCTGAATGCTAATCACAACAATATACATCACATGGAGTTTTGGCTGGTAACCTGCTTTTACAAGCCAGACTTTTTTTGTGCTAAGCAAATTTTTTGTGCTTTGCAGCGCCGTGAAATTGTCCAATCTCATGAAGCTTAGAATTCTGCTGGGCAAATACGAAAGGAAGTGTAATGTCCGTGACAGAGACTTTTAACCATATGTAATTAATGATTCAGAGAAATGATACAAAACTCCTAGTCTGTAAAAGAAGAATGCATAAAAAAACAGGAGTAGGCCTAACTCAAGGTTTTTTTTTATCAATTTGGAAAAACTGCCTTTTTTCAAATACTGCCCCAAATTTATCATATTTAGTTAGTCTAAATTTTGTTTGCAATCGATTACACACCTATGAATGGGTTGAAGCCAGGTAGACTGGTTCCCTGATGTTACAATTCCCTGACGTCTATAAATTGCTCAATTTCAATTTAAGTGGGGTCAGGGACCAGACCGGAAGAACGTCATTGTTTTTCTTGGTTTTTCCAGCATCTACCAACACAAAACTTCAAACAAGTCAGTGTAACAATATTTGCTATAAACTACTAACCCACCTAATCCATAAATTTCTAAAAATTACAGCAAAAGCAAATGGTGTAAAGTCACAAACTTGTAATGACTTGTTAACCACTGATGAAATGTTACCTGTTCAATATCTTTACACCAGAAAGTGACCAGCTCATCAAAGGCGTCTACAATCTCTGGATTGGCAGCTGCTAGGATGCAGTCTGCTGCAGTTTGCAGACTATCAATGTCCAAGGCCTCACAGTCGCGTAGCTGGATTGCACCCGATACATTGGTCTGTGCACCTGTCATGACAGATAGGTACCATGAGAAACTGGCAACAAGTAACAAACAGAATCAATGCAGGAGGTCGTGGGTTCCAGTCCCACCCGAGTGATTTTTTCCAACTTTCAAAAAATTCCATCTTAGGCCAAAAAAAAAAAGTCTCCGGTTTCTGGTATGCGCGCGCGTCGCCGTAGCCATGCGCGACGGCAAAATGAAAAAGTTTTTTTTTCAATGAAAGATGATGTCTCAAAACCGCCAAACTCACTGGTTTGACTGGAATCCTGCTGCTGCACAATTTTAACGTGTTTTTAGATTGGGTTATGGTCGAGAATAAGCTTTATGTGGCCTCTCTGGACTCCCATATATTTGCACTAAGTTTAGTGGGGCACCATTTGCAGTCATCAGCCGACATTTGAAGCAAAAAAATCAGGTAAAAAAAAAAAAAAAAGCCGCGTCGCCGCATCACTTTTTGGGCAAGCTCCATACCAGAAACCGGACACTTTTTTTTTTGGCCTTATAATAGTGTAACGCAAATGGGTCTGGTGAACTTGTGAACTACAGAAGCAGGGCAGGGTGAGCGCCTGGTAAGGATTCAATGTGTATAAGACTGGTGGCTAGAGTAGGTTTCCATAACAAAAAATAGTCTAGTGGGTTGGGACTGGAAGTTTGGGAGCTGTGGAACGTCAGCCGTGTCCAGTCATAGGGAATAAGTTAAGGATTACATGTGTAGCTGTCAGTAGACTGACAGGGTGTTTTGAGATGTGTAAATGATGTTGTGGATAGCTAAAAGGGGGATATGTAAAATAACCTAGGCTAGAAAGAGACAATCAGATACATGTATGTTTTGAGCACTTTTAGGAAGGGCTGCAAATTAATCTTATGAGCGGAAGGGAACTGAAAATGGTTATATTGTTGGACCATTATTTTGTGACCAATTCTGTTTGTATAGGGCTTTTAAAACAGGGCTGGTTGGGTTCAAGTGATTACTTGGAAGTTGGGAAAATAATAGAAACTGGGACTGCCTGGGTATAAAGGGGCAGAGCTCATTAGTGAATTAGCCAGTTGTTGGGCTGAGTAGTTTGAATGAAGTTCTGGAGAGGAGTGAGACCAATTTGTATAAAGTGGAAATACTTCGTGTATGTAGTTGCAGCTTTAGAGAAGGACATCTGATTAGCAGATAGGTTGTGTGCTGGAACTGGATCGAGCGGGTTGGAGGATAATTTATGTGAGTACGATGACATACACATAATCACATGCAACCATGTATACCTCGATCTAGGGCATTGTCAGTGTAACCTGAGTTTACAGTTATACTGTTGCTTTTGTCATGATTTCAATGATGGTGTTATTGTGTAGTAGTGTTCATTCTTGTAAATAGTGTGCGGAAGAAGTAAGTGGAAGTGGAGTCAAATAAATTAGCTAGACATGAGTAGAATAAGAATAATCCTCTCCGGGTGTGCCATTCTTCAGAATTCCTTGTCCTCAGTGTAACGGGCGGTATATTTCCACCCAAACGGATCCGGTCCCTGGCCATATTTACGCGCGAGCGGCGCAGCTCCCGGGTTACTTGGTCCCGGCGAGTCAGGGGTTCATTGACCTCAGGGAAAACCGCCACAATAGTTAATGCGGTACCCGCTGCTATGTACATCAGATTCGAACCAGCCAACCGATCCCGTTAGCTCGGTGGTCGAGTGGTAAGACATCTGCACTAGAAAGCAGGAGGTCATGGGTTCGAGTCCCACCCGAGTGATTTTTTTTCCAACTTTCACTCGGGAGGTAACACACCGAGTATACAGTATTTAAACGTCGGTGAAGGGCAAAACCTAATTTGATTTACATCAGGACGCAAAATTCCATCTTATAATAGAATCAATGCAGTTGCAGCAAAGTGTCCTGCCTAAGAACACAAGCAGCATGATGGTTTGGATAAAACCCCTCATATAATGACATTAAAATGGTCAGACATGCAACATGAAAGTTGCACGCACACAAAAAACAGAAATTACAAGCTGCATGAGCCTTTCTACAGTTTTATCCCAAACGATACACTTTTCAGGTTAAAAAGAGGATATCCGATCTGTGGAAAAACTGAATGCCTGCTATGACATGTATCAGACTGAAGAGAAAATATTGGACTTTTAATCACTTTGAGGGTCACTAATAAGGGAATAAATGTGTGCTCCGGAGGTTTTTATCACTCGTTTAATACCGCTTAGAGTCTGGGTGCTGATAATTACCCAAGCCGGAGGCGAGGGTAATTATCAGCACCCAGACTCTAAGCGGTATTAAACAGAGTGATAAATACCGACCGAGCACATATTTATTCCCATTCATAAATACCTTATCCGTAAAAAAATATCAAATAATTCGTTCAAAAAATCCCGATTTTGTTCAACAAGTTGACTTCATGCTTTTTGAAACATCCCTCTAGCAAAATAATGGAGTGTTCAGCTGGCGAGTAAGATGTAAACAACCCTTTTATGGAGATTGACGCGCGCGTAACATGTTCTGCGCGATGTCACGCAGAATGCACCTGGGGCGTTGCGTTTTGAATGTAGAACTATAAAATTCTGACTCGCTTGTAGTGTTGTGCATGCCTACGTGAGGATTGTGAACGTTCAACCAATGAAACGGTAAGAGGCACTGGATTTTTAGGAGTCCACATTTTATTGTGACACTGGAAAAGTGTTTAAGACCAGCTAGTCATGTCTTTATCATCCGTTTAAGACCGGCCACGTGACGGGATCTCGACCAATAGGAATGCGTAAACTGTCTGAGGTATTTATGAATGAGTATTGACCTATCGCTGTTTGTGAGTTAGCCAGGCCCTAAGGGAATTTTGTACGTTAAGTTTTGTTTGTCTCAGATGTTGCGCGTTCTGCGTCCATTTGTATATCATGTAATTGGACAATATTTCACAAGCTGCGTTGACGCAATTCTAATGCGATTCTACCGCGATAGGTCAATTTTGGCAATACTGAAAATAATAATAACAGGCTGTCGAAACTGCCTGTTATAATCTACATAAAAAGCTAAAGCCGAACAAAAAAATTGTTTTGCTTCCTACCCTAATTTTATGGCACAACCCTAACGTTTTTATCAGCAAGTACAAAACAAATCATTATGTATTTTCTGTCTTCACGAAAACACTTCCCAACAACCTTTTTACATTAAAACACTCGTAATATTTGTTTATTTTCCTACTTACAATCGCTTTTTTCCGAAAGCAAGGTTTTATCATTTTTGAGGGTCACTTTTGATACTTTTTCCAGGCACAAATAATTCAGACTCAAAATGTACATAAAATTGAATACTCCATTCAATTGGCACAAAAAAACATTTAGCAAAATAAAACAAAAATTCCGACCTACCAACCCTATTTCCGAAAAGCGTGTAATCGGAAGCAGAACATTTTGCTGTTCGGCCTTAAGAGTATACATGCCTATGGTGACAAAACTTACTTCCAACATACTGCATGAAGCCATCGAACGAATCCAAGAATTTCTTCTGTGTTCTCTTGCCGTGCGGTGTCTCACCCAATGCTCCCCAGTTGTCCAGGGCGTGTACAGCAGGTTTGAAGACCTTGCTGAGTATCTGCTGGATACCAGGCAAGACGCTCAGCTTACCAGAGCCTGATGTGTCAAAGAAACCGTAATTGATCTCCTGTATGGAGTAAAGAAGAATTCAGTGAGTTAAAAGGAAGATACAACATTTGCAAACATCACACAACGAAATGATAAAGTGATCACAAAATGGTAATCCTTACTTTTAGGACCCCGTTCCTATATAGGAAGGGAAAGACTCACCAAAACAGTTGACTAAATGACACTCAAAATTGACATTCTGATACTTCTTGGCACATCTGAACAATTGGCAATGACACCTTCTTGAATATCAGCAGGTTTAATTTTGTGGAAAGAGGGCAAGGCTTTGATTTATGAGGGAAATTCAGGGGTAAAAGACGACGATGACAACCAGAAAACAGACTCAAAAACCAAGATGGCAAACGTGAAAGCTTGATGCAATGAAAGCTCGATGCTGATTGGCTGATAAAAAATAAACATCTTATATATTTTTAGTCTGGTTCCCAGACCAAAAGATTCAGGAATAGTCAGAATCTTTTGGTCTGAGAACCAGACTAACTTATTTATTTTTAGTCTGGTTCCCAGACCAAAAGATTCAGGAGTAGTCAGAATCTTTTGGTCTGGGAACCAGACTAATTAATTTTTTTAGCAGCCAATCAGCATCGGGCTTTCATTATGTAGGGCTTTCACGCATGTGAGAACTACAATAATGCACGTCTGACTGCAAAAAAAGGTAGGAAAGTCACATTTTCTTCGAAAGTGCTTTCAAAACTACAACTAACATGAGTTTATATGAAAAAAAAAGAAGACTGCTTTAGCCTGCAAAAGTCACTTTGGTACTGGACAGTCATCTGCAAAAGTAAGTTTTGAACAGATCTTGTAAAAAATAGAGGTGTCCTAAAAGTAAGGATTACCCACAAAATACCTTACTGGATTGCTAGGGAATGACAGTAAAAAGCATCCTGTAAAATCGTGGCTCCTGGTGTGCTCACATTTTCAAGAAAAAAAATATTTTTCCAACGCTGGTCAGCCAACCAGTGTTGGAGAAAACTGGCTTTTTTCAATAAGTGCTTCTAAATTTTCATATTTAGTTAATTCGCATTTTCTTTGCAATTGATTACACACCTGTGAAAAGGGTACAAGCCTGCTAGACTAATTATCTGACCTTACGATTCCCCAAAGTCCATAAATTGCTTCGTTTCATCTTAAGTAGGGTCAGAAACCAGACTACATTTGTACAAGAACATGATTGGTTTTCTTGGTTTTTCCAGCATCTACAAGCCCAAAACGTGAAACAAGTCAGTTTAACAATATTTTCTATCACATAATGATCCTCCAAATCCATTTATGTCGGAAAATTTCAGCTATTTAAAGCAAATGTTGTACATTCCCTTTATCATGTTTATGTAACATTACAAGTCTCATATGCAACCTGTCAATAGGCGTTATGGGCTCCGTGCACAAGTACCCCCTCAACGGTAAGAAAGAGAGAGTTGGGGGAGACTACTGGGAGAGACATTCTAACGCAAAGCCAATGATGCCTGACGCTCACGGAAAGACACTATGATGGGTTTGTGCACATGCAGTTTAACAGTAGTCGTGCGTACTTTGCGCTTTACGCACACAATCGTGTGTTCACCGTCGATCGTGGACGTCCTATTGTCCCTCTTTTGTTTGTAATCACTTGTTAGCGAGACTCCCATAGGTTTTGTACATGACCCCAATCGCAGACGTATGCTGGGAATCGTGGACGATATTGTTCTCTTTTGTTCTCTGGTATTTTTCGTCCACGGTTTGAAAAGATGAAAACGTACTCACAAACCATTATGCCCCTTCTCTTGTTCGCGCACAGAACCCATATTTGGGCAAATGAGGGTACTTGTAATGATGCCATTTGGCGGCATAAACAGACGTAAATCTTAGGGATTATTGACTAAGAAATAGCATCATTACGGCACCTTTAGTAACACAAAAAACTCATACCTTTGTTTTTAATTTTCAATTCAATTATATTTATTTCCATCAAAAGCAACTTATTACATTGAAAGTCTTGCTCCAGCTCATATAGTTCTGGGTCATTTTTTGTGTTTGGCTGTCATTTTCACAACCTATTCTTTTATTCCAGAAAATGTTGAAGTTGGACATCAGTTTAAATTTGCATGCAGCAAACATATCAAGAAAAATATCCATGCAGATTAAAAACTTGGACTATCTTTGCGTTTTAATTAATTAGCAACTTAATTGGATACCCTGATGTTGATTTAAGACCCTGACTAAAATCCTGAATTATAGTAGAGTCATTGGTTTGAACAATTTAAAACAAAACTTAAACAAAACTAGATTACAATTACCTTGAAACTGACTCAAAGCTGTTAATCAAAATTCTCCAACTTGCTAATCAAGAACAATCAAAACAAATAAAAACATATGAACAATGTTAGTTGTGAACAAAGTAAACAATTTTGGTCCACTATAGAACAAAATAGGTCCAATACAGAAAATGAGATTCATCAAAACCAACATAGATGAACCTGGATTAATTCTAACACTTGTATCACAAAACAAATTGTCTTGTCAAATAATGACTATTTTGAAAACAACGAAATGAGCCTTTTACAAAACAAGGCAGATTAAAATCTTGAAACTATTTTATTAACTTGGTGGATAAAACAGCTCACCACAGGCATGCCAAACAAGACAGTTAATAAAATGTCAAAATCGTACAAATATGACAAGTATATGACAACAGACTGACCTCATGGATGTTGCGCTGGTTGAGAGTTTGATCAGTCTTGCTCCGTAAGAAGAAGATGCACTGTCCAGTCAGGCCTTCCTCCAGACCACTGGTAACAAACAATCGCTGCATTTTACCTCCTTTGGGCAGCGTCACAATGCGACCAGAATCTGCATGGATGAAATCCACGTAACAAAATGATCATCAACTTTTATCTCAACACAAAGTTCTTCCATTACTGAAATGTTTGTCCAAGAGCGCTGGTCTTCATCAGCAGGATGACCAGGGGCCATTTCATAGAGATGATAAGCACATTTTTTTTTATTGCACAGAAGATCATGAAATTTGGGTAAGATATTGTATTACTGTGTTCATTCATTCATTCATTCATTACTGGTTATTATTCTCCTTAACTTAATTATTGACCCACATGTCTCACTCACCATGACTGGGCGCATCACCGTCTTGAAGGAAACACATCAGCGATCGTGAGCCATCTTTCTCAAAGAATCGGTCCATTAAGTCCAATTGCTGGGGAAAATAAAAAATAAAGAAGACAAATTGTTTTGAAAATGCTCACATTGTTAGCTACAGAGTTCACTGAAAAGACAAAAACTTCAAAATAAAGAAGATAAATTATTTTGAAAATGCTCACATTGTAAGCTACAGAGTTCACTGAAAAGACACAAACTAAAACAACGGTAGTTTCATCAAAGCAAACAAGACCACAATCAATCATTGTTATGAACACAAATTCTCATCTTACAAACATTGAAATACTTGGGTTCCTATACCCTTTCGACTGGAGACAGCAAAAAGCCAGCAAAGTCTAGAAGGCAAAATGTCATCAACATTTATTCTCATTTTAAAGCTACTGCACATTCACAATAACGGTACCGAGCTTAAGAAAAACAGGAAAGAAAATTGTTTTCTGACAAACACGGAGGGTGAAATTACATTGAACATTTACCATCCATTTACCATGTTTGACTTAACAACTTTTTAAAATCTAATTTCATCCTCAGTAAAACTGATCGTAAAGCTTCATGTGTTACCTCAGAGGAGTCCAGTATATGTTCTTCTATGGCTGGTATTTCCAGGCCAGTATGCAGCTGGATGATGTCAAAGATGTGCTTGTGGAGAGGGGAGATTCGAGTGCGACGCATCTCACGAGCATCTTTAGCTCGAGCCTAGCAAGATGTAAAAAGAGTGGGTTTTAATATGATAGGAAATGTAAATCAAAGTGTTTTGGGCACTTCCACAGATCATTGCAGCTATCCAAAAAGTAACTGAAAAAATTATTGTAGAAAAGCTTACTTGGTTTAAAGATGGCACTAATCTCCCTGTGAAATGATTCTTTCTGGCATTGTGTCATTTTGAAGAAAGCAATGAAAGAAGGCCATTTCAAAAGATGCGTCAAGTGACGCATTTTTGGAAATTTCCGTTAGTAGTTGGTTTGTAATTCGGCGAATCCGTGAATGGGTGCGCGCAAGTGTTGACACAATGCACACGTGCGCGCAGTTGCTATTGTAACGAAACATTGGACATAGTGCCAGTCTAGGGTACTGGTGCCCGCGTCGGTGGTCTCCGCGCTGCTACTGTCTATGCACCCGCTGCCCGCGGGTATAAAAGCGTGCGTCAGCCGCGCGCGCGACACTCACTCACTCTGTCAGTCACAAGCAGAAGCGCATGACACGAGTTATTTCTTGGGTGAGTCGTCAGTCAGTTTCATGCAGGTCTGACAGCGCTGCGATTGATTATCCGCTAGCGAGTTAATCTAGAAGAGGGACCAACCGGACGGGCTGCCTTTACATCACTAGTTGGTGAGTTAACTGGCCAGGAAGAGTTAGAATAAGCAGCCAACATTGTGTCCACGTTAGAGTTAGCGATAGACGCCTATATAGGAGTCGCCTGTCAAGGCGCACACAATAAAACACCATTGTTACGTTATATAAAGAGGACTGTGACTTAATCATTGTCTCCTGTGAGTTATTGGGCCTAATAGGGTGAGAGTGATTGAGTGCGAGTATCTCTGGTCCACTGCAATGCCTGGGGGTATACTTCCTCCAAACGAAGTAACGTCCCGGGTTTCCCGGTAACCGCTCATCGGGAAAGCCTAATCCTGTCAGCGTCCGTCCGGCGGCATCTCCCGGCTGGAGGCAGGGACGAAGGGTCGGCGGACCGCTACACTATTATTCATCAGTTGAGTGAGTGACGTTGCGTAGCTGCAGTCGGCTGAATGAGAACATGTCCCGGATGCTGATTTCGGGCGCAATTCAAAGCACGACTCGGCAACTTTTGAATTGAAACTGAGATCCTAGAATATTGTTTTCTCAGAATATACAGCATTCAATGAGCTGAAGTTTCATAATGTTAGTTGTTAAGCACCCATCTTTAGATTTTGAGCAACTACTAGTCAGAATTGTCTGGAGCCCACTTATGTACTGAAACTTTCCAGTTTATAGTTACTTTAGAAAAAAATCTCAGCTGAATGTCAGCGATCTTTCACATGAACGATACTTTGCATAGAAAAAGAAAAGCTCTTGGGGACAGTCACCAAAGGGAATGGACCGATCCACTGAGCGCAACCCCCCCCCCCCTCCCAAAATCCGCCCCTGGGCAACTACATGTACATGTGCATCTCTCCAATGCCACACTGCATGTTTCAGCTGCATGTGTCATAATCATGTTCACGCATGTCAGATTTTTGTGCACGCACGTCAGACATTAACTACCTCTGTGACTGCTCAAAGCATTTTAGGACTCGGGCTCAACCAGTGAGACCAAAGTTCCGGAATTAATGATGTGGCGATACCGTGGTGTGTTTTTTTTGGGAGGGGGGGGGAAGCTTCTTTTCTTTTTTTTTTCAAGCTTGAATTGTACAGACAAGGTGGGTACTATTTTGCTTTTTTTTTTGGTATCCTAGTACCTTGGTGTCCTCCATCATTTGCCTTGGTGCCCTCCATCATTTGGAGTTCAGCTGAACACGAAAATTTGAGGCAGTGCGGCAATAGAGGGGCGCTGTTGTAGCAACCGCGGAAAATTTAAAAAATAAATAAAACATTGACGCGCAAGATCTAAATTGATGTGCGCGCTGACCAGAGGCCATTTTTTTGTTTTGGCCTTATAATGGATTGGTCTATTACTGCAAGCATATGAGACCATCAAAACATGTCATATCCTGAAAGAAATGGGAAAGTAAGTTAAATGGTATCAGTATCAATACTGTTTCAATACGTGACCTGGTCTACATCCAGGAACCAGCAAGTCAGCGTCACCATTGTAGTAGGCAAAGAACATAAGCGCACCGTGCTTGTATGTAAGAGTGCCTTCAAAGCTGTGATGGATGGCAAACACAGTAAGAAAAACGTAGAGCCAACAAGCAGTGCTGGGTCGGCATGATTATGACAACCGTAGTGACCATTCCATTTGATAAAGAATTTGCAGTTATTTTATGTGAAAATAAACCCTACTCTCTAGTTTACAAAGCACAGCGTGGTTGCCAACCTAACTCTTGCCTACTACAATGGTGACTTATCACGGGGGTCGAAAAAACCCGATGGTCATGTGGTACTTTAACGTCGTACGATTAGAATCTTAGGTACCTGTCTTTCCTTGAGTGTCTCTGCCTGTAGAGCTCCCACCAAGCTCTTCCTCTGCATTCTCATTCTGGGATGAATGCTGAGTCTCCGTTTGTCAGCTGGTGGGTGGTCATTGCTATCGATGTGGCCATGTGAGCCACTGGCAGCATTCAGCTCATCATGGGACATCTCGGCTCCCTACACAACAATATCAACTGCAAAAGTGAAAGAGAAATCATTTTTTAATGCAAACACTTAAATAATATTCAAATACAGTCGTTTTCCTAGTTCCGGATAGCAAACATCAATCAGGCTGCTTTCGGCTCAACTACTCCACGAATTCAAGTGACATTGATTAAAAAGTGTACCTTGAGTGATGGAGAGACCACAAAATAATTTTCAAAATGTAATCTCTTTTTATTTGATTTTACGACGTCAAAAGTACCGATGTCACTTTTCCTAGTTCCGGATCGGTTCAATCAGTTCCGAATCGATCAAAACTGCTTCATGCGAAAAAAAAAATCGCTCGAGAAATTTTTTTTCAGCCAGAACCAACTGAATCAAGCATAGGCTTATATTCTGATAAAGTATTATTTCATTTTCCAAAAAATAGTTCATTCAAGAGAATTCTGAAGCAAATTTTAAAAAGAGAACAAAACGTAAATGATTTTGAAACTTTTGTCTGCAGTGCAACGGCTCGAACTCACGCACAGACCGAAAATCTTTGACCCAGCTCTAGAATATGTCATACAAAATCGATTATCGCGCGTGTAGTTGGGTATAAAGTGCACGCGCTATCCAGAACTAGGCAAAAGCATACGGTCATTCGTTGGCGAATTTTCAAAAATTAGAGACTTTACAACTTATTTTGATTCAACAAGCATTAGATGGAAGAGCTAGTTTATACGACTGCATGTAGGCCTACTGTAGTGTATGAACAAAATATTTGAAATCACACGGTACAAGTGATATACTGAGGAGAAAATTTATCGTCGATTCGCAGCTCCCGTGATTTTCTACAAACCGTCCAAACATGTCAAAGTGCGAGTCGGAAATCTGACCAAAATTCCTCTTCTAAACATTTTATCGGAAAAATCTTTGTGTGTAGGCAAGGTCGCAAGGAGCTTACATTTTTCTTTTCAAAATGCACATTGTCAGAAACAAAATTATTGGAGACTAATCCAAAAGAAGTGGGTTTTTATTTGAACTTGAAGCTATCTGGAACTAGGAAAATCCGGACATGCCGGAAGAAAACGACTGTCATGACTGTAGGCCCTATTAAAATTAGTGCAGTGTATGCAGTGGACAACACCGCAGTATGCTTGGCCTTGAGACTAATGAGAGACACACCAGGCCCTACATCATTCCTCCCACCCATGATCACCGCAAAAAAAACAAGAAGCTGCTAAGTTAGGACCCATCCATGCACATGATGCAGTGATGCACTAACCAACGTTATTAAACTAAACACATTATCAACATCATCATGTCCGTCATGCGGTTTTTGCAGGTCAAGTCCGTCATGCAGGTTATGTCCGTGGCCGTGCAAGCGCCAGTCGTCAACCTTACGATATTGTACCAGCATGCAAACACCATGGAGCTATTGCTGCCAAAGGTTTTGATTCTCATGAGTGTGTGAACCAAGGACTGATTGACCATGAGCCGACCCACTTGAGCCCGGCTGGCAACAAGCCCCATGCATCATGCACACACGTTATTGCTGGCCATGCATGATGATTCACGATGGTCGATCGATGTAACTTTTTCGTCCAGCCAAAATTCACCAGACTGAAGCAGACTTTCTACACAAAATACTTACCTGATGATCGTATAAGCGGCAACAAGTTGACTCATCAATTTTCTTAGGTTAGGGAAGTGCAATCTTGTTGCAAAAGTCTTCAAAAATGTCACTCTTTCAAAGACAAAGTCTGCAAAGTACGTACGTACACGTACACTCCAGCTGCAAAAATGGCTGCTTGCTTAAATGCACACTTTCTCAATAAAAACACATCCGCAGGGAATGTTTTTATTGTTTATCTAATTCTGAAACATGACGTGCAGTATAAAACTGTGCGGTCTCATCGAATGTTAATTAAATCAATTATCTTAAAAATGGAATTGTATTTAAGCATCAATGCTTGTATTGTAAGAGGAAATGTGTATTGATTGCCGAACTACTTTGTAGTGGTGTAATTATATGTGGGTGAAACCGCTACGCGTCAAAAGCGCTCTAACTTTTATCCAATCAAAATGCTCGACTATCAAAGTCAAAAAAGACAAACGTTTACGTCTGCCAGTTTTGATGACATCATGTACAGTAAAAGTAATAATGCATACGTCTAGCATGCAAGAGTGGGGGTTTTTTTGACACTGCAGATGTAACTGTGGAATGGTGCAGGGGGGAAATCTTCTATAGTTTTTCCACGGAGATTTCCGTTGTGAATTTTGGCTGGTGTATTAAATCCCGGGGAAAAGAATTTGCCTATTATAAATCAATGTCTTACACAGTACAGTGCTAACTGAAGCGCGTTTTATGTCCCAACTTTGGGCCCTACGTGCAAGCGCAAACAGCCCGCTCATTTTCCGCTACGGGTACAGCCGGCTACTCAGCAGTCAATCAGTGCTAGAGGGCTCACTTCATTCGATCCATTATGTAGGGCTAGCAGCAACCTCGTCCCCAGTGCTTACTTTATTTCCAACCGCGTTTCCAATAGTAAACCCTGGATAGGAAACTTTCTTCCTGTATCCTGATTGGATACCGCAATTGGCTAGTAATGGATTTTATCGTGTACTTGGTGCTATTATTCACAACGTGCAGTACGTGTTTTCGCGATCATTCACGCCTTCTCGAAAATACTAATTTCCTTTACAATTTGCTCATATTAATATAAAATATAATACTGCATGTTGTCTCGATAAGATCGTAACAGTTTGATTTCAAAAATCGTGTTTTTGTAACTCACGCCGTGCTCGCGCTGCTACGAATTGACTCTGTTTTTACCCCAGACACCGCATACAAAAAAACCCGCTAATGTTTAACGCATATCCAGGCACCAGACTGTTCCTCATTTGCATACGTGTTCAAAAATCTTGCACATGCAAATGATCCAATTCCAGGGTGGGCGCGTACTGCTCGACACCCTGGGGACGAGGTTGGGCTAGCAGTATTTTGCAGACACACAACCAGATCAGTGATGCAGGGCCGACCGTAGCCATGGTGGAAGGGGCGGGGGCGGGGGCGGGGCGGGGGCGTTTTTTTTTTCAAACCTTTTCATAATCCAATATTAAACCGTCCCAGCTGATTACGCAGAAACAGATGTGTCAAATCAATCGCAAGGAAAAAATGGACCGTGCAGCCGACCACCCCCCCCCACCCCCCGCCGGCCCCTTCCCGGCCTATACATGTAGTAGTCAGGTTGCATACGGTTGGAATCGTGACCGATTGGTCCAAAGCAGTAAACTTGGCAGATATATTCTTATGGCCCCAGAGAAGATATTTAGAAGGGGTGACACCAGAAATTCGTTTGGGAAGGGTGCCTAATTTGCATAAAGCGTTAATCCCTGCCGTGTAATATATTTATTCCCATATTTGGTTAGATGTTAATTTTTTTTATTTTTTGAAAAGTATATTTTGGGGATTTTACTTACATATCCTTACTTAAATAACATTTTCTAAAGCATATCAGAGACTTGAAGATTTTGAGGACATAATAAAGATCCAAAATGGCTGCCATTATACCCTAAAGTTGCGCGCATTTCCTTTTCCCTCTTATATCACCAAGTAGTCTTGCCAAACCTCAGTATTGATGAGCTTCAAATTCACAAAGATACTTACTGGCACAGTTACCCCAACAAAAATAAATGGGAAATCATGTGAAAAATTATATCATCTTGATATTTAGCCCACAAAAACAAAGAGAGGGGAAATGAGGTGTCCGTAAATAGGGCTAAACATTAGGCGAAGCCTGCCTAACGTGAGGGACTTGATCGTTTTTGTTTTCTGGGTTAAATATCACAATTTTATCATTGTTCACATGATTTTCCATGAAGTTTTAATCGAGTTACTGTGCCAGTAAGCAACTTGGTGAATTTGAAGCTCATCAATACTAAGGTTTGGTAAGACAACTTGATGATATCTGGAGACAAGATAAATGCGGGCAACTTTATGGTATAATAGTAGCCATTTTGGATAGTTACTTTGTCCTCATAATTATTCAGTCAGTCTTAAATGCTTTAGAAAATGTAAGTGAAGTAAGGATGTGTAAGTGGAATCACCAAAATATACTTTTCAAAAAATAAAAAAATTAAAAATATACTCAAATATGGGAGTAAATATATTACACGGAAGGGATAAATGATTTATGCAAATTAGGCACCCTTCCCGAAAGAATTTCAGGTGTCACCCCTTCTAAATATCTTCTCTAAGGCTATAACAATATATCTGCCAAGTTTGGTGCTTTGGACCAGTCGGTCACGATCTTGTCAAAAATTGGGCCTAAGCCACCTGACTATAGTGAGGGACTGCAAACCGGCCCTGACAGAAGCAGACATGTAACAAAAATTACAACCGAAATAATTACGTACAGCAGATAGGAAATGGTGTTCACTGTCTCTGTCTAGCGAAAAACACGTCAGCAATTGAGCCAGGCAATTACGACTGCCAAGTACATGTACACGATGCACGTCACAAAGCGGGGAATCCCAGTTTGTACGGCACACAATGCGTCGATAGGGAAATCCCACTATAAATAAGGAGCCTTGACCTTTGACACCCAACAGCAATACACCCGGCACGTTGTCACAATGAGCTCCGTCTGCACTGCAGGCATAATATACGCTTGCAATAAGGCCTGCTTGCAATCGAAAACAGAAAAACCCAGCGATGTGCAATAATAACCGGAAAACTGCGACCGCAAACAGTTTCCGGAAAGCGGGAATTGTACAATGTGGTTCCATGGAATGAACGACTATTTACTGACCACAGCTCCGTCGGTCGCCCAGGGTGCGACTTTAGGGGTACGGCATGAATGCGAAATTTGCACGCGGGTTTTTCCGTTGGTGAAGCAACGATTTTCTAGGATTTTGGCGGTTTTCGAATTGACCACATGACTGACAAGCAGAATTCACTGTGAAGGCTTTCTGTCGTTTCAATATCCCACTGTTATATATATTAATTTTTTCCATTTTCCAAAAGTCAGGCATTTTTACACCAGAAAAAAATTGGTCCAACATTCAATTAAAACGATCATGCTGCAATCATTCTGCGATGGCCGGAGGTACGGTGGTCGTATATAGGAAAACATCATTTCTAATGTTAAGTAACAACCCATTCAAACGATCCAAGCTTGCCATAGCCTATTATTATCTTCCAGCCCAGTAGCGTATCCAGCTTTTGATGTGGGGGGGGGGGGGGGGGGGGCAACCGCACATCCGCGCCGAAATGTAGACATGTTTTTTTCCTCCAGACACTTGGCCTCCGTAAAATCAAAAAGCAGGGGGAGGAGGGGGGGGGGGCTGGTACCCATCAAATGGGGGCGCTCTTCAAAAGTAAAAAAAAAAAGTAAAAAAAAAAAGGCGGCCCCCCACCTCTGGATACGCCACTATTCCAGCAGTTAACTGCGCATCATGTATTATATATTAATTGAGGTAGGCAGGTATAGTTCCACCATACATGAATTATAACGAGCACTTAGTCATAAACTTTTATTGGACAGTATTCAGAAATTCACGTGATGTTGATTTGTTTTCTCTGTACCCATGAATAGCTATATAGCTATAAGTGGAAATCATCGATGACAGTGCTATATTTGGATTTGTTATCTATGATTGTTTGATGGTTAACCACGCAGCTCTGTATTCCTGTACCGCAAAGTACAAAGGTCTAGTCTGGAGTCGGGGACGCATCTCCTCATGATATTCCATTCAGGTGTGGTACAGCTAGGGTACTCGACGCCCGCAATTCATTTCTACGGCAATGAGGCTTCGGCTTTCCGTAACACTACTGACGAAGCGGCTTGAATTCACTTCCAGTCAAGTGCTGCCATCATTTCAGTTGTCATAACAGTACTGAATGATAATGTTTTTTGTGCAAAAAGGAACCAGACTTTTAACGCGCATCCTCGTTTGCAAACACGCATATCGTCCATTCACCAAACTCACCGCCAAACTGCTTGAGAGGCGTGGCTAAAAACTGAAGAAGAAGAAAAAACAGGTGCTCTAATTAACAACATGCATACCCTCGTATTTCCAATGCGTGAAAAAAAATTCATTCACCCCCATATACCGACTGAAACTATAGGGAGACGATTTGGAGTTATCCATTCAACCAAAATGATCGAACGCTTTTGCCTGAAGTGAAGTGACTCTTCCCCCCCCCCCCGAGTATTTCAATCTAAAATTATAGAGTGAAGTTTACTCTAAATCGTCCCTATAGGTCTCGAAGTGGTCGCATGAAATCTCGTCTGCCCTGTTCTGATCTACACAATTTACGAATTTCTTCACTTTTGTTTTGATTTATCTTTTTTTTTTTAACTGCTTTACGTTACGTGCGCGCTATACCATACTGATGAGGGTCACGTTCTTCAACTGATGTTTACAGCTCATTATTAATAGCAGGAAAAAGGCAGCCAACCCCGAAACCACTCAACCCATGGACATTTTACGAACTTTGCACTTGAATGGTTAAATATAGATCCAGGCGCACATACCATAGGTCGGCCCTCTGTGTGCTATTTCAGTGAAGCTACCTGTTATACGCGGAAGTGGTACCTCGAAGTCGAACAGGTGAATTCCTGTAACCGTGTGAGCCGGTTAATGCCCGGGCTGTTGAACCAGAAAAAAATATACAATCCTTGCTGAATGTATCTGGGGTCTGGTGAGGTGTTCAAAACACGTCGGCAGTAAAGAGAGGGACTAATGACTTCATGCGTATGACTTCACATGTAGTTTACAAGTCCGTTTTGACCAAATTGTTTCAGTCGGAGGGGGCGGGGTTAAAACTGAAGTGGGGGGATTTGTCCAAGCCCCTTCTTTGCATATCCGGTTCGTTAGTGAAAAAGTCATACATGCGTGCGCACCACTGATTACTAGCGCCCATTGGATAAACATCAGTTGCGTTAGCTTCCGGTTCCAATGGTTCCAATGCTACTTAATGGCCAGTGGGCGTGGTTGAAACTGAACTGACGTCACACTAACAACCGGATAGGCCTATACTAGGGGGAGGGGCTGGTCATTCAACTTCTGTACCAAGTCCTTTGAAATGAAAGAATGTAGCATCCAGACGCCACTTAGGAGGTTGCGTACAAAGTCTATGGAGAGTCAAGAATATTTTCAAAGTATTTCCTATCAAAATTGTCGCTCAGGCCTAGATTCATGTCTTTTCAACATTTTAGCAGTGACTGATCAGTGAGACGATATATGAAGACAAAAAGTGGCGTCAGGTTGCAACATTCTTTCCCTATGAAATTGCATGGTCCCGATCTTTCACAATGGGAGTGACTGCATGGTGAGACCTGCCAGGGAAGCGGAAAATAATTGCTTAGCAAATCAATGTGTTACACAAATTTCGATAGGAACCAGTCACAAGCAGTATACATTGCATGACATTTTTGGTTGGTAACCTGCATTTAGTAAGCAGATATTTTTTGCACGTGCTAAGCGGCAAAATGCAAACGGCGAATGTTCAACTGGCATGACTGGCTGAATTGCAAATCTGACGGTTCCTATTTCTGCTGGTAACCCTCCCCCTCCCCCAACCCTACCCGTCTCTGGGAGCTGCTGTCTCCTAAAGTTCGTCATAATGATTAAAAAAAACCCATTGCACAGTACATGTTAACACAATATTTATGAGTGACAGTTCACATTTCAAAAAAAAAAATCCACTGTCCACTGTGCAACAACAGCAAACAGCGAGGACAGCTGGCAACGACAGGTGTCCTTCTCCGGCGGGAGGCTGACAGTAAATTCAACTAGACTCTGAAAGTGGTTTTTGAAATCAGCAAAGATGAAAAAGCAATGGAGATAGCTAATTATTGTTCGCATACATTGCTTTATTGATTAGCATATTCTGTAAACAAAAACGCACGGCCCTGGTGTACACGAAATGAACAGACAAAATCTATGAGTTTCAGACCGCATTGCTGCATGCACCGCACGCATATCCGCACATGCCATTGCGATATACAAACTCTCCGAAAGGCAAAGTTGCAAAACCATAATTCAGAGCAGAATTTCTCCAAACCGAATTGAGCAACCACTATGAAAGACCCGACTTCTCATACAGGCATTTCACCATGTCATGATTTACATACTTACCAGACTGCTCATTTTACCTAAATCTAGCTTGTTAATTTCACATTTTCCAGTTATTGAGAACAATACTGCCCTTCTCAGCAATCCCAGGCGGTTTAGTTACGTGAGTTTAATCTAGCACTTTTCTACTGCACTCCCCGTGTATTCCATGTACCAGCCAACAATACGGGGAATTCCAGGTCTAATTTTGGAAAAAAATAGACAGGTGTCTCGGACTGTCTGGTTGTACCCCGTTTGAATATTCAGGTTTGGTACTGGGCACCCAACCACACGGCCCAGTGAGCAGCACCGCCGTACCTGTGCGGGGAGTTCAAAGTATTGTTTGCATTCTTTTGTTGCCTTTCTGCGCACTGCCCTCACAAGGCCTTCGAGGAAATTTTGGGTTTGCTGGGTTTTCTGGTGAAAGGGCGATGGCTGGCATCAGTTGAGCTGGAGATGCGGACTGGTTCGGACGTGAGCTCTGAGGAGGATCTAAGTCGAGAGAGGCTAGGCAGACTGCAAGTCAGGCACCCATCACAGACCACGGAGCTGCTCTTACAGCTTGTACCTAGCTGCTGTAGCTGCACCGAGCTGGATTTACCAGCCTGCTCCGGTTAAAAGTCGGATCTCGCTGCTCTTCCACAGACATCCAAGATCTGAGCTTTGTGCAACCTCCGTCTTCCAACGCCTCTTGCAATCTTGCATTTGAGATCATTTAGGAATCTCACAGCTAGCTCTGGATCAATCGAAGCTACATAAGGTAGGAATTTTGTGTGTGTAATTGTTTAGCCTTTAAATCTGCGTCTGCGAAGGAGGTATTGCCATGACTGCAGAATTTCAAGGCATGAATCTAAGTTGTTCAAGAAGGCATAAAAACCCGTCTTCAGGAGTGAGATCTAAAAGTTGGTGTGGCCTAAATTGAATCTGCATTCTGCAGTGTGTGGAGTGCAGATGAAATATCAGCTCCCTGCTGCATTGGGAATATCCCTATAGCTTTGCAACATCCTCCTCACGACTGGTATAGAGAAACGCTCATCAGCTTATTCTGTGGGGCGAGTGAATGGGAACTCTTAATAGTGGGAGCTCTCAAAAAAGAAAAACATGCAGATGCATATATGGTCTCACTGTTTTGCATACAGCTTGAGTTTCTGCAGCCTAAGTGGCAAGACCTAAGGCCAAAAAAAAAGAGTCTCCGGTTTCTGGTATGCGCGCGCGTCGCCGTAGCCATGCGCGTCGGCAAAATGAAAAAGTTTTTTTTTCAATGAAAGATGATGTCTCAAAACCGCCAAACTCACTGGTTTGACTGGAATCCTGCTACTGCACAATTTTAACGTGTTTTTAGATCGAGAATAAGCTTTATGTGGCCTCTCTGGACTCCCATATATTTGCACTAAGTTTAGTCGGGCACCATTTGCAGTCATCAGCCGACATTTGAAGCAAAAAAGTCAGGTAAAAAAAAGTGGGTGTTTTTGGCCTAAACTTTCTTAAAGACTGTGCGAGTCAGCTCAGTCGGGATGAGGTCAATTGTACTTAGCTCGTATTTAGCACGGATATCCTGCTGAAGACAGAAAATACTTTGCTCATGGCAAAATCAGGCTTCTATCCAAATAGTCCTTATGATGCATGCTGCTTGTGTTCAGGCCGACTATTTGCTTTGTTTGCCAAGCAAGATGGTCTGCTTATAGCCGCCCTCACGAAATTCGGTTCTCAGACAGATATTTGCATAATTAGAAAAAAGGCGGGTTGCCGATAAGATTTTCTCACCAAGTTTATCGCTTCTGACTAGTTTACAGATTAGCACATAAGATAACTAATAAATGTATTTTGCAACATAAAAAGATTTTTTTTTTTTTTTTTTAAAATATGCACGAAAAATCTGCAATTAATTCCACACGATCTCATTGATAGACATTTCTTTGCCAAAAATAAGATAAGTGGTGCTATACAAGAATCCATAGAGCACAGGACTCCTCGCGCGGTGCGTTGATTGAGCAGGCCAATAATTATGTCTGTGGTAGAAATAAATGTACCAAGTTCGAATCAGAATTTACAAACCAGGCTAAAATGTATTTCCTATGGCCCATAAGTACAGTTTACTTCCTCAAAATTAGAAGCGACATACTGCAGTCGATACTTTTAGGGCCAAACAGTCATGGCCTGCTCTCATTAATTTTTCCGTGCATGCACTGCCTGGTAATTAATACTTTGTACTCCGGAATAACCTAACTTTCAACCTAGACAGTAAATAATGCCAAAGTAAGACATGATAGTTTTCATTGAGGACGTCACAGTCTTCCCCTTTCTACTCCATTTTCAGCATTATGTATATCGTAGATATGACACTTTTTGGGGGTTTGCAGTAGGCATGCGGGACCGGGTCAAACTCACAAAATGCCCGCTGAGTTTGACGCTATCGTATGACAAAATAACTTCTTGAGCTCATGAAGGAAAGTTCAAGTCAGTGTTATACATTAAGCAGGAACAGCCTGAGGCGAATCCGGATCATGATTTCATGTTCTGGATATTGGTTACACATATCATGGTGCCTGGTGATTTGTTTTTGCTGATCACAGTGTACAATTTGCCTTTATTATTCATTTTTAGCGAATGGGATATTTTTTTGGAGTTCTTTTATAAATATTCGACGACTCTTAATTCTTAAAGGAGGAAAACGAAAGTTTTTGACAAAGCAAAGAAAATTGTTTTAGATTTAGAATTCATTTCCAAGCACTTCCGAAATGGAACGTAATTTTTTTTCTTGCATATTTTCACATAAAGCAGTGAT
Organism: Patiria miniata; assembly: GCF_015706575.1. Classification (NCBI taxonomy): domain Eukaryota; kingdom Metazoa; phylum Echinodermata; class Asteroidea; order Valvatida; family Asterinidae; genus Patiria; species Patiria miniata. The sequence goes on from NW_024037068.1 coordinate 15,702,871, forward strand.
AGAATTTATAAAATAAAATAATTTTAACCGTTTTTCATTGTTTGTCCCTATATACTTTTAGAAACTAGCATGCCTGTCGCATTTTCCATTTCCCAATTCCTTGACTGTTTACCACACTATCTTCACAATATATAGAACGACTACACAAAAACATGTTCTAGCTATACGTAACTGCGCTTTCGCAGACAAAATGTGCAATTTAAAAAGCCATCTGTGATTGCCAAATTCCTTGACTTCTTATTTCACATGAAGTTAGAAAAATAGTCTTCAACAGCGTCTTCAAATACCCCGGATAATTTTTTTTACAATATTTTTTTCCATGATCGATGTCTTCTTTGAAGTTTTGCCGAAATCTTCGAATTTTACTGAATGTTCACGAAAGTTTCAAAAAATTGTCCCTTCCCCCCCCCCCCCCTCTTAGAAGTTTCACACAATAGCTAGAACTTCCGGATATCCTCAAAATTACTTCGTTTTAGTTCTTTGACGCCGTCTATTCAAAGTTTCAGTCAGGAAGCGCGCATGGAATCAAAGACTGGATAGCTAATACAGAGCCGCACAATGTACGAATTTGACGCCATATTGGTGAGACCGGCTGGTGATCTACAAAGGACAAGTTGCCGTTTTTATAGACAGCATGATTTATTTTGTAACGTCGCGGTTCACTTGACTTATATTTTGACCACCACCACTGACCAAGGTTAACTACAGTTTTTCTAATGTCGTGGTTACTAAAATGCCGCAAATATCACTTTTTCGGCGTTTTGAAATAATAATCACTACGGAAATGTGTCCCTTTTAGAACATCATAATATGTGTACGTGACCAAAATGCGCGTCAACTGTTGATACAACGCGCGCGTATTTACGCGTAGAACGTTCGTGTTATACGCGGCCATCTTTGTGAGACCGGGGGCGAATTGGTCAATATGCAAAGTCTACTGTGTGAATGTTGTATGCATATCCGCTATCCAGTCTTTATATAGAGATCAGTGGGCGCGGCGCACTCCTATCCTGCAGCCCGCTTGGACTGTGCCCGTTACCTGAAAGTCGCTCAAAATGCTCAACAATTTGCCAAATGTCTCAATGCCGAAAAGAAATTAAGAAGTTTTAGGTTTTTTTTTTATTATTATGACTGCATGCCTGGCCATTTTTCTTGTCCAGTCGAAAAACGACATTTTGTAAATCTGAAATTAATTAAATGTTAGCATATTTTCCACGTAAGTCTAAGAAATATTGCCAACCTTGTTTTTGTGGGGGACCTTGCACAGCGTGCCTTCTTTATTTTCCCCACAATGTTGGTCATCATTACAACTGCCTACATGAATAAACTTTGTCTTAACAGTAAAAAGTTGCTCAATTACCCAAATTAACGAATGGTTGAGTTAATTTCATACAAATGTTAGGCAAATCACTTTTTTAAATGACCAATCTCCCCAAGCAAGGCTATAAAGCCACTCTTGGCAAAGGGCTAGAAAGAAGAAAAACACGATGCTAAGAAAAATCAGTAAAGCTGGAGGTAGGAATTGACATTCCTCTTACAAGAGATTAGATCATAGAATGGAGGGAAACAGCCACTAGGCAAGGAGTTCCAAAGAGATGCAGAACGTGGGGAAAAGCTGTTAGAGTAGCTTTTTTTACAGGGTGAGTAAAATAAAAGCGGAACCCAAACCCCCCCCCCCAAATTATATTTCATATTTAAAAAAAATACGTAGCACCAAACATAATAATGACTGGAAAGCCAATTTCATAAGTTACTTTTAGATAAAAAAAATTACTGAAATTGCTCAATCTGTTTAAAATATCACCATTTAAACACAATGACCCTAAAACCTCTTTCGTCCAAAAATGCGATTTCAAGAATCGTCATCATAATTGTCTTCAAACATCACCAGCGATGAAACCTCAGTTTAAAAGTTAAATATTCAACAAAGTACTTTGAAGGCCCGTCTTTAAAAAAAATCTGGATTTTATAAATCATCTTGTTTGCCAAACCAGGGTTGTTAATAAAAATATTGTGTACTACAGTTGTTGCCAGTTGTTGAAACAAGTATTCTGCGTCATTTTCTTTGTTGTCTCAAACAGTCAGAATACACAATAAATTGGTTTTTTTTTTGACGAAACAGGTTTCAGGGTCATTGCGTTTAAATGGTGATATTCTTTGAAAGGATTGAACAATTTCAGCATTTTTTTCATCAAAAAGTAGCTTATGAAATTAGCTTTCCAGTCATTATTATATTCAGTGCTAAATATATATTTCTTTAAGTGAAATACATTTTGGGGGGTTTGGGTTCCGCATTTTTTTTTTTACTCACGCTGTATATCTCGGCACAGCTAGAGTGTAAACCAAATTATTCGCTTCTGCGCAAGCGTTTGACCAGAATTTTACTAATGACCGTGTCTGAGGCTTTGAGCACCTGCCTGAAATAAAAATTCACTGATTCATTTGCTTCGAGTTCACGTTAATTTAACATTCTAAAAGTCTACTATTTTGTAACTTTTAAATTGTCAGCCTCATATACACGTTAGCAATTGGTGAGCAAATAGCTCTATGAAGAATAAAAGCATTTGGTGTAAGTTATCGCGTTGGTGATGGGCAAGAACATCGCCAAATTCAAAAATTAATGAAACTGTAAATGAAATTGTTTATGTTTCATTCCAGGATGCATTTATTATTTTATTCTTCTCAGTTTGAAGCAATTGTTTAGGTTTAATTGTTTAACTAGCTGGCGAACAAACATGCACGCTGCGAGATGACATCCGGTAAAGTATTTCGAACGTTGAAGAGAAAACAATCAAAATACCCCTCTGAAATTGTGCTTCCCAGGTGAAAAAGAAGACGACAATTTTCTATTGAAAACCACTTATCCAAAGATTAGTAAATCTACTTGTGGCTTAGTGAAATATGCAGCACATATGCCTACACTCTTCCGGTGAAGGGGGAAATTCCTACAGCGCAACCGTTTTACATATAGCAATCCACGTGTATATGTCACATTTTTGCCGGAGTTTTGGATGGCAGACTTTTCCCCGAACAGTAAAAGCATTTATATAGTTCATTAATACATGTAATCTGTCACCATGCTGCAGAATAAAACACAGGCAGCTCTTATTTTTCTCCGTCAGTCAAAACTTCTGTTTTTCTTGAAGCTAAATCTGTTAGAGGCGGTTTTGAAAGAACCTTTGAGATTATAAATGTCGAATTACAGCCAAGGGTGCCAACATTTTCCCTGAAAGATTTCGTGAATCGGAGTGCTCCGTACTGGGGAAAATATATGTAAAAAAAGAAGAAGAAAAAGAACGAACGTAACCAAACAATAAAATAAATCAGCATCTGCTGCCTGAAAATAGGCTGCAACACAGTAAATATTCTTCAGGGAGTGAATTTTCCCCAAATAATCAAAAATACTAAACGGTAATAAGATGGGTTCTCTAAACCAAAAATATATTCAGATACGAGAACATTGGTTGACTCTCGACAAAATGTTCTCGTTAAGAATGCGATCAATTTCTCCCCAGGCTCACAATTTCCATTGGATGCCTTTTTAAAATAAATTCAGAAGTGACCAATAGTTTGAATAAAACCTTAGTTATTTTTTAAAACAATGTTGTACTCAGACATCCACATTCAGTTGCTGCAACGAAGTGGGCCTCACTAAAGGACAACAGCCCATGCATTCACTAAAAAATTGCCTGGGTTAATTTTACCCAAGAAAGGATGAAAACTGCAACTACCCAAAATTGGGATGTTCTAGGCTATAACCAATTGTTTGGGTTAGAATTTCTGATTTGTTCAACCAAAACTTGTGGTCATACAAGACCAAATTTAATTTGGTCTTGTATGACTACAACTTTTGGTTGAATTTGTTAAACTTAACCCAGGCAATTTTTCAGTGTTGCCTCTGTCCAACCATGGTCCAACTACGTTATACTCCTGCGTGACCGCAATGGAAATAAGTTTTTTTTTCTTACTTTTTTTATGCGTTATCCCTGCTTTTTCCACTGTATGAGGATTTTCTATGTTTTATTTTAATTTTTGTTTACGATTCTAGATAAACTTTGTTGTGTTTTGTTTAATCTTAATCTTAAATTGCGATTAAATCAAATCAAATCAAATCAAATCCTGGACCAGCCAAACCAAAAACTCGTTAATGCATATTCACAAGGCCCAACCTATCCCTTGAGCGGGAAAACAGTTCGAGCTGCGTGTGATCATTTTATCCTTCAGTTGTTAAAATTGATTTTTGCACTCATTTGTTGTTTTTAAAAAAGAATGACTTATTTGAATTGATAGGGATTTTAAACGGATGCATTACAGTCTGCCTTATGTTATATTCAATATTTTTCCACATGAAGGGATCAAAACAATCTTAATCTGTATGTGATACGAAAATGAGGTGTCTGATTCACAAACTATCCTCGAAATAAACAAATTCTTCGACGCCGTGTATTCAAATTTTCAGTCGGGAAGCGCGCACGGAATCATCGAGTCATCGGGCCTTTCAGTCGGCCTACGCGGCGCGGCGCACACTCGACTGTCCGCTCGTGCAATGCTCGTTCCCCGAAAGTCGCGTAAACAACTGCTTAACATTTTGCCATGCCGAAAATAACGAAGAAGTTGTCCTTTCTTTGCCAGACCACCCATTAATCCTTGCTTGTTTTGGGCCAAATAAACTTCTAGCATACTACATGGGAACCCAGAACACTGCATAAAAAAAAATGAGATTTACGACAAACAGTCATCAATTCTGCTGGTTTTCATGCACTTACCTGAAAGTTTTAAAGATTTTTGTTAACTCATAATCTTTCCAAATCAGTGAAACTGTATGAAATTGTTAAGGTTATATGCATGAGTTAATTTATTAAAAGTTTCTCAGTTTAAAGTAATTGTTTAGGTTGCTTAACTAGCTGGCGAACAAACGTGCACGCTGCGAGATGACATCCGGTAAATTATTTCGAACGTTGAAGGGAAAATACCTCTATGAAATTGTGCTCCCCAGTTAAAAAAAGATGATAATATACCGAAAATAACGAAGAAGTTTAAATTTTCTTAATTATGATTGCGTGGCCATTTTCCTTGTGCAACCCCAAAACGGAGTTGACATTTTGTACATCTCACACACTGATATTACAATTTAGCATAAATATATTTACAATTGCCAACCTCTTTTATTGTGGGCAACTTATTCCTTCATTACAAATTAGCAAATGGGTTGGCATTTTGCCCCATGTTGGTCATCATACCCACTGTCTACATTCTTTGGGCAAATTCTTCCCAATAGTTAGTCAATTATTACCCGAAAAATACCCAACGACTGAGTTAACTTCATACAAATGTTGTAGGCAAATATTGACCGACAGTGTTTTACTCAACGTTTGTTTACAATGTTGTTTAAACTTAAAATCTGTGTGAAGACCTGTCTCAAAATTCGTTGATTTATTTCCTTTGAGGTGACACTAATTTCAAATTCTACTTCTTCTGCGAATTCTACTTTTCAATTTCTACTCTAAATTTTGACATAGTTAGCCTCACCGACACGTAGCGACGTAAAGCTTATTAAAAAGGGGAATTCGGTGTTAACTTATCGCGTTGGTGATGGGCCAAAAATCGCAACATTGAAAAGCAATTACTGAAAAATTATACGATTTAGTTCCATAAGTTTACCAAAAATTATACATTTAATTCCATAAGTTTACCACCAATTAGGACAAGGAAGGTAAACTTGTTGTTCAGGGCGCATTATGTCGGCTTTTCTTCTCAGTTTAAAGTCATTGTTTGGACTTAATAATTGTTTAACTAGCCTGCGAACAAACATGCATGTTGAAGGATATAACAAAGGAATTCGGTGTTAACTTATCGCGCTTGCGATGCATTAGCCAAAACATTCAAAAATTACTGATAGGCCCCTAGTAAATGAAGCATTTCAAGTTCAGTAATAATACCACAAACGTATACAAGAAAAGTAAATTTGTTATTTCGTGGAACATTATTTCCGTTTTTCTTCTCAGTTTAAAGTAGCTGGCGACCAAACATGCATGTTGCGGGATATTTTCAGTAGGCCTATATGCCTAAATTATTTTCGAACGTTGAATTCAGGAAAATGGCCCAATGAACTGGTGCTTCCCAGTAAAAATGATACTTTTCTGTTTAAAAAAACCCATTTATCCCAAAGCTTATACATGTGGCTTAGTGAAATATGCAGCACATGTACTAGTCCATATATGGCTGGAGGTAAGGTTTTGAGGGCAAATCTTAGCGCAATTGTTTTACGTTTATAGGTCACATTTAACTTACAGACTTGTAGACTTTTCCCCCTAACAGTAAGCAATTATTTTCGTCAGTAAACTGTCGCTGTGCCCGAGAAATGCACAACCAGCTCTCATGTATTCCCTTTTAGTCAATTTATAATAAATATAGCGTTTCTTTTTCTTGAAGTACAATAATTTGTAAGAAGCTTTGTGGTTAAACGGTGTAAAAATAAAAATACTGGTGAAATTCATGGCAATTTGTTTTTTGCAGCCCTGCCAAAGGGGGCAAAAGATTTTTTTCCGGTAAATAATTTAGGCAGCATATTTTGATCAAGGTAAATAAACTTTAGAACTTTATTGTGACTCTATACCTAGTAGGATAAATGGCGACAAAATCCCTGGTATAGGACCTACTTTATACTGAAACTGATGTTTAAGAACAAATATATATATACATCAATTAATCAAACGAAGTATAGACAATCATCACCTGCTACATGTAAATAGGATACATTTCCCTGATTTGCCTTCTTCTGGAAGTAAGTTTCCCAATAATATCACCTGAAGATTAAAGACATCATTTGCAAACATTCAAAAATGAAACTGTCAAATATCACGAAGTATCGTCATTGATTGCAAGTATTTGCTCTCATTTTCGAGAAAAGAGGAATTACCATGCACCATTTCCTTGCGATAGTAAGGACCAACCCAGCGCGATTTCAAGGGAATCCTATATATTTTGCGTCGAGAAAAATGGGGATGTATTTTCACATTTTTGGGAAAAAAATGGAGGTGTTTAGTATCACAGTTTTTGGGGAAAATGCGGATGTAGTTTCACAAGTTTGTTGTTCCCCTGTCATTTGCATCTAAAGAAGGTCTTGCTAAGGCTGAAATATGAGGCCAGTTTAATTTTGTTGAGCTGAAATTTCGACACGTTATAGTTTTTCAATAACCTGCTTCAGATGATTGTTACACGGTACCATGTGGAGACATGGGTATAATAGGGACCAAAAGATTGAATACGTCTCCACAGAGCAATTTCTATAGGTGAATACATCTCCACAAGGTTATCACGAAATAGACATATGGATTTTACTCAAAAACTAGGAATTTCCAAGGTGTGTTGATCCGCCGCAAATTGAAGTATTTTATGTAAAGTCCGAATTTCAGCACAGGAAATTAATTCTGGTTAAAATAGGAGCATTTTGAAACTGCACTTTCAAACTCGAACACTTTAGTACACGAGAAATGACTCCACAACAATACAAATTCCAGTGTGGGTGTATTATATTGTTGATCCTTGAATCGGCAAAAACACTTTTTTGGCAAAAAGTGTTCATTACTTTTAATAAATAGTGAGAGAAATCTCAACATTTCCCTAAATTCCAAAAGAGATGGTTTCTCAAAACAATATCAATACAATCGGATACGAGAATATTTAAAAAATGTAATTACGGTTGACTCTCGACAATATGTTCGCGCACAGAATTCGATCAATTTCTTCCCATGATTGGGTTCAGTGAATGTTTTCTTCAAAAAAATCTTCATAAGTTATCAGAAATAAGTTAGATTAAAACCTTAGCTACTTTCGTACACTGATTTCATACTGGAAAAGCAACCATTTTGTCCTTCTTTAATAACATAATGACTTGCTAATTCGAATTGCTACGGATTTTGAACGGATGTAATACAGTCCGTTGTGTTGTTACTTGCCTTGTTTTTTCCACATTACGGAGTAAAAACAATCATGTTAATTGTATGTGACAGGAAAACGATGTATCTGATTCACTAATTACCCTCAAAATAAAAGACACTCTTCCATCCTGTAAACATTTTTAAAGTTGCTTTTTGTGTGTAGGCGGAACTGCGGTGAGAAGAATGCTGCGTGTCTTCCGGTATGAAGCCGGCTGACTCTACCCACATGCACCGAGTCATCATGCACTATGGTCAAAAATAGTACCAAATGCACCAAAAAAATATAGGTCTATACAAAGAAAATTGTGCTAAGTCATTTCAAATGAATTATATTTATTCAAGAGCCAGTTTAAAATGTACATTTCAAGGTACAATTGTTGTGTATGCAGATTACAATTTCCGAAACTCGACCGGATGACACGCAGGCTGAGCCTAGTCGAGAACATGCAAGACCATGGCGTGATAGGTATACCGAAACTTGTCTCGTGTGTATTATACACTGATAAAAACGAACATTATTTTATTACAGAATTATTTTAATACAGTGTCGGATCAACTCAGTAAAGAATAATGACCGTCATTTTGGCAATAAGTGGACTATAAGTGGAAGCATGTTTTTTTCCCTTCTAATTTTATGACGTCGGTTGTGTACTGCTTCAATAGGCCTATAGCAAATATAGACCTGAAGCGGAAACAAAACAAACCCAAATCCAAATGCGGACAGTTTCGGAAAGGATGTTCCCCCTCATGATTCAATTATTGTTTTAACGAAACAAAGAGGACCAATTAAGTCTGACCTAAGTCCCGATGACAGTATCACAGATTCGATAGTTGTAAAAAGTAATCCAAGATTGTGTTTTAATTTAACAATGATTCCATGTTGCTGGGATATCCTCAAAATTTGTGCGCATTTTCCCCAAAACGTTGACTCTCTGATCACAACACTGTGTAGATCTACCGGGGGGGGGGGGGGGGGGGGGGGGGGGGGGGGGGGGGGTTAGGTTGTCTAGACCTCCCCATATTATAGGACTGTCACAAAAATATACGGAAACCATGCAGAAAATGCCTGACACCACGCCCACATTTGGCGGCTAACCCCTCCCCCTCGATCCAAAACTTGGATCCGCCCTGCAACAGATTCAGACAGGATAATGACAATCTTCAGTATTGGATTAGATATAGGGCATGGTGTTCAATGAAACTTGCAGGTGAAGCAAAAGTCTAATCAATCATTGTTTCACTTCATTTGTCATCAAAATCCAAATCAAAATATTAACACAAGAAAGTAACTTTAAGATGTGTTCCTCGTGATCTTTAAAAAAAATATAAATTTTTTTGACAAATTTATGATGTTTTGTTTTAACGAAATAAACGCTTTAGGCCTACTCTAAAAGCTATGTTTAGCAATTAAACACAATATTGCTATCACTGTGTAAACATAGTAGCTAAACATTATTCATTTCCTAAACATCAGTGTTCAATGGCAGAACACTATCCATCTTTATGCTAAATATGTTTAGTATTTAAACATGTTTGCAAAGTGATAGCAAGAAAGTGTAATAAAAAAGTGTTTGATTTCTAAACACACTTGTTTGCAGTGTATAATTTTTCTTCCGTTTTGTGGCATCGGTACCCCCCTCTGATCAGGGGCTTTCATGTTGCGAACACGGTCCTGCAAGAGCTGGATTATCGTCGGGACGCAACTAGAATTCGAATTTTTAAAGAAATAATTCAACGACTAACCGTAAGTGGAGTTTTTTTCCGTTCAATGTCTCATTCAAAAGTGAATAACTTTTATATTGCTAGGAAAATAAACTGAAATAACAACTCTTTAAAAACGAAAAGGCAACGAGCACAAAGTATGTGTAAGCATAACGGCTGGACTAAAACGTAAAGACTTAAAACCAAATTCCTGTCGGTAAACTACTAGGCAAAACAAAACAAAACAAAAAATCAAAATTAAACAAAACAAACCAGAACACAACGAACAAAACAAAAACACGAAGAGAGTCATAAATATCAGGTATTACTGTCGATATCTCCGTGAAAAAGTAATAGAAATTCATGAGGTAAATCAATGTAACTGATATATCATTTCATATCACCTGAAGTAAAGAGAAGAAATAAGACACCCTATATTGCGTCTCCTGTGGAAAGTACCCTTCACGCAATCTCTTATCTCAATCAACAGAGTCAGGAAACAGACGTGAAATAGAGAACCAAACTGAATTGGTTAAACACCGGATCTTGTCAATGAACGACTGTTTCCGAATATACCACTCGCTAATTTGAAATAGCCGTGAAAGCGCTATGTTCACCTTGTCGTTTTTCATTCGCTGTTGCCCAACAAGATATCCAATGACAATGATAAGGCTGGATTTACGAGCAAAGAGTTGATTTTCTACAAGGGCATTCGAATCTTATGACATCTTCATTCAGGTAAATTTCTGTGTCTGTGCGTCACGACGTTTGTATAAAAACGTTTGGGTCAATTTTCGGTTTAGAAGCTCATTCAATTTCAAATCCAACACGTATCGGAGCGCCCTCTGTGTTATGTGATATACAGCACACACCTTCATTTCGCTTGCAGTCGAAGACCAAGAAGGCCTAACTTCGTTTCGTGCAGGTAACTATTTTCGTTGTACTTTTCAGTCTTTTTTCTTCTTTTTTTTGCAAACGTAGCTATAGCTCAGAGTTATCGTGCAGTATTACTGAATTTCTTTTACTTCGTGTTGGTCACGATTTCGGACAATTTTGGAAGAAATAGTTTACGATGTAGGCAAAGCCAGAAAGGAATTTTACATAAAGCGCGTCCGAAGGAATGTCCGTTTGCGTGTTTTCAACGTTTTGCAAGATTGATTTGAAAACGGTGTTTTTCGTTAAAGTAAAAGGTGTTTTATTAAACTGAAAGCGATGGCCACAGGACGATAAATAAGGTTACACACATGCACAAATTCTTTGGAGGGATTGTTTCGTTGCTGGAAACCACAGCCTTACTTCTTCTTTTTTTTTTTTTTTTTTTTTAAAGATGGCCGCGATTCCAATCCCAATGAGGGACGTTTCAATTTGGTCCTCTTTAAAAGAAAAAAAATAGGCTCACATCAATTTTATATGCTAAAATAACTAAATTTAATCGTAAATTCGAGAGGGGTGTGCAAGGATAGCAAAATTTTGAGCTCAACAGACAAATGACGAACGTTTTAGGGGAAAATCCAGAAAATTGTTAACATTTTCCGATTCATTAATGAATTCACATTTGTAGCGCTAACTGCAAACTATTTTAATCCTTTAAATGACATATAATTGTAATTAAATTCTATATAGAGACCACTGAAGCTGCCAAATCGCGATTTGCTTTTGTGAACTCGCATTTCATCTCGTTTTAATCTCCTACAGACCCCCAATCAATCAATGATAAATGACATAATGCATTCATATTATGGAACAAATTTGCCAGATATGACTATTCCGAACTCGGTATTTCAGTTATTTTCCTGCAATAACTGATGAGTAAGGATTTCAAATCCGATTAGAAGACACTGTACAGGGTGCATGAGTCAAAAAAAAAAAAAAAACGAAACCCAAATGTTGGGACCATTGTTTTAGTGAAGTTCTGCATGTAGCACTTCCAAAATCTAGGACCTGAAAGCCCAATTCATAAGCTTTCTTTTAGTACAAGAATCATTCAAATCACTCATGTACTTTTCAAGTTACATGATTTTAAACACAACCACCGTTTTAAGGTTCTGTCCACGGATCACAAAAAAGTTCAGTGTCCTTTCAGCAAAACAAAAATATATCACCTAGGGATGTGTGTGAATTGTTTTCATTTCGCTAAAGAAAGCACACCTTTTTTGTGATCCGTGGACAGAACTTTAAAACGGTGGTTGTGTTTAAAATTCCGTAACTTGAAAAGTACGTGAGTGACTTGAATGATTCTTGCACTAAAAGAAAGCTTATGAATTGAGCTTTTATGTCCTAGATTTTGAAAGTGCTACATGCAGAACTTCAATAAAACAATAGTCCCGACATTTGGGTTTCGTTTTTTTTACTCACCCTTTACAGCATGATGTTTACGCGTTTCATTGAAGGCAAAATTACCGCCAAAAATAGCCTTTAAACGTGACATTCATTAAAACAATATATGTTTTCCCAACTGAGTGTGGCTCATGAAAATTGACATTTCAATTTTCAAGATTTTTACTTTGTGCCGGATTTTTTTGAGCAAATGATTTTCCACACAAGCACACATGAAAACCAAAAACGAAAATGTACGTAGTAAAACAAACCATTAACTGAACAGATAGACCTGTACTTTTTTATAAAAAAAAAACCTAAATATGAAAACCTCTTTATTTTCAAAATGACAACCGAATTGAAAGAAAATGATGTCAAAATCCAAGCACTTTTTCCCAAAGCGATACACACGTTTGTCGTGTTTTTTTTTAAGGCCCACGATCGCCCCGCTCATGACCTAAACGCGTCCCCTCCAAACAATCACAGTGGGCCGTGAAACGAGTTCTACGCCCCGCTCACGATCCATCTACGAAATACGGCAAGAAAAACTATCCCGGGGTTAAATCAGTTCATATTACGGACTGTAACATTCGTTGATCGTTTGTATGTCATGATCAAACTGTTGGTAAAAATGGGTAAAACACTGTTAGGAATGTTATTTTCCTTAGCTATATTAATAATAATAATAATGAAATAACCTGAATTCTTGGATAATTCGCGTAAAAATTGAGCAAGTTTTGGGAAGCAAGTTTTGGAAGGTTTGCTCAAGGGTGTCGGCAGTTGATACGTTGACCGACAGTGGTCTTCACGCCAACCCATTTGCCCAGCTATGTTTTTAGTGTATTAATTTTTCCGCAACCGTGTATTTTCCCAGTAGGCTGTCATAATTTTCATGTTGAAGACTAGTCACGATATATGGTGCCTTACAAACTGTGTATATGCCTAAACTGCATTCTCGTTAAACTCCAACAAAATACACAGAATTTTAGAGATGGGAAAGACAAAACGAATAAATAAAACACAAAGGAAAGCATCTTGTTTTGAAAAAAAAAGTATCCTTCATCCCGAAAAATATATTACGCATGAGGTCGATGATAAGCGAAAACAGACACGAAACGATAATCTGACGTGGGACACCACCTTAACATGAAGACAATATTAAGAACTTCATTTTTTGAAAGATCGACAGTTAATCAAAATAGAAATCGATGGATTCTTGAAAATGAATGACAACATGGGCCGTACAATTCTGAAAAAAAAACCTTGGTAGCTGTAAAAAGCAAAAAGTATTATATTAGGCCTACATCAACGGCAATTTAAAAGCATTGGCAATATCCCATTTGTCGATATCATTACTTCTCCCTGGGGTACTATTTGAGAGTGTACTTAATTCAACCGTAACTCGCACAAAGCGATTGCTGGTGGCTGCACGACTCGACGCCAGTGCACACGCGCCGGTGTTTGCGTTTCTAGCCTTGCCAGTCGGTACCGCTTTACATCCGCTGAGTCCATACGGTGGTTTAGCGACAACGGCCGGACAACCACGACGCTTAGTACGCGGTAAAGATCTCAAACTCTCCGTAAAACTAGGGAAAAGATTTTCCACAAAATCAAAGCAACCCTGGCCCAAAACATTTTCTTGTATAAAGTAGATATTTTTTTTGTACACAATACTTTTAGCTTCTTCCTTTATTCGTATAAAGCTCAAAGTAAATTCCTTTATCCAAGCTCATTTAGCAAGACCAATACCGTGGGATTCCTAAAGTTTGCCAAGTTTGAACATTTCTTAAAATAATATCGATCAAGTAAAATTATTATAACTTTGTAATTTTTTGTTAATACCTTAGTTTTTCCAACATCAAAATAATTCAAGTATGCTTAAACTAACCTCTCTAAAATAGTACAACCTGTCAAAAACAGTTATTATCATTACGTATCACAGTAATCAATACGTATCAATATCAGATAATCGATCGCCGATTTATCAGCGATAAACCTATTTTATCCTTAAAATGTTAAACTTAAAATGACATGAGTTATGCAAAATTGGATTACAGAACTCATGTTCAGTGACATTCGTTTCTGCATTTATCACGGTGTCGAGTGTGTTCGTTGGTCATAATTCCACGGGAAACGTGGGTTGTTTTGTTAGTGTTTTTGAATCACGGGCGTGTCATTGATATATCGTGGGTTGGTGGTATTGGCCTTGATAAACTAGTCGCCTGTACTATACTCAAAACACTCAGTCCGCGTTTAGCCGTGGTGTGGGCAGGACGCACCGAAACAGTCTGCCGTTAACTCCGGGGGAAGGATGTAGCTGACTCGGTAGAGGTAAGTGGATCGCCGTGGGGAGGGTTTCGTTTAGGGGTGTTAATGTGTTCTACCAAAAAAACTTCGCTAGCTGAGATATTGGTTAATGCAAGGGGAAATCTGAAGAGTCGGTCTTGGTAGGAATTTCGAATAAACTGTTGTCATGTCGCGGGCGGATCGTCGTCCACTCGAATCATGGGTTACGTGTAGAATTTATGAGCACGACTGTGGATTTTTCGCGGTATTTTTGTCTCTATAATTATCATTCTCGACTGACCATTTGGCACACACAAATATGACCAATAATTTCAGAGGAATGGCAGGGTGATTTCTGGAGACACTGAGTAGGGCACTGTGACCGAGTTTTAGGCTTATATGGGCTAGGATTATGCAGAAAATGCACTGGTTTTAACGCCAATAAACAGAATCAAACGCGTTATTGCAAAAAATTCAAAGGTAGATTAAGAACAAAGCTGAGCTTTGTGGAATTCAGGTATAGATGTCAGTGTCTCAGATCTAGAAAAACTGCTTAAACAAGTCTAAATTGAGCGTTTCTCCAAACGTACCGCTGTTGTTCGCTGCATGCCGCCATTTTGTTTCGTGCACTGGGCAACACGATTCTCTAAGTTGCGTGTGCACAGGGTGGCGTTCATGCCTTCGGGTCAATTATGTTGATGGCGAAGTTGCAGATAGCAAACTCATTTTCCATGTTTCCTCTTGTTCAGTAAAGTTCAGTGCACTAATGTAATTATTAGGAATCCAATCAACAGAATCTGTACTTGATGCGTAAATCAGTAAGTGTACTATAAGATTAATTACCCTGTCAAATTGCCTGAGAATGTGTAGGCATGCTTGAAAGCTTGAAGACAAAATTATACAAAAAAGATCCGGACAGATATTAATATGTAGCATTGTCCTGGAAACGAATGTCTCGTAAAATATGAGAAATTTATTCCATAAAAAATCATTCCTAATATATGTCAGTAGCTTATTCAACAATTTATACATGAACACTATAAACTAAGCACTGTTTCCATTGCTTAATGACAAAATAATGTCATTTACATTCGACCATAATTTTTCGAATTGGCAAGTATAGGCCTATAATTTGATGTGGCAAGGCCTTGACTGGTCTCATATTCATACAATTTTCTTGTAGCTAAACATGACAAAAATATAAAATTTGATACCCTTATCTTCTCAACTGAAGAGTTTAATCTCAAATTTCAATGCACTTCTGAAGAAACAATTAAAAACAAAACAAAACCATAATGCAGCTGTACGAAAAATAAAATAACACGAAAAAATTCTAAGAAGGATGAGTAACAAACGTACAGATTAACAGGAGTGTCTCTTGAAGACATCTTGAGGCTTGCACAATTTAATAAATTATTCAACCAGAAAGTTAAAATCCTATACATCTGAGGGATGCATAATTATGTGTAAATGTATTTATTAACAAACAAGTAAGTCACAATAACATGTGGCCTAAAATAGATAAAAAAGAGTAAAACCAAATTAAATTTGAAAAACTCAAACAGTAAAATATACAAACACCAAATATAAGTGAATAACAAGTCCGAGTCAACTAAAAGAAACCAAAGTTTTTTTAAGAAACTCATGTTAATGTAAGTTCAACTATCAATTATAAACACACAAATCAAAAAAAAAGAATTTTAAAATCCGAATAAACCGACGAAGTAATTGCACAAACAAAAATATCGCAAAATATGCTGTACAATAAGATCTAATATTAGAAAAACATGACCCATGACCTATGACATTTGACATTATGCAAACTACCACAACATAGCGATACTCGAACGAAGAACTGAATACTATAGACCCAATGTTTACTCTGCATAAGACTCCGTATTGTCATTGTTCCTGCGGTTTTCCTAGCCTATTCATAAACTAATCGAAATAAAAGTAAGCACATTATTGTGACCTCGGATTAACGAAACAATCCACGTTCCCCCAAAATGAGAAAAAAATATAAAGATTAGACAAAAATGGTTTCCATTAAAAAAAATTGCTCGTAAATAAAATCAAATAACGTTAATAAAGATTCGAAAGTATAAGACAGAAAGATTTCCGCGTCGAGTAAGATCATACTATAATGAAAACTTCACAGAGTTTACACGAATATCGAACACCTATAGTATAAGTACAGTTATACTAGGCCTATAAAATATAATTTAAGACTGCAATAAAAAGACTGGATTGTTTACTTTTCAAAACTAATGGCACTCCAAAAGATCACAGCAACTATTTAAAAGAAAGTTCATTCGTTTATGGGTACACGTGTTAACTATACGACGATGCAATGAAAACAATGAAAATAGGCTATTAAATACAAGACGTACAAGACTTACACAAGTATCTGAAATGCGCAGTCGTCACTAGTCTTGCTGCGTAGACACAGTGCGGAGGCACGGTATGTTCCAACACTGTGAACGTCATACGCACATGTACAGGTACATGTAGGCTGCATGTTGTAGGAACGGACATCCGCTGTACACGCACGCAACTACACAAGAGAGAGTCAAAATGCATGCGCAATGTCGCACACGACTTTCAGTAGAATGAAGACTGCTGTTTTTCGAACAAGAAACAACATCAGAAACGAACCAGCGTTTTCTGTGCATAAATTAAATTCGTGTAGACTGCAATGTGTGTTATAACACACAGTGTATGCGCATAGGCCGTACGCATGCACTTGTCAAAAATGGGTATTGCTGGGAAAAGGGATTCCCCGATGAGAAATAGTAGGCGGGGTTATCAGTACGCCAATCAGCGACCGATGACGTGCGCGCGGCCCTGGATTCCAACGAATAGTAATACCTTACTACGAACGTACGGCTGGGGTTATGCATAAATTATAGATGGATATTTTGGTAGCTGGGGAAAAACAGCGGAAATGTGAGACATCGAATGTCAGAAATGTTCAGGCCAGGATATTAAATTTAGGCGGGGGGGGGGGGGGGGGGGGTGCAAGGCAAAGACAAAGTGCAACATGCTTATCTCTTATCTACTTAGTACGTGTAATTTCATGGACCATAGTATGCAGTGCTTTGCTTCCTAGGTCTTACAGGGTTTCAAAGGCTAAAAACTAAAGGATCAAACTTTATTGCCCTTCAGGGGAAATTGAAATGACACATTGACAATGCAGATATACAATTACACATTGAATTCAATAAATGTTGATTAATGTATACAACTTTTAAAAGGTTCAAACGGTCCATCTCAATGTAAGATTGCATGCATGTCGTAAAAGTTGGAGGGGTGTGGGGCGACACCCCTCCCCCTGACCTCCTACCCCCTTATTCTCACTTGACCCCGCCCACTGTGGCACACTCAAACTGCACTCTAAATAGGAAAAAAAATAAGCATAGGGGCCTAACTAACAAAACTATCAAACAGCCTAGACGCAGACAGTTGTAGTAAAAACTATTCATGCGGGTTTTTAAAGACAGCCAAAATTCCCAAGTTCCTGGCAAGAACTATTATGGCAAGCTGGCTGATCAATTTCACGCATTACCCCAGGGGTATAATTTCAACCCATGTAAGCGGAAATGTACATTGTGAAAGACACAATAGATTCCTAGATCTGCAAATTCCACGATTGAGTAAAAACTTTCAGCCTTTGGTCGCAGATTTCCAGCTAATACGTGTCCTAGACCCTCATGTGACACGGACTCAAGATGTCAAGAGTGCAAGAGATTTATTACTCAGCATCGGGGAAGTCCCGAGGTATTGCATGGCGGCTGGGATTTTATCCCAGTTGCAATCAGAAACAACGCACTTCCAAAGATGAACGTGTTGTGGAATAGAGTAAGGTTTACCGTTTTGCTTTTAGAAAAATCTGTGTAAAACACCCCCAATAAAAAAAAAACAGGTTGAACGACAAGCAGTATTTTAAAACGTAACCCTTTCCCTTCACATTTCGAGGATGCAACTTTTATCTGCACATTTTTGGGTTATTTTTCTTTTATCCTGAACTAAGGCGAAAGAAAAAAAACCCAGTTGATCGTCTCTGCCCGCGTCCTTTTTTTGAGGCTGCATCAATTTTATTTTTGAATTTCAGACATAACAATTTTTTTTAAAGATGTTTCAGAAGTTCAGATGCTTCTAACTACATGTATATAAATGTTCAATAAGCACAGGTTTTTTTGATCATCAACTATAGTAGGCAACTACACAGAACTATTAAATAAAAAGGGCCTCCTCCTTTTCAAGGCACATATCGTGTAAGCTAAATATGGCTATTTAAGCCTATTTTTCAATAAAAAATAAACAAAATAAAAAGGCCCTCATCCTCCTCTTTTTGGAAGAAAACAATAATCCGAAAGATCAACTGGTGGTTTTTTTTTTACTGGGCCTAAGTTGAAAGTCCTGGGTATTGTATTGTCCCGTTTTACACCCAATATGAAAAAGGAAAAGTAAGAAAAGGAAAAAATTGAAAGGAGAATTAGGAACAGATATAAGGTGGATCACTTCCCAAATATCAAAAAAAAACTAGCAAACCAAAATAAAAACACACTTTACCGTCTACGAAATAAAAGGTAACAATAAATGTGAACGTTCGACATTCTGAAAACATGTTATCAGCCAAATGTTTATAAAAAACAATACGCTATGAAACAAAATATTTCCCCGGAAATTGGATGGTTTACGAGTTACCGCTGCAGGACTAAAAGGGCAGCGCAGAATGAATGGGTGAACATGAATCCGGAAATGACCAAGAACACCCACTATTGTTCAAGTCAAAACATAGCGAATGAGTCAGCATTTTCATTGGCCTCTTTTTTTCTTCTTCTTTTTTCCCCTTCTTTTTATGTTGGTAACTCGTCACACCTAAATGGTCCATGCCATTATTTTTTTCTGAGGAACATATTTTGTGCGACTTTATACTCCTCTTAAATGTATGAAAACTATTTGACATCCTTTTTGGTTAATTTTATTCAAAAGTGCACTTTTAAACATAAAAAAGTCCATGTTTTGGGGGACAACTGGGGGCGCTGTTGCCGTGATTGAATTTCAGGAAGACCCTGTCAGGTTAGGGGTTTTATGTCAAATTCTGAACCCCAAATTGTGATCATTGAAAACATTTGTGAGAAAAGTTTGCTCAAAATATCCCAATTTCTGGCAACTTTTGGTGCTGAAATAGCTGAAATATTGCGGTTTCTGCCTGAAATAACATTACACTTTTGCTCATGAATATGTAAATTTTCAACAGCATAAAATAAAAAATCACAAAATACTCTTGAAAATGGCAACACGAAATTGAAAATGATGTAAAAGAGGACACAAATGTGTCTTTTCAAGGGTTGCATTAAAATAATAACATTGCACGGGGCCCTTGAACATTAATCAAATGACAAGTTTGCCAATGACGACTTTTTTTTGTAAATCACATATCTTGAATCACATCTCGTTGGAAACTTTGAATGTTTTTTTCCCAATGAGATATGTGATTCAAAAAAGTTGTGATGAAAAAAAGGTGATTTTTGAGACTTGTTTAGCAGAATAAAATTAATGTCAAAAACAACTTTAGTCAAATTACTTGGTCTCGAAATCAGCCGACAAATTCTTTGAATTTGTAACTAAATGTTGTCATTGTAATGTAAACCTAAGGTACGACTACGAAAAAAATACAAATTCCAGGGTCATCTGTGAAGTAAATCTACTCAAACTTCCGGGTAAAACATTTTATGAAACACTTGAAAACATAAAATTGCCTTTGTTTCCTCGAAAGTGTGACACCCCGCGTTGACATTACGAGCCAGGCAATGTTTGCGCACAGTTATAAACAGGACTGTGGCCATTTACATACTAGAGAAAACTATCATTATACGTACGGTGGAACATAATTGAGGCACAACTGCAGTGTCATATGCATATGCTATCACTTCCTACGTTGTTTTCTTTTTTGGAATTAATCACTTTAACAGGGCCGTACCCGTATGTGTCTTGCGTAAACTGCGCGAAGCGAGGGTAGTGGCTAGCGCATATGATGAAACGATGGCTTTGATTATTCGTGTAGTCATGAAGTTGCGCAATATTGAGGACACCATAGACTTTTCGCACAGACATTGAGTAACTCAGAGGTATAAAATCAAATGGAGAACCTAAATAACAATCATTTTTACCGTGGAGCACGGGAACACTGTAGGTTTACTGTTAATGTTGATGATGATGATCGCAACTTGTGAAGAATGTTTTGACTTTGCGATCATACAAAATATTTCTTCGTGTGAACGCGGTGATTGTTGACAACTTTCGCTTTGTGAATGGGGATTCCCCTTTCTGGAGTAGACTCGTGGAATGTCATTGATTTGTGCCGGAGGTAAGAAGCAATTCGTTTCTCTGTAGGGGTGTTTGGATTAGCTGCCCAGCCAACATAGGGGGTGATTGTGAGTGTGTTAACACCGGCAATCGTGGACCTAGGATAAAAGGGTTAAGGCACAAACAAGACGTCCACGATTGACCGATAGTCCACGATTGAAATTCGTGTACAAAATCAATGAGAGCTGTTGATAAAAAGTTATACAAACAAAGGAATGAGGATTAGGGGGGTCCAATGAGGGGGGGGGGGGTGGGGGGAATTTTTGTTGAACGCGTTAACATGGTCACTTATTATAGGCATGGGGGCAAGGGGGGCACTTGACCCCCCCCCCCTGGAAAAGCAACCAAAAAAAGAAAGAAAAAAAAGGAAGAAAAAAAAAGAGGCGCGAAGACTAAGTGGTGTAAATTTAATGAGTTGGGGGGGGGGGGGCAAAATGTCCCTGCCCCCTCTAAAACTGATAAATCGAGAATGTGTTGAGAAATACTAGAAAAAATCCTGGCGACGCCCATGATTATAGGACTAACAAATTTCCAGGGGGAGGGGGCGAGGGGGGGGGGGGGGCGACTTTTTTATGCCCCCACGCCCGCATTGGCTACGCAGCTGGTTTGGACAATATTCTTTTATGAAGTTAAAATGCATGATTATCTCAATGTTCCCAACATTTCAAGGTTTAAACTATTTACTACTAATTGTTCAAATTTATTTCTATTTTAATACTTCAAGCAAAATTGTATTATTGTTGAAATTACCAATGGTGGCGAACGACTGAATTTTAGACACTTTAAAAAATAATAAACATTTTGGAAACCCGATCCAAAGGTTTAAAAGATAAAAATCAAACGTGGTTTCCATATTTTTCTCTTTTCACATATGAAATAGTTCCCACACATTTCTTAATATAATGTTAATAGCTGTCTTTTTTAAATGACATTTTCATATATTTGCTATTGTTTTCAATTCCCTTTTCATTTCTATGTAAACTTTAAATTTGCAGAACATGAATATTTTTGATTTTAATTGAAATTTTAACGAAATATATAAGTAGTTTTGATATTTTTGGTTTACATAATCTTGATTAACACCAACTTTTTAAACGTGTTTAACTGCAGTTTGGCTTTCGAGCCGTGATGGATGTTATTCAAGTTAACTTTTTAAACAATAAACCAGTTACGAATGAATGAATGAATGAATGAATGAAAAGAAAAAGTGTCTTAGCTGCCCAGTTAGGAATCTATTCCCAACTGAGAATGTATTCCCCTGGGCCCAGCTGGGTAGGCGTGCATGCTGCTTTTAACATTGTGTTATTAGTTACAAACAAGAGCCGTGTCCGAAATGCTTGGCTACGACTTGCGATTACACACGCGCCTATTATGGAAGCGGCTGCAGCCACATCACATAGACATGTGTTTCCGTTAGCCGTAGCCTAGCTATTCGGGCGAGGCTTACTAATCTGGTTCCCAGAGTCGTCATAACAGAGGTCACATGAAACACCTGTTGAACAAAACGTCAGGCCAACCGCACTTCACCTTTGCCCTTCAGCTGATATTCCGAAATTCCCAAATGTGAGCAAGGGCGGATCGGGCCCCCCCCCCAAACCCCCCCCCCCCCCGAATCCAATTTGTTTTGTTAAGAGACGTCGCAAAAAAGGCAGGCAATGAGTACACCACCATCTTTTCCTAAACAACATTGGTTATAGTGGTTAGAAATTGCCTCAGATCGCACCACAGAGCATCTAGAATCCAAACAAAATTTGGAGCCCTTGATCGGGCCCCAAACCCACGCCGCAATTTTTTGGACCCACTTTTTTGGGGGACCAACATTTGTTTGGCCCCCCCCCCCCAAAAAAGAATTGTGTTCTGGATCCGCCCTTGCATGTGAGGTCCTGCCTTAACTGGGCACAATTTGAATTGAGGAGTTTTTTTTGTTGTGGGCCAAAATCATCTGATTTGAATTTTAAAGCGTTTATGTACACGATATATACTAAACAAGTCAAGCAAACAACGAATAACTCATTAATCAATTCAATCAATAAATTAAATAAACTCAGTTTTGCCAAAAAAAAGACTGACGGTGGTGACATCCATTATTCGTTTCGATTCTCTGTTTGTTTAAATCATTTTAGTATGTTGTGAGTAATAAACAAAGAGAATATATTTATGAAATAAGACGGTATCTTACATTTCGAAAGAAGTTAGACTGGAGTGAAGTCTAATCGGTTCCGGACGCCGATTGCCGAAATGTAATTTTCATCATCATCACAAAAAAAATACAA
Source organism: Patiria miniata (assembly GCF_015706575.1). Lineage (NCBI taxonomy): Eukaryota > Metazoa > Echinodermata > Asteroidea > Valvatida > Asterinidae > Patiria > Patiria miniata. The sequence goes on from NW_024037068.1 coordinate 15,725,759, forward strand.
GCCAAAAAATCGACTCATGTTGGGTTTGCAAAGCTGCAAACGATGCAAAATAAACACATTCATTTATGAGCTAAACACACATTGTATATCCCTCTCAGATTTCCGTTAAAAACAGTTGCCCAATGCGCATAATGATTATGTACAAGTACATGTACATTGCATGCGATGTACTATGAATTCATAGCTGTGATATGGTATGGTGAAAATGCCTTCAGAGAGATAAAACACAGAGAAGAAAGGGCAATTTTGTGCCAAGGTTGTCTTTTATGATAATGAGGGAGTTTCCACGCTGCGCTGCAAGAGGACGAACAGTCTAGGGATGTGCGGATATTGTGTTAACCTCTATGAATTATACGTGCACTGCAGCCATCGTATATAGTACCATATGGTAGGTCCCTTGAAATGGGGATTCCCCACATCTTGGCACGCAGCCAGATCATCACAATGCAGCTGCCAATGCTGCATTACATTAATGTGCTATCGTATGGGAAAGAATCGTCATACAACCTCTTGGGTATGCAGCAGTAATTGCTGCGAGGAGCAATGTAATGGATGAAACAGATGGGAAATGTTGCCATTACTAACGAACGCAGAGCATGCCAATATAATATAGCACATATGTAGCGCTGCCATTTACCGGTATACGGTTAAGGCATGGTAAAATAGAAAGTGGGGAATCCCCGAGAAAACGGGATTTCCCCGTAGACGCGATTCGAGTCTGATATAAGGCTCACGTCTAAGACTGTGCGTAGTCACGCCCCTCTCTTATGTATAAAGATGACATGGCCTTGTAGACGTAAGAAATTATCATCAAGAACTTGGAGAATTATCCTTTGTTATGCATTACACCATGAGTTTGATGGTTGTTATTCACTAGCCTATCCAGGAAAATAGGAATAAAAGGTCATTGACTGTGGCGCACGCGCGCGCGCCTCAATATCAACCACAACCAACTGTCGGCGCTTGTTTTTGACTAGTAAGGATAACATCTTCATAATTTATTCAGGTTATCGGGAATCCCCGCTCCGAGAGTTGCGATCGATTCACCGCTCTCTGGTCCACTCGGGTACCGTCTCTGCCGTCCATTGTCCGGTGTGGTGTCTTGTCCGTGCCCGCTGAGTTTCCATGGATTTCATGCTGTCTGGCCTAGTGGTGGATGGGCAGTGTTTGAACTACCGTAGCGTGGTGCTGGCCATGGAGGCGGACTCGACCTCCAGACGGCTGGATAAGAAGGTAAACATTTCAGAATCTTAACTGAAGCAATCACTTCTCACTCTCATGATGCATTGCTGCCTGACGCCTTAAGACATTGTTAACGTAGATTGCATTAGTGTAACCTAATTCAATCAGTATAAGTACCAACTTGCAGTGATGCAGAGTTTGTAGAACTGCTTAAGACTTTCACTTTTAGAAGTATTTGAAGTCATTCAAAATGTACTACATGATCATTGGGCATAAAAAAACACACGAGGAGAAATCCATATTTTGTTTTTGTCGAGGCTAAAAGTTTGTCAGACTGAAACCCCCCCCCAAAAAAAGAAATTATATTTTAAAATATCGCCACAGGAGACGACTGTTAACCCTGTATTTACCTGTACATGTACATCAATTGAAGCTTGCCACTTCTCTTCATGAAACATGCAACACAGAAATCATCTTCGCTAATAACAATGCAACCCCCCTTTTTTTGGGGGGGGGGGGTAGTCAGCCCTTCTTCGTAAAACGGCACACTCTTTAAGACACATAAGTTGTGTAGTTTCTGAAGGTTTTATCCTGTGAGATTTTGAGAAATGCTTTCTCTCTTAGATGTTATGTTGTGTTCAAGATAGAGAAAAATAGGATGTGATCCGGATGTGATCTCGCTTCTGAAGACTATACCAGACGGTGACTATTTTGACCAAACGGACTGAATGAACTGTAATGACTTCTTTAATTTAAGAGCGAATTGTATAGACCGTTTGCAGAGCAGCCATCTTGAAGGTGTGTTCTTTTTAATATTAGGTTTTGCCCTTCACCGACGTATAAACACCATATACTCTGTATCTTACCTCCTGAGTAAAAGTGAAGGGCAAAACCTAATTATTAAATTTACATCCCCCCGAAGCAAATTCCATTTTATGAATAGTGTGTGCTTTGTTCAACAGGGATACTACAGGGTGAGTAAAAAATACCCAAAACCCAAATGTTGGGACCATTGTTTTAAGGAAGTTCTGCATGTAGCATTTTTAAAATCTAGGATATGAAAGCACAATTCATAAGCTTTATTTTAGTACAAGAATCATTCAAATCTCTCATGTTCTTTTGAAGTTACATACTTTTAAACACAACCACCGTTTTAAGGTTTTGTCCACGGATCACACAAAAAGTTCAGTGTTCTTTCAGCAAAACGAAAACAAATCACATAGGGATGTGTGTGACTGTTTTCGTTTTGCTGAAAGAACGCACACCCTTTCTGTGATCCGGGAACAGAACCTTAAAACGGTGCATTCCGTAATTTGAAAAGTACATAAGTGATTTGAATGATTCTTATACTAAAAGCAAGCTTATGAATTGGGCTTTCATATATTTTTTGAAAATGCTACATGCAGAACTTCTCTCAAACAATGGTCCCAACATTTGAGTGTCGGTTTTTTTGAATCACCCTGTATAGACGCATAAGTATAGCTCTTGTGCATTCATTGGTAATGAGTTTACATAACAAAACACACCTCCCATATGGCTTCCGAAATATTCTGTTTTTAATAGCTACTCCATTGTAATTAATACACATTCCTTGGGTCTAGTGAGAGGTCTTGATCGCCGCATCCATTTCCCTTCCACGTGAAATTGAATACCCCATGCTACTGCAAGGAATAGGACCTATACGGTACAACACAAGTTGACTAACGTGAACAGTAATTCAGTAAAAGGAGAATCATTGAAATGACATTTCAACTTTGATGTAAACCAGCGCTTGTCCATATTCAGATATTTTAAAGGGAATGTACATCATTGGCTTTTGCTGTTATTTTCAGAAATGAACTATTTGAGGGGTTACTATATAATAGATCAAATATTGTCACACTGACATGTTTGAAGTTTTGTGTTCGAAAATGCTAGAAAAATCAAGAAAAACACAAATGGTGGAGTAGTCTGGTTCCTTGACTCCACTAAAGATAAAATGGATGAATTTATAGATGCCGGCAAATTGTAAGGTAAGGGAACCAGTCTAGCTGGCCTGCACCCTTTCATGAACATGTAACCAATAGCAAACAAAATTTGGACTGAAAAAATGGTGAATTTGGAGCAGTAGTTAAAGAAAAGTTAGGTTTTTCCAACGGTGGTCGGCCGACCACAATTGGAAATTTATACAAATTTACCATTTTCATGAAAATGACTTCACACCAGGTGCCATGATTTTACAGGATGCTTTAGACTGTCATTTACCAACATCCTAGTAAGGTATTTCGTAAAAACTTGGTAGTTTTATTTTTCGATGTTTCCAAATGTTGTATATTCCCTTTAATGGTGATGAGAAATTAAAACTTTCAAAATTTGTTCTCATTACTTTCTTCTCGGGACAGTGTCTAATGCCATTAATTTAGTAGAATGTCAAACAGCTGTTTTGTAGTGTAGTAATATGAATGTTCAAGTATTTTACATGTACAACAAAAGCCGGAACCGGATGGCCGAACTGGTTGACTTTTTTCCCCGCGGTTTTCTAGCGCAGCGATACGGACATTACTCAGTTAAGGGTTTTTCCATAATATAAGCAATATCGCAAAATCAGTATGTTGGGTTGGCTAGCTAGACATTGCGGACGAACTGGGCCAACTATAGAGCTGCTAACAAGAAACAAATGTTTAGAATATTGACCTGCTAATCAGAAATTGAGCTGGGAACCAGTTAAAAAGCAATATACATTGATGACAGTTTGGCTGGTATCCGTATTTCTTTGCTAAGCGCATTATTTTCTGTGCTTACCAGCTCCATTAATATGGCCCCTGGGAAGTAAACGCGCGCGGTTTTGACTCCTCCCAAAATGATTAGTATGCACAATCTCTAATGAATAATGCATCAACTGCCTCCCGGCCGGTCGACATCTTTCGACAACCGCATTGTTGGTCGCCGTTTGGCCACTAATCTAAGTAACGGCCTTCACGTAATGACGAAGTACAGCATAATAATGAATTGCTAATCAGATGGTTTTCGGACAGTCCGGGAAAGGTGGCTTTTTGTTTGTGACAAGTCGAGATGAAGTCCAGTTGGCCTTTCAGAAGGCCTACTTGGAAAAGAAACAAACCCTGGCTCATGCCATATTTTCAATGGGGAACGCCAATAAACTCCTAAAATCATTCACACTGTATTAACTACAAATGCACCCTTGTCACGACTATTTCTTTAGAGGGAGACCGTTCGCATATACATCACAATCCTTCTACTAAGTTCTAGCTATTGTTGCCTTTGTGAACGATCATTTGAATAGCCTATAACTTGTTTTTGAACTGGATGACTATGACTGCAATTATTTTTTCTTAATAACATATTCTGTGCAACTTTTTCCTCCTCATAGATGTATGAAAACTATTGACATCCATATTGGGTTAATTTTATTGAAAAGTGCACCTCTTTAAACATTCAAATGTTCCATGCTTTTCTGGACAACTGAGGGCAGTGTTGCTGTGATGTCATTTCAGGAAGACACTGTTCAGTTTATGGGTTTTGTGTTCAAATTGTGAACCCCAAAATGTACTCATTATTGTGAGAAAGGTTTGCTCATTGGGTTTATACTGCCATGTACTGACACAACGAATCATCAAAGAAAAGAAAATAGTTACAACAGCAAAATATCCAAAATTCTGGCAACTTGAGGTGCTGAAATTACTGTAACATTGAGATTTCTGCCTGAAATGACATCACACTTTTGCTCATGAATATGGAAATGAGCATTAGTATAAAAACCAAAAAGGCACCAAAATACCCTTGAAAATGGCAAAACAAAAATTGAAAATAAGGTTAAATTGGAAACAAAGGTGCATTTTCAAGGATTGCATCAAAAAAATTACATTACTTGGGCCATTTGATTATTAATTGTGATGTCCTTTTGATGGACTAAAGTGCAACACCTTAACTTTCACCTTATTTTTTTAAAAATCGTCCTGTGTTTTACATTTTGTTTGAGCAGTTCTCATTGCTATTTTGATGATACTTGATGAGAGATTTGGTTTTGTTATCTCCACCAGACCAAGGAAGAGATCAAGCGAGAGAAGAACAGGGAGTCTTCGGCAAGGAGTAGGCAGAGGAAAAAGGATGAGGATGAACAGAGCATGAGGGTAAGGGAAGAGGGGTGGGTGGAGGTTGGGAAGGGGTGTCACAGGGTGACTAGCAAGGGTTTAGTGTAGAAAACACTGCCTTGTGGGGTACCGGAACAATGGGAGGTACCCCACAAGGAATGCCCACCGACTTGCGGGGTACCGTTTTGGTACCCCACAAGTTTTTCACGAAATAGAAATATGGATTTTTCTCAAAAACTAGGAATTTCCAAGGTGGGTTGATCCCTCGCAAGTGGAAGAGTTTTAGAAAAGGGACATTAAGTCCGAATTTCAGCCCAGGAAATGAACTCTGGTTAAAATAATAGCATTTTGACATAAGTGTGCGACGTTGCAAGATTTTAGTACACGAGAACAAAAGAAGTACCCCACTTCTATGCCTATGTAATCGTGGGTGGGTGGATGGGTGGGTAGGTGTGTGGACGTGGACGTGTGAAAGGCTTAGGTTGCGGGTTGCATGGGCACCCTCATTTTTCTCCCCAACTGTACTACATGTTACAGTTGTTACAGTAGTACAGTTGGGGAGAAAAATGAGGGTGTATGGGGTTCGCAGTGATTGAGTAAGAATTTATGAGGGGCAAAAGATTTACGAGGAATGGGTTGGTGGTGGGGTTGGTTGAGGCTACAGGGGTGCAGATGGGGTACACTGGGGTAGGGTGCAGGGTATGGGTGAGTTGGTTGACTAGGTTTTTTGGGCGGTTGGGTAACTGGGATGCAGGGTCCAGAGGATGATAGAACCAGATAGTAGCTAGGACACAGAGGGGAAGGCTGGCATTTGCTGGGTGGGGTGGGTGAAGGTTCAGGCTGTTGATGGGAACAAATATGGTAAGACTCTTATAAGAATTAATGTGGATGTGAAGTGAAGAGGGTGAATGGTTAAGGGGTGTATAAAAAGGGATGCAAACTGGGTACACGAAGTGGGTAGGGGTACATTTGTACAAGAATGGTGGTATATAATGGGATACAGGTCGGTCAAGCAGCAGGTACAAAAAGAGGGGTACAGGGTATACAGGGAAGGAGATACAAAAGTGGATACAAAAAGGTGGGGTCCATAGGCCTACATTGTATATGGATACAAATGTGGAGTAGGGGTAATACAGGGATGCGAGTGGGGTACAGAAGTGGGTACAAAAAGAGGGGTACACTACAAACAAGGGCGCATAGAAGGTACAGATGTGAGTACAGAATGGAGGTAAAGGGTGTAAACTGGGATGCATTTTGGCACAGATTAGGGTAAAAGGAGAGAATAGAAATCAGGGAGCTATGCACAGGGGTAGGAGTGGGTGATGGAGTAATAGAGTGCAGTACAGATCAGGGTTTGGGTTATGGTTATGGTACATAAATGCAGAATGGGGGCGGATCCTGGAATAGGGGGGGGGGGGGAGTGAGCAGTCATTCGCTGTGCTTCTCTGCATGATTTTTTTTGTGTGGCCCAAGAAGGAGATTTAGACCCTCTAACACCCCCAGAGAAATACCCCTGTCAAGGATCGATGGTGGATATTGATGAGGTTGACATACACGGGCAGCAACGAAACAATAACACCATTTCCCCCCTCATTCAACCTTCAGGAAATTGCACGTTTAGAAGAGAAAAATGCGAATCTCAGGGAGATCGAAGAGGGACTCTTGGCGGAGGGTAGAGCGATACTAGAGCAGATGGACCCTTACTACCTCACCCAACCCGTCTGCGCCGGATGTTACAGGAAAGATGCCAACGAAACTGGTGAGGGAACCAGCGCCGAAGGCCAAGAAACATTGCCTGTTGAAATGATGGAAGGCATTGAATTGCCAGTCAGTAATGCTATTGACCAGGCACAAGGGCTGCAGGGCAGTAGTGGTACTATAGACCAGGCACAAGTATTGCAGGTCAGTGTTGTTTCTCTGGACCAGGGCAATATTGTATATATTGAGGAACAAGGAATGCCGGGCAATATTGCTCCCATGGACCAGGAACAAGGATTATAGTACCGGTCTATAGCTGTTGATTGAGAAGTAGCCAGTGGCTGGAAGAATCTGGTGGAGTTTTGAACCGTGGGTAATTTATGGAACATTGTTTTGCTGACTGCCTGGACTAGTTTTCCTTTACATGGACCAGACACAAGGATTGTAGGGCAGTAGTGTTCCTATTGACCAGGAACAAGGGTTATAGTACCAGTGTATATAGATGCTGATCGAGAAGTGCAGCTATACTATCGGGCATAATCTAAAATTCTGTGGGTTTTTATCAGGTGATAACGAGTAGGGACATGAGTGGACAACAGTTGGGATGTTGAAAGCTAACTTTCTGATGATAAACTGAACAATTGAGGACAGAGTTCCTTGTGGAACGTTGGGCCGAACTTGGAACTTGGAAATGTCTGCCTGAAGACTTTTACAGGGTGATGGAGGGTCGAACAATGGGGAACCTTGAGGAGTAATGTCGCAGAGAATTCAGGACCTAAAATCTGTTGCGATGTGAGAGTGTGGGACTGCCTGTCTGGGCCAAAGAAGAGGTGCTTTGTCTACTGAAGACTGGGCCCAGTGGCAGAGATTGGCTGAGAAGTTGACTAAGCACTCCAAGAGGACCCTTTTGACACAGGAAAAACTGAAAACCAAATGGTCACAATCCACAGATGCCCATCGGAGTGTACCCAGGTGTAAACCCCCCCCCCAAATCACCCTATACCCTACACACACCCTAGACTATTTTTACCTAACACATCCCCCTAGATATCTCAAAAGAATTCCTGAGATTCTGGTAACACAATGACCAACACCAAAGAGGGGGGGGGGGGTCCCTCTGTCACATATTGCGCTTCATGCATCGGAGACCCACAGCAAAATGGCAATGACCCTTCTCATTCTATTGCAATGCTTATTGCACAAATTCCAGAGAAAGACTCTCCCTTGCAGAAACACTAGCCCTGGTTACAAACTAAATCTTGAAATTGTTTGGTTACTAGGTCGAGGTTACCAATTTCGTAGTCTGAATTTGTTGAATATTTGAGAGTATTAAAATAGCTCATTCAATCCTGGGAAGAGAAGCCCTTTACTGAAAGTTAGACTGGAAAAGAAAGGCTCAGTGAAGATGAGTGTTTTGGAATGACCCTATCAATTAAATTCACCAAAGGCATTTCTTTTTGTTGAAATAAATTCCACCTGTGCTCAAAGGGAAAATACAACATTTGCAAACATCAAAAAATAAAACTACCAAAATTGGTATTTTTGTATCAATTTCCAACGCTGGTCGGCCGACCAGCGTTGGAAAAAACTGGCTTTTTTTCCTCAAATACTGGCCCCAATTGACAATCGCACTTGTTTGCAATTGATTAGGCCTACACACCTATGAACGGGTACAAGCCAGCTAGACTGGTTCCCTGACCTTACAATTCCCCAATGTATGTAAACTGCTCTGTTTCTTCTTATATGGAGTCAGGGAACCAGACTACAGGAAAATGATTGTTTTTCTTGGTTTTTATAGCATTTTCGAACCCAAAACCTCAAAAAAAATCAGTGTAACTATATTTGCTATATATTTCCAACCCCCCAATTCCATCCATTTCTGAAAATTACAGCAAAAGCAAATGATGTATATTCCCTTTAATAAAGGATACATAAAGCTGCAGACGTGTGTATTCTGCTCTTTCTAAGACACACTTATTCCCAAGGTGTGTACCTCTTCATCTTGTAAAGTTCTGTTCCAATTTCCTTCTACATGTATTCGGAAAAAACTGTATCCCATTATACAGCAATGAATGGGGATTGTAGAATAATGCAAGCATGCTTTCAAAAACAAAAACAAATACTTTCTTCACGATGTTTTTTGCTTTCTTTTAACTTCAGATGAAATTGTGGTGGTTGTTGTTTTAGCATCAAGGTAGTCACAGCATTACTTGATCATAAATAGCATTTGTCTCCCAACATCTTGTTCATGCATTTTTTTTATTTAGAAAGCAGTTTGATGTGATATTGTTATTGTTTGTAGTTCTTTAAACCCTTCAGTTTCAGTTCTGCAAATTTTGATAGATTCTAGTATTGTATTAGTCGTATTGCCATAATGCCATTATGTTACATATCTTTTGAATGATTGTAGTGTGAATAATTATGTACGTTCCCAAAGTTATATATAAAGTACATGTATACAAGCATGCTTGATCCAATTTTTATGTTTGGCCAGATATAGGTTTATGTTACATATTTTTATGTTAAGTTCTTTTGATTTGGCAAAAGAAATAACACAAACTGCAGATAAAGAGAGGAGAAAATGTATATGTGAATAGCATGGTTTCAGAAGAAAACAATTGGAGAGTTTTATGAAGTATAGACAATTGGTATTACAAGTTGGATGATCTAACACCATGTGCCGTCCGCATACAGTCGAGTCTCGTTAATACAAACTTGTTCGGACCTAGCCAAATTGTTTGTTATATCAGAATTTTGTATTAAGAGGAACATCAGTCCCACTCATTGTGCACATAAATGCACAGTCGGGACCAAGGCTTTATGTTTGTTATAACCAGAATTTTGTATTAACAGAGTTTGTACTAACGAGATTCGACTGTACATAACAGAGACGGTCCAAGCAATTGGCTCTGATTTTTCCTTGACCAAAGGTGCAAATGGGGATCTTTTAAAATTGTTTTCAAAAAGGAAAGGGGATCACCACTCAGCCGCCAAGCAAACAAATCCAAGTTCAGTAACAAATCTTTGCTATAATCTGAACCAAAGAACTGACATACTTCCAGTAGATAAAAAAATAAGTAAAACTTCTTCAGGAGTATTTCAAGTTATTGCTGGACTGCTCATGCATATCTGTCACTGTACAAATGTACATGCTAAAAATCTGAGGCTGTGTCTGAATAGGGTGTTGGCTTTGTCTATGGCTAAGTCAGCACGTCCCGACTATTAAAGGCTGTGTCTGCATAGAGTTATGGCTATGTCTACGGCTAAGTCAGTACTTCCTAACTATGGCTGTGTCCAAATAGGGTTATGGCTATGTCTATGGCTAAGTCGGCACATCCTGACTACGGCTGTGTCCAAATAGGGTTATGGCTATGTCTACGGCTAAGTCAGCACATCCTGACCAAGGCTGTGTCTGAATCACTCGGCTAATGGCTAGAAATTACGCAAGCCTCTATGGTAGCCGCTGCAGCCACTTCCCATAGACCTGTGTGTAATTTCAAGCCGTAGCCGTAGCCAAGTAATTCATACCCATTTCTTCTGTTTCATGTAAACTCTTATAACAAAAATGTTCGTGGTGAAACCTTAGGAATTCCATATTTCAAGAAGGATTCTTGAAAAATCCTGCATTAGGAAAAAATCTTGACCAAAAATCTTGAAGTAAGGAAAAATCCCGACAAAAAATCCTGAAATCAGCAAAAATCCTGATCAAAAATCCTGAAATCAGGGAAAAACCCTGACCAAAAATCCTGGCAAATCTCACCCCTGCATGTGTGCGTGTGCACATGACGTGTGTGTCTGAAACATGCAGTATGGCATTGGGAGACGCGCGCGTTGTTGCTCAAATGCACGCAGTAGGCGGGGCTTGGATCAATCTATTGTTTAAGCCTAGACAAAAGTGCCAGACATCAATTCGGATATAGCCTCGGTATCTATTTATCACAATGTTTGCCTCATATGTCAGGTCTATTTTGTACATTATCGAGCTCATCTTTAATAATGTGCTTCCACGGTGGGCATTATTATATGAGAAGATGACACGTGTATTATACCAAAACAAGTTATTATCTTACACATGTATAGAAACAAAATTGTGTACATTTTAAATTCTAGTCAAATGTTTTTTTGTTGGAAACTTCATTTATTCTATAAAGTATTTAATTACATGTACTGTTGGTTGTCTTGCTGTTATATTGTGTAGATTTGTGTTCATATAATATTATGGGAATATATTGGTCAATCCGAGTTGCCCACACTGTGATTACTGGTTTGGTTTTCCACCATTACTGGAGTGCGCAAAATGGTTACTTTTGGTATTTCCCACAATCATTGTCTCGGGGGAGGTTTTCAGAGTTTTACAAAAAAAGCAGGGGCTCGGGCATGGAAGCGTCGCACTGGAAAGCCAAACCTTCATCTTTATTATCAAATTTGATTAGTTTATAAAGAAACGTTCCTGTTAGCCAAATGTGACCTGTTCCCACAAACTGAGCATAAAGTCCGACTTTTTTAGGAATGAGATTTTCGATTTCTGGATTTTGCTGAACGTTTAAATTGTGTATAACATTTGGGGATACTGAGTTCAGTAATGGAAATATAGACCACCAACTAAATTGAAGTCGTAAAACTAATGTGAGAAAATGGCATTTAGATATCCCATGTTGTTTTACAATGAACGAACAGTCAAATAATTAAATGGGATGAAAAAAATAAAGTAGGTTTTGAAGATGTTTGATAGAACAAACGAAGAAAGCTAAAACAGGATTCACAGATTGAGGTTCATCTGAAAGAAAAAATGGACAACCCCTTCAAATTTGGGCTTCTCCGCACTGTATTGCAAAATGGTATTTTCCTACTGTACAAAAATGTATGCTCATTTCGTGGTGACATATCACAAACAAACATGTCAGTGTGGCTATGTCCAAAGCATGTAATTTGTGGCTAAGGCCAAAAAAAAAAAAAGTCTCCGGTTTCTGGTATGCGCGCGCGTCGCCGTAGCCATGCGCATCGGCAAAATGAAAAAGTTTTTTTTTCAATGACAGATGATGTCTCAAAACCGCCAAACTCACTGGTTTGACTGGAATTGTGCTGCTGCACAATTTTAACGTGTTTTTAGATTGGGTTATGGTCAAGAATAAGCTTTATGTGGCCTCTCTGGACTCCCATATATTTGCACTAAGTTTAGTCGGGCACCATTTGCAGTCATCAGCCGACATTTGAAGCAAAAAATCAGGTAAAAAAAAAAAAAAAAAGCCGCGTCGCCGCACCACTTTTTGGACAAGCTCCATACCAGAAACCGGAGACTTTTTTTTTTTGGCCTAAGGCTCAGTTTTTGTCACTTACATGCCATGGTGAACCGTAGCCATAGAACATTTTTTGGACATGGCTCATTATTAAAGTAAAGTAAATTATTTCAACAAAGACAAAGGAATAAAGAAATGATTGCGATGACAGTGGTTCACAAAAAACCCAAAATGATAAGAATCAATTTCTAAGCTATCATTTATCCGTTGTATATTTCATTGTTTAAACTGCTTCCCTGTCAATTTTTGAAATGTAACTTACATGTACATCCATCGTTGACACATTTGGGCTTCGTAGAAATTGCCAAAAAAGTTTTAGCCATGGTCAGTTGTTAATTTGTGTTCGTTTGAGGTTTTTGAAATAAAAAAGCATGTCAACAACGAAAATTCAAAGAAGTTAGAGATTGCAACTTTTTCTTGGATGAGGATCATGTAATAATGTCTACTGCAGAAAAAAGTTCAAAATGAAGCTTGAGTAAAAAAACAACAGTTTCTCGTCTTGGCTTTTTGAAAAAAATGAGAGGCGGGAGCTATTTTTTTTTTTTAAGATGGCGGATTGATTCTTCCATTTTCTTGAATCTTTTGCTGAATGCAAAATTGTGTCCAAAGGAGGTATAAACCTTTCTACATAGCTACAATTTTGTTAGAAACAAATGAAAAGACAATATATTTATAAATATACTATATTGCAAATGTATGAATTAAAAAAAAAAAATAGAGGCAGGAAGAAAGGAAGTTGCAGAGACGAGAAACTGGTAATTTTTTTTTACTTGGCCTAAAACGGATGAAATATATTCCAAAGAGTACAACTTGATATGAAGGTTTCACAATTCATTCAAATATCAATTGAATTCAATTCAACTGAACAGTCAAACACTCCTGCACTCAAAACACTTCTCTTAATTTTACAATCCAATTAATTTCCCTTCGCATACTAAAAATGCTACATGTGATTTCATTGAAAACAAATCACAAAATGAAAGTTGTGTTCAAACATTCTTTGTGCATACACTGCTAATAAAAAATACCATGTTCATTAATTAATCCTTGCCCTCTTACAGGCCATTGACTTTACAGGCAAAATTATTTGCAAATATTGAAGTGTTTTGGAAAGTGTAGCAAATAAATAATGAAAGGTTTGTGGAAACACCATGTGCGAATAATTTCTCAACTAAGAGAATGGTTCTGAAAAAAACCAGAGGTATAAACTCGACGTTCTGGTCAGTATGCTCTGACCGTCTTCAGGAGAGTGCCTAAACTCTAAGAAAGTGAATACTTAAGTAGCAAAAAGCGAAATCAATGAAGTGTGAAGTTGCATCCTGTGAGGATGCCAAGTAGACGGGATCCTAGAGCAAGCTTGGTGCCCACTGAAGTGGAACAGTAGGGTTGCAGTGCCAGTAGAGGGAGGACCTAGGGTATAGGAGACCCATCAGTCTAAGGTGGTAGCTGAGGACCTAGAATATAGGAACCATTCTCTTAGTTGAGAAATTATTCGCACATGGTGTTTCCGCAAACCTTTCATTATTAAGTATCTCCACCATGCAAAGCCTCAAATCTTACTTAAGTGTAGCAAAGCAAGGTTAATAAAAGAAAAAGAAATCTCAACTACAACAAATTTCTTGTCAAACCTCCGTGAAAAAAATATATTTACATGGTTGAAAGCAGTTCTGGAAAAAAAGAATCAATTTTAATTTACAGACCACAAACTTGCTGGCATGTTTGTTGCTTGGGGACATACAGGAAATGCCCTTTCTTATAGAGTCTGGTTCCCAGACCAAATGATTCTGACTATTCACGGGTAGGCCTACATGTAGTCTATGGAATAACGTCTATGATGCATGTATGCGTGCAGATGATGCAAAACAACATTGCGTCTTGGCCTCCAGATTCTGACCATTCAGAAAGCGCCTTCTTTCATGTATTCGGTAACTCCATGTTGTATGAGAAAAGCATGGCAGCTATTGACCAATCGACAGCTTTGGCTGAATTTCTGCTCTAAGTGACGTCACAACCTCTAATCCAATTGGCTGGCGAGTGGGGTTGCATAAAACATGCATGCTGGGATATATCAGACGTTATAAGTGTGGCTCTGCACACGTAACGTCTGATCAATAAAATGCATTCACTAAACTTTGGATGTTTTACGTAATTCAAAAACGGGCAGGGAGGGTACTGCCCATATTTTTGTCATGTTTGTTTTTGGCCTTGGTGGCTAAGTTACCCAAGATTTGTCAGAATAATTTTAATCTTTTGGTTTGGGAACCAGACTACTTTCAGATAATGGGGCAGGGCGTAATGAGTCTGACACCCATTTCATGACACTAGTGACATGACTGTGATCATGTGATGCACATCACAGGTTAAAACTATCATCAGCCGTTTTGCAGATAGAACTTTGATTTCTGTTACTTAAACAAAGGCTATAACTAAAACAAAATTAAAACAAACTAAGGCCCCCCCCTCCCCCAAAAGTCGGCCTCTGGTCAGTGTGCGTCGATTTTGATCTGTGAGCGTCAATCTCTTTTTTTTTCTTCAAATTTTCCGCGGTAGCTACAACAGCGCCATATATTGCCGCACCGCCTCAAATTTTTGTACCAAGGAGCATCAAGGAATGGGGAAGGGCACCAAGGCTTATGATGGAAGGCACCAAGGCAAATGATGTAGGGCACCAAGCTACATGAGGACACAAAAAAGCAAAATAATATCCATTGTGTCTGTACAATCCAAGCTTGGAAAAAAAAAAAGCATCGCCGCATCAAATCCGGAACTCGACCGGTCTGACCAGAGACCGACTATTTTTGTGTGTGGCCTAACTAAAAAAAACCTGTACAACGGCTATGATGAGCAAAGTTTAATTTATAATTTATACAGACAGCCCCTTAAATTATAAAGTGAAACAGTGAGTGCCTTAACTCTTTCAGTGCCAAACTCGTACATGTACGAGGTATATTTGTTAGTCCAATAGCGCCAACCTCGTACATGTACGAGGTAATGTTCGTAAATGTTCGTACTTAAAATTGCCAAACCTCGTACATGTACGAGGTAGAGTAAATATGTTTATCAAAAGGGGGCGCTCTCGCTCTTTCTAATGGTACCATTTTCATGCATGTACGACCTGTATTTATTTTTTCATTCGAGTTCTTGCGAGAGGGCGCAGCAAAAAATCTCGTATTTTCTGCAAAAAGTGTGTTCAGGTCAGTGTTTCAGGGTGTATCACTATGTTTGTGACTACTTTTGACTTTCCAATATATCAAGGATATACCAGAGAGCAACAACAACAAATTTAGTGAGTAAAACTTATTTACTTTTTTTTTTTTACAGAATTTCGAACAATTAACAAAAACGCTCGAAGTTGGGCACTTTAGGGTTAAACTTTTCAAATTTCGCGGGCACTGAAAGAGTTAATAGGCATCACCCCAACAGCACTCACAGGTGCAGAAACTGTATGAACATGTTACGCCCCAAATAGACCAAGGCCCCAACTTAAGCTGGGAGTGTCCTAACTTTCTGTGTTCCAGTTGAAACAATTGAGTTGGGAAGGTTCAGATGTACAACTTCAGTTGGGACTCATGGACTAGATGGGGTGTAGCAAACATAGCAAAGAGTAAAAACGATGCACATTTTGAAGTCAAAATCTGCATGGAATGGTTTCATTCACGAGACTTTTCATTGGCACTTTATACCTTACCGCCGCCTCTATCTGCAAGGCCCAGCTACTACGGTTCACTGAACACACAGCATCTAGGATCCTACTTAGCACCCAGTCACAATTGTCCACCTGCAAGGTTCACCGAACACACAGCACCCTGGCAGTACTTAAAGGGGCACTAGGTCCTGAAATCCCCGAAAATTTCATGTTTTGAATTGTTTACTCAGCCTATTTCAAACATCTGGTTGAATGGAAACAAACCTAATGTCTTATTGTTCCCGAGAAAAGACAAAAAACCCCCAGTTGTTTACATCGGACACGATGGAGTAAGTGTCGTTCTCAGTGTACGATATACAGGTTGTGTGTCTCGGGATCAGCAGTGACCAATCACCAATGCAAAAAATATGGTTTCTTCAACGTCCACAAAAGGCAAACATTTTTACAAATGAAATCACAACTACCATCCAAACAGCTCAAATTTATGGGGTCGCAAAAGTGGACCCCGAAATTCGTTTTTGCACGCATAATACAGGAATAACACAAAAACGCCCAGTTTTTAAAGGATAGTTGTGTCGATGTTTATATCCTACTTTTAAATGTTCTTTCCGATTAACATCATCTAGTTCAAAGCGCGTTTTGTAGCCCAATTGGGCTGTTCCAGGACCCAGTGTCCCTTTAAACCACCTTCCCAGCTAGAGTCCGGCAGTCTCCTGATGACGAACAGAGCATACTGTTCGAAATCGAGTTAACCCAACAGGTTCTCTTCAGAACCACACATACTCACAAAAGAGATATTTCCACATGGTGTTACCGCAAACCTCTCACGTATTGCCCAGCTACTTGCTATTTATAGCAAGGTTCTGAGAGGCCATACAGAAGGTATAAACTGTTGGTTTTTTGGGAGGACTCTGTAGATTGATTCATTAACCCTACCTTCCAAAATCCTCCAGAATCCTCTTTGCAAATGAACGATTTTGCAGGATTGAGGCTATATGGCAAAAGTGTGTGTGGCTGATTTTGGAGGATGCACTGTGTCAAGGTCTTGGGCCAGACCTAGTGTTGTTTATGCTCAGTAGTACATAACTTAAGGCCAATAGATTATACCTGAAATCCTCTGCGCTGCTCCAAGATGTCGCTGACTCGGCCTCGACACATTGACAGTGATTACAAAATCTGTGATGGGCCAGTAGAGCTGCGTTAAACCTCAGGGTAACTGCAACGCATGTGATTACGCTACAGCAGGAAGGTTATATAGCAGTAAAGTATCCACCACAAGGACACAAGTTTTCTTGGTTGTCCGTTGAAATCAGCGACGTGACGAGTATCTTGAAGTTGGTTATCCCTCCCAGGTACTCTGCGACCGGCTGGTAGCTGCTGCGTTGGACGTCAGGTTGATTACGCTACAGCAGGAGGGTTAAATTGCAGTAAAGTATCCACCACAAGGACACAAGCTATGTTTCTTCCGTTTCTTGGTTGTCCGGTGAAATCAGCGACGTGATGAGTACCTCCAAGTTGGTTATCCCTGCCGGGTACTCTGCGACCGGCTGGTAGCTGCTGCGTTGGACGTCAGGGTGATTACGCTACAGCAGGAGGGTTATATTGCAGTAAAGTATCCACCACAAGGACATAAGCTATGTTTCTTCCGTTTCTTGTTTGTCTGTTGAAATCAGCGACGTGACGAGTACCTCCAAGTTGGTTATCCCTGCCGGGTACTCTGCGACCCGCTGGTAGCTGCTGCGTTGGACGTCGGGGTGATTACGCTACAGCAGGAGGGTTATATTGCAGTAAAGTATCCACCGCAAGGACACAAGCTATGTTTCTTCCGTTTCTTGGTTGTCTGTTGAAATCAGCGACGTGACGAGTACCTCCAAGTTGGTTATCCCTGCCAGGTACTCTGCGACCGGCTGGTAGCTGCTGCGTTGGACGTCAGGGTGATTACGCTACAGCAGGAGGGTTTAATTGCAGTAAAGTATCCACCATAAGGACACAAGCTATGTTTCTTCCGTATCTTGGTTGTCCGTTGAAATCAGCGATGTGACGAGTACCTCCAAGTTTGTTATCCCGGCCGGGTACTCTGCGACCAGCTGGTAGCTGCTGCGTTGGACGTCAGGGTGATTACGCGACAGCAGGAGGGTTAAATTGCAGTAAAGTATCCACCATAAGGACACAAGCTATGTTTCTTCCGTTTCTTGGTTGTCTGTTGAAATCAGCGACGTGACGAGTACCTCCAAATTGGTTATCCCTGCCGGGTACTCTGCAACCGGCTGGTAGCTGCTGCGTTGAACATCAGGGTGCTTGCGATGCATGTGATTACGATAGGACTGGGTGTACTTGAATTTCGTCCCGCAGTATTCGCACGAACACGACTCCGCTGCGTCATGGACCTAAAATCCAAAAGTGGTAAGCATAATGTGGTAAATCCATAATGGCAATTCAATTTGCTTAGAATAGAATTTTGCTTTTGAACGCAGAAAATAATTGCTAAGCGAAAGCAGGTTACCAGTCAAATATCATGTGACACATATTGTCTGTGACTGGTCCTCAGCGCATTTTCGCTTAGAACATTAATTTGCAGCAATAGTTTCTGATAAGCGGCGCCATGAAATTTGTTCAAACCCAGTCTGAGCTGATAACTGAGGGTGCGTTCGAGTAGCTCACCCAGATCGACTCGGGTAAAGGCAGATGGGTTAGCCACGAGAGCCGGGCTAATCAAACGCTCAAACGTGGGGCATTAAGAGTCTCACGTGAGGCCCTTAGTGCCACTGCCAAAATGCCCTTTTCAGACCGAGTCTTCCTCCATGGCCTTCAAATAAATTGATTTTTGGGTCCAATTGAGTTTTCCGCTGTCCGGCCGCCATATTTGTCCGTTTCTCCATTGAAGGGGACTTCAGGCCTATTTTGGGCAAAATTAACCAAATTGTCGGACTCACCTTGCGGATGTGGTTGTCCAGGAAATGCTGGGTGGAGAACTTTCCGTTGCAGGTGGGGCAGGCGAACTCGTAGTTCTTGTGGACCAGCTGGTGGCGCTCTAGATACTCCTCATGCTTGAAGGTTCGGTCGCAGGTTTCACACTTTATCTCTTTCTACGAGTACAATTTCAACCGTGGAAAGATGTTGAGTAACAACTCTGGTATATTACTCTTTTATTACAAAAACAATTATGTGTTATCTGCACTCTTTTTATATAAAAAATATTTAGGCTACAGCTTTTTACATTCCACATATAGTGACACGACCAGTGTTCTAGCCAGGCATCAAATAGCGCTAGCACCCGCTACGCTTTCGGAAATAAGCGCTACGCTTAAATCGCGCCGCTACGCTATAAATTTTGGTTGCGAAAAAAAAAAATCTGCCGTTTGTTCGTATACAAGCGCAGCGACTTTGAGCATTGCGCACTGGCCATACGACACAGCGAAAAATAAACAACAATCCCACCGCACGTACCCCGTACGATACCCCTACCATGATGCTGCGCCACACGCATTCGCTATGATAGCAATAAGCACGTGCTGTTTTGTGCTATGTAGATACAGCGCTCCGTACGGACGTACGTGGACCACACCATTTTGCGCTATCGGGTGTGCTTTCCTAAGGTCAATATTTACAAGCATTTCAACTGTTTTAAAATTATAAATAATACTTTTTATCAAGTCCGAAACATATAACTGTTTGAAAATAAGTCCTTCAACGTCGGAACATAATTTTCGTAAAGGATTTATTCGAGAAACGATGTCCAAAGAAAGGTTAAGCACCCCTACGATATCAATGGATCCGTCCCCAAAAGATGGCCGCACGTGAAGAATTCTTCTCGAAGAATGACGCTGTCGAAAATTTGGATTTTTGACTACACTACTCGTTGCTGATAATAACAGTTCAATAAGTTTGGTAGTAAAAACGGATCTGTTTGTTCTTAGGACAAAACCAATCAGCAAGTATTGCAACAAAACAAGTTTTTTAGCGCTCCACGAATGCGTAGCTTTCTCAAATGCTGAGGGGAATTTGGTCGCGTAGTTCGCCGGCGTAGCCGGTGTGGGCTGGCCCGCGCCGCGCCTGCACGCCGGGCCGGCCGGGGCCGGCCGGGGCGGGATAGGAAGCAATTCCCGGTGATTATTTCTCATCGTCATTATCTACAATTATATTTTTTAACATAACAAAAATGAGATTTCTCCTTCACATTGTGTTGTAGCATATTGAAATTGCAATCGCCGATGACTTTTTATGTCCGAGACCTCCATGGTTTTACAATTTCTCTCCCTGCCGATCGGATGGTTTTATTTACAAATTTAAAATCGGAACTACTGCTACTACGGCAGCGCTACACAACACAAGGCTTCTTGAAATATGAAATGTTCATGCGATTTGTTC
Organism: Patiria miniata; assembly: GCF_015706575.1. NCBI lineage: Eukaryota > Metazoa > Echinodermata > Asteroidea > Valvatida > Asterinidae > Patiria > Patiria miniata. Next base: position 15,746,041 of record NW_024037068.1, read on the forward strand.
TCACACTTAATATTGACAAAGTAAGTCCCAATTTTTTATAAAACATTGAGGAACTACTAAAAATGGTTAAACATCAGAAAGCATCGATCTTGGAACACCTTATACATTGTAAACGTAATCTAAAATTTGAAAACAGAAGAAACTTTACAGGAGCAAGAGTATTAATCATTGAAACAAATAAAACAAAATTTCTTATAATTTTAAACACTTCTGCTAAAAAAAATCAGGGGAAAGTGGCAGGGAATCGCCTCAGATTGCATCACAGAGCATCTAGAGTCCAAAATTTTGTAGTACCTACAAGTCCTCACAATTCACTGAAAGTCCTCACTAGTCACTACAGGTCATCACATGTCAATATACTGGTCAATCACATAGTGCCGTGGGACTACATCACAAACGTCTCTTAGGCCAGCCTACAATTTGCCTGCGCCGCGACGGAACTAGCCTTGGTGAAGGCGTTGGTTGATAGTGTCCGTGATGGTGTGTGACCGCTAAAAACACAAACAAGCCGCCGCTATGCACTGTACAAAGCATGAAAGCCCCCACCAAGGCTAGTTCCGTCACGCCGCAAGCAAAGCGCAGGTTGAATTGAAGCAGACCTTACCTTTTTGGTGTGCAAGATGACATGTCTGTTGAAGTTCCCCCGCTGAGTGAAGGTACGATTGCAGTGCGGACACTGATAGTCACGCTGGCCGGCATGCCACTGAATGTGCAGACGAAGGCAGTTGGACTTGAAGGATTTGTTGCAAATCTAAGAAAGGCAAGTGAAGGTTATACATAGTTGGTGAGGGCCGGTGGTGTATTTAGGGGGCGTGGTGCCATCCCCCCAATCTATTTGGAAAAGGGAACAATTTTCACTTACAGAAATGAAGAGCATCACCTATTGTTCAACGGTGTCCAATAACATACATGCTCTGAACAGCATCGCCCACAACACCCCCCCCCCCCTTCAATTTTCAGTGGGTGACTAACTGGCAAAATCCTGGCTCCCTTCAGGCTCGGACAATCTGCGTTGCCGCCTTTAGTTTTGCAGTGCCGCCATGCCTTGGGACAACTAATTCAATAACATGGGATTAACGACCAACGAATCAGAAGAAGGGGATTTATTCAGGCGTTGTATAGAATTTAATATTTTTGGGGCCAAAAAGGAAGTTTGTTATAGCCAAGTGTACGTTGTAGCTGTTTTTGTTACAGCAGAATTTTACTGTATTTTCATTCTGCAATCTGCATACAATTCAGGGGGAAATGAATTTCCTCCTACATCTCTGCTTTTCAACGTTGAGGGCAAATCTGTCCACAAAATACATCAAGCACTGAAACATGACCAGGACTTACTTAAATGTATAGTCCATCATTTGTCATTAATTTTGTGCATTTTTTTTTGAAGCAACAACAGTGCTCAAAATCTAAAGAAGGGTGCTCAACAACTAACCTGATGACATTTTAACTCAGTGAATGCTGTATATTTCGAGAAAACAACATTCTTGGATCTGGACTTCAATTCAAAGTTTTTGAGTTATCATAATTCAGAGTTTCTGAGTCATGTTTTGAATTGCGCCTGAAATCAGCGACCGGGACATGTTCTCATTCAGCCGATTGCAGCTACGTGATGTCACGCACTGAACCGGCGTGTTATAGCAACGGCTGCTTCTTAAGAAAATACCAAGTGAAGCTAGCTCTTCAAATACTCACATTGCATTTGTACAACTTGCTGTTTTTATCGTGCCGCGCCAGCCGGTGCGACTTCAACTGGTCGGCCCGACGGAACGTCTTGCCGCAATCTTCACATACGTGGTTCTTACTGCCGGTATGAAGACTCATGTGTTTCTCCAGCCCGCCTAAGGCCTTAAAGACACGCCCGCAGATCAGACAGCTGTGGAGGGTGTCTAGGGCCACGCCCTGTGGGAGGGTGATGCGGGTGTGTTTGGCCTCGTGGGCCGAGAGCTCCTCCTTGCTTAGGAACAGCCGCTGGCAGGGGACGCAGGAGTGGACCTCAGGGGCGGCTGATTTGTGGTGGGTCTAAGGAGATGAATGAGAGCGAAAGTGAAGGGGATTCATTAGGAGAGTTACACAAGTTTAGATGGAGAGTTAATTGACTTCTGTGGTCGGGATACAAATCCAAACCAAGGCAAACATTGTATTTGGATTTCAGGAACATATGAAGAGTTTAGTTCCAAAATGCAATATCCATTTGGAAAAAAAAGTGAAAGACTTGCCCGGTTTAACCCTTACTCTCTGAGGGTAGTTTACTGCATATCAGTTGGTTATGCCAATGCCCTCCAGCTGCAGTATATTGGCAGATAAACTATCTTGACAGTGAAGGCTCCAATTGGCAGGAGTTGGAGGCCCTGGAGGGTGCCTGATACTGACCAGCTGGGGGCACTCACTTTGTTATCAGAGGACTCTCATTGTTCTCTGTGGCATGTATTGGAGTGCCTGTCCAGTTACCCTTGAAATGACATGGCAGATATTGGAGGGCCATGCAAAAAACATAGGAGATTTTCTTGAGGCACATATTGGCATGCGTTGGAGGGTCAAGTAGGGTAAGGGTTAATATGAAAACCTATAGAAATACAGAGTACATGTATGACAGCTGTTTCTGAACTACATTTTTCACTATATTCACTGTATTATATTCTTAAACTGTGTTGAACTAGATGGTGAGTAAAAAAAAATGAAACCCAAATGTCGGGACCATTGTATTAGTGAAGTTCTGCATGTAGCTCTTTCAAAATCTAGGATATGAAAGCCCAATTCATAAGCTTTCTTTTAGTACAAGAATCATTCAAATCACTCATGTAATTTTCAAGTTATGGAATTTTAAACACAACCACCGTTCTGTCCACGGATCACAAAAAGGTACAATGTAAGTGTTCAAATTGAGGATATGTCACCTTTTAAAGTTACTTTTGTAACTTGGTTGAAATCTCACCCCAGGCTAAGTGTGGATTTGAATTCCAGTCTCTATTTGACTTGTGCTCTAGGAGCAAAGACTCTGGTCCTCCTGAACAAGCTTATTCTCAACAGCAAGGCATGGTCAACCCTAACCCTGCTGAAGCCAACAGGATCCAACTATGTCAAATACCCGATGGAGCCTGTTGGATTGAGCAGTTAACCCCTTGTGTACATTCCTGATGCAAAATGTTGGATTCAGTAGGCAACTGAACCGCATTATAACCCTATATTGGACTCCGTTGGATTCAGCAGACAACTGAAAATGAGGCACAGGTGGATTAAACAGGAAAGTCCGGTTGGACTCTGTTGGATTTAGCAGGGTAGTCCAGACTGATTAAATGAAATCCTTTCAATTTGTTGGTTTACAAATACAATGTAGTACTGGATTTGGTCCTTCACTGATTGTAATTTCATAAGCTTGTGAGCAAAAACCATAAGCTTACTTGGGCGGGACTCGAACCCATGACCTCCTGCTTACTAGTGCAGACATCTTACCACTCGACCACTAAGCTAGCCTGGTCGGCTGGCTGTAAGAATCTAATATGGCAATCAATCACAAGTTTCACAGGATGGAACTTTTGCGTTGGGGTGATGTAAATCAATATGAGGTTTTGCCCTTAACCAATTGTATAGTTAAGTGTGTTACCTAATGAGTGCAAGTTGGTAAAAAAAACTCGAGTGGGACTCGAACCCATGAACTCCTATTTTCTAGTGCAGACGTCTTATCACTTGACCACCGAGCATGCGGGATCGGTTGGTTGGTTTGAATCCAATGTACATAGCAGCGGGTACTGCCTTGACTATTCATAGGATGTATTTTTTGTTATAACACCTCACCCACAGATTCTGTGACTTGATTGGCCGAGAGCGAGTCACATGTTACTTTCTAATTTTGCTATCTTTCTGTGCACGGCCAAAAGTACTATGCGCATAGCAACCAAAGTACTATTCCATTAGCAACCAAAGTATTATTTCCACGGCGCGGTATTTGTGTGCAAATGCATGCTGGTGTGCGCGTTGCACGTTGCGCGTATTATTCCAAAGAGAGTGCGCCGCAGACTTGGGTTCAAACATTTCGTGAAGGGGTAGTTTTTAAGAGAGAAATACATTTTCCACCAATTTTGTATTGAAATTGAAGTTTATTTCAACTGTGTTTATTTTTAAATAATTTAAAATATTAAAATCAAGCAGAATCTGTGAGTGAAGTGTCATAAAACAAATATTGAATGCTTTATCTTGTGGTGAAGTAAAACTAGCCTCCCTCGGTGATCCATGGACCATTCTATTTTCCCTCGGCTTCGCCTCGGGAAAATAGAATGGTCCATGGATCACCTCGGGAGGCTGGTTTTACTACACCACTCGAAGCATTCAATATTTGTATACTAGTTCAATAGTTTACAAATGTATAAGCTTACCTCAAGATGCTGAATGAGCGGACTCATCTTGGTGAAGTGACAATCGCACAGGTGGCAGGCGTGCTTGTTGACCGGTCCCACCGTCACCTGAATCAATTCCCTGCTACCGTCTTCCTTAGTAGCAACGCGAAGATGCTGGTACTTGTGGCTGTCAAAATTGAACCTTTTATGGAACTCCTTGTTGCAGACGCTGCAGGTGTAGTGAATGTCCTGGTGGGTCTGGGCATGGTGCTTCATAGCGGCGTAGGTGGCAAACAGCTTCTTGCATCGCTGACACTCAAACATATCGCAGGAGCTCGAGGACTGGTTCTCGGTCTCGATCATGTCGATGGTGACAGTGCGTCGACGCGCTGTCAGACAGTTATGCCGGTCCAGGTTTTCCTTGCGGCGGTAGACAGTGTCGCACTTGTTACACTTGAACTCGCGCTTCTTGTGGTTCAGCATGTGGTGCTTGAGGGTTCTGTTGCGCAGGAAGACGGCGTAGCAGATCTCGCAGGCCAGCTTCTGAGACTCGGGGATGCCGAGATCTATCTCGGGGTGGCTGAACAGGATATGTTCCTGGAGAGTGAGCTCGTACCTTGTGGTATACGTGCAGTATTTGCAGGAGAAAGACTTCTCCTTGTGAGCGAAAGCCTTGTGGATGCTCAACCCAGACAGACAGGTGAATTCCCGGTTGCATTTATCGCAGGTGTACATATCTGAAGCTTCCACCTCTTCCCCCTGCAGCTTGTGTTCCCCGATGTGTTGTAGGTACTTGGAGCGGTTCCAGAACGTCCCCCCGCAGGTGGGACAGCTGAACGTCTTGCCGTGGAAGAACTCCAGGTGGTTGCGGAAGGTGCGGAGATGGAGGAGCTTCTTGTCACACAGGGGGCATCTGTACTTGGAGGGGTCCTTGTCGGCGTCCACGTCCTGGGGTCCTGGGTGGATGACAGCGATATGCTCAGAGAGCTGCTCGTCAGTGAGACATACCTTCTTACAGTCTGAACACAGGATGGGTTCCTGTTGATGCTCAGTCCGGACGTGCTCCATCAGCTTGTCAGCATCATCAAACACCAAGGAGCAATCGCAGCAGGATCGCTGAGCCTGATCCCAGATGCGCTCTTCAATCCGCTTATACTCTGCTTCAGAAAGATGGGAATTCTTCCGGTCTCTCTTGGGAGGTTTGGCAACTATGCTGTGTTTGACTCGCTTAGACGCTTGTGCGCGTCTCACTTCCGGTTTGCGCTTGGGTACCAGTTGATAGTACTTTCCAAGCCTCTTCTTCCACAACTGAAATGCTTTAGCAGACGGTGGGTCGTCGCATGTGTCGTCTTCGTCAGGCTCACTGGGCTGGGGTCTTGCTCTACCAGTCATGCCCATCTTTCCTCTACCTCTCATATTTCCTGATCCCCTGACCACGTAAATCCGCTTGTTGGCTCCGACTTTTGTTACATGAAGCGCAGATGGGATTGCTTGTTCACCAACTGAGGATGAATCCGCTGTGGTTTCTTCATCAACGTCTTCCTGTGCAGCTTCTTCTATGGCTGATGAACCTCGCTTCCCAGACTTAGACCTAGAGGTAGTGCTCCTAGCCGACTCTTTAGCAGTGGAAGGATCTTTCCTAGTTGTTGATCGAGTAGCCATCCTGCGTTGGGGTTTCTGGGGTGTTGAACTACTTGATGCGCCAGACTTCTTCTCCAGTGTTACAGATACTATCACTGCTCCGGTCATCGATGTGGATGCACTGGATGCAGGATCAGCCGATTCGGAACTGGTGATGACATCAGGATCTTTGTGGTGTTCCGCTGGACCGCTTTCTGAGGTGACGGCATGTGATGCCTCTGGCACTGACGTCTCGGTAGAAGGGCTCGTTTCAGTAGAAGGGTTCGTCACATCCGCAGTTGTTGATGTATCTGGATGTGTGAGACCAAGACATGTATAATTCAGGTGAAGGAAATTAACTTTCATTAGCCCTGGTTGTCATTTTTGGTCAAATTGAAAAGGGGAAAAAGGCATGTCATTTAAAGGGAAAATACAACATTTGCAAACATCAAAAAATAAAACTACCAAATCATTTTGAAATACCTTGCTGGACTGTTAGTGAATGACAGTGTAAAGCATCCTGTAAAATCATGGCACCTGGTATACTGTCATTTTCAAGAAAAGTGGTATTTTTGTATCAATTTCCAACGCTGATCGGCCGATCAGCGTTTTTTCAAATACTGGCCCCAATTGACCATCGCACTTGTTTGCAATCGATTACAAACCTATGAACGGGTACGAGCCAGCTAGACTGGTTCCCTGACCTTACAATTCCCCAATGTATGTAAACTGCTCTGTTTCTTCTTATATGGAGTCAGGGAACCAGACTACAGGAAAATGATTGTTTTTCTTGGTTTTTATAGCATTTTCGAACCCAAAACCTCAAAAAAGTCAGTGTAACTATATTTTCTATATATTTCCAACCCCCCAATTCCATCCATTTCTGAAAATTACAGTAAAAGCAAATGATGTATATTCCCTTAAAACAATGTGTTAGGAAACTTTGCATTGAGATATACAAAATAGGCCGTATTGTTTCCTGCATTCAACATTGTAACCATCTTTACAATACTAGGCCTGCAACACAGTCTAAGATCTATCTTTTCGTTTATACCATCTCCATTGCAAAACACTTGAATTTACTGCTGCAAGCAAGTTTGAGAAGAGTGTCCTTTATATAAAATGTTTTAACTTATAAATGGTCATTTACTACAGCATCACTTAATAAACTTTTTTGTAATTTTATTTTACTTTCATTTATTACTTATTTATTACGAAACTCAATGGGCTAAATTTGCATAAAAAAACCCCAAACAAACAAATACTAAGGCTGTTTTTTTTAAAATAATTTTGTATTCAATTATTCAAAACTGCATTTTACGGGATATTCGAATATTCATAAGTACCGCCTGTAACTGCGTGCCGCACCTATCACAAATTTTCGCGTGAAAATCAATGTAATGTGCCGCAGGACTGTTATTGCAGTAAGTATTTCATAGCTATCAATGGCTTTAACCTGCTAAAAGGAGTGGAATGAACAGCTGTCAACCAAAAAGTTACCCTCAACAAAAAGTGGCATCTGGCAATAAAGCGCAGCAAGTTTACGATTAAATTAAAAGAACAGTTGTGTGTGTACAATGCGCAGTTTTTAATCTTTCGAATATTCAAACCAGCAAAAAGCTCTATGCATATTCAGTTGATGACAGCATAGCATAAAGTAACCTAAACTACTTAGAACTTTCAAACATTCTCATGCGCACAAGTTTGGGCAGAGTTGTACCCATCTTGTTCTCAAGTATTCCCCTGCATATCAAATTAGGTTTTGCCCTGCACCGACGTTTAAACACTGTATAATCAGTGTATTACCTCCCGAGTGAAAGTTGGAAAAAAATCACTCGGGTGGGACCATCTCCATTGCAAAACACTTGAATTTACTGCTGCAAGCAAGTTTGAGAAGAGTGTCCTTTATATAAAATGTTTTAACTTATAAATGGTCATTTACTACAGCATCACTTAATAAACTTTTTTGTAATTTTATTTTACTTTCATTTATTACTTATTTATTACGAAACTCAATGGGCTAAATTTGCATAAAAAAACCCCAAACAAACAAATACTAAGGCTGTTTTTTTTAAAATAATTTTGTATTCAATTATTCAAAACTGCATTTTACGGGATATTCGAATATTCATAAGTACCGCCTGTAACTGCGTGCCGCACCTATCACAAATTTTCGCGTGAAAATCAATGTAATGTGCCGCAGGACTGTTATTGCAGTAAGTATTTCATAGCTATCAATGGCTTTAACCTGCTAAAAGGAGTGGAATGAACAGCTGTCAACCAAAAAGTTACCCTCAACAAAAAGTGGCATCTGGCAATAAAGCGCAGCAAGTTTACGATTAAATTAAAAGAACAGTTGTGTGTGTACAATGCGCAGTTTTTAATCTTTCGAATATTCAAACCAGCAAAAAGCTCTATGCATATTCAGTTGATGACAGCATAGCATAAAGTAACCTAAACTACTTAGAACTTTCAAACATTCTCATGCGCACAAGTTTGGGCAGAGTTGTACCCATCTTGTTCTCAAGTATTCCCCTGCATATCAAATTAGGTTTTGCCCTGCACCGACGTTTAAACACTGTATAATCAGTGTATTACCTCCCGAGTGAAAGTTGGAAAAAAATCACTCGGGTGGGACTCGAACCCAGCACCCGATTTCACGAAGCGCTGCGACGCGTTCGCAACTCAAGTTACGACGTGTAACACGTCGCAACTCGCGACGCGTCGTATCTTCCATTTCACTAAAGTTGCGATGTGTTGAACGCGTCGTAAGTTCCTTGACAACGGCTTAAAACACGTCGCAAGTTACAAATGTACGACGTGTCTAGTGGTCATCCCAAAATAAGAAGAGTCATTTCTAAGCCAGTTTTATGCCACAAACATTACATTAACGAGATTATAATACCGAGGCAATGTGTGTAAAGTTGTAAATAGAAAATTCATTGAATAATTATGAATTAGACCGGAATATTAGAGTTGAAATTTCAAAGTAGCTAAACAGTCCAATGAGAGCTTGTTTTCCTTCAAAATTGCATCGCACGGCCGCCATTTGGTTTACGTTTTAGCAAATTTGAGCTGAGATCCGACGACTCTTTGTTGAATATCAGATGAATATTTACTGTACGCTGACTAAAGACATAAAACAGTCACCGAGTTGTGCTATAAAGACACCTACGACGCGTCGCACTTACGACGTGTTCAGTGAAATGGATCGCAGGACGAGTCGCAGCTGCGACGCATCGTAGAGATACGACGCGTCGCAGCGCTGCGATGCATCGTAAGTTACGAAGAGTTTGATGAAATCGGGTGCTGGACCTCCTGCTTTCTAGTGCAGATATCTTACCACTCGACCACCGAACTAATGGGATCGGTTGGCTGGATCAAATCTGATGTACATAGCAGCGGGTACCGCATAAACTATTTTAAGATGGAATTTTGCATCGGGGTGACATAATCTAACCTTTTTTTTTTTTATATATGAAGGGCAAAATACCTCCAGAGTATTTTGATAAGAACCCTGACAAACACAGCAACATGCAACACTCGTCTAAATGACAAGCCTGCCCAGTGCAGCAAGACCCATCAGGTCGAAAATCTCGAGGCCAAACTGCCTCAGAGCCTGTGGTCCCTGAACGCAGCAGGATACAACTGGGGCATTGTTCAGAGGAACTAGCTCTCATTGTCTCAGAAGCGGCCGTTTAAGCACTGGTGTTGGTAGCTGAATGCATCAAAGAGCACCAGACTTTTCCATCTGATGCACTGTGTTGCGTCTGGCAGGGTTAGGGATAAGGCCAAAAAAAGAAAGTCTCCGGTTTCTGGTATGCGCGCGTCGCCGTAGCCGTGCGCGTCGGCAAAATGAAAAAGTTTTTTTTTCAATGTAAGATGATGTCTCAAAAGTGCCAAACTCACTGGTTTGACTGGAATCCTGCTGCTGCACAATGTTAACGTGTTTTTAGATGGGGTTATAAGCTTATGTGGCCTCTCTGGACTCCCATATATTTGCACTAAATTAAGTCGGGCAGCATTTGCAGTCATCAGCCGACATTTGAAGAAAAAAAAAGGAAAAAAAAAAAAAAATCCGTGTCGCCGCACCACTTTTGGGGCAAGCTCCATACCAGAAACTGAACGTGCCATGGCCTAACGTGCACATGTTCATATTACGGAAAGCCACATTACTCACCTTGTAGCAGTGATTTTCCTAACTTTTCAGCATAGTTGGGGGCGTACCAGACATGCAACGCCTCTCCAATCGGTATATCCCTGGTGACTGTGAAATACAAGGCACCCTGGTACTGATACACGATCAGATTCTGATTGGCTGCTGTGGTTGCCTTGGTAACAAGGGTCATCCAATTGCAGCGCTGCTCGTCGGAAGTGTCCAGCTTGACAAGTACTCCATCTTTCTTGAAAACCTTGGAATCAGAACAATATAAAAAAATTTTCTTTAGAAAAATGTCCTGCAGCAAATTTCACATAAGTTTACACAAAGGCATGCGTATGTAAGTCCACTTGGGCCGCAACTTATTGCGTAAGTTGCACATTTCAGTTAAGACAATTTCATGACAGTTTCATAGTGCTTATGTATGTGCTTACATGTATTTGTTGCATCAGTCCTACGCATGGCGCAAGTTACGTACTGTTACGTGAAATCGGCTGCTGTACACTTAACCTGTTAACACCTGTACTACATAGTAAAAGTATTACATTGTATTACATGTCCTTTGTATGAATCCATAAAGTTATAGTGCAGAGAGTAACTGTCAGGGTGCTTTTTGGCAGTACATGTATAGGAACTTTATTAGTTATCCCGCGAGAGCGAGTGGAACACGGAATAATGTAGTGCGTCTGTGTCCCACATACCACGAGGCCGAAGGACGAGTGGTATGTGGGACACAGACGCACTACATTTTCTGTGTTCCACGAGCGCGAGCATGATAACGAATTAATCTTCAAGCAAACTTGACGCGTAAAGTTGGACCATTGCTTTACACGAACCTTTTAGCGGTTTAGCGCATGCAGCTGGAATGTCGCTCACACTTGGAATAGCGCAATACGCAGGGTGCGATATCGACCATGCAATACAGCCTCATATCACACTGTTGTTGCCATGGATCGACCAGTCAGGATCGAGGATTCAAGTTTGCTTGAAGATAAATGGGATAATCAGGTTTAGATTGAATTCAGTTCACCTACAGGACAAGCTTGTTCACTGTCGCAAAACCAGCAGTAGTTACTTTTAGGACCCCTCTATAGATAGCCGTTGCTATTTTTACGTGAGTTGACCATTGTGCATGGGTCAGTTGTCAACAGAATGGTTCTCGGACTTTACTTTAGGAATTTAGCAAATAATCCTTCAGAGTCATGATTCAGAAAGATTGAGTTCAAAACAAACCAAGAATAACATACATCCCATATCACAGGCTGATTGGATTCCCGCTTACCTTCAGGACAAAGCCGTCGTCCTCGCCATCACTGCTAACCTCCGGGGCCTCCAGCGGGCCAAACACCGTCTTGCGAGCGATCTTCTTGTTAGCCAAGACCTGTCTCTTGTTGCCAACGGTGCACAGATTTAAGATTCCTGGGAGGGATGCGAGGGCACGGGAGATGGTTGGTGTGTCGGTGATGACGACCGGTCTGGTGCCTTGTTGCTGGAGCGGGCATTCCTGACCGTGGCACTTCATGCAATCGATACACCCTAGTTGGCGGAAGAAGAAACAAGAAGTCTTGTTACCAGACCGTGAAATTAGAAAAAAAATGTCTTATTTGTTTCCAACAAAATTGTAGCTGTGCAGAAAGGTTGACGTCTCCTTTGGACACTATTTTGCATCAGCAGAAGAGTCAAGAAAATGGAAGACTTCATCGCTATCTTGGAAAATCATCCATCTTGGGGGAAAAAAATGGTGTCATCATCTCCTTTATTTAAAAAATAAAATCAGACGAGATATTTTTCTAAAGAATTTTTACTCGGCCTATAATTGTTCACACACTAAGTCTGGACTATTGACCAATAATGATGATTTTATCCAAATATTCTAAACATAGACATGATAAACATGATAAGGAAAGAATGTTGCATCCTGATGCCCCTTTTGGAAAGAATGTTGCAACCTGACGCCACTTCAGCGGTTGTGTACAAGTCTATGGAGAGTCAAGAACATTTTTAAGTATTTCCTAACAAAATTGGAAATGTTTCTCAGTCCAAGATTCAATGGAAAGAATTCCATAAGCGGCCACCACTCGGACCTCCTGCACGAAGTCTATGGGCTATAACAGAAAAAGTTTAAGTATTACAAAAAGGATTTTTACACTCCTTAAAGGGACACTGCATCTTGGAACAGCCCAATTGGGCTATGAAACGCGCTTTGAACGAAATGATGCTCATTGGAAAGAAATTTTAAGTAGGATATAAACATCCACACAACTATCCTTTAAAAACTGGGCATTTTTGTGTTATTCAGGTATTATGCGTCTGAGAACGACTTTTGGGGTCCACTTTTTGCGACCCCAAAAGTTGAGCTGTTTGGGTGCTAGTTGTGATTTCATCTGTAAAGTGTTCGCCTTTTGCGGATGTGTAAGAAACCACACTTTATGTATTAGTGATTGGTCACCGCTGTTCGCGAGCACAGTGCTGTATACGTACGTTATAATACTAGACACACACACACGACGTGTATATCGTACATATTGAACGACAGGAAAAACGTAATTGTACTGCGACATGTCCGATGTAATTGTAAACAAGCAGTTTTTCCCCCGGCTGGTTTCCATTCAACCAGATGTTTGAAATGGGATTTAAGTAAACAATCCAAAACATGAAATTTTCGGGGATTTTAGGACCCAAGCCGAGTGCCCCTTTAGTGAGTTTAAATAGTGCTTCTTCATAAGATTTACAATTTTTGGTACTTTTCAGGTCATATATGAATTAACCCTAACTCCCCAGCCTAATTTACTAGGAGCCATACCCATTCAGGCAAATTCCAACACCCACATGGGAAATTGTACACACACACTGTTGGACTTAGTTTCTGGAGGTATGCCAACCCCAGTGTAAAAGACCATCTGTTTAGGGGTACTGTACCTATCCCAACAGATTTAAACACTAACCTACTGTTGGAGTTTGATTGGTTATGGGCTGTTAGGGTTAAGGAACATGAGCTTGATGAGTGGTGGCCAAGTAGGCCTATGGAATTCTTTAGAGAATTTTTTTTGGGGGGTAACACCATGTGGAAAGAAATCTCTTCTTGGAAGAAGTTAGCCCCACTAGTGTGGCCGTCGGTATGCTGCGCTGAACCTAAGGCCACACACCGTGGTCTGCGCACTACTGAGGACGTTTTCATAAAATTTGCAGGGAATTTCTTACATATGGTTGTATTCTACGATATCCCATCTATCACTTCTGGGATGCTTAGGTGTAATGATGTTCAATTTTCCGAGATATTCTTGAATCTTTCTGGAGCCCATATGCACTCGTGAAACGTCCGGTGATGGCAGCCATTTTGAATGTGACAAGAGATGACCTCAAGCTGTGACGTCGCATTTATGCAAATTGCTTGTCGAGCGAGGGCGCGAGTTGCAAATGCGACGGCTGTTTCCTGTACCATGCATTTATCGTCTGGGGGCCACGTGCACTGATCTCTATTCAGGATCTACGGCACAGGAAACAGCCGTTGCATTTGCAACTCACGCCCTCGCTCGACAAGCAATTTGCATAAACGCGACGTCACAGCTTGAGGTCATCTCTTGTCACATTCAAAATGGCTGCCATCACCGGACGTTTCACGAGTGCATATGGGCTCCAGAAAGATTCAAGAATATCTCGGAAAATTGAACATCATTACACCCAAGCATCCCAGAAGTGATAGTTGGGACATCGTAGAATACAACCATATGTAAGAAATTCCCTGCAAATTTTATGAAAACGTCCTCAGTAGTGCGCGGACCACGGTGTGTGGCCTTGGGTTCAGCGCAGCATACCGACGGCCACACTAGTGGGGCTAGGAAGAAGTGTGGTTTTGAAAAAAACCTTGTATAACTCGACATTTCGTGTGCTCTGTCCGTCCTTACTTAGGAGGGTGAACCACAGTCCATTAACCGGAGTCATCCGTGGGTCGATTTAAGATCTCTTATTTCTCTCCTTTATATCTCTCCTTTATTTCTCTCTTTATTTCTCTCCATGTTTATTCACGTTTGAAGTCGTCATCAGTTTTTGAATAAAAAAACTGCTTTGTTTTTTTTCTTTTTGCCGTTAGCTATCGTCGTGTAAGTCGTCTCGTCCGTGTGTCGTTATCATGTTGTTTTTTCTGTTGTTATTGTTGTCTGTAGAGGCTGTTTCTTACAAGCCTCGGCTTACTTGCTTTTCTCTTCCTACATTTACTGAAATATGTTTATCATTTCTTCAAAGCGCATTTTACTTTTATTTTTGAGACAAATTTATTGATTTTGTTATTTTGCTATTTAGGCTACCAGTCTTTCTTTTATTTATGGATGTATTCTCTAAAGGAGTGTGGAATAAATGTCTTCTTGAATTGAATTGACATTGATATTGTATGACAGCACTAGCACTTTTTTAGCAGTGTAAAATATTCCAAAAACCAAAGCTGAACTCGAAGTTTCAGCCCAGCACAAACTGTGCTGAGCACGAAATGCTTTTGCTCAGCACGTTTGGGTTACCAGCTTAATCACATATGATGTGTATTGTTGTAACTGGTGCCCAGCCAAGTCCACGCTATCTAAAGGTTAACAGCTTTGCCACGCCGTTGAAAATTCACGGGCGTGGGCCAGACACGGAACACAGGAAGTTCGAATGAAAAGAGGTACGAAATAATACGTCAAAATGATATTTTTCAGATGGGGTAAGCCTATAAACCAACTCACAAAGCAAGTCCAGGTCATCACTTTCCTTCTGTTGCTGATTTTCTGGCTTCTTTTCCATGATTATCACCAAAAAATTGGCGCCAACGTTTGGGTGAAAAGCTGTGAACTGCAGCTGCAAGCGAAAACACGCATCTCGTCTTTGCTGTGCTGTAAATATCGACTCCGTAAAGTATACGATCTTGAGACATACTGCGCATAATCAGGTCAATATTGAAAATAAATAAAGAGATATTCAAATAAAATGAAAGCCAAGAAATGAATGATAGGTATAATTAGTACTTTTAAAAAGTTTTAATCACATTTTGCATTCAAAGTGCATGATACGACGAAACCTAAAAATTAGTTCAAATAATAATGGGACTACAACATTTTGTAAAACACCAATTCTGCGGGGCAATAGAGGGCGCCATTTACGGAACCCTTGCAAAATTTGCACGAAAATTAACGCGCGCCGGTTTCGTCGACATAATTCTGGCCGGTCAGTCAAGTTTTGACAGACTTGTGAATCGTGATATCCTTGGAAGGTTGTAGTAGATTAACTGAGGCTTTTGTTAAACTTGGAGGCTTAGAAATGTTTGGAATTGAACCAACACTAGCAGACAATTTAATGTTATAAAATATTAATAATTGTTACACTGACATGAATGATGTGATTTGTGTTTTTGATTGGGCCTATTGTCATGTTGTTTGTAGTTTGTACACTCATGGAGGAATATAAGAACGGTACACTTTACTTATTCAGTATTTTTGAATTTTATTACAGCATCGCGTGTAAAATTGGCCCGCAGGCAAGATGGCGCATATTACTGTCATGACTGTAAAAACACCGTATTCTCTGTAATTAAATGTTGGAGTCAATTTCAAATAACATAAAAGAAGAACATTCTTATTAATTTTTCGGGATAAAAAAAATATATAAAAATGTTGCTAGCCGGGTAACGGGTGCCCGGGAGTTAAACTAGGATCTCTCACTCATGATGGACCTACACTATCTGCCACAGGGCACAGGTGCTGCACAAACAATGATGGTACATGTAGTGGGTAAGGCCAAAAAAATAAATAAGTTGGTCTCTGGTCAGCGCTCGCGTCGATTTTAATCATGCGCGTCAATCTTGTTCTTTTTCAAAATGTTCCGCGGTAGCTCCAACAGCGCCCTCTATTGCCGCACCTCCTCAATTTTTTTTTTACCAAAGAGCACCAAGGAATGGGAAATTGCACCAAGGCAAATCATCGAGAGCACCAAGGCAAATTATGGAGGAGGACACCAAAGTCCATGAGGACACCAAAAAAGCAAAATAGTGCCCCACCTTGTCTGTACAATCCAAGCTTGAAGAAAAAAGAAAAAAAAAAAAAAGAAAAAAAAAGAAGCCGCGTCCCCACGTCAATTCCGGAACTTTGGTCTGACCAGAGACCGACTATTTTTTGTTGTTGGCCTAATACGTACTTTAACGCAGGCCTACTTAGTTTAGGGGCCTATGTATCAAAGACATGAAACTGAAGAGGACACTGTACAGTCTAGCCGGCTTAATATCGTTCACTGAAACTTTGAAAGATAGCCGGCTAAATCTAACCGGCTGAATACACACTTCCTTAACCCTAACCGCTCTGAATCCTCCAAAATCCTTTTTGCAAATTGGAGGAATTTGCAGGATTGAGGTTACATGGCAAAAGTGCTTTGCTGATTTCGGAGTACACACTGTGTCAAGGTCTTGGGCCGGACCTTGTGTTGTTTATGCTCAGCCGTGCATAAATTTAGTCCTTGATTATACTTGACATCCGCCGCACTGCTCCAGGATGTCACTGCCTCTGCCTCAGCCTATTGACAGTCACAGCCGGAGGATTTTGCAGGATTCAGGCAGTGGTCACCCCTCCATGGACCATACTCAAGAAACAACGGAGGAATTTGCAGGATTGAGGCTATATTCTTTTTTTCCATGAGGCCAATTGGAGGATTTTGCAGGATTGAGGCTACATCCTAGCAAAAAGGCCTAGGGAGTTAGGGTTCAAGAAAGCCACATACAGCTCTCTTGGTAGGGGATGTAAATCTAGAAATGTTGTTTTCATGGCCTATAATGATACCACGCTTGCTTACATGTGCAATTTCTTTGATTTGCCCAGTTCCAAACTGCCCAGATTTCCCGCCTCATACAAGAACCAGTCAGAACCGGTCGTAGCCAGTCGCAGCCAGCCTGAGCCAGAATGCCCCCGGACCTGAAGAAGAGGGCCATGGTGCTGGAGTGTGAGTGGCAGAGCTGTGGACAGACCAGGAACAGAATGGATGCCTTCCTGCTTCACGTCAACGAGCACGTCGACCTTCTCCTGCCAGAGGGCGTCACCGCGGAAAACTACAAGAACTTTGAAATCACGCCATTTAAGGGTACGACATATCAATGTATTTTTGGCATTAGTCAATTCTGTTCCCTGCCTAACCCAGGTTGGACGACATCTTCATTGCAATCCCTCCATAACGTAGGAAGTAAGGGAGTCCCCTGGGCTATCCCCTGCCATGCCTTCTACACAGGCTGGTCACTAACAGTCAGATCATATTTCAAGCAAGCACTCTGACTAGTCAAATTCAGTCAACAGACAAAAGCAGGAAACTGGTCAGCACAGCTGGCTTACTGTCAATCACCTGCAGTCAAAGCATAGCTGTATCAAGGTACCGGTACATATAACAATCACATCAAGTTCATCCTGCTTAATGCAGGCAGGGAGCACTCGACCAACAGTCGCTTGACTGATTTCAGAGTTGTAACAAGTCACTGATTTTTTGTGACTCGAGTCATTTTAAAGGGAAGATACAACATTTGCAAACATCAAAAAACGAAATGATCAAATTATCACGAAATACCTTACTGAATTGTTAGGGACTGACATTCTAAAGCATCCTTTAAAATCGTGGCTCCTGGTGTGCTGACATTTTCAAGAAAAACTGTATTTCTCCAACGCTGGTCGGCCGACCAGCGTTGGAGAAAACTGGCTTTTTTTCCAAAAACTGTCCCTAAGTTTTCATATTTAGTTATTCTGACTTTTCTTTGCAATTGATTACACACCTGTGAAGGGGTACAAGCCTGCTAGACTGATTCTCTGAGCCTACAATTCCTTAAGTGTATTAATTGCTCTGTTTCATTTTAAGTGGGGTCAGGGAACCAGACTACAAGAACATGATAGGTTTTCTTGGTTTTTCCAGCGTCTACAAGCCCAAAACGTGAAACAAGTCAGTTTAACAATATTTGCTATAACATACTAATCCTCCAAATCCATTTATTTCTGAAAATTACAGCAAAAGCAAACGTTGTACATTCCCTTTAAAAAAGTGACTCAAGTCAAATTGAGTCATTACGCCAAGCAGGTCGAGTTGAGTCAAGTATTTAGCTCGAGTCAATTCGAGTCACGAATATTTGAATACTATATACCAATATTTATAAAGGGGAACATCAATTTATTCAGCGTTCAAATCAAAGAGCTTTATAAGAAATTGCCCAAAGCCAGTGATGAAACAACAGAATGGAAAGTGTGTTTTAAATCCGGTTCCTGGATAGTATTTTGTGCATTCTAGAACCTTGAGGTGGAAGTCTGTGACACGTATGTTTGTATGTTTGACCCGAGTCATACTCTGACTGATTTGACTGAAAAGGACAACTTTGCACAGTATGGATCTTTGCATAGGAGGGTTAAATTGGCCAACATGTACTGTAAAATCATTGAGATTAGTAAGATTTGAGGCTTTGCAGGGTGGAGATACTAAATTATGAAAGGTTTGCAGAAACATTATGTGCGAATAATTTCTCAACTAAGAGAATGGTTCTGAAAAGAACCAGAGGTATAAACTCGACGTTCTGGTCAGTATGCTCCGACCATCTTCAGGAGAAGATAGTCAGAGTATGAAAGGTTTGCGGAAACTCCATGTGCGAATAACTTCTCAACTAAGAGAATGGTTCTGAAAAGAACCAGAGGTATAAACTTGACGTTCCGGTCAGTATGCTCTGACCATCTTCAGGAGAAGATGGTCAGAGCATGAAAGGTTTGCGGAAACTCCATGTGCGAATAATGTCTCAACTAAGAGAATGGTTCTGAAAAGAACCAGAGGTATAAACTTGACGTACCGGTCAGTATGCTCTGACTGTCTTCATTGAGATTATTTCGGTTTTAAACACTTTCTGGCAAGATTACCATATGCGAAGTTCACTAATTTTCCTCTGTAGTGACTAACAAGCCCCCAGATAGCAATTTCATGTCATCAAAGTCAATTTGAGCAGTGAGAAAAAACAAGCATTTTTTTAGAAAACACTTAGAATTGTTCAGTCCAATCTCATAGGGTTTGTACACAGGGTGTTGAGTGAACTTCGTATATGGAAATCTTTCCGAGAATGGTTCTGAAAAGAACCAGAGGTATAAACTCGACGTTCTGGTCAGTATGCTCTGACCATCTTCAGGAGAAGATAGTCAGAGCATGAAAGGTTTGCGGAAACTCCATGTGCGAATAATGTCTCAACTAAGAGAATGGTTCTGAAAAGAACCAGAGGTATAAACTTGACGTACCGGTCAGTATGCTCTGACTGTCTTCATTGAGATTATTTCGGTTTTAAACACTTTCTGGCAAGATTACCATATGCGAAGTTCACTAATTTTCCTCTGTATTGACTAAAAAGCCCCCAGATAGCAATTTCATGTCATCAAAGTCAATTTGAGCAGTGAGAAAATACATACAAGCATTTTCTTAGAAAACACTTAGAATATTTCAGTCCAATCTCATAGGGTTTGTACACAGGGTGTTGAGTGAACTTCGTATATGAAAATCTTTCCCACTTTCTTTCTGATGTCCCCCTACAGAGGAGTTGCCCTGTCATTGGACGGGATGTAGTTTTAGTACAACGGAAGGCGAGGTGACACTGATCCGGCACCTGTACTTCCACGCCTACCACGCCAAGATCAAATGGTGGGCCAAGCAGGAGCAGTCTAAACATAACTTTGGCGAGTGCATTCTGGGAAATACGACTAGGAACCTGATCCCGGACCTGCCGGAAGGGTTCGTCTGCTACTGGCCAGACTGCCAGGTGAGTGACTGCCATCTTGGTCTGGTTTCCTGTTACTTTGGTTGAGATTACTATGAGATGGATCCAATAAGGTTCTGGCACCAGATTAAATCTCATTTAATTGGTACCACGATTTAGCCATGTCTGAAATGGGTGTTAAATCTTAGATGGCTGTTGTAAGCATTTTTGTTTACATAGAAGTCATTGTCAATGACCTAAGCCCTTTTCACACTAGACAAATTTCGGGGTTGACGCAGGGTTGACGCAGGGTTGAAAACATGCAGCGTTTCACACTTGAAGAATTTCAACCCTGCGTCAACCCTGCGTCAACCCTGCGTCAACCCCGAGATTGATTTTGCCCCGGGTTGAACTCAACCCTGCTCCAGACCAGGGTTGAGATTTTCAACCCGGGTTGAAATTCTTGCCAGGGTTGAAAACAGTAAGTAACTGAGCATAAACGAGTGTGAAACGATGCAGGGTTGAACGCGGGGTTAAAGAATAAAAAACTCAACCCGGGGCGACACTGGATTCGCCCAGGGTTGAGTTCAACCCGGGGTTAGAGGCTCTAGTGTGAAAAGGGCTCTAGACAAAGCTCTTAACTAGAAAATTTGGAAGCAGCCTTACATGTATACTTAGGGCCAGCATACACCAAATATTTGAATATATCGAATAACACCTGTCATGTTTATTTCAATCGTAAAGTTGTAGGGCTTTATTGTCAGCTGCCAGTTTTTGTTGACGGCAGTTGGTGGTTCCCATTTTCTTAGCAAAAAAGCCCTTAAGGGTTATAAAATACAGTGGAATGCGGCTATAACGAAAATAGCGGGATCCACAGAAATTATTCGTAATAGCGATTTGGTATAGCGATTTTAAGCTGCCGGTGCTCCGGTACTCACTTCTTAATAAATAGCGCCCTTCAGAACTTCACCCTGCACGCCCTGGTAGTTACTGAAAGACGACTTTGAACATTGCCGACTATGGAATCATGTAATCACACAGTTTTCGAGCTTACTACCTACAGCAATGGGTGGCTTATACCCCTTCTACTCCTGGGGGGGGGGGGGGAAGCCATTTGTCGCTCCTCTGTTGGCATTATCAACAACAATGTTTGGTACATTTTGTACACAAAAATCGGGAGCCAAGCACAATGTTCGGTATAGCCGAATGTTCGGGGGGGGGGGGGTGTTTCGGTAAAGCGACGTTCCACTGTACTGCAGAACCCTTCAGCGGCCTAACCCTAACCCTGCTGAATCCAACAGGATCCAACTATGTCACATACCTGATGGAGCCTGTTGGATTGAGCAGTAAACCCCTTGTGTACATTCCTCATGCAAAATGTTGGATTGAGCAGGTAACTGAACCGCATTATAATGCATTGTTGGACTCCGTTGGATTCAGCATACAACTGAAAATGAGGCACAGAAGGATTAAGCAGGAAAGTCCGGTTGGACTCTGTTGGATTTAGCAGGGTGTTAGTATCGATCTTTTGACTGGTGTGGCAAGCTGTTGCAGCTGGTGCGTGTAACTTGATTGCCGAGTTTTGAATATTTGAATATTCGGTAAATTGCAGTTTCTAATACATGTACCTGTAATTTCATACTAAATTGTTGGAAATGGGCAGTCCTACTTTTGCTGTAGTGAGTTTGTTTGCATATTAATCAATATGCTGTCGACCAATGAACATTTCTTCGAACTTGAACAAAGAAATTGACGGGAGCGGGTTTGAACCTGCCACCTCTGGTATGCCATTCCAGATTCCCAATGAAAATTTACAAAATGAGGATTCGAACCGGCAATCTCAGAAAAAAAATCCAGTGTTCCACCAACTGAGCTAGGAAATTTGTACGATTTTTGTGTACCTGTTTTATTTCATCATTTCTTTTCCCTTTGTGGGTGTGTGTAGTTCTATACAGACAATGCCGAGCATTTCTATCGTCACGCCGACAATCATGGCTTGATAGAGGATCCGGTCATTGTGAGAGGCAAGGAGACATACCCATGCTGCTGGGAAGGTAGGTCAACAAGTGGACTTTGTGGCGTATTTGTTTATCTGTTCTGTAAGCGACAGACTGGGTTGCTGGTCTAAACAATTTGTTTGAAAGGTCCAAATATAGATAGAGCTTGATAAGGCCAAAAAAAAAAATAAGTCGGTCTCTGGTCAGAGCGCGCGTCGATTTTAAAGGGAAAATACAACATTTGCAAACATAACAAAATAAAACTACCAAATCATTTTGAAATACCTTGCTGGACTGTTAGTGAATGACAGTGTAAAGCATCCTGTAAAATCATGGCACCTGGTATACTGTCATTTTCAAGAAAAGTGGTATTTTTGTATCAATTTCCAACGCTGATCGGCCGATCAGCGTTGGAAAAAACTGGCTTTTTTTCAAATACTGGCCCCAGTTGACCATCGCACTTGTTTGCAATCGATTACACACCTATGAACGAGTACAAGCCAGCTAGACTGGTTCCCTGACCTTACAATTCCCCAATAAATGTAAACTGCTCTGTTTCTTCTTAAATGGAGTCAGGGAACCAGAATACAGGAAAATGATTGTTTTTCTTGGTTTTTATAGCATTTTCGAACCCAAAACCTAAAAAAAGGGGGTGTAACTATATTTGCTATATATTTCCAACCCCCCAATTCCATCCATTTCTGAAAATTACAGCAAAAGCAAATGATGTATATTCCCTTTAATCATGCGCGTCAAACTTTTTTTTTTCCAAAATGTTCCGCGGTAGCTCCAACAGCGCCCTCTATTGCCGCACCTCCTCAATTTTTTTTACCAAAGAGCACCAAGGAATGGGAAATTGCACCAAGGCAAATGATCGAGGGCACCAAGGCAAATTATGGAGGACACCAATGTACATGAGGACACCAAATAGCAAAATAGTACACCACCTTGTCTGTACAATCCAAGCTTGAAGAAAAAAAAGAAAAAAAGCCAAAAAAAAATAAATAAAAAAAGCCGCGTCCCCGCGTCAATTCCGGAACTTTGGTCTGACCAGAGACTGAATATTTTTTTTTTTTGGCCTAATGTTTGATTTCCGACTCTCCTTGGCAAAATTCTCCTCACTTGGACTTTATGAGGTCACAATTTTGAAATTAGATAAAATTAAACTGAGAGACTGTTGCAAATCATTTTAAATATAATAGTCACCTCTATGGGAAAAATACTGGTCAGCACAGAAGCATCTGGTTTTGACATGAAGTGTCACATGCTTAGTGCTGTAGAGGGCCCAAGTAATGTTTTTGTACATTTCCCACAATTCATGTGACTGAGCTTGACCAAGCGGCTGTCACCTGACCAAATGTCCTGATCTAAGTGGTCAATGCACATTGTTTCATTGACAGTATCAGGTTGGGTTGACCAGGCCAAACCAACCCGAAAGATCTATATAAACCGAATCTGAACTGAAACCAATCTGAACTCCCCAAGTCCCGACCCGACAAATATTTACGGAAAAAATGACCTGAACTGAACCAAACCGAACCAACGTGATAACAACCTGAATATCTGGCTTGTATTTCACAAACAATGTGTCCGCTGTTACCGACCCCACCCAACACGAAATCGCACACCCAAAACCGAAACCGACCCGACCCGACTGAACTAATGGAAAACCGACTTGATCCGAACTGAAATCAGCTCGGGTCAGGTCGGTTTCAGTTTCGGACATTAATTGACGTTCGGGATTTCATCTGTTTCATTTTCAGGTTGCGATTCCGTGACCAAGACCAAATACAAGTTAGCTGAGCATCTACGCAGTCATACCCAGGAGAAGAGATTTGCTTGTGCTGAGTGTGGTAGTCTCTTCAGTAACAGAGCCAAATTCATCGATCACATTGCTAGACAGATTGCCGTAGAATGTAAGTCAAAATCCTTCTTTTTCTCCAGTGATTAACTTGATTAACCCTAACCCTCCTCAATCCTCCAAAATCCTCTTGCCGGTTTTGGATGATTTTAGAGGATTGAGGATGAATGGCAAAGATGTATCGCTTTTTTTATGGAGGATGCATTACGTCAAACCAGTAGGCCATATCCTGCATTGGTTATGTTCAGCCATGCATAAATCAGCCCTGTGTTTTTCTCGTATTTCATCCGCTCTGCTTCTAAACACCATTCGCACTGCCTCAAACCACAGCAGTAATTGGCAGAGGATTTTGGAGGATTGAGGCAGTGGTCACCCTCCACAGACTAAAGTCAAGAAAATAATGGCTGATTTTGGAGGATTGAGGCTGAATCCAATTTTTTTGTCTGGGTGGCAATTGGAGGATTTTGCAGGATTGAGGTTGCATCCTAGCCAGAGGGCCTAGGGGGTTAGGGTTAATTAGGGGTAAAAAAAATATGCCTATGCCGCGATACAATATATAAATTTGTTATAATACTTGAAAAATGTTGTAACAAAGAACCAAATTCATTCACAGTCATTCCTTAGTGTTGTCGTGAATTAGAGTTTTAAAGGAAATCAAATATGTTCAAATCTCTTCATCACTTTAACCCTAACCCCTTAGGTATTTTTACTAGAAAGTATCCTGAATCCGCCAAAATCCATCAATTTTGCCATGCAAAAAAATCGTTGATGGCCAGTGAGTCCATCAGAATCCACCAGTTAGCCGGGAGTAAATCTGTTGAGATCCTGTAATCCATCAAAGTCCCCCAACTGCTCAATATGGAGGTATCCTGAATCCATCAAAATGCTGCAGTACCGCTAGGCTTACTGTCCTGAATTCATCAAAATCCCCCAACTTTTTCAATATGGAGGTATCCTGAATCCACCGAAATCCTCCAAAACAGGGGTGTGGATTTTGATGGATTTAGGTACGTTAGGGTTAATAATCTTTTTGACGATAAACCAATCCAAGCGTGCTATCAATTCTATCACGAAGGCCCCCTTCAATGGCGGAAGCATTGTGCTAGCTATTGTACAGACAATCCGTCATGGGGCTGTTGCTTGAACAACAGCATACGCAATGGTAAGGTACGCACTGTTTCGTGAAATCGGCTGCAGGGTTGATCATACCTAACATACATCGTAACGTTCATTATGACTTATTTGTTCTTCAGTGCAAAACTACCAGTGTTCCCACTGCTCCAAGATCTTTGCATCGGAGCGGTTGCTAAGAGACCACATGAGGCATCATGGTACGTGATTCCGATATCTACCAACTTTTTTAAAGCCAGATTTTCTTCACCCATTTTGATTGTAACAATTGAGCGTTTTCTTACTAAAGCAAAGTTGGAGAACGGAAATATAAATAATTTCACAGATTTTTTAGTACCAGTACGATCTTTAATCCGAGTAAATAATTTGCCAGGTTACTTTGGGATAAATGCAAATGATCTAATATGCTTTGAATTAGGCCCCAACGCACCATGTACAGTACAGAGCCATAAGCAGTTTTTGATCTATACAGGGTGAGTAAAAAAAAAACACCCAAATGTTGGGACCGTTATTTTAGGGAAGTACTGCATGTAGCATTTTCAAAATCTAGGATATAAAACCCCAATTCACAAACTTTCTTTTAGTACAAGAATCATTCAAATCACTCATGTACTTTTCAAGTTACCGAATTTTAAACACAACTACCGTTTTAAATTTCTGTCCACGGATCACAAAAAAGGTGTGCGTTCTTTCAGCAAAACGAAAACAATTTACGCAATCCCTATGTGATTTGTTTTCGTTTTGCTGAAAGAACGCGCACCTTGTTTGTGATCCGTGGACGGAACCTTAAAACGGTGGTTGTGTTTAAAATTCCATAACTTGAATAGTACATAAGTGATTTGAATGATTCTTGTACTAAAAGAAAGCCTATGAATTGGGCTTTCATATCCTAGATTTTGAAAGTGCTACATGCAGAACTTCAATAAAACAATACTCCAGACATTTGGGTTTCGTGTTTTTTGACTCGCCCTGTACAGTATGTCCCCAAAAAGTGTCCTACTACAAAACCATGAAGTCAATTTAAATTGTTTGGATAGTGCAGATACTCCTTAGCCTTGGCCTCAACCCCTATGAGTTTCATTTAATTTCAGTCACATCACTACACAACTGTCAATTGTGAAAAGGGCTGCGGTTGGGATTGGAATCATTTGCCTGGCAATCAGTCATCATGGCAAGACCTCAGTTTAATGCTCAAGGGTAAATGCTACCAATCCCAAACCACATCAGCCTTTTTTCACAACATGCAGGATTTTACACGTACAACTTACGTAACGTAGAACTGAAATTGATTAAGGCAAGGAACTTGGCCACAGTGTCCAAAAATGTTCTTCTGATCAATTGACAATTGTGCATTGAGGCGTGATGGAAATACAATGGAACTCATAGGGTTGCGGCCAAGGATAAGTGGTATCTGCACAATCAAAAATTTCAAAATTGCCTTCATGGTTTTGTATTTATTTTAAAAACAGTCAGACGGACAACTTTTTTGGGGACATACTGTCGAAGGTTTATGTTAATACAGGGTGAGTAAAAACAAACCTGAAACTCAAATGTCGGGACTATTGTTTTATTGAAGTTCTGCATGTAGTACTTTTAAAATCTAGGATATAAAAGCCCAATTCATAAGCCTTTTTTTTTAGTACAAGAATCGTTCAAATCACTTCTGTACTTTTCAAGTTACAGAATTTTAAACACAACCACAGTTTTAAAGTTCTGTCCACAGATCACAAAAAAAGGTGTGCGTTCTTTCAGCAAAACGAAAACAATTTACGCAATCCCTATGTGATTTGTTTTCGTTTTGCTGAAAGAGCACTGAACTTTTTTTGTGATCCGTGGACAGAACCTTAAAAGGGTGGTTGTGTTTGAAATGCCATAACTTGAAAGTACATGAGTGATTTGAATGATTCTTGTACTAAAAGAAAGCTTATGAATTGGGCTTTCATATCCTACATTTTGCAAGTGCTGCATGCAGAACTTCACTAAAACAATATTCCCGACATTTGAGTTTCATTTTTTTTTTACTCACCCTACATGTATAGTTCTCTGAGCTATTTGGTTCGTGTTGTTCATTGCAGTTAATCACTACAAGTGTCCCCACTGTGACATGACATGTACAAACCCATCCATGCTGAAAGCACACATCAAATGGAAACACGATGATGAGCGTCCCTTTGAATGCCAGCTCTGTGAACACAGGTAATAAATGAAGAAATGTTTTGGGGGCTAATCATCTTTACTCACAGCAAAAGCTGATTTGCAAAAGGACGCGGCTACAATGTGGTCAAGCTGCAGGCATGTAAAGACACCTTAGGCCAAAAAAAAAAAGTCTCCGGTTTTTGGTATGGAGCTTGTCCAAAAAGTGGTGCGGCGACGCGGCTTTTTTTTTTTTTTACCTGACTTTTTTGCTTCAAATGTCGACTGATGACTGCAAATGGTGCCCGACTAAACTTAGTGCAAATATATGGGAGTTCAGAGAGGCTGCATAAAGCTTATTCTCGATCATAACCCCATCTAAAAACACGTTAAAATTGTGCAGCAGCAGAATTCCAGTCAAACCAGTGAGTTTGGCGGTTTTGAGACATCATCTTTCATTGAAAAAAAACCTTTTTCATTTTGCCGACGCGCATGGCTACGGCGACACGTGCATACCAGAAACCGGAGACTTTTTTTTTTTGGCCTTAGGCAGCCACCATACGACCCATGTCTGACCTAGAAGCACGGCTAGATCCAAAGTCTTGATTTTTGCAGCCGGAGGTAAAACCAGAATCGTGGAAAAACCCTGGTTGCACAGGGGAGAATCAACAAACAACTCTACTCACATATGACCTGTGCCGGGAATCGAACCTGGTGAGAAGGAGCACTTTACACACTGCGCTACCCATACATTGAGATAAAGTTTCCTTTTTGAAATTTCATTTTATCTGCATGCAAACTTAAATCCTTGATCCTGATTGGTCAATCCATGGCAACAGTATCGTGTATATAATTATATCCCCTGCATTGCACAGTCTGTCTGTATTGACAACAATCTCTGTTAGTTTTACCGAAAAAGTCCAGTGCGAACACGACTTGATTGATTGTCAAGCATGTGGGACATACACTGCTTGCACTCTACCGTAATTTTCGGAATATAAGCCGCGCGGCGTATAAGCCGCAGCACGCAAAAATCTGCAAATTAAGATTTGAAGTCGGCGTATAAGCCGCACCGGCGTATAAGCCGCACCGACGGCAGCGGTTTCAATTTTGTAAGGCCTCCAAATTCAAGCCAAAATGCTCTGAACCAGTTCCATTTACACTACAGAAGCTATAAAAAGGGCCACAAAAATTGTATCAAATCATTTACAATCGATACTCTCACAAACAAATGTGGAAATTGATGATGAGAAATAAACACCAGGAATTGCTGCCGGCTGCCCCGTCCGGTCCCCGGCCGTAAAAGTTAATACATCGCCCAGCGCGGCAGCCTGCGCCGCGCGGCCTAGGACAACATTTTCCTGCAGCACGTGAGAGAGTATGCAACCCACCGTGACTTTCCCCCATTGCGTGTGTTGCATGACTGGAGCGCTACTTACAAATCTTGCTTTGTGGCAACAGATGCTGATTTGTTTTGTCCTAAAAATATACAGGTCTGTTTTTATCTCAAAACTTATCAAATTTTTGTGATTACTAACGAGCAGTATTCAAGTTTCGATCGTAACTTTCTTCGAAAATAGTCAAAACGATGCTGCCATTTTCATGGATGAATCCATTAATTTTGTAAGGGGTGATGTAGTCCCTGTTTTGAGGTTTACATCGTTTCTTGAATACATTTCAAGTACAAAAATTATATTGTGACGTTGAACAACTGATTATCGAATAAAGAAATGTTTCGGACACCATAAAAAGTATTACTCGTCTTTTTTTCTTTTTTTAAACAGCGGAAATGTTGGTAATTATTGTTTCCAAGATAGTACACCCCTATATTACCTCAAATGGTGTGGTCCGCTGGGGAAAGCATGCTGCATGCAGCAGCACTAGAATCACGTACGGCTTGTTGCGCTTGCAAGCGTCGATCGAAGACAGCTTTCACCGTACTTTTTACCGCTCGGCACCTTTACGTGGCACGTGGTTTTGGTTCGTTAATTTTTTTAATTGATAATTCATTTCAGCAACATATCTCTTCTTATACCAGTACATTAAATACACATGTGAATTTCATTTTTATTCTTCAAGGCTCGGCGTATAAGCCGCCCTGTGTATAAGCCGCAGTAAACATTTTCATGGGCAAAATCAACGTATAAGCCGCGGCTTATATTCCGAAAATTACGGTACTTATTTACCGGGCTTCAAAAATACACGAACACGCCGATCCTTTCTTTTTCCTTGTGTAGATGCAAGTCCCTGTCTGCTCTACGTAAGCACCACGCCACACACACGCCAGGCAATCTCATAATGTGTGATGAAGAAGGCTGTGAGTACACGTCCTACAGACTGACTACCATGCGCAGGCACATGATGAGATGCCACACTGTAAGTATGGGGAACCAGGGAAAGGCTTGTCTAGTTTCAAGACGTTTATTTGCGGTTTGGCTG
This sequence comes from Patiria miniata, assembly GCF_015706575.1. Lineage (NCBI taxonomy): Eukaryota > Metazoa > Echinodermata > Asteroidea > Valvatida > Asterinidae > Patiria > Patiria miniata. The sequence continues at coordinate 15,775,421 of NW_024037068.1, forward strand.
TTTTTAGACGCTCGAATGGCAAAGTCCATTGATAAAATAACAGAAATTCTACTGTTGAAGGAATTTTTTGTGTGAATTTTTGTTTGTTTGAAGAGACAAAATTGCACCAAATCTCAAGTTGGGGGTGCAATGTAGCTGTTGAAGTTTCAGCTCCATGGATGCTATTTATTTTGAGAAAGCAGAAAATGTATGCATAAATTTGTTGGTCTTGCAGCTGGATTCCGTTGGTAATTCTTTTAAAAAAGTGTGCCCGCAGGCACGTTTTTTTGAAACCACCTACACTGTTAGATGCCATTTCGGGCAGAATAATATCTCTGATACCTATTGAATTGGTAGGTTCTTGTCCATTTAGTTGCAAATAACTCCTACTCTGAGTGTCATCCGTTTTTCAACAGAGCCTGCATGCTATCTCTGGAACAACGTCTGATATATGTGAGCATATGCAACACCGCGCGCCAGCCAATCAGAGTCGACTTTAGAAATTGTAAAGTCAGTTCGTGCAGAAATGTGGATTAAGCTGTTGATTGGTCAATTTGGCTGCCACGTTTTTGTAATGCAACAACGGGTTGCGGAAGATCCGATAGAAGGCACCCGCTGAATAGTCAGAATCTTGAGGTTAAGACGCAGTCTTGTTTTGCAGAATTAATAGCCGGATCGGCACGCGTATCATAGACGCGTGTGTGCAAGCGGCTATTTCATAGACTGAAATATTTCTACATGGCTTTCAAATAATATTTTTTTTTTAACTGCCAGTGTGAACCTTTGGATACAGAATTTGAAATGAAAAGAGCTCAGAAAAATGTTATGTTATCGATAGTAGAGAATCCAAAATCACCTTTCCTCTTCGATTGCTGGTAATTTGTTTGCCGGTCCCCACCGCCCACCACTCGTCCCCTGTGGATAGGGTGCTTGTGGTGGCTAATCGCATGTACAAAAATTAGTAAGAAAATGCAATGCATTCTGGGTGGCAGCTTTAGTGTGAGAGGGGGGTGGAGACGAGCGAAGCTATTAACAAAGTATCAAAGTTGATTGGCGTCTGTGGGCAAACAATTTGTCCAATGAGTGCTGAAACTGCGTTGACCCCCTGTCATCGGGTAAACAAAAGTCATCCAATGAGAGCTCAAAGCTATTAACCTCCACTAGCACCCTTGGATAGGGCACTGTGGGGACCAGCGAAGGTGATTTGAAGCTTGTAGACGCTCGACAAGTCTCAGATACTTTGTTGCAGTTCCAGTGCATCAGGAATTTTTGAGGAAATCAATTTGAATGAAATCCTGTTGTTCTTTCAGAATGAGAAGAGGCGGCCGTACATCTGCCATGTTTGTGGAATGCAGTATTCATGCGGGGCCACGCTCACCAGACATCTCAAAGTCAAACACAAGTTCAAGTGGCCGTCAGGACACAGTAGATTCAGGTAAACAGTGCCTTTTTTTCGTATAGTTTTTTTTCTTCAGATTTCAACTTTCGGCTTCATCAAAGTCTCTCTTATTTTCCCCCCACCCACCAAAATGTCTTACCCCTTCTTGAAAACGGATGTTTGAACAACCGTTTTACAGATGTAAGACATTTGCACTTTTAAGCTGGTGGTTGTGGGTTCGAGTCACACCAAGTATGCTTAGTGTCTTCTCACAGGCTTGCTCGGGTAGGACTGGAACCCGCAACCTCCTGCTTACTAGAGCAGACTACTGCCACTTGACCACCGAACATTCCGAGGTTTAATAGCTGGCTGCGGCATTTGAATTTCATTAGGAAGGGCAAATCCTTTCACTTTCATAATGTTTAGGGCCCAAACTGAATACAGTAAACTCCGGCTAAACTGACATCGTACAACTTGTCAAATCGCTCAAGTCGGCCGTCTGACTAAAGTCCCGATTGTCTGTAATGCATTTCCATTGAATTTTTAATTTCTAAGTCGGCTTTTATAAGTCGCCATTTTGCTCAAGTCGTCGTGTTACTCTCGGTCCCCTTTCCATAAAAAGCATTACAAAATCCTTTGTGTAAGTCGGCATTCAACAAATCACGTATCGGCATGGACTTCCTGTACTGGGGTTGGCAAAGTGTCGAGTGAAAAGTGGTTTCGCACGGCCCGTGATCGCTGCAAGCATCGGTGTCGAAAAAGGGTGTCATTTTGCATACATCCCATATGCATCGGGAGCATATCAATACCAGTAACCTCTCTAGGCTGTACCCATGCGCTCTGTCCATTTTATTTGGGGGTCGTCTTATTGAATGACTACTGCTGCAGTCAACGTGTGCGTGGTATATACCGGACCACGCACGCATTTAATTCGTTACTGTGCACATACACATGTATCGTGGTCGCCACTATCAATACCCCAAACGTGATGATACAATTCGAGGTTTAATTTGCTGGATTCAACTCAAGCATGAAGGAGATAATCCAGGGTAAACCGAAGCCAATTAGTGCAACGAATCATGTGTGCAAATGACCATTCATGTAAGTTGGCAAAAAGACGACTTACAGCAGATATCGGCATTTACGTAAGTCGTCACAAATTCTCGGGTTCCGAGAGTGCCGACTTAGCCGGAGTTTATTCAAAGATGCGGCTTCGCCAATGAAAAGCCATGCCAGTCTTGGACTTTCCAGCCTGGCATTTTCCTATTGTCAGCCCTGAACAATACAATAGAGCTGCTACCAATAAATAAAGCCCGTCCTCTAGACATCTTTTGACATGAAATTCCACGAGCCATTCTTTGCGTTACATGTATATTTTTATATGTTTTTTTTTAAAGCTATGGATAAGGAATTGGAATTAATAGAATTCATATCATGAAAGACAATTCAGCGTTTTTGAAAGTCTGAAGAGTAAAAGTATGCACAAAAACAGTCACGATTTAGAAAAGGAATCTATTCTTCAGGATGAAACTTGAAAATAGCACGGAAAAGGCAGCTTCAATTAAGATCAATTTATGACACATGGCAAGCCGAAAACAGATTATATTTACACAGTTTCAAATGTTGTTTATAGAAACGATATTTTTTGAAAGTGAAAATCAGTTATAACATGTTTTATCACAAAGATACAAGAAACATGAGGATGGGTCATATCGTCTTCAGACCGTACGCTACGAGAGCCTGGAACTCACCGAACAAATCCTGAAAGAGAAGCAGCTGCAACAACAGCAGCAGCAGGAGACTGCCAACCGCAGCGAGACCGACAACAGCAACAGCAGCAGCCAAGGCACAGAGGTTGGGATCAGGTATGATGCCAACTGCGAGCTGGTGTTGGAATGTGACGACGGCGAGACGGTGATGTCGAAGACGAGACCCGAGGAGGCTAGTGAGAAGACGGTAGACGGAGGAGAAGATTTCCGGTTGGAGACGGTCGTGGTCATACCGGACTCGCTAGTCAGCTCAGAGGCTGAACAAACCGCAGTGCCTGATTCCTACTATGTCGTTTACGAATGAACCTTTGTAAATGGACTTCTGATGCAAAGCTGGAAACGGATGCAGGAAAAACATTGCTGTTTGGCGATTGTTTAACGGGCTGGTTGGTTTTGAAGGCAAAATCAAACTATTGTCAATTTAGGAAGTTGTGTCCCTACCCTGTGGATTATCCAGTATGGGAGGGGATTCCCGCAGTAGGGGCAGGGGGGGGGGGGGGAGGATAAACTTCACCAATTTGCAGATTTATTTATTTCAGCCCTTCTGCTGAACAGATGTTTTTCTTTGCAAAAATTGTGGGGGGGGACAATTTGTGAGGAGAATTCTCTGCTGTGCTTCCCTACCCATAACCTGTGTATAATTTCACTGGTAAACATCCATAGACTGTGCCCATGCGGATACAAATTCGATGCCTGACGCCATGAAGTTCAGATTAATTGAATGCATCATTTTTATTACCATTGTATATAATTTTCAATTTGTTAGTTGCAATTCACCAGCTTCATGTAGGCCCAGTCGGAAACCAGAATATTTCTTTTGGGGACGTTGTACTGGACCTAGATGGACTCTTTCCTGGCCCATGTAGGGCTGGAGAAGTCAATGCATAGAGCACGCCCACTGACAAAATATTATATCAATTCAGTATTAAGGCCAAAAAACAAAAGTCTCCGGTTTCTGGTATGGAGCTTGCCCAAAAAGTGGTTCGGTGACGCGGCTTTTTTTTTTTTACCTGATTTTTTTTGCTTCAAATGTCTGCTGATGACTGCAAATGGTGTCCGACTAAACTTAGTGCAAATATATGGGAGTCCAGAGAGGCCACATAAAGCTTATTCTCAATCATAACCCCATCTAAAAACATGTTAAAATTGTGCAGCAGCAGGATTCCAGTCAAACCAGTGAGTTTGAGGGTTTTGAGACATCATCTTTCATTGCAAAAAAAACTTTTTCATTTTGCCGACGCGCATGGCTATCGTGACGCGCGCGCATACCAGAAACCGGAGACTTTTTTTTTTTGCCTAAACAATGAATGTATAAAAGAAGAAAAGGCCTGTCTTCGGCTCTGTTTGCAAGGTGTCTACGAATAGGAAGGAATTCAGATTACATTGCTGCTGAACTAACTGCAATTTTGTACATTTAATGCATGTTCTGTCATTGCCTACATGTACCTCATAGACATTGACATAAATCTGTGATGGGGGGGGGGCACTAGATGACATTACTATACCTCATAAATATTCATCAGGCAACCGCGGCGTTTCATTGGTACATTCCAGCAACAACCGTGTGAAAGTTTCACTATTTCCCTGCGTCTTTGTACACACGCGTAACACGCAAAAATAAGTGAGGTACTATCACACACCTGGGTCACGTCACAGCATACATCACAATGGCGACCGGTGGTGCTTGCTTTGCGATCTTAACCGAGGAGGAACTGAGTGAAATTTTACACAATAATAATATATCTAGTGTTTTGCGTGAATGTTAAAGTTATTAAATGACACAAAATTATTTTTCTATTCTGTTTGTCTTCTTAAATTAAAATAATGTTTTCACTTGATCCAATACTGCACGATCAAAAACATGGTGGAATGGACCAATGAAATACCGCGCCTGCCTGATGAATATTCATGAGGTATAGTAAAACAAATACAACATGTTTTTGCGGGGAAATAGTGAAAACAAAATCACTTGCTGTTGGATGATTGGGACTATCACCCTCGGCTAGTCCCAATCATCCAACACTTTGGGGTCATGAGTTTTCACTGTTTCCCCACAAACCATGTTGTATACTATGGGGAGCTGCTCACCACACAAATGTACATGTACACATGTACAAGTGTTTTTCTTTCCTGCGCATCTTTGCTCAAGCATGACTGTTGACAACGTGGGCCTGTAATCATGAAGGAAAATAAATGTCCGAATGTGCAGTTTGGTCCGACATGGATTTGCAATGAATTGGTATGTGCATGGACTAATTCTGTTTTTATATAAAATCCTTGCATAGCAAGGAACAAACTTGATCCGGGACTGAAAAGGTTAAACCATGTCACCATGTGTCACCCAAAAGCCCCTTTTTGTTTTTATATTATTAGAATTATTTTATTTGAAGTATTAAAGGGAAAATACAACATTTGCAAACTTCAAAAAATAAAACTACCAAATAATTTTGAAATACCTTGCTGGACTGTTAGTGAATGCCAGTGTAAAGCATCCTGTAAAATTATGGCACCTGGTATACTGTCATTTTCAAGAAAAGTGGTATTTTTGTATCAATTTCCAACGCTGATCGGCCGATCAGCGTTGGAAAAAACTGGCTTTTTCCAAATACTGGCCCCAATTGACCATCGCACTTGTTTGCAATCGATTACAAACCTATGAACGGGTACGAGCCAGCTAGACTGGTTCCCTGACCTTACAATTCCCAAATGTATGTAAACTGCTCTGTTTCTTCTTATATGGAGTCAGGGAACCAGACTATAGAAAAATGATTGTTTTTCTTGGTTTTTATAGCATTTTCAAACCCAAAACCTCAAAAAAGTCAGTGTAACTATATTTGCTATATATTTCCAACCCCCAATTCCATCCATTTCTGAAAATTACAGCAAAAGCAAATGATGTATATTCCCTTTAAAGGACTTCCATCTGCATGTTTAAAATAAAAGTAGCGTTTTGAATATTATTTTGTATTCTTGATCCAACTCTGTGTACACGTGTACACATATTGAAATAGCCTATCAGCATACATTTTAGAGTTTACATTAGGGCTGTAAAGATAAAATGGTTGAGATTTTCCCTGACATAGTAAGGGAAAAGGGATGGGAAGTGGGAAGAGGCTGGACATAGATTTGTCGGAAGTTTGAATCTGTCTGTACAGGCTTCATGGGCTTGTCATGTGTGTTCTTGGTGTTGCTTTTCCCCTCCCTATTTACACTAATTTCTCTTTCATCTTATTCCCCCTTCATAATCATAGGTCCCCCTTTTCGGGATTGTATTATAGGCCTATATTTATTTACGCACTATTACTTTTTCATAGCTGCCAACTAGTACGATTTTTTCGTAATTATTACGAATTGTTTGTTAAATTACGAAAATACGATTTGCCACTAAAACATTACGAATTTCCCATTTTCTACCTCACGAAAAAAAAAATGTAAAGTATCGTTTTTGACCGAAAACTTCTGGCGAAATGTCGCGATAATGGATGGACTGGTGACAAGTCTAATAAGAATGCAGTCAAGCACATGATAGACATCAATGCAGTGTGCGCAGTGGAGTACTTGAGGACCAGACTAAAAATATTTTTCAATGGTGTGTCATTTGTGTGCATCTCGTGGATGTGTGGTTGTGTGTACTGTATGTGACCGTGAGTACTTTTCAGTGACGATCGTGAGCACATTTAGTCGCTTATTGCCGGGATGAGACCCATCAGTGCGAGATTTTAATCATGGAATTTAATAAGAGTATGGTTGGAATAATTGGTAATAGAGTTTGAGTTTGTAACAACGGACAGAAAAGATAAATCAGCATGCGTTTGCAAGGTATGTTGGCGGGATATTTCTATTGCACACGGTGGCCATAGATCATTGTGTGTAAAAACATAATACGAACTCGAAACTCAACATCGATAGCATGCATCTCCCAAAAAATATGCGCACATGTTATTGATGTTATTTTTTATTTGACTTCAACAAACAAATACAGACATTAAAAATTAAAACAAAATTAATTTAAAAAAAAAAAAAAAAAAAAATCTTTTTAAATTATCTTTTGGCCTACAGTACATTATTATTCACAACAAGAAGGGTATGCACATGTATGTGTACATGTAAACCATGTACCTGTACTTGATGTTGGTATAGCTTTTGATAAAACGAGAAGTTGAAAATGACCGCGCGGGTTGATTACTAATTGGGATCTTGAAATGTTGGCAGCTATGCTTTTTGTTATTGGGCTCTACCTTCAGACCTTAGTAGTATGCTTGTAAAGTACGAGTCAAGTAGGCCTAGGTGTTTTTAAGTTTGTCATGGAAGCATGTCTGGTCTGCCAAAGTATACCCTGTCTTTTTGATGGCCCACTTCTCCCTCCCCCCTTCATTGTATTGTTGTATATAACACATCCCTGACCCTATACATTGTATACCTACTTTAGACAATGTTACTTGTCATGCTTGTTAGATTGGCACCATTCAATGAATGGTTCATGCCATTTCACAGACACGGATTCATAACCTCTTTTATTCATTTGTTGGCTCTGAAAAGAGCCGTTTGGTTTTGTGTTGTCGAGCTGCCTGTCGCTTAGTACTCAAGAGACTGGGATGACTTCTTCCCGGCCTTGGCAGCTGCCGATTTCTTGGGCAGAAGAACGGCCTGGATGTTGGGCAGAACACCACCCTGGGCGATGGTGACACCGCTGAGAAGCTTGTTCAACTCTTCGTCGTTGCGGATGGCCAACTGCAAGTGACGGGGGTTGATTCTTGTCTTCTTGTTGTCGCGGGCAGCGTTGCCGGCCAACTCGAGGATCTCAGCGGCCAAGTACTCCATGACGGCGGCCAGGTAGACCGGGGCGCCGGCTCCCACACGCTCGGCATAGTTGCCCTTGCGAAGGAAGCGATGAACACGGCCCACGGGGAACTGCAGACCAGCCCTGGAAGATCGGCTCTTGGCCTTGGCGCGAGACTTTCCTCCCTTACCACGTCCAGACATTTTCGCAGAGTTATAGTTTAGACAAAACTACAGAAGAAACAATCAAGTAACTTAAATTTTGTAATTTTAGCGTCGACTATTATACCCCTTATTTGCGCGGGAAGGATTCTAAAATCAACCAATCAGATGCAGCGATTACTGACCAATAAAAATAGAGATTGCTTCCGGATTGATCCATAACACGTCCGCAATATAGCGCCACCATATGCAGTAGCGATCGTACGTAGACTGGTACCTGTCCAAATTCGCTCGTACCCCCGCCCTGCAAACTGCAGTGTTCGCTCGGATCGTATATCGCTCGTATAGCATTTTTTGTGCACATATAACTGCGGTCTTGAGCAGCTGCATCCAGATGCTTTATACAAAGGTCATAAGTCACTTCCTTCACTAGAAGCTCATCGGCGTATCCCAGCGCCCTGTTTGCGGGGGGGGGGAGGGGGGGGGGAGTAAATTGGCATATATCTTACTTGCCTACGGACAGATGTTATAAAACTTATAAGTTAATTTTGTTTTTTTATTTATTGTATTGATATATGCATTTTTGTATTTTGTGTAGTTTTTACAGTCGTGCTTTGTATGTGTTTTAAATCAAATACATGTAACGTGTAAACAGGCCATGGAATTTCCCGCAATGGGATATTAAAGTATGAATTGTATTGTATGTATTGTAGAATCTTGTGAAGGAAGCGGCTATGACCTATGTATAATTAAAGCATCTGGCTGCAGCTGTTTAAGACCGCAGTTAGACAGTGCGCGCAAATGCTATCCGAAAACTCTCCCATAGAAATGCCCACGTTCCATACCGGATGTGATTTTTGTTTCATTGCGGACCATGTGGACAAAATCGTGAGCGTTGCATAATGCATTCCGACCGTTCGTGATTCTGAGCAAGATAAGTTTTACAGAAATTCCAACGCTTTTCAACGAACAGACAAATCTTGAATTTTGCAAAAACGAAATGATCAAATTATCACGAAAGATCTCACTGGATTGTTAGGGAATGACAGCCTAAAGCATCCTTTAAAGTTGCGGCTCCTGGTGTGCTGACATTTTCAAGAAAAAGTGTATTTTTCCAACGCTGGTCGGCCGACCAGCGTTGGAGAAAACTGGCTTTTTTTCAAAAAGTGCTGCTAATTTTTCATATTTAGTTCGTCTGCGGTTTCTTTGCAATTGATTACACACCTGTGAAGACTACAAGCCTGCTAGACTGATTCTCATGATCCCAAAGTCTATAAATTTCTCCGGTTCATCTTAAGTGGCGTCAGGGAACCAGACTACAAGAATATGATTGGTTTTCTTGGTTTTTCCAGCATCTACGAACCCAAAACGTGAAACAAGTCAGTTTAACAATATTTGCTATAACATACTTATCTTCCAAATCCATTTATTTCTAAAAATTACAGCAAAAGCAAATGTTGTACATTCCCTTTAAACTGGAATAAAAGAGTAATGAATCATCTTATATAATTAACAGCCGTTTGAAACCTTGCAGGGTGCAGACCAGTAAATCGGTCCGAAATTGCCTGCGCCGGCCAAATCACGATTTGCATGCCCTCAAAATCTTCAGTATTTGAGCATGATGTGGGCCAGCAACTTGAGGGTTTGTAAAAAATATGGGTGGAAGCCGTGCACAGGACTGGGAGCTTGCAGTTCCGTGTAATTTTGATGTAATTTGGATCCTAAAAGCGCTCTATTTTGCAATGGAGTGTAGGCATCGTTTTTCAAAATGGCGATGGGCTTCAGGACTATTTTCAAGGGTGATCATCTTCAGATGGAAATTTCTCCTAAAAGTCATCAGTTGACCCCCCAAAAATTGAAAAGAAAATGAAAGATGATGAAATAAGCTTTAATTTGATGTGTGTCTCGAACACCTTGGAGAGTTGTGAGTATTTTTCCCGAATTTTTGAAGTGGGAGCATTTACCATTGGGGTCTATGGTAGTTTATTTACTGGTCTGCTACCTGCAGAGTCATGACCGTGATGGGTGCACACCGGTAAATCGATGAATGAATAAAAGTTATCCCTCAAAATATTCTATATGAAAGAGTTCTGAGCGCCGTAAAATTGGGGAATTGAAGATATATGGTAATGAACCTCTGGCCCGGACTTGGGGCTTCCAATTCTGAGCATTTTGGATGCTATTGGGCTCGAAAGTGGCGCTATTTTGCCATGTTGTGGAGGGATCGTTTTTCAAGATGGCTACTTTTCCGCTTTGGGGGAAATAGGGGTCGTCTTCCTTGCGTGAAAATATCTCGAAAAGTCAATGGTCAACCCACCAAAAATCGTAAAGAAAATGAAAGATGACACATTGATCATCATTTTTCTGTGCAGTTTGAATACCTGTGAGAGTTTTGAGTATTTTTAAAATAATTTTGAAGTATGGGCATTTAGCACTAGTGTCCATGGGAGTTTATTTGCAGGTATGCACCCTGATGACGCGCAGGTACAGGTCACGCAAAATCCAACCAATCAGAGCGCGGATTCATCAGAGTAAAGACCTTTCTACGCTTGGTTGGCAAACTGTATTTTTTGCTAACCACCGGTTGCAAAACTATGGAAGGTCCAACACTGCAAAAATGAAGAAGAGTTATTACAGATAACCCAAATATTATTTAATTGTTGGAAATACAACATTGTCAACAAACATACAGCATAATTTGTACACATGCCTTTTGACTATGTTTTGAAGGCGTTATGAGGAAGTTTTCTGGAAAAATAATGGCCAACCCTGGCTTCAAATTTATGCGCTTGCGGCAGTCCATATAAAACGGCGTCAATGTTTACAAACAAAAGAAAGGTCTATGCAGCGTCCTGTTTGCAGGGCGGCGGGCGTAATTTTTATTCCTAGGAGGGTTAGGGGCAATGTCATGAATAATTCATGTTTATCCATAAGAACGGACAATGACATCAACAGCATTGTTGTTAGTTACTCAACTAGTTACAATACATCAAAGCATTTTAAAGAACGGTCGTCGTCGAGCTACCACACAGTAGCCTAGTGGATAGCGAGATGAGCTATGGATACAAAGATCCCTGGTTCGAATCCACGTCGTCGCTGCTCATTTTCGAGTCGGTCGAGTCGAGTCATTTTTTAAAGAAGTGGATCGAGTCATTAGGTCAAGAAGGTCGAGTCGAGTCAAATAGCTCCAGTCAATTCGAGTCATGAATTTTGAACAATATATGCCAAAATTGATAAAAGGAGGGCATACATTTAGCCGGCATTCGAATCCAAGAGCTTTATAAGAAATCGCCCAAAGCGAATGATGAAACAACGAATTGGAAAGTGTGTTAAAAGTCCGGTTCCTATAGATTTTTTGTGTGCGTTCTACAACCATGAGGTGGGAATCTGTGCATGACAAGCGGCTGCTGTACCGTGTTTTGCACCGTAAGTCATTGCAAATGCTGTTCGCAAAATGTTGCTTTGATTTTTGTACTCGGGTCTTTTAGCCTTTTCTCTCGAGTCGAATCGAGTCAGTCTTCTGATGAGGGACTCTGCACTGTCTGCAGTGGATTCGAAGTTGCTCGCATGAGTGACTCGAGTCGAGTCATTTACCCTGAGGGACTCAGAGTCGAGTCGAGTCACTAAAAATGTGACTCGAGTCGGACTCGAGTCGAGTCATTGATTCGAATCATTACAACTCTGGTACCCCCCTGCCCTCCCCCCCCCGAAAAAAATCCTGGCTAAGTCTACGCCATTGAGTCTTTGCATGGTGGCTTGAGAACAACGGTTTGGTGACAGCAGGTAATTCAGCTGTTATTTTGTACGTCACAAGTCTGTTCGCGCTCGAATCAGTGAACCTTGCCCCTGCAAGTACATGTACAGATCGTTCTTTATCATACTCAAACGCTTTGTCCTGAGTCTGACTAGGCCAATACATGTATATTAGGCCCCAAAAAAATATTCGGTCTCTGGTCAGACCAAAGTTCCGGAATTGACGCGGGGACGCGGCTTTTTGTTTGTTTTTGTTTTTTGTTTTTTTCTTCAAGCTTGGATTGTACAGACAAGGTGGGGTACTATTTTGCTATTTGGTGTCCTCATGTACATTGGTGTCCTCCATTATTTGCCTTGGTGCTCTCGATCATTTGCCTTGGTGCAATTTCCCATTCCTTGGTGCTCTTTGGTAAAAAAAAAATTGAGGAGGTGCGGCAATAGAGGGCGCTGTTGGAGCTACCGCGGAACATTTTGGAGAAAAAAAAAGATTGACGCGCATGATTAAAATCGACGCGCGCGCTGACCAGAGACCGACTTATTATTTTTTTTTGGCCTTATATGTATTTAGTGCGAGGTCAACTAGCTCTAGTCCATTATACCGGTTTCAGTTGAGTGAGCCTCAATGCGCTATCCCACAATGAAGGACCTTGTGATGATGAGCTACTTTTTGGTATTACATGTACAAAAATACTGTACACTATAGTATACCACACAGCTGTGTGCATGGGATTAATGTAGGCCAACTTTCGAACGACCGATCGAAGTTCAGACCGCCTGACGAGGACAGTAACTGTTGTTTGGTTTTGGTATCTCCCTCCATCATCCATGATTGGATTTTGTTAGGATAACAACAGAAAATGCGACGCAATCGCAAAGTGATTTTGCTGGTTTGCATAGGGCTATGCCTCATTGCTGGTGTGCAGTACGTACGGTTTAAACGGGAAAAAGCTGACAGGAAAATGGCGCCAGAGATCAGGAGGAAGGGTGCAGAGGTGCAGCATACGGATCTGGGCAGAGCTGGTTCGAACCAGTTGAAACCAGATCAGACCGGTAAGGAGCTGAGGGTAGCACTGATTTCTCAGCTGTCTCAAAACAAATCAGTAGGTTCGGGAAGCGGGTCTACTGGTAACAACACAACGAAAAAGGGTTTTGGGCAGACGTACTACAAGTGGAATGACTTGGTTAGTCATAGTTGGAAAACCCTACCCCTGAAGAAATCCAAAAAAGGTTCTCTCGTGCCTGGGTTGACTCGAGAGGAGGCCACGAAAGCTGTGATATACACCAGAATACCCAAGACCGGCAGTCGGTTCATGCTAGATCTGATCAGATCAGCGGCCGATAAGAACAAATTCTACATGATCTACTCGGTCGTGTTCAACCACAGCGGTGTCATTCAGGACAGATTTGCGCGGGCCGTGGGTAGAATTCGGCCGCCCTTCCTTCTGGCCAGGCAACTGTTCTTCATTGACTTCACTGAATTCAAGATGGCGCAGCCCACGTACTTCAGCATGATCCGAGATCCCGTCGACCGCTTGGTGTCCTCCTTCAACTTCAACCGTTTCGGTGACGGCACGCGCAACAAATGGCACAAGATGTTCAGAGGAAACAAGAATTTGACTCTAGACGATTGCATCCTACACAACGAAACCGAATGCAGCATTGAGAGCGCGTCGGTCACCATCCGTTACTTTTGCGGCCACGACCTGCGATGTAAGACACCCTCTGATTGGTCGCTTGGACGCGCCATGGTAAACGTCATGCGTTATTACTCGGTGGTCGGCTTGACGGAAGACTACGATGGCACGCTGAAAGTTCTTGAGAAACGTCTTCCGCATTTCTTCAAGGGATTGCCCGGATTGTACACACGGGCAAATGGCAAGATCAAAACGGCTTCCAAGAAAAAGTACAGACCATCACCAGTAGCTGAGGAGGTTTTGCGCCAAAGACTTCACCTGGAGTACACGTTTTACAATTTTGTAAAGAGTCGGCTACATAATCTTAAGAAGGCACTAGCAATTTGATCATCGCGGGTGAAACACGGCTCTCTTTAAAAGAAGGTTTCCCACTCTATAAATTTCTATTTTTGTAACAATTCATGAGTTCAAATTTGAATGAGACCTCGACAAAAACTTCGCTCACATTTTTAGTTCTTGAATTATTACTTATTACAAATTTCGAATTACTTGCGGCCCGACAATAATTCCATTCTCGCTAGAAGGCTGGTTCCCGCCCCATAATCCGTATATTAGTGTACTGACCGGAAACCAGTCTGCTCGTAAGGCAGCCCCTTTTGTTGCCAAGATAAAAACCCCTTTTCCAGAGTGTTGCTAATACCCGTGGGATTTTGTTTGGAGTTGAAATAATGTACAAGTTGAAAATAATGAAGAGAACAAAAAATCGAATTCATTAAGAGAGCGCGGGTGATACAACTTCAAACGAACAGGGTGAGTTAAATAAGGGAAACCCAAATGGCAGGACCATTTTCTTTATAAAGATTTGCATGTAGCACTTTCAAAACCTAGGATATGAAAGCCCAATTCATAAGCTTTCTTTTAATACAAGAATAATTCAAGTCACTTATTTACTTTTCAAGTTCCGGAATGTTAAACACAACCACCGTTTTAAAGTTCTGTCCACGGATCACAAAAAAAAGTGTGTGTTCTTTCAGCAAAACGAAAACAATTCACATGTGCCTTATTCACGAGTCGGCCATTATTGAATTGAAAGTTAAGTAAAATCTTCATTTTTTTTAACTTGTGGAGAGAAATGAAAGCAACTTAATTTATAATCAATTCCAGTCTGCCTCAATAAATAATTAAAAAATAAACATCTCTAATGTGTTAAGCCATATTTTAAAAAAAAGACAGTAAAATAATGCTGCATATTGTGCCTGCATAAATAGTTTGGCGCCATCCAATTCAACAATTAACAATTAATAAAAAAACATTCAGGGAACTCGACAAAAATGGCCAACTCGCGAATAAGGCCCATAGGGATCAAAGTGCTACATGCAGAACTTCATTAAAAATATGGTCCTGCCATTTGGGGTTCCTTTTTTTTTTAACTCACCCTGTGCAAACATAATAAGTCCAAATAAAGATCTGTATTAAATATAACAACATACCCTGCTTTGATGTTTGGCTAGAATTTTTGACGTCTGAATTAAAACGAGAGTTGATAAGTACTATATTTCTTTGTTAAAAACCAATTTATTAAAAAAAATAATCAGATATTTTTCTTTCAATATTTTTAACATTTATTTTGTCTCGATAAAGATTACTTTAATGTCATGGAATGTTTAAGCACTAGGCAGAATATCTATAAGGATCAGCCAAACAACTTTTTAAATTCTATTGGGTTGTTGAATAAAAAAAAAGGAAAAAAGGAAATAATCTACAACAATGGCGTACAAATTTTCATTTGAAAACTTTTTGTTTATTATTGTCTATTTTACCGCCCTGGATCCCCCAACAAAAAAACCCTAAAATTACAACATTTTATTATTTTACGCCGACATCAAGGGCAAGCAGTGCTCTTTTTTAAAGGGATTAGATACATGCAGAGATTAAGAATATGTCCGTACCTGAGTTTTCAGTGGCAATTAGGTTCATCTCGGCTGATGCAGGATAATTTTTAATTCAGCCACTGAGCTTATCTGCTTAACGTATGTGTGGGCAAGGCACTTTACTACGATTGCCTCTCTCCACCCATGAGTATGTCCCACTTGTGATACGGTATACACATACACGGATTCGAAGCCATATGCATAGAAAACTAGCACAGCACACGAGTCGAAAACCGTAACCATTGGACCAAAAAAAACCCACCGAAACCCAAATGTCGGGACCATTGTTTTAATGAAGTTCTGCGTGTAGCACTTTCAAAATCTAGAATAAGAAAGCCCAATTCAAAGGCTTTCTTTTAGAACAAGAATAATTCAAATCACTCATGTAATTTTCAAGTTATGGAATTTTTAACACAGCCACCGTTTTAAAGTTCTGTCTACTGATAATAACATAGCTAACATAGGTATATGTGTGAATTGTTTGCGTTTTGCTAAAACAACGCACACCTTTTGTGTGATCTGTGGACAGAATTTTAAAACGGTGGTTGTGTTTGAAATTCCGTAAATAAAGTAAAAGAGTGATTGAATGATTCTTGTACTAAACGAAAGCTTTTTTTATTGAGCTTTCATATATCCTAGATTGTGAAAGTGCTAAATGTAGAACTTCACTAAAACAATAGTCGCGACATTTGGGTTTCGATTTTTTTTGTTACTCCCCCTGTACAGTGTGACAGTGCCAAACTGTGATAACACTCAAGGCAGAAATGTCTTATATCATAAAGGGGCCTGTACAGCATACCTCAGCACCATAAGGCGGCCAGAATCTTTATTTTTGGCTGTTGCAGTAATTGCTGTTTTAGTACATGACAGTGAATCAATGAGTAAACTTTATGCACAAAAAGTTTGCAGTGAGCAAATTTTGGGGTTCACAATTTGAACCGAAAACCCATGTGTGTGCCTTGACTGATATCACAGCAGCAGCTCCCTCGGTTGTCATGAAAAAAAACAAAACACAGAGAACATTTTAAATGCGTAAAAAAGTGCACCTTACAATAATTTTAACAAAAAAAGGATGTCTCTTATTTAAAGAAAAATACATATTTCAGAGGAATTAAAATTTGTACAATATATGTTCCAGTGTAAAATTCATGTCACGATCCCACCAGCGTGATTTGGGGTACTGGTTAGCCTGACAAGGGCTTCGTCGTGATGGGTTTTGTGCACGCCATCGTTGAAGCTTGGCCCTCTATAGCTCTGGGGCAAGCTCTGTTGGCTTTTGTTAAGGGCCATTTTGTGTACACTCAGTGACCCGTGACTGACGAACTTGGTATTTCGAAATGAGGAAATAAATTCATAAATTCGCCATTGCTTCAACACGGTGCAACATTATTTGCCATATTGGATCAGGATTCTGTTTCGTATTTGTCTTGCCATGGAGCTATTTATAAAATTATAGCTCCATGGTCTTGCCAAGCCATCAACCTTTGGCTGATCGGACAAACTGACATACGCCAACGTCAGACGATATCATTTGGATACGGGTAAGTGTGTAGAAATATATGTAGATCACAGGTTGACATAAGTTACACTTCCGGAATGCAGTGGGCCTAATAATATAAAGCTGGCTTTAGTGCCTACAAAATTATGTTTAAGAAATAACTTTCCTGACATTTCTTTAATTGCGAATATTAATTTTGTATATGAAGGCGATGAGAGGATATGTAAATATAATTAGGGGCATTCTGTCCTGGTCGACATCATATGTACATGCATGGGCGTCGCTAGGATTTTTTCCAGGGGGGGGGGGGCAAGCAAATTTTCCCCAAAAATTCCTTAACTTTTTCATTATATTCTCAATTTATCATTTTTCCGAGCGTGAGCAGGGGAGCATTTGCCCTACCCCTCATCAAATTAAAAGCAATTCGCACCTCTTTTTCCTTCCCCCCCCCCTCTTTTTTTTCGTTTTCCGGGTGTAGATGTTTATAGGATAACGTATTCTGTCTGTATTCACGAGTCGGCCACATTAAATTGAAAGCGAGGTATTAACTCTTGATTTTCGGAAGCAATGCAATAAAATTTCATTACAAATTAATACCAGTCTGCTCTGTTGAATAATTATAAATTTGTGATTGAACATATCCTTATGTTTCAAGCCACATACAAAAGTGAGGGTTGGCACGCACTCCAATCATAAGATAGTCTGGCACCATCCTATTCAGGAGTTTAAAACTCATAAAATAAATTCAGAGAACACGACCCAAAAAGTCTTCCTAGTGAATGAGGTCTATGTTGGCCATCTGGATGCATTTCAGTCACGGTGTATTTAGGACCACAACTGTTCCTCATTCAGTTTTTTGTTTTGTCTTCATAAATCAGTTTGGACTGACAGCTTTTTGTCTTGGACTGCATGGTCGCCTCTTTCCAAATCCAGAATTTAGCCTTTTCGAATGTTTTAATTATAGATGAAAATATAATTTCCTTATGGAAATATTTTACGAAGAATTTCAAATATTTGTTCAATTTGTTTTTGAAAAGGAGTGAACCAATAAACAGGTGGAAGGAAGGAAAATGGCAGAAGGAGGTTCTAAGGACGTCAAAGACGATACACGGGAGGATATTGCAGGTAATCGAATACAGCCGACGTACATGTACTAAGACACTTTTCTAGCTTTTCTGTATTCATTATACAGGGTGAGTCAAAAAAAGCGGAACCCAAACCCCCACAAAATATATTTCATATTTTACAAAAAATATGTAGCACTAAAACATAATAGATGGAAAAAATTACTGAAATTGCTCGATCCGTTCAAAGAATATCACCGTTTAAACGCAATGACCCTAAAACCTCTTTCGTCCAAACCCCCCTCCCCTATTTTGACTGTTTGGAACAACAGAGAAAATCACACAGAATACTTGTTTACTGTCAAAAACTGTAGTGCACAATATTTTGATTAACAACCTTAGATAGGTAAACAAGATTTATAAAATCCACTTTTTTTATTAAAAGACAGGCCTTCAAAAGGACTTTGTTGAACATGTTTAACTTTCAACTGAGATTTTGTCGCTGGTGATGTTCGAAGACAATTATGACGACGATTCTTGAATTCGCATTTTTGGACGAAAGAGGGTTTAGAGTCGTTGTGTTTAAATGGCGACATTCTTTGAACGGATTGAGTAATTTCAGTAATTTTTTTCATCTAAAAGTAGCTTATGAAATCGGTTTTCCATGTTTGATGCTACATATTTTTTTTAAATATGAAAGATAATTTTGCGGATTTGGGTCCCGCGCTTTTTTTTTTTACTCACCCTGTACAGTGTTGCCCCCCCCCCAAAAAAAGTGTCAGTTTGACTGTTTTTAAAATAACTACAAAACCGTGAGGTCAATTTTGAAAATTGCTGGTTGTGTAGATACTCCTAAGCCTTGGCCTCAACCCCTATGAGTTTCATTTCAGTCACGCATCGCTACACAATAATTGTCAATTGAGCACAACAACATTTTTGGACACTGCGACCAAGTTCCATGCCTTAACCAATTTCAGTGCTGAGTTATGCAAGCTGTGTGAAATCTTGCATGTTGTGGAAAAAAGGCCGATGTGGTTTGGAATTGGAACCATTTGCCCATGAACATTAAACTGATGCTTTGCCATGATGAGTGATTCTAATCCCAACTGCAGCCCTTTTCACAACATGAAGGACATGGAACTTGGTTACAGTGTCCAGAAGGGTGCACACCGGTAAATAGGCCTAAATCCATCCGCCGAGCTCATGAATAAAAGTTATACCCTCAAAATATTCTATATTAGAGAGTTCTGAGCGCCGTAAAATGGGGCAATTGAAGAGATATGGTAATGAACCTCTGGCCCGGACTTGGGGCTTCCAATGCTGAGCATTTTGGATGCTTTTGGGCTCGAAAGTGGCGCTATTTTGCCATGTTGTGGAGGGATCTTTTTCAAGATGGCTACTTTTCCGCTTTGGGGGAAAATAGGGGTCGTCTTCTTTGGGTGAGAATATCTCGAAAAGTCAATGGTCAACCCACCAAAAAATGAAAAGAAAACGACAGATGAGATGTTGATCATCATTTTTCTGTGCAGCTTGAATACATGTGAGAGTTCTTAGTATTTTTTAAAGAATTTTGAATTATGGGCATTTAGCACTAGTGTCTATGGGAATTTATTTGTAGGGTTGCATCCAGAAATGTTGTTACGATCGATAATAATCGATATATAATGTGTAGTGATGCGTGACTGAAATTAAATGAAACTCATAGGGGTTTGAGCCACGCATACTCTGCGCAACCAAACATTTTCAAAATGGACCTCATGATTTTGTAGCTATTTCAAAAATAGTCAGACGGACACAGGACATACTGTATTGATGTTGACATGTTTTTTTCTCATCTCACTGACTAGTTCAGGGTAAGGGCTGTGGTTGACAGGGATATTTTATTAGGCTATGTCGATGTGATTGTATATATTTTTTTCTCATGGATACATGCAGAATATTAGGTTATCCTAGTTTGTGTATGAGATTTACATTTTTAAGGTAATTATCTTTTTTTCAAATTTTCTTTGTTCATCACTAAACAGTCACTAAACCTGTCCAAAACAAAATAATATGAAAAGTGTTCTGTCGTTTAGCCATACACTATTTTGCCAGCGGCGTGGGGGGGGGGGGGGGGGGGGCGTGGGGGCCGTGGGGGGCCGCACGCCCACCACAAAAAGTTCGCCCCAGTCGCCCCCACTGAAAAATTGGCATCCGGATAACCACAACACGTTGACGCTTTGTTGACGCTTGTTGACGTTTAAAAGCTCGACCTCCTACAAAAGCGCTGGAAAGTACGTTCACTGAATAAGTTTAGTTAGGCCCAAAAAAAAGTCGGTCTCTGGTCAGACCACAGTTCCGGAATTGACGCGGCCACGCGGCTTTTTTTTTTTTTTTTTGCTTTTTATTTTTTTCTTCAAGCTTGGATTGTACAGACAAGTAGGGTACTATTTTGTTTTTTTTGTGTCCTCATGTACATTGGTTTCCTCAATAATTTGCCTTGGTGCTTTCGATCATTTGCCTTGGTGCAATTTCCCATTCCTTGGTGCTCTTTGGTAAAAAAAAATTGAGGAGGGGCGGAAATAGAGGGCGCTGTTGGAGCTACCGCGCGCATGATTAAATTCGACGCACGCGCTGACCAGAGACCGACTTATTTTTTTTTTTTGGCTTAAGCAACTTTACCTAAATCAAAAATTAAACATCCATGTACTGTAAAATCGGCATGTTTGAAGTGATGCAACGCATGTACATTTAAACGAACATCAAACAATGTTGGCCACACGTCTGTTTTTACACCCGTCCGCATACCTACATTCGCATAAGAATAATACACCTATTGGAAACCACAACTTGTGCATTGTGTTTAACTGTATATTGATATTTTACTCTCCAGAATTAACCGAAATACATCTACGCGATTTCTCTAAGGATATTGGTAACGAATGGCAGCAATTGGCAACCTACCTGGGCATCAAGGACGCGCAGGTGGCCAAAATCAGGGCGGATCATCCGGGAAACACAAACGAACAAATCTTCCAGATGCTGATGATGTGGAAACGACAGGCCTTTCCAGGCAGCGACCTGGTCGACAGTCTGCGTGCAGCGTTTGTTAAGGTCGATAGACAAGATCTCGCCGAGAAACTGAAAGGTATAATTATAATCTGGTACCCAGACCAAAAGTTCCCGACCATTGTGACAAAATCTTATAGGTCAGGTAAAATAAACACGCATGATGACCCTTTCTCAGGGTCGGCTTTGTCTCTGTTTCGGCTTTCGCCATATCACGGCATATCACATTGGCCTACAGTTTGATATTTTTTTGAAGGAAAACATAATAGGCGGATATCAGGCCAAGCCAAAATGGCGACGGATCCGAGTTTTGGGAAACACCGAGGTAATTGTCGTCATGTTTAAAATAGAACACGACGCACCAAAGTTTTCCTCTCTTACCCTGAGGCACAGTGCTCACTAAACTAGATTTTTTTGTTTTAAATCTGACCACTCCAAGAATAAGGAATTAAAGTGATTTAATAGAGATCTTTTTACTCTGTTTCAATAAACGGTCACATCATGCAGGCTTAGTTCAGAAGTAAACCTGATTATTTACCAAACGACCAATTCGCAAATGTGAATTAGTGACAAAACTGACCAATATTGGCAATAAATCCTGCAAAGATTGATAGATCGCAAGACTAATGCTTTTGTAAACAGGACACACGTACTTGG
This sequence comes from Patiria miniata, assembly GCF_015706575.1. NCBI lineage: Eukaryota > Metazoa > Echinodermata > Asteroidea > Valvatida > Asterinidae > Patiria > Patiria miniata. Next base: position 15,797,073 of record NW_024037068.1, read on the forward strand.
CAAGTATAGACCGAAGGCATGTTCATTCGGCGAATGTAAACCTGTCATTAAAATATTGTTATTTTCCCCCAAATCCCAATCTTTCAAACAATTTTGTTTAAAAGAAAGTTATCATACCATCGAACATTTACTATATTTAAGTATGTTTTTGTCATACAAAACCTGTCAAATATTATAAACTTTGCGTTCGACAGATAATCGACAACAATCTGCGTTTCTTTTTCGACCGCAGGTTGCCCAGTCCCGAAAAGCCCTCAATTTGATTTTTTTTGTTGTGCGGATCACGTGGGCAACTTCAAACAGTACTACTGCGAGACATGCCAGAAGATGATTTGTAAAGATTGTGTTCGGTCATACCACCACGACCAGGAGCACGCTGCATATGACATCCGAGAAATCTCGGACAGGTACAGACAAAACCTGCGAGACCAGATTCAAGTGGTGGACACCGAACGGCAGGCGACCGAACAGGCTTGGCAGACTCTGGAGAAGGTGGAAAAGGATTACAAAAGAAAAGTGGACCAAGCACTCGAGAATGTCAAGGAAGCAGTCGCCAAGATCATCAAAGAGGTGGAAACAAAGGGGAAACAGGCCGTCCATGACATTGAACACCAACGGGAAAGACGCAGTCAGAGTTTCCACGATGAAAGAGCAGAACTGCAGGAACAGAAGAAGAGGCTGTCCGAAAAGATAGAAGAAGCCAAACGAGTGACTGACATCACACGCACACCCAACAATACATTCCTTCTCCAGTATCCGGCCGCTCTGGAGAAGTTTCAGAAGCCAGTCGGTGCCCCTAGCAAGATGCAGGCCCAGCTCTCCTACCCGATGTTCCTGGAGGGCCCCTCGGTAGGCGGTATCGACCTGGGCAAATTGGTGATGGTGGATACTTGGAAACAGGTGCACACTATCGGCCGGAAGGGGAACGGTGAGGGGGAGTTTGAAGGTGCACGAGGCATTGCTGCGGCTAAACCGGACAAGATTGCAGTGACTGACAGGAAGAATGGGCGTGTCGTCATCTGCAACAGCCAGGGAAACAACTGGAAGTCCATTAGCATTGAAGCAAGTAAGATCCCCAGCACTTTCATGCAACATCAATTAAACACTGTATTAGGTGCTACCAATCCACGGACGCCCTCTCGTCGTACCTCATACACGTATTAAACTGCGTAGACTATTGTGATCACGCATCATGTCTGTCGGTTGCCGACAGGCGAATGGCATTAGCCTATTTGAGATAATGGCAGACACCATAGGAGGCGCTGTTTGATTTCGGCAATTACAAAAGACTTTACCCAACTCAAACAGCGCCCTCCTATTATGTCCGCCATATCTCAGATACAGATAAGCTAATAGCAGACACCATCTCTGTTTTTCGCTATTTCCCTCATATTTCCAATGTTAGTCTCCCCTTTCAAAACTCACTCACATAATAGAAATACACCAGTGGCTTATTTTCCCAGTAAAAGGGGATGTCACGTGACCATGAATTGTATCCATTTACAAACAAATGGTCCATTGAGTGTCAAGTTACATCACAAAAACAGCGCCCTCAGATGCAAGATAATCGCTTAAACAAAATCTGTAATCAATTAAAGTTAAACCAAAAACAGTTCTTTATACTATTTTGCCTAGATCGTGGCGCATCTTTAAATACCGTGCAAAAAATGCTCTTTTTATTCAACCTCACTGTCGCAAGTTAAACATTTCCGCCAATTTGGGTTATTAAGCTCTAGCAAGAGCTTCTTCATGTCACTTGGTGGTCGCTATGGTCGGTCGGTTGGTCGGATGGTCTGTCTGTGCCTGTCCCGAATTTTTCGTCGTCGCATGTTTCAAGCCCTGGTAGGGATCAATTTGATCGTTTCCATGCAAGACTTCTTGCAACACGGCCACAGCTTATTGTGCACTCGCACTTGTTTCTTTTTTCTTTTCTTCAGATGACGTGGCGGCTACACCCAAACGATGGGTGATTGCTAACCCTACTGCGGTCCAATTATACAACAAAGAGGACGCAGAGTATGTCTCCGAGTTCAAGACGGTGAGTGAGGATGAGAAGCGTAGAGTGAACCTCATCGCTTTGGCAGTCAAGACAAATGGTAACATCATCGTGGGTGATGACATGAAGGTGTTGACCGAGCACAGCCCAGATGGATCGATTCTACGCACCATACGAATTGAGATCAAACCCTTTTTCTTAGCCGTGATGTACGACCAGCGATTTGATCAACTCGTCGAGGTGATAGCGATCAGTGACTTGAACCAGCGCAAGGTGTTCATCATTGAGGTCTCCGATACTGATGTAGCTACCAAATTGAGGGAAATCCATCCGATTTTGGAGGGCAAACCCGCGATGGACTGCCGAGGTATGTGCGCTGATGACTCCGGTATCTACATCGCAGCGACCACCAAGACCTTCAACAAGTGTCATGTTCACCACTACGACACGAGAGGGCGGTTTATCGCATGCGTGGCCAAGGATCTGTACAACCCGTACGGACTAACTTTCACAGCAGATGGGCAGCGGCTGGCAGTGGCTGACTGCCAGTCAGTCAAGATATATGCGAAGGAGTAATGTCATGTGGGTTGACCGATTCTGCTTGCATGGGAACTTGGTCTACTAGAACAAGAAGGCACCATATATTTTGCCTTCTAGCACTAACAATTTTTGGGTGGTCGTATTAAACGCTATATGGGATCGACATAGGTGCTGGATAAACGAACTGTGTTAGGCCTACTTGCATCTAAATTCCAATTTTTCAAACAAAAAGAGAAAGTGGAATTGAGTCTAGAGATGCTAGTAATTCTTCTATCAACGCTCTACATTTGCTGATCCCATAGCGTTACGACCATCCAATAAAATGATCATAGTGCTTGAGGCACGCTGGTGCCTTCTAAATAAGTCATGGTCTAGCTCAAGTAGCATTTATAGCTTAGCAGAAAAGTAATAGATGATAATAGTTTATAAAAATAGAGATAGGAAAATGCTACAATTGGTAATAATGTAAGCGTTCTCATGCTGATTTTTGAGTTTCAGTAAACTTTCGAGACTGAAGGGACATAAACATTCTTTGGTACTCTCCTCAAAAAGCCCTGTGACGTCATTGAAAGTATAACATAATTAGTTTAGTTGACTGCTTTGTATTCTTTGTATATACAATGTACTCAGATTGTTGTATTCAGATTATAGTATTGCACCAGTATACATGTTTATACGTAAACTTGACCATGAAATGGTCGCCTTTTGTCATTGACAATTGGTTTGGCTGAGATTGTGTGAGGATATGGCTTCGCTTTCTTTTGTATACTCAGTGTTCTTTTGGGCCGATTATTCACAATTCACCGTAGCATTGCAGCAGTATAGCCGTCCTGTTCATACCTAAAGTTCACCATGAAATGGTAAACGTTTGTCATGGACGCTGATTTGGCTTGAGTTGAGTAACCATTTCAATTAAGAAATCAGATACGGTGATAAGAAAGACGTGCATGTCATTTCAAAACAGATGAGATATTCAAGCAACTAAGCAGACGTGGGCCTACCTTTTATTGCTTACTTAAGTTTTTTGATGATTTTGTTAATATTTCTAATTGCGATTGATAGAATCATGTGACATATAAAGTTGAGTTAATACAATCTTAAGTAAAGCCTTCTGCTTTAAAAAAAATAGGGAAAAAAGGATAAGTGTATTTTGATGCAAACATTGCTCCAAATAATCTTAAATCGAAAGGGTGAAGTCCCTGGACAATAATTTGCTTCCGCGACAACCCATGCGCAGTGCTATAACAGTTAACGCTAATATGCTATTTTTTTGGAATATGGATTAAAATGAGATTACATATTAAATATATATATTAACACCAGGCAAACCCATTAGCCTGTTTGAGATCTCTCACACACAATAGGAGGGCGCTGTTTGATTTCGGTAAAGTCTTTTCTTTTTATTTACCCAAACCAAATAGCGCCCTCATTATTGTGTCGGCCATACCTCAAATTGACTAATGGAGCTGAAAACCAGAAAGTGTAAGCAAGTTTATGCGTACAGCAACTTCAACGGGGAACCAGTCACCAGCCATGCGCATTGTATTATAGTTTGGCTGGTAACCTTTTTGTGCTTATACATTGTAAAAATGAAGTGGGCAAAGTTTCCATCATGGTTTTTATGTTGGTTTCTATGTGTCTATCTTATCTTGGGAATTATCTTGAGGTAAATTTTTGTAGACACCGAAACATCTTAAGCACAGTCTTTGTTTTTACACTCTTATTGCCTGAGGCCAATGCTTAGTTACTGGGTAATGCAACACTACAATACCAGCAAGAAATGTTATGGCGTTAATTGCAAAGGCTTAAAAATACATTCCTGTGCTCTTATAATGTTTCATTTTTCTAACAAGTTTTCTATTTGAGTTTTGTTTAAAGGGCCATAGTATGTGATTTTTTTAATGTCCTTGAAAATACACCTTTGTATCCCAATAAGTCATTTTTCATTTTCGTTTTGCCATTTTCAAAGGTATTTTGTGCCTTTTGTTTATGCTAATACAAATGTCCATATTCATGAGCAAAAGTGATTTTATTAATTTCAGGCAGATACCCCAATGTTGCAGTTATTTCAGCACCAAAGTTGGCAGAATTTAGGATAATTTGCTGTTGTGAATTTTCTGTTCTTTGGTGATTCATTGTTATAACAATCGCAAGAGCTTTAGAAAATGTTACCTTCAAAGACCGACATTAGCTGCGACACGGTGTACTCCATCTTCACTTATGCTGTGCTGTGCTAGCTGTATCGCGTCACCGCGTGTACGTTTTTACCTTGTTTTAGTACGTTTTACCTATATATATTTGACATCCCCTTTTGGTAAATTTCATTGAAAGTGAACTCCTGAAAACATTGCAATGTCCACGCTTTTCTGGACAACAGAGGGCGCTATTACTGTGAAGTCATTTAAAGGGAATATACATCATTTGCTTTTGCTGTAATTTTCAGAAATGGATGGAATTTGGTGGTTGGAAATATATAGCAAATATAGTTACACTGACTTTTTTTAGGTTTTGGGTTCGAAATTTAAATGCTATAAAAACCAAGAAAAACGATCATTTTCCTGTAGTCTGGTTTCCTGACTCCATATAAGAAGAAACAGAGCAGTCTACATACATTGGGGAATTGTAAGGTCAGGGGAACCAGTCTAGCTGGCTCGTACCCGTTCATAGGTTTGTAATCGATTGCAAACAAGTGCGATGGTCAATTGGGGCCAGTATTTGAAAAAAAGGCAGTCGTTTCCAACGCTGATCGGCCGATCAGCGTTGGAAATTGATACAAAAATACCACTTTTCTTGAAAATGACAGTATACCAGGTGCTATGAAACGGGATGCTTTACACTGTCATTCACTAACAGTCCAGCAAGGTATTTCAAAATGATTTGGTAGTTTTATTTTTTGATGTTTGCAAATGTTGTATTTTCCCTTAAAGGGGTTTTCTGTTCAAATGTAAACCCAAAAGGTTGCTCATGAAAACATCTGTGTGGAAAAGTGTGCTCACTGGCGTACTGCCATGTACTGACACACTCTCAAAAAGATATGTTAAAAATAATTAGGTAAAAATTGTTATGTAATAAAGTAATACACAATTTTGGTAAAATTCGCCGGACAAAAAGTACCTTGAAAACATATAAATTAAAAAATACATATTGAATGAGTAAAGCAGTCAGTTTACCTTAATTATGTTACGTACTGCAATAAGTTGTATATTTAAAAGGAGTGGAAAGTTACATAAAATATGCTACTTAGAAAATTTCATTTCACGGACCCTTCAGACTACTTTTAAGCGTTAAGTCCGATTTGGTTGTCTACAACCCTCCGAGGGTCAGGGGGCTTTATTTGCGCATAAAAGCAACGCCCGCGTAATTGTTATCCCAGGACGGGACTAAGTCATGAATAATTCAGTAGTTTCGATCGGTTATTGAGTCAACCAATTACATTAAAGCATTTTAAAGTACGGTTGTCGTCGAGCTACCACACAGTAGCCTAGTGAATAGCGAGATGAGCTATGGATACAAACTTACAAAGATGCCTGGTTTATCGTTGAGATTATTTTAATTTAAGGGGAAACAAGACAACAAGCGAAGTGTCTTGCAATGATACCTAGGATATGAAAGCCCAATTACAAAGCTTTCGTTTAGTGCGAGAATCTTTCAAGTCACTCGTTTACTTTTCAAGTTACGGAATTTTAAACAAAACCACCGTTTTAAAGTTCTGTCCACGGATCACAAAAAAGGTGTGTGTTCTTTCAGCAAAACGAAAACAATTCACGTGGGCCTTATTCACGAGTCGGCCATTATGGAATTGAAAGTTAAGTAAAATCTTTTTTTTTTAACTTGCGAAGAGAAATGAAAGCAACTTAATTTATAATCAATTCCAGTCTGCCTCAATAGATAATTTTCAATTTGTAATTAAACATTTCCTAATGTTTAAAGCCATATTAAAAAAAGACAGTAAAATAAGGCTGCATTGTGCCTGCATAAAAATTCTGGCGCCATCCAATTCAACAGTTAACAATTTATAAAATACATTCAGGGAACTCGACAAAAATGGCCAAATCGTGAATAAGGCCCATAGGGTTGTAAGTGCTACATGCAGAACCTTAATGAACAAATATAGTCCTGCCATTTGAGTTTCCTTTTTTTTTTACTCACCCTGTACAAGCGTGGTAAGTCCAGATAAAGATCTGTAATATAACAACTACCCTGCTTTGATGTTTGGCTAGAATTGTTGACGTCTGAATTAAAACGAGAGTTGATAACAACTATATTTCATTGTAAAAAAAAAACAATTAAAAAAAAAATCAGATTTCTCTTTCAATATTTTTGACATGAACTTTGTCTCGATAAAAAAATACTTTAATATCATGGAATGTTTAAGCACTAAGCAGAAAATCTATTTGGATCCCAGCCAAACAACTTTTGTAATTCTATTGGGTTGTGGAATGAAAAAAAGGAAAAAAAGGAAATAATCTATAACAATGGCGTACAAATTTGCATTTGAAAACATTGTATCTATTAATGTCTATTTTACCGCCCTGGATCACCCTGGAAGTTCTGCGTGTAGCATTTTTAAAATGTAGAATATAAAAGCCCAATTCATAAGCCTTCTTTTAGAACAAGAATCATCCAAATCACTCATGTAATTTTCACGTTATGGAATTTTGAACACAACCACCGTTTTTAAAGTTCTGTCCACTGATCACATAGGGATATGTGTGAATTGTTTTCGTTTGGCTGAAAGAACGCTAATAATCTTGCATCATGTCCCGAAGGACGTTGGCTCCACGAATTTTCGCTCTCCACTCCTGTCTGTCTTGCGCTCTGCGGTGTTCCAGGTAGAAGGTGCTGTTAACCATGATGTCATTTTCCCATCTCTTCCTTGGCCTACCCCGTCTATTTTTCCCAGACACTGTTTCCAGCAGGATACGCTTTGAAAGTCTGTTGTTTTCCATCCTCACTATGTGGCCAAACCAGAAGCTGGGTTTTATATTTCCCATGCGTAAGGTGATTAACTCCGGTGGATTGCCGTCAGCCGAAATTCTCCTCCACACCTCGTCATTTCGTACCTTTTCTTGCCAAGGGATGTTCAGGGTTTTACGATAGCAGCGCATCTGGAAGGCTTCTAATTTCTTTTGTTCAGCCTTCTTGACGGTCCAGGCTGCTGAGCCATATAGGAGAACAGGGTAGACGAGTGCATTAACAAGACGCAGCTTTGTTTTCTGTGAGACATCTTTGTCTTTCCAAATCCTCTGAAGCTTCCCAAGGACCACGGACGCCAGCATGATTCTGTGTTTTATTTCGCAGTAGGAGTCATTGGAGGGTGTGAAAAACACCCCAAGGTATTTAAATTGCAACACCTGTTCCAGTACTGTGCCATTTATCTTGATGGTAACCATTTCTTGCTCTTCGAGAGTGAAAATCATTACTTTGGTCTTTGGTACACTGATCTCCATTCCATAATTGTTGCTGGTCCAATGGACCCTGTCGAGCAGAGTCTGAAGGTCGGCTTCTGTCTCAGCTAACAGAGCGATGTCATCTGCGAATCGCAGGTCCCGCAATCTGTCTCCATCTACATTTACACCAAGCTGGTCGCACTGAGCAAAAGCCTCGGTCATGATATTTCCCAGAAAGAACTTGAACAGATCGGGCGACAAGAGGCAGCCCTGTCGTACCCCTATTGTAATTAGGAACCAGACCTTTTTTGTTATCCGTGGACAGAATTTTAAAACGGTGGTTGTGTTTAAAATTCCGTAAATAAAGTAAACGAGTGATTTGAATGATTCTTGTACTAAACGAAAGCTTTTTTATTGAGCTTTAATATCCTAGATTGTGAAAGTGCTACATATAGATCTCCACTAAAACAAAAGTCCCACATTTCGGTTTCGATTTTTTGTTACTCCCCCTGTACAGTGTGACAGTGCCAAACTGTGACATCACTCAAGGCAGAAACTTCTTATATCATAAAGGGGCCTACATGTACAGCATACCTTAGCACCATAAGTCGGCCAGAATCTTTATTTTTGGCTGTTGCAGTAATTGCTGTTTTAGTACATGACAGTAAATCAATGAGCAAACTTGAGGCACAAAAAGTTTGCAGTGAGCAAATTTTGGGGTTCACAATTTGAACAGAAAATTCATATGTGTGCCTTGACTGACATCACAGCGGTAGCTCGGTTGTCATGAAAAAACAGCAACACTGAAAGAAAGGGCAGGACAGGAGACTGGTGACGAGTCTATGATTGGTTGATTTGCTCTCTTTTAATTAATGATTGTTCTCAAATTACAATGATGAAGATAGTAGCTGAGCTGATTACGTTACTGATGAAGACTTTAAGCCGTGGAATGGGAGCCGTGAACTGCAATGGAGGTTGTGTAAGCCGTGTGGTAGGCCGTGGTTCTACAAGAAAACCAAATTAATACAATAATAAATATTGGAACCTACATTTATGAGGTGACATGAAAAACACATGAAAATGGACTAAGATTCATGTAATAATTTTCCCCAGTATCAACTAAATTATCTAACAAACTGAGAGATTAGATAAGCTATTATACGCCCCAAATAACACTAAATTTACCAGCAATAATCATTATGATGAAATATGAGGGCATAAGTGTGTAAAAAGATCAATAAAATGTACGTACATATCTATATATATATATAAGAGAGAGTTTAACTCGGCCTCCGAGACGATGTTTGCTCATGAAAGGATCCGAGACCGCGGGCTCCCGCGGCGCCAAAATCGCCCCACGTCCGTGGAAAAATGCGGAGGGTGTCTTCCGCCGGGTCGGACACTTCGGGTCGTCCTGATTTTCCCGTACGGACCGGCGATCCGTTTAGTCGATTTTTCGTGACTGCGTTTTGCGCAGGAATTTGCCGTCGTGTGCGCTTTCACGTTGACTGCCTGGCCGCCCCCTGTGGTGACTTTTTCTGCGTGTCTAGACTGTGCGAGGTCAGCGAGGTCAACGTAGGGGTTGCGTTTACGTGTTCTACTCGGCCGTTTTGCAAAAGAGTTCACCAAACGTTAGTATGGGGTGACCTTGGTAAAATATTGTTTGTCCATGGTGCGTGGCCACCCACCAAGTGTCCCTATTCTTTCATATGCTTCGCTTGCCGCCCCTGTGCCGAGTGCAACGAATACTCAGAAGGACTATATGCCTAGCGCGGTCTGACCAATCGAAAGTCTACACTGCGTGGTACTTCCCGGCTATGCGTAAAACCGTCACTGGCAACGCGTACTGCAGCCTTCTCCACACCCTGGAAACGAGGTTGAGTCTACGGTGCTCGCTATTTGAAGCACAAGCATGTGACGTCGCGTGATAGAGTGCTGTTGCTTCCATAATGTGTTTACAGCTCCATGCTTCCACCACCAAGGCTGAGCGTTGTGAGTTCGTTGCCCGCCACGTATAATTCAGTGTCGTGTTATAATTTCGGGGGCCTGTTTGGGGTCAACGAAGGATCGATGCATTCACACAAAAATCGACGAAAAAGTGTCCGACCCGGCGGAAGACACCCACATTTTTCCACAGACGTGGAGCCATTTTGGTGTCGAGGGAGACCGCGCGGTCTCGGATCCTTTCAGGAGCAAACATTTCTCGGAGGCCGAGTAAAACTTGCTCTTGATGGTTGAACCAACTTCAATAAAAGTTAAATCGACTTTTTCCTCGCAGACGGTCTCGCAAATTGTAAGAAGTTCAAGTTTACGTTTGTTGAAGAGTCCAATACTGAAACTATATGACCTTCGTCCATGATTTAGACCGTTTGTAATTTTATGGTAACACTCAACATTTTCATTTCAAATGACACCTTTACGTTTTATTGCATTCGCCTGTGTACTACGGTATTGCCTTTTCACTGCGTTTTCCAAATGCGACTGCCTCACAAAATGCCAATTTAACAGACCAACGGGAACATTTACAAACAGTTGCCATGGTACATAATTATCATGTGCGTAAATCGACGGGGGACAGGGGGACCCCCCCCCCCTCCCCATTTTAAAGCGGGGACATTGTTTGGTCCCCCCCCCCCACTTTTTCTTCCCCAAATAAAAATTGTAGCCTACAACAATGATTCTATTGCTCAGAATACATGTAGCTGATTCAATTACTCCAAACTCAAAACTTAATTGGTTTAAGTGGTCAGAAATTGCCTCAGATCACACCACAGAAATTGCTTATTTTCTATAACTGCATGTCTCCTTAACTATATCCCCATTTACATTTAACTCCCCAAATTTTCATCCCCAACACTACGCCCTACCCGATCTATGATCGGGTAAATCAGCTTGTGTACCCATAAAACAACATGATTGTGATGAAACCCACATTATTTATCCATTGAAAAAAAAACCCACAAAATATCCCTTGAAATCATCTATAAATGTACTCACTTTTAGCTTCTACGCACGGCCGCTGATGGACGGCATACAGATGATTAGGAAAAGTTGGGTTAACCTGGGGTTTTACGTTTGATATAAGGAATAATTGGGAGATTTATCGGAATGATTTCAGGACAAATGTGACTAAAATTGGAATCACGTTGGAATTTTCTAGATTCATAATCACGAGAGGGCGCTATACCAATTTAACGCTTAGACACTGTCGTGCAAACACATAGAACATTTTAAATGCGTAAAGAGGTGCACCTTACAATAATTTTAACAACAAAAGGGATGTCTCTTGTTTGAAAAATATATATATATATATATTTCAGAGGAATTAAAATTTGTACAAGTGTGAAACTCATGTCACGAACCCACCAGCGTGATTTGGGGTACTGGTTAACCTGACGAGGGCTTCGTTGAAGCTTGGCCCTCTATAGCTCTGGGGCAAGCTCCGTTGGCTTTTGTTAAGGGCCATTTTGTGTAAACTCAGTGACCCGTGACTGACGAACTTGGTATTTCGTAATGAGGAAATAATAATTTCGCTATTGCTTCAACACGGTGCAACATTTGTTGAAATTTGACATATTGGATCAGGATTCTGTTTCGTGTTTTTCTTGCCAAGCCAGCAACCTTTGGCTGATCGGACAAACGCCAATGTCAGACGATAACTGCTATATCTTATGGATACGGGTAAGTGTGTAGAAATATATGTAGATCACAGGTTGACATAAGTTATACTTCCGGAATGCAGTGGGCCTAATATTATAAAGATGGCTTAGTGCCTACAAAATTATGTTGAAGAAATAACTTTCCTTACATTTCTTTTATTGCAAATATTAATTTTGTATATGAAGGTGGTGAGAGGACATGTAAATATAATTAGGGGCATTCTGTGCTGGTCGACATCATATCTACATGCATTGGCGTCGCCAGGTTTTTTTTCCAGGGGTGGGGGGCAAAGCAAATGTTTCCTAAAAACTCCTCAACTTTTCCATTATGTTCTAAATTTATCATTTTTCCGAGCGTGAGCAGGGAAGCATTTGCCCTACCCCCCATCAAATTAACAGCAATCTGGCTTTGCATTTATTTTTCATTCCCTCCTCTTTTTTTTCGTTTTCCGGGGGGGGGGGGGGGGCAAACGCCCACCCCTTGCCCCCCCCCCCTCCCCCGAGTCGCGACGCCCATGTGTACATGTTTATAGGATAACGTTTTCTGTCTGTATTCACGAGTCGGCCACATTAAATTGAAAGCGAGGTATTAACTCTTGATTTTCGGAACTTGCGAGTAGCCTGAGAAATAAAGCAATGCAATAAACGTTCATTACAATTTAAGACCAGTCTGCTCTGATGAATAATTACAAATTTGTGATTGAACATATCCTTATATTTCAAGCCACATAAAAAAGTGAGGGCTGACACGCACTCCAATCATAAGATAGTCTGGCACCATCCTATTCAGGAGTTTTAAACTCATAAAATAGATTCAGAGAACACGACCGAGAAAATGTCTTCCTAGTGAATGAGGTCTATGTTGGCCATCTGGATGCATTTCAGTCACGGTGTATTTTAGGACCACAACTGTTCCTCATTCAGTTTTTGTTTTGTCTTCATAAATCAGTTTGGACTGACAGCTTTTTGTGTCTTGGACTGCATGGTCGCCTCTTTCCAAAAGTCAGATTTTAGCCTTTTCGAATTGTTTTAATTTTAGATGAAAATATAGTTTCTTTATGGAAATATTTTACGAAGGATTTCAAATATTTGTTCAATTTGTTTTTGAAAAGGAGTGAACCAATAAAAAGGTGAAAGGAAGGAACATGGCAGAAGGAGGTTGTGAGGACGTCGAAGACGACACATGGGAGGATATTGCCAAGGGCGGATCCAGGGGGGGGGCCAAAGGGGGCCATGGCCCCCCCAAAACGAAACCAATTTTTTTTTTTTTTAATGTGACATCGCAATAAAGGCAGGCAATGAGTACACCACCATCTTTTCCTCAAAAAAATTGGTTAAAGTGGTCAGAAATTGCCTCAGATTGCACCACAGAGCATCTAGAATCCAAAAATTTTTCGGGGCCCTAGCGGGCCCCGAACCCCACGCCGTAATTTTTTAGACCCACTTTTTGGGGGGACCAAAATTTTTTTTGGCCCCCCCCAAAATTGTGTTCTGGATCCGCCCTTGGATATTGCAGGTAATCGAATACAGCCGACGTACATGTACTGAGACACTTTTCTAGCTTTTCTGTATACATTATACAGGGCCAGTCAAAAAAGCGGAACCCAAACCCCCCAAAATATATTTCATATTACAAAAAAAATATGTAGCACCAAACATTATAATGACTGGAAAGCCAAATTCATAAGCCACTTTTGGATGAAAAAAAATACTGAAATTGTTCAATCCGTTCAAAGAATATCACCATTTAAACGCAATGACCCTAAAACCTCTTTAGTCCAACCCCCCCTCCCCTATTTTGACTGTTTGGAACAGAAAATGACACAGAATACTTGTTTCAACAACTGTCAACAATTGTAGTACACAATATTTTGATTAACAATCTTGGTTAGGCAAACAATGTGATTCATAAAATCCACTTTTTTTTAAAAGACAGGCCTTCAAAAGGACTTTGTTGAAAATGTTTAACTTTTAACTGAGATTTTATCGCTGGTGATGATCGAAGACATTTGTGACGACGATTCTTGAAATTGCATTTTTTGGACGGAAGAGGGTTTAGGGTCATTGTGTTTAAATGGCGATATTCTTTGAACGGATTGAGCAATTTCAGTATTTTTGTCTTCTTCTAAAAGTAGCTTATGAAATTGGCTTTCCAGTCATTATTATGTTTGGTGCTTTATATCTTTTTTTAAATATGAAATATAATTTTAGGGATTTGGGTTCCGTTTTTGACTCACCCTGTACATTGTGTCCTCCCCCCAAAAGTGTCAGTCTGACTGTTTTTAAAATAACTACAAAACCGTGAGGTCAATTTTCAAAATGGTTGGTTGTGCAGATACTCCTAAAGCATTGGCCTCAACCCCTATGAGTTTCATTTAACAACATTTTGGACACTGCGACCAAGTTCCATGCCTTAACCAATTTCTGTGCTGAATTATGTAAGCTCTTTAAAATCCTGCATGTTGTGGAAAAAAAGGCTAAATTGGTTTGGAATCGGAATCATTTGCTCTTGAGCATTAAACTGATAATTTTCCACGATGAGTAATTCTAATCCCAACTGCAGCTCTTTTCACAACATGAAAGACATGGAACTTGGTCACAGTGTCCAAAAATGTTGTTACGATCAATATTTATCTATATGTAATTGTGTAGTGATGCGTGACTGAAATTAAATGAAACTCATAGGGGTTTAGGCCACGCATAATATCTGCGCAACCCAACGTTTTCAAAATGGACCTCATGATTTTGTAGCTATTTCAAAAATTGTCAGACGAACACTTTTTGGGGACATACTGTATTGATGTTAACATCTCTTCATCTCACTGACTAGTTCAGGGTAAGGGCTGTGGTTGACAGGGATATTTTATTAGGCTATGTCGATGTGATTGTATATATTTTTTTATCATGCATACATGCAGAATATTAGGTTATCCTAGTTTGTGTCTTTTTTTCCCAACTTTCTTTGTTCATCACTAAACAGGCACTGAACCTGTCCAAAAAGAAAGTGACATGAAAAGTGTTTCATATTCCATGTTCTGTCGTTTAGCCATACACTATTATGCCAGCGGCATAGGGGGGGGGGGCGTGGGGGAGGGGGGGGGGTGCACGTCCGCCTCAAAAAGTTCACCCCCAGTCGTCCCCCCCACTGAAAAATTGGCATCCGGATAACCACAACACGTTGACGCTAGTTGACGTTTGTTGACGTTTAAAAGCTCGACCCCCTACACAAGCACTGGAAAGTACGTTCACTGAATAAGTTTAATTAAGCAAATTTACCTAAATCAAAAATTAAACATCCATGTATTGTAAAATCGTCATTTTTGAAGTGTTGCAACGCATGTAAATTTGAATGAACATCAAAAAGTGTTGGCCACATGTCTGTTTATACAACCGTCCGCATACCTACATTCGCATAAGAATAATACACCAATTGGAAACAACAACTTTTGCATTGTGTTTAACTGTATATTGATATTTTACTCTCCAGAATTAAACGAAAAACATCTACGCGATCTTGCTAAGCATACTGGTAACGAATGGCAGTCATTGGCAACCTACCTGGACGTCAAGAACGCGTGGGTGGCCAAAATCAAGGCAGATCATCCAGGAAACACAAACGAGCAAATCTTCCAGATGCTGATGATGTGGAAACAGGCCTTTCAAGGCAGCGACCTCGTCGACAGTCTGCGTGCAGCGTTTGTTAAGGTCGATAGAAAAGATCTCGCCAAGAAACTGAGAGGTATAATTTTAGTCTGGTTCCCAGACCAAAAGTTCCCGACCATTATGACAAAATCTTATAGGTCAGGTAAAATAAACATGCATGATGACCCTTATTTGCTTGCTTCATATCACATAGGCCTACAATTTGATTGTTTTTGGCAGGAAAACATAATTGGCGGATATCAGGCCAAGCCAAAACGGCGACGAAGCCGAGTTTTGGGAAACACCGAGGTAGCTGTCGTCATTATTTAAAATAGAACACGACGCACCAAAGTTTTCCTCTATTACCCTGAGGCACAGTGTTCACTAAACTTTATTTTGTTTTTTAATCTTACCACTCCAAGAATAAGGAATTAAATTGATTTAATAGAGATTTTTTTACTCCGTTTCAATAAACGGCCATATCATGCAGGCTTAGTTCAGAAGTAAACCTGATTATTTACCAAAAGACCGATTCGCAAATGTACATTAGTGACAAATATTGGCAATAAATCCGGCAAAGATTGATAAATCGCAAGACTAATGCTTTTGTAAACAGGACACACGTACTTGCCAAGTATAGACCGAAGTCATGTTCATTCGGAGAATGTAAACCTGTCATAAAATATTGTTATTTTTCCCCAAATCCCAATCTTTCGAAAAATTTTGTTTAAAAGAAAGTTATCATACCATCGAACAATTACTTTATAATATTAATATGTTTTTGTCATACAAAACCTGTCAAAAATTATAAACTTTGCATTCGAGAGATAATCGACAACAATCTGTGTTTCTTTTTTGACTGCAGGTTGCCCAGTCCCGACTCGCCCTCCATTTGATGTTTTTGTGTGTGCGGAACACAGGGGCAACATCAAACAGTACTACTGCGAGACATGCCAGAAGATGATTTGTAAAGATTGTGTTCGGTCATACCACCACGACCAGGAGCACGCTACATATGACATCCGAGAAATCGTGGACAGGTACAGACAAAACCTGCGAGACGAGATTCAGTTGGTGGACACCGTACGGCAGGCGACCGAACGGGCTTTGCAGGCCCTGGAGAAGGTGGAACGGGATTTCGACCGCAAAGTAGACCAGGCACTCAAAAATGTCAAGGAAGCAGTCGCCAAGCTCATCAAAGAGGTGAGAGCAAAGGAGAAACAGGCCGCTCTGGAGACGTTGCAGGAGGGCCCCTCGGTAGGCGGTATCGACCTGGGCAAATTGGTGATGGTGGATACTTGGAAACAGGTGCACACTATCGGCCGGAAGGGGAACGGTGAGGGGGAGTTTGAAGGTGCACGAGGCATTGCTGCGGCTAAGCAGGACAAGATTGCAGTGACTGACAGGAAGAATGGTCGTTTCGTCATCTGCGACAGCCAGGGAAACAACTGGACGTCCATTAGCGTTGCAGCAAGTAAGATCCCAGCACTTTCATGCAACATCAATTAAAAACTGTATTAGATGCTGCCACGGACGCCCTCTCGTCGTACCTCATACACGTATTAAACTGCGTAGACTATTGTGATCATGCATCATGTCTGTCGGTTGCCGACAGGCGAATGGCATTAGCCTATTTGAGATAATGGCAGACACCATAGGAGGGCGCTGTTTGATTTCGGCAATTACAAAAGACTTTGTCCAAATCAAACAGCGCCCTCCTATTATGTCCGCCATATCTCAGATACAGATAAGCTAATAGCAGACACCATCTCTGCTTTTCGCTATTTCCCTCATATTTCCAATGTCAGTCTCCCCTTTCAAAACTCACTCACATAATAGAAATACACCAGTGGCTTATTTTCCCAGTAAAAGGGGATGTCAAAAACAGCGCCCTCAGATGCAAGATAATTGCTTAAACAAAATCTGTAATCAATTAAAGTTAAACCAAAAACAGTTCTTTATACTATTTTGCCTAGATCGTGGCGCATCTTTAAATACTGTGCAAAAAATGCTCTTTTTATTCAGCCTCACTGTCGCAAGTTAAACATTTCCGCCAATTTGGGTTATTAGGCTCTAGCAAGAGCTTCTTCATGTCACTTGGTGGTCGCTATGGTCGGTCGGTTGGTCGGATGGTCTGTCTGTGCCTGTCCCGAATTTTTCGTCGTCGCATTTTTCAAGCCCTGGTAGGGATCAATTTGATCATTTTCTGGAAGACTTCTTGCAACACGGCCACAGCTTATTGTGCACTCGCACTTGTTTCTTTTTTCTTTTCTTCAGATGACGTGGCGGCTACACCCAAACGATGGGTGATTGCTAATCCTACTGCGGTCCAATTATACAACAAAGAGGACGCAGAGTATGTCTCCCAGTTCAAGACGGTGAGTGAGGATGAGAAGCGTAGAGTGAACCTCATCGCTTTGGCAGTCAAGACAAATGGTAACATCATCGTGGGTGATGACATGAAGGTGTTAACCGAGCACAGGCCAGATGGATCGATTCTACACACCATACGAATCGAGATCAAACCCTTTTTCTTAGCCGTGATGTACGACCAGCGATTTGATCAACTCGTCGAGTTGATCGCGATCAGTGACTTGACCAAGCCCATGGTGTTCATCATTGAGGTCTCCGATACTGATGTAGCTACCAAAGTGGGGAAAATCCATCCGATTTTGGACGGCGAACCCGCGAAGGACTGCCGAGGTATGTGCGCTGATGACTCCGGTATCTATATCGCAGCGACCACCAAGATCTACAACAAGTGTCATGTTCACCACTACGACACGAGAGGGCGGTTTATCGCATGCGTGGCCAAGGATCTGTACAACCCGTACGGACTAACTTTCACAGCAGATGGGCAGCGGCTGGCAGTGGCTGACTGCCAGTTAGTCAAGTTATATGAGAAGGTGTAATGTCATGTGGGTTGACCGATTCTGCTTGCATGGGAACTTGGTCTACTAGAATAAGAAGGCACCATATATTTTGCCTTCTAGCACTACCAATTTTTGGGTGGTCGTATTAAACGCTATGGGATCGACATAGGTGCTGGATAGACGAACTGTGTTAGGCCTACTTGCATCTAAATTCCAATTTTTCAAGCAAAAAGAGAAAGTGGAATTGAGTCTAGAGATGCTAGTAATTCTTCTATCAACGCTCTACATTTGCTGATCCCATAGCGTTACAACCATCCAGTAAAATGATCACAGTGCTTGAGGCACGCTGGTGCCTTCTAATAAGTCATGGTCTAGCTCAAGTAGCATTTATAGGTTAGCAGAAAAGTAATAGATGATAATAGTTTATAAAAATAGAGATAGGAAAATGCTACAATTGGTAATAATGTAAGCGTTCTCATGCTGATTTTTGAGTTTCAGTAAACTTTCGAGACTGAAGGGACATACACATTCTTTGGTACTCTCCTCAAAAAGCCCTGTGACGTCATTGAAAGTATAACATAATTAGTTTAGTTGAGCTTTGTATTCTTTTGTATATACAATGTACTCAGATTGTTGTATTCAGATTATAGTATTGCACCATTATACATGTATATACCTAAACTTGACCATGAAATGGTCACCTTTTGTCATTGACAGTTGGTTTGGCTGAGATTGAGTGAGGATATGGCTACGCTTTCTTGTGTATACTCATTGTTCTTTTGGTCAGATTATTCACAATTCACCGTAGCATTGCAGCAGTATAGCCGTCCTGTTCACACTTAAAGTTCACCATCAAATGGTAAACGTTTGTCATGGACGCTGATTTGGCTTGAGTTGAGTTAGTTGAGTAACCATTTCAATAAAGAAATCAGACACGGTGATAAGAAAGACGTGCATGTCCTTTCAAAACAGATGAGATATTCAAGCAACTTAAGCAGACGTGGGCCTACATTTTATTGCTTACTGAAGTTTTTTGATGATTTTTTTTTAAATATTACTAACTGCGATTGATAGCATCATGTGACATTTAAAGTTGAGTTAATACAATCTTAAGTAAAGCCTACTGCTTTTTAAAAAATAACAGGAAAAAAAGAGGGAAATTTATTTTGATGCAAACATTGCTCCCAATAATCTTAAGTAGAAAGGGTGAAGTCCCTGAACAATTTGCTTTCAAGATAACCCATGCACAGTGCTAACAGTTAACGCTATCATGTTAATTTTTTGGAATATGGATTAAAATGCGATTATACATATTAAATATATATTAGCACAAGGCAAACCCATTAGCCTGTTTGAGATCTCTCACACACAATAGGAGGGCGCTGTTTGATTTCGGTAAAGTCTTTTCTTTTTATTTACCCAAACCAAATAGCGCCCTCATTATTGTGTCGGCCATACCTCAAATTGACTAATGGAGCTGAAAACCAGAAAGTGTAAGCAAGTTTATGCGTACAGCAACTTCAACGGGGAACCAGTCACCAGCCATGCGCATTGTATTATAGTTTGGTCGGTATCCTTTTTGTGCTTATACATTGTAAAAATGAAGTGGGCAAGTTTCCATAATTTTTTTTATGTTAGTTTCTATGTGTCTATCTCATCTTGGGAATTATCTTGAAGAGAATGTTTTTTGTAGACACCGAGACATCTTAAGCACAGTCTTTGTTTTTACACTCTTATTGCCTGAGGCCAATGCTTAGTTACTGGGTAATGCAACACTACAATACCAGCAAGAAATGTTATGGCGTTAATTGCAAAGGCTTAAAGATGCATTCCTGTGCTCTTACAATGTTTTATTCTTCTAACAAGTTTTCTATTTGAGTTTGTTTTAAAGGGCCATGATATGTGATTTTTTTAATGTCCTTGAAAATACACCTTTGTATCCCATAACCTCATTTTCAATTTTCGTTTTGCCATTTTCAAAGGTATTTTGTGACTTTTTGATTTTTATGCTAATACAAATTTCCATATTCATGAGCAAAAGTGTGATGTTATTAATTTCAGGCAGATACCCCAACGTTGCAGTTATTTCAGCACCAAAGTTGGCAGAATTTAGGATATTTTGCTGTTGTGACTTTTCTGTTCTTTGGTGATTCGTTGTTATAACAATCGCAAGAGCTTTAGAAAATGTTACCTTCAAAGACCGACATTAGCTGCGATACATCCCCTCGTTGTAAGTTACAGACGTCACGGTGTGCTCCATCTTCACTTATGCTGTGCTGTACTAGCCGCATCGCGTCACCGCGTGTACGTTTTTACCTTGTTTTTAGTACGTTTTACCTAATTGCAGTACGTTTTTACATAATTAAGGTAAACTAACTGCTTCACTCATTCAATATGTATTTTTCAGTTTACATGTTTTCGAGGTACTTTTTTTCCGGCGAATTTTACCGACATTGTGTATTATTTTACATATCAAGTTTTACCTACTTTTTTACATATCTTTTTGAGAGTGTGTCAGTACATGGCAGTACGCCAGTGAGCACACTTTTCCACAGAGATGTTTTCATGAGCAACCTTTTGGGTTCACATTTGAACAGAAAACCCTTAAACTGCACACTGTCTCCCTGAAATGACATCACAGTAACAGCGCCCTCTGTTGTCCAGAAAAGCGTGGACATTGTAATGTTTTCAGGAGTTCACTTTCAATGAAATTAACCAAAAGGGGATGTCAAATATATAGTTGTATATTTAAGAGGAGTAGAAAGTTACATAAAATATGTTACTTAGAAAATTTCATTTCACGGACCCTTTAGACTACCTTTAAGTGTTAAGTCCGATTTGGTTGTCTACAACCCGCCGTAGGCCAGGGGGCTTTATTTTGCGCTTAAAAGAAAACGCCCGCGTAATTGTTACTCGCAGGACGGGGCCAAGTCATGAATAATTCAGTAGTTTCGATCGGTTATTTAGTCAACCAATTACATTAAAGCATTTTAAAGTACGGTTGTAGTCGAGCTACCACACAGTAGCCTAGTGAATAGCGAGATGAGCTATATGGATACAAACTTACAAAGATGCCTGGTTTATCGTTGAGATAATTTTAATTTAAGGGGAAACAAGACAACAGGCAAAGTGTCTTGCAATGATACCTAGGATATGAAAACCAAATTACAAAGCTTTCGTTTAGTACGAGAATCTTTCAAGTCACTCGTTTACTTTTCAAGTTACGGAATTTTAAACACAACCACCGTTTTAAAGTTCTGTCCACGGATCACAAAAAAAGGTGTGTGTTCTTTCAGCAAAACGAAAACAATTCACGTGGGCCTTATTCACGGTTCAGCCATTATGGAATTGAAAATTAAAGGGAATATACAACATTTGCAAACATCGAAAAACAAAACTACCAAGTTTTTGCGAAATACCTTAATAGGATGTTGGTAAATGACAGTCTAAAGCATCCTGTAAAATTATGGCACCTGGTATACTGTCATTTTCAAGAAAAGTGGTATTTTTGTATCAATTTCCAACGCTGATCGGCCGATCAGCGTTGGAAACAACTGGCTTTTTTTCAAATACCGGCCCCAATTGACCATTGCACTTGTTTGCAATCGATTACAAACCTATGAACGGGTACGAGCCAGCTAGACTGGTTCCCTGACCTTACAATTCCCCAATGTATGTAAACTGCTCTGTTTCTTCTTATATGGAGTCAGGGAACCAGACTACAGGAAAATGATCGTTTTTCTTGGTTTTTATAGCATTTTCAAACCCAAAACCTTCAAAAAGTCAGTGCATCTATATTTGCTTTATATTTCCAACCCCCCAATTCCATCCATTTCTGAAAATTACAGCAAAAGCAAATGATGTATATTCCCTTTAAGTAAAATCTTTCTTGTTTTTAACTTGCGAAGAGAAATGAAAGCAACTTAATTTATAATCAATTCCAGTCTGCCTCAATTGATAATTTTCAATTTGTAATTAAACATCCCCTAATGTTTAAAGCCATATTAAAAAAGACAGTAAAATAAGGCTGCATTGTGCCTGCATAAAAAGTCTGGCGCCATCCAATTCAACAGTTAACAATTTATAAAATACATTCAGGGAACTCGACAAAAATGGCCAACTCGTGAATAAGGTCCATAGGGATGTAAGTTCTACATGCAGAACTTCATTAAAAAATATAGTCCTGCCATTTAGGTTTCCTTTTTTTTTTTACTCACCCTGTACAAGCGTGGTACGTCAAGATAAAGACTCAGCACCATAAGTCGGTCAGAATCTTTATTTTTGGCTGTTGCAGTAATTGCTGTTTTAGTACATGACAGTGAATCAATGAGCAAACTTTATGCACAAAAAGTTTGCAGTGAGCAAATTTTGGGGTTCACAATTTGGACAGAAAACCCATGTGTGTGCTTTGACTGACATCACAGCGGCAGCTCCCTCAGTTGTCATGAAAAAACAGCAACCCATAGAACATTTTAAATGCGTAAAAAAGTGCATCTTACAATAATTTTAACAACAAAAGGGATGTCTCTTGTTTGAAAAATATATATATATATATTTCAGAGGAAATAAAATTTGTACAATATATGTTCCAGTGAATCCAGTGCGAAACTCATGTCACGATCCCACCAGCGTGATTTGGGGTACTGGTTAACCTGACGAGGGCTTCGTTGTGATGGGTTTTGTGCACGCCATCGTTGAACCTTGGCCCTCTATAGCTCTGGGGAAAGCTCTGTTGGCTTTTGTTAAGGGCCATTTTGTGTACACTCAGTGACCCGTGACTGACGAACTTTCGAAACGGTATTTCGAAATAAGGAAATAAATTCATAAATTCGCTATTGCTTCAACACGGTGCAACATTATTTGCCATATTAGATCAGGATTCTGTTTCGTATTTTTCTTGCCAAGCCAGCAACCTTTGGCTGATCGGACATACGCAAACGTCAGACGATATCTACTATATCATATGGATACGGGTAAGTGTGTAGAAATATATACGTAGATCACAGGTTGACATAAGTTACACTTCCGGAATGCAGTGGGCCTAATATTACATGTATAAAGATGGCTTTAGTGCCTACAAAATTATGTTTAAGAAATAACTTTCCTGACATTTCTTTTATTGCGAATATTAGTTTTGTATATGAAGGCGATGAGAAGATATGTAAATATAATTAGGGGCCTTCTGTGCTGGTCGACATCATATGTACATGCATGGGCGTCGCCAGGATTTTTTCCAGGGGGGGGGGCAAAGCAAATTTTTCCCAAAAATTCCTTAACTTTTTCATGATATTCTCAATTTATCGTTTTTCCGATCGTGAGCAGGGGAGCGTTTGCACTACCCCCATCAAATTAACAGCAATCTGGCTTCGCACCTCTTTCCCCCCTCTTTTTTTCGCTTTCCGGGGGGGGGGGGGGGGGGGGGGGGGGAGGGGAGGGGGGGGGGGGCAAGCGCCCACCCCTTGCTCCCCCCCTCGCGACGCCCATGTGTACATGTTTATAGGATAACGTATTCGGTCTGTATTCACGAGTCGGCCATATTAAATTGAAAGCGAGGTATTAACTCTTGATTTTCGGAACTTGCGAGTAGCCTGAGAAATAAAGCAATACAATAAAAGTTCTTTACAAATTAATACCAGTCTGCTCTGATGAATAATTACAAATTTGTGATTAAACATATCCTTATGTTTCAAGCCACATAAAAAAGTGAGGGCTGACACGCACTCCAATCATAAGATAGTCTGGCACCATCCTATTCAGGAGTTTAAAACTCATAAAATAGATTCAGAGAACACGACCGAAAAAGTCTCCTAGTGAATGAGGTCTATGTTGGCCATCTGGATTCATTTCAGTCACGGTGTATTTAGGACCACAACTATTCCTCATTCAGTTTTTTTGTTTTGTCTTCATAAATCAGTTTGGACTGACAGCTTTTTGTGTCTTGGACAGCATGGTCGCCTCTTTCCAAAAGCCAGAATTTAGCCTTTTCGAATTGTTTTAATTATAGATGAAAATATAATTTCCTTATGGAAATATTTTACGAAGAATTTCAAATATTTGTTCAATTTGTTTTTGAAAAGGATTGAACCGATAAACAGGTGGAAGGAAGGAACATGGCAGGAAGTTCTGACGACCTCAAAGACGATACACGGGAGGATATTGCAGGTAATTGAATACAGCCGACGTACATGTACTGAGACACTTTTCTAGCTTTTCTGTATTCATTATACAGGGTGATTAAAAAAAGCGGAACCCAAACCCCCACAAAATATATATCATATTTTACAAAAAATATGTAGCACCAAAACATAATAATGACTGGAAAGCCAATTTCATAAGCTACTTTTAGATGAAAAAAAGTTACTGAAATTGCTCAATCCGTTCAAAGAATATCACCATTTAAACGTAATGACCCTAAAACCTCTTTCGTCCAAACCCCCTCCCCTATTTTGACAGTTTGGAACAACAGAGAAAATCACACAGAATACTTCAAAAACGTCAAAAACTGCAGTACACAATATTTTGATTAACAACCTTAGTCAGGCAAACAATGATTTATAAAATCCACTTTTTTTTTTAAAAGACAGGCATTCAAAAGGACTTCGTTGAACATGTTTAACTTTCAACTGAGATTTTATCGCTGGTGATGTTCGAAGACAATTATGACGACGATTCTTGAATTCGCATTTTTGGACGAAAGAGGGTTTAGAGTCATTGTGTTTAAATGGCGACATTCTTTGAACAGATTGAGCAATTTCAGTAATTTTTTTCATCTAAAAGTAGCTTATGAAATCGGTTTTCCAGTAATTATTATGTTTGATGCTACAGATTTTTTTTTAAATATGAAAGATAAGTTTGCGGATTTGAGTCCCGCGCTTTGTTTTTACTCACCCTGTACAGTGTGTCCCCCCCCCCAAAAGTGTCAGTTTGACTGTTTTAAAATAACTACAAAACCGTGAGGTCAATTTTGAAAATTGCTGGTTGTGCAGATACTCCTAAGCCTCGGCCTCAACCCCTATGAGTTCCATTTAACAACATTTTTGGACACTGCGACCAAGTTCCATGCCTTAACCAATTCAGTGCCGAGTTATGTAAGCTGTGTAAAAGCTTGCATGTTGTGGAAAAAAAGGCTGAAGTGGTTTGGAATTGGAATCATTTGCCCATGAGCATTAAACTGATGCCTTGCCATGATGAGTGATTCTAATCCCAACTATTTTCAGGTGTTGGGCCTTGAGCCCAAAACCTATTGTTAAAGAATTTACTATTAATTATTCTCCAAGACACAATTCTTCTCAAGAACTGTTTGTCAAAATGAACACAAATATGAACTTCAATTGTCAATACATGAATGCACAATCCACTGCAGATGTGCTTTTTTGCAATAACGTAATCATGACGCCATCATGGGTCACGTGACGTCACTCGAAAGTTTAATTAATTTAATATTTGGACTTCCATATAAAATCAACCGTGAGAGACCGGAACCTGAAATTTGCGGGAATCGACATGGTAATACATGATCTTCATTTTATGTTGTGCGCGTAAATCACGTGACCCTTCCTTCCGGTCGAAACCGGAAGTGCCTAATAACTTAAAAGTGGAAAAAGATACGAACTTGCTTTGAACGATTTAAGTGTCTGCCTGGATTGACCTTTCAAAAAAAAAAATAATGGGTGACGCCATGAAGTGTTGGAGCGCCCTCTAGCGGCAGGTTAAAAAACGTCAAAAACGCATTTTTACTTGATGTCTGTGGCGAGGTTTGCGGTAATCTCTTCAAAATTAATGTACGTGATGACCATAATGCAGACAAAACCTGTGCGCGAAAAAATTATTACGTCATCAGACTGGACGTTACAATAAAAAGACCTTTAAACCTTAAAAATTGCTAGAAAATATACCGTGATAGACAAGATTTGGCTGTATACAGCACAGTAAATATAGCTTTTGAGGTTTCTGGTAATGACGTCACAATTACGTGATCAAGTATCGTATTACTAGATTTCTAGATTTAATCTTTGAAAATCAATACAAAATCACTGCTACAGATTTAATTTTGTTTATTATGGCAATCGATACAATATTGCAGGGTCTTCATTTTTGGTATTAAGTGCACAATCACGTGACCCTTCTTTCCGGAAGTGCCTTATTATTTGAAATTGGCAGAAGATGCGAACTTGCTTTCAACGAGGTCATGCGGTTTTGTGTCCGGGAACACGAAATGTTTCTCACGGCAGAGTCTACAACCTCAAGAAAAAACAAACACGATACTCTATTTAGTTTAAAAGATATAACGCAAACTATTTTTGTCAAAAGTTGCCCTTAAATCGCTTGTAATTTGATACCTGAATGTATCAAATTACGTCATGATGACGTAACAAAATTTACAGCATCTTCGTTACATGGTACAAGTTTACACAAGGTTTTATGATCATACCGTAAACCGTTTGGAAGAATTATTGCTTTGTTTTTATTTCAGGCTAAAGTCTTCGTTTTGAATTGACCTAACTTTGACCTTCTGGTAGACCCGGAAGTAAAGGTCAAGCGAGTTAACGTACACCACAAAAAATGTTCATCTATTAATGGTTTATCTGATTACAAGGTTGAAAAAAATTGATTGTTTTGTTCAAGAGTTATAGGTAAAAGAATTTCATCATTTTTTTCAACGAAAATTGCTTGTAATTTGACACCCGATGACGTCATTAATATGCACCACTAGGGATGAGGGCCGATATAAAATTATGTTGAAAGTTACAAGTGCATATCATATACCGTTTAGGAGAAAACCCGCGGAAAAAAAAGAAGATTAATCGTAACAATAAAAGAGAGTGGTCCACTCAATGAGAAACATTCCAGAGAGTGGTAGGGTTGTGCCCGACCACTCAATGAGAACAATTCCAGAGAGTGGTAGGGTTGTGCCCGACCACTCAACAAAGAAGATTTTTGAGAACAATTCTAGACAGTGGTCGGGTTGTGCCCGACCACTCAACTAGATATGCTGAACACAGGGGACCAGGGTGAGTGGTGTACAAAGTTGTGTCATCCGCATAGATGGCTATATTTGGGATGAGACACAATCAGGTAAATCATTAACATATAACAGGAACAGTATTGGGCCCATTACAGAGCCTTGTCAGACACCTGCATTGACACTGCGAGCTGAAGACGACTGGCCATTATCCATAAACAGAGATTTTCCGTCCGCTGAAGAACTTGGAGTTTGCGTAAAGTTGATCGGAGATTTCATAGGACTTAAATTTATGTATAAGTCACCTGTCCCAAAAGCTATCAAAAGCTTTTCAGATATGAAGTCAGTTGCCGACTGTTCTGTGCCGTCCCAAAGTCAACCTGCGGCTTAAATTAACATCAGTTTATGTGAATCAACCTGTTTCCTTGCCACTTACTATAACATTCAACAAGTGGAAAATATATTTTGTTACGTCACATTTTTAGCAGCAAAACAATTTTGAGGTCAGCGATTTGTCACCAAACAAATCCGTGGATTATTCATAATATTACCAATAAAGCACATTTTTGTATCATTCTTTTTTTTTTAGAACCAGGCTTAGATGACAATTGTCTGCTTGCAGTCGCTAATAAACTTGGTTGTGAATGGGTAGAACTGGCATCTGAGTTGGGCTTTACGTTGCATGAGATTGTTACTATTGAGGAGAATTACAGAGGCAGAGTAATAAGGCAAGGCTGGACAATGCTTGTCAAATGGAAACGGGCCCAGTCCACAAGGCTTGAACAGCAGATTACTGAGTTGTGCACATCATTGAAAAAGAAAGGAAGAGAAGATATTGTCACATTTCTTCGAGGTAAATACAATTTCTTTGCTCATTGTATGCGTAATGTGAAGAGGAATTTAAGAAACACGTACTTCGTGTATTCAGTAACATTGAAAACATTTTTAAAAATGGATCGTTTGCTCTACTTATTAAGAGTTGGGTTTCTGTATGTTCTAATGTCAATGAAACCACAACAATTATCTGCAATTCCAGAAGGCCACTGAACAGGTGTTCTTATTTCTTGACTGCTCTCCGTAAAGGCGGCAACACACACAAACTTTAAAGTTGTGTTCCCTGTGCTCTCAAACATTTTTTCTATTAATACATTTTCAAGGACTATGTTTTATCAGAAAAAGGTCCAGGTAAGTTAAAACCATATTCAAATCAAGTGCTACTGCTAGTCTAGAAAAAAAAGTCAAAGTTAAAAATGTTTTTTTTAATAGCCAATGTAATATCGAATTGCACTTAATGTTGAGGTATCACGGGGTCCTTTGTTTTTCAGGTTTTCCAACAATGTCAGTGGAGATTCACATGATCAGCAAGGGGACGCAGACCGCTCCAGTTACTATTAATCTCTTGATGAACTTGTCTGACTCATCAGAGGAACCGAATAAAATACGTCGAAGTTTATCACATTTCCTAGCATTATACCATGGAGTGCTTGATTTAGTAATATCTGGATCTGTGATATGTGTTGTTCGTATGATGAGTCGGGAGGGTCTGAACAAATTCTGGAGTATGTACACCACTGGAGAACTCGCCAATAAACTGACGAAAATTCTCATAACGGAAGAACTGACAACAGAAGATAAGAGTGACTTTGCTATCCAGGTGGCGATACCGAAAAGCGATTACGATAAGGCTTGCACATTCTTTGACGAATTGGAAGAAGACCAGCGAAAAGGTATAGTTGAATAAAAATAACTAGTCTCAAAGAAACCAAACTGGAGTGGAAGCTTTTTCCAAAACGTTTGCTTAAACGTAACGCTGCTCTTGTTGGCTAATGACTTTTTTTTACAGATAAAGATCCAGCTGAACGTAGCGATCCAGCTGAACACGCTGAAGAGAGATTGACAGAAAAAATGGAGAGATTGCCTACGACCACAGGTAGATAACCCTTTGAGGGCGCCGTTCATTATACGAATAAACATCTTATGCAAAGAGGCTCACTCAAAAAAAAGGCAAGACGGTGCACTTAAAGCTTTTGTGGTGTTCTTTCTCCGTTTAACGTTTCTATTAAATACATTTGGACTGTTTGAAAATCAGGAAATAATCCTAAAATTGGCAATTGTTTTTGTTCCACATCACAAATTGTGTGCGTGTGCGTGTACAAACACTGCCTTGTTGGGTACCGGAACAATGGGAGGTACCCCACAAGGAATGCCCACCGACTTGCGGGGTACCGTTTTGGTACCGCACAAGTTTTTCACGAAATAGATATATGGATTTTACTCAAAACTAGGAATTTCCAAGGTGGATTGGTGTGTCGCAAATGGAAGAGTTTTTGGAAAGGGGAAATTAAGTCCGAATTTCAGCCCAGGAAATGAACTATGGTTAAAATAAGAACATTTTGACATAAGCGTGCGACGTTGCAAAATTTTAGTACACGAGAACAAAGGAAGTACCCCCGCACTTCTATGCCTATGTAAGCGTGTGTGTTGGGGGGGGGGGGGGGGGGAAGAGTTCCAACTGGGACAACAATGCGGGATGGGGGTATATCGTCTCATTTGCATACGCCCTTGTATATATTCATGGTCGTATGGGCAGATGGTGACACCATGAATATATATTTATGCAAAGGCTTACGTTGGTAAATGTCCTGTCAGACTGTCGGCGATCATAAATGCGCTCTCACTGCGTCCTTGAAAAATGGCTGGGGCGCAACAATCGCGAGCAGAGCGTAGTGTGGGCGCAATGACAGCGCAGCGGCAGCGACTAGATCGAGTAATATTGGGCTTGACAGGGGCGCATAGAGATCGAGTTGAGCGCATCGAAAGCGCGGGATGAGCGCCGTATGAGCGTAGCTTGAGCTATTTTCTGACCAATTAATACAGAAAATTGTCATTTTCTTGCGTCCTCGCTGCGATTGCTAAATTTATTAAATATTTTTGGTCGCCATAAGGTCTCCTAAGAGAGCGCATATAATGTGACAGGCCCTTTAAGGCTGACGATGGGGCAGAGAACAAAAACTCCGAAGTAGTGCTTGCCCATAATAAGACTGCATTGAAGGATAATTAATATATATTTTTTACTACAAATGAAGAGGGCTCAAGCGACATGATGAAGGTAGAACAGCTTGGAGGGCGCAGCACATCCACGACAGCTTATAGTAGCGATCCAGCTGAACACGCTGAAGAGAGAATGGAAGAAAAAATGGAGAGATTGCCCACGACCACTGGTAGGTATTCAGTGGCGTCAATCTGTGCCGGCGATTGGTGGGAGATGACCAAAATCCTGAAACTGCCCGGCCATTGAAATACGAAAAGCCGGAGCGGGGGAGGGGGGGGGGGAAGCTGAACTCCACATTGTACTATGAGGGCGCTGTTCAAGACAAATGTACAGGGCAAGAAATTCTCATAACGGAAGAACTGACAACAGAAGATAAGAGTGACTTTGCTATCCAGGTGGCTATACCGAAAAGCGACTACGATAAGGCTTGCACATTTTTTGACGAATTGGAAGAAGACCAGCGAAAAGGTATGGTTGAAGAAAAATAACTAGTCTCAAAGAAACCAGACTGGAGTGGAAGCTTTTTCCAAAACGTTTGCTTAAACGTAACGCTGCTCTCGTCGGCTAATGACTTTCTTTTTTACAGATGAAGATCCAGCTGAACGTAGCGATCCAGCTGAACACGCTGAAGAGAGATTGACAGAAAAAATGGAGAGATTGCCTACGACCACAGGTAGATAACCCTTTGAGGGCGCCGTTCATTATACAAATAAACATCTTATGCAAACAGGCTCACTCAAAAAAGTCAAGACGGTGCACCTAAAGCTTTTGTGGTGTTCGTAAAAATTGACTTGAACATATTTCAACTCGGCGAATTTTGCAGCAAATGTTTCATGACGTCAAATTCTTTTCGTATTAGCATTCGCATGGAGTATGAAGTGGGCTTAATTCGATCGTCATTCGACAATCAGAAAGAATAATTCAATTTCACTATTATATCATTCTATCGTCTTTTGGCTTCACTCGTCCCCATAGAAAATGCATTCAAATTAAAGTAGCGCGTTGTTCTTTTAATTTCGTCTGAACCAGTATAAGGGGTTAATTTTCATTAATTGACAAACATACTTCACATTTTTGTCAAGCATATTTTAAGACTTTCTGCATGTTAAATTTAGAATTATCTCGGCATAAATCGTACCTGATGTCTTCAAACCGTAGATATGCACACCTCTCCTTCTTAATTAAAGGGTCCGTGCAATTATTTTTGTCGGAAGACGCTTTGTGCAACTTTCTACTACAGGTTTCCCGGAAAATTTGGGAAAATTTGCATCTGAATTTGTAAAACATAATTCAATTTAGCGCTGATTTTGAGAACGACGTATATCTAGGTTTCATTTTCGCAATAACTAGCATTCGATTCCATTTTGCATCAATCAAATAAATAAATGGCTATTCGTTTAATTAAAAGGATTGCAAATACGCGATTAGGCTTTCGGTTTGACGTATGCGTTGCCGATTAATACGAATGTGCAAAGCAACTCGCAGCGCATTTCTGCATTCACTTTAAATAAAGTGTACAAGCCTACACAAATCATGATACAACTTTGATTATTTCATTAATTAATCAATGTATTGTAGGCCTAATGTTTCAATAATGTGTTTTTTCTTAAATACAAAAAGGACTATGTGAACTGTGACGGGTTATATGATGCGATTGTGGCAAATACTGAGCAAAAAAGAACGATTTTCTTCATGTTTCTAAAGACTACACCCCTGGTTTAGCTCAATCATCATGAATAAATAAACTTTCAAGTATTCAATCAAACATTCCTCATAAATTACTATTGTTAACAGTAACACATACGTGAATTCCAATGCTTGAACAGGCGTACGATAAGATACACTGCGCGGGAAATCGGCTGCACATTTAGCGAAATAGATTGGTCATAATAAATTATAATGAAAACAGGATTGCGGATGTGCCTTCGATTTCGCGCTGAAATGAAATGCCAATTTACTAAAATCAGTGCACATTTTGCGAAATCGTACGCCGACTGAATGCACTTTCATGGAAATAGAATTATCATTTGTTAAATAGAAACAGGGTAGAAAACTATTTTATGAAACACTGTCCAGTTAAGTCATGAATATTTTTGTGTAAGAGCAAAGGATCACGAAATTAATTCCTTTCCAGGACAATCAATTATTTTGTTAAAAAAATGCATCTTTAACGGTGTGATAAATTTCAGTAAACATTCCTTAGTGCACATACAAGTTATTTCTGGCTTGATAACGTCATTAGTCAAAAACGGGAATTGAATACTGATTTTGTTCGGAGTGGATGTTCATTGTCAAGTTAAATAACGTATGAAAATTTGGAAAATATAAGTGTATATTCATAACACCGAACTTCCGGTTTGATGACGTCACAGTATTTGGAAGCAAAATGTGAACTTTGTGATGGTATCGTTATTTGGGCTAAGATATACGACATGGATCAAATGATAGAATTGAATTTAAAATATGATCGTTGGCAAATTTTCATAGAAGTAACTTCCGGTCTGATGACGTCATGAATTTGAAACCTTGCCTAGTTATCAGTGGTTAATCAAAGAATATCAAGGGGTGATTTGGTAAAATTTGAACCTAAGGTTTTAAAATTAAAGAAAGCAAACACTATTTTATGTGCCACTAGGGGGGCGCCCTTTCGGATAGTGACGTCATCACACTGTTTTTGTGTCTATCATTCCTCACTAAACACTTTCATATTATATATGCTTGTAGTAAAATGCTTCCGCTTTTGAGTTATATTCAGGTTTTTATTGCACTTCCGGTAACACCGGAAGTAACGGTCAAGAGGTTTTGCGTCCGGGAACACGACATGTCACCACATAGCCTACAGCCTCACGGAAAATACGAACACGATATTCTACTTATTTCAAAAGATATAACGCAAAATATTTTGTCCAAATTTGCCCTTATATCTGATGAAGTCATGATGACGTTACAAAATTTACAATATCTTCGAAACATGGTTCAAGTTCACACAAGGTCTTGTAATCATACCGTAAACCGTTCGGAACAAATTGTGATTTGTTTTGATTTCAGGCTAACGTCTTCATTTTGAATTCACCTAACTTTGACCTCCCGGTAGACCCGGATGTAAAGTTCAAGCGAGTTTACCTACACCGCAAAAAATGTTAAGCAGTTAATGGTCTATCTGATAACTGAATACCACCATCGTTGATTATTGAGTTCAAGAGTTATAGGTGAAAGCAATCGGTCACCTTTTCAGCTAAAATCACTTGTAATTTAAGTCCCGATGACGTCATAATGACGTCAGAGTAATATGCACCACTTAGGTTGGAGGTCGATATATATTGCAAGTTACATGTTCATACCATAAACCGCTTACGAGAAAACCCGCGGAAACGTGCCGTACAGAAAAAGAAAGAAAGAAAGAAAGATTTATCGTAACAACTCCAAAGAGTGGTCGGGTTGTGCCCGACAACTTAAAGAAAGAATAAACTAGAGGTGCGCGTTTGTTGTTATAAACGCAGAGTGGTCGGGTAGCCAACTTTTTCATTATTCATTGCCCAGTTAAGTCATGAACATGTTTATGTAAAAAAAAAAAGGATCAAGAACTTTAACATTTCCAGTACCAATTTTTTTTTACAAAAAGAATGCGTCTTTTAGGGTTTGATGATGGCAGTAAACATTTAGGTACAAGAACAATATATTTCCGGTTTGATAATGTTATCAGTCAAAAAAAAGAAGGGAATACTGATTAAATTTAAGGAGGACACTTGTTTATCATTAAGTAAAAAATAACACGGTAATGTGGCAATTAAGTGTATGTAATAATAACACCCACCTTCCAGTTTGATGACGTCACAGTATTTGAAAGCAAAAGGTCAATATTAAGTGTAAGAGATGTCATTTTTTGGGGGCAAGGAACTAAGTCATGAGACAGGGATCATTTTGATGGATTTAAATTAAAAATAAATTATCAGTGTTAAATTCTCGCTATAGTAATTCCGGCTCGATGACGTCATGATTATGAAAACTTGCAATTTCATTTGTGGTTGCTTACGAGATATATATGGGTAATTTGATAAAATTTGTTTGAGGGTTTTAACATTTCAAAAGATCAAGAAACTGATTTTGATGTGCCGCTGGAGGGCGCCCTTTCTTGGGATGACGTAAAATTATTATTTTTTTTGTGATTGGCATTCGTCACTTAACACTTCCATAATGTATTCGTCTGTAGTAAAATACTTCCATTTTAGAGTTCGATTCAATTTCCATTGCACTTCCGGTAACACCGGAGGTAAATGTCAAGCAGTTTTGTGCCCGGGATAAGAAATGTTGCTCACGGCATAGTGTGCAACCTCACGAAAACATGAACACAATACTCTATTTAGTTCAAAAGTAATAGCGCAAACTATTTTGTCAAAATTTGCCCTTAAATCGCTTGTAATTTGATACCTGATGACGTCATGATGACGTAACAAAGATTATAGCATCTTCGTAACATGGTCCACTTGAAGTGCACAGTAATTTTTATGATCATAGTGTAAACAGTTTTGAAGAAATTTTGCTTTGTTATTATTTCAGGCTCAAGTCTTCATTTTGAATTCACGTAAATTTGACCTTCCGGTAGACCCGGAAGTAAAGGACAAGTGAGTTCATGTACACACAAAAAATGTTTATCAACTAATGGTCCATGTGACTACAAAGTTGGAACATAAATGATAATTTTGTTTAAGAGTTACAGGTTGGTGTATTTTGCCACTTTTTCCTCAAAACTTGCTTGTAATTTGACACCTGATGACGTCATCATGACGTCAGAGTAATATGCACCACTTGGGATGAGGGTCGATATATCTTGAAAGTTACAAGTTCATATCATATACTGTTTAGGAGAAAACCCGCGGAGACGTATTGTCCAGAAAAGAAAGAAAGAAAGACAAGAGGTTTGCGTTTGTTGTTACAAACGCAGAGTGGTTGGGCAGGCAATTTGTTCATCAAACACTACCGAGTTGAGTTATGAATAAATTTATGTAAGAACAAAGGATCACGAAATTAAATTCTTTTCGGTACAATCAATTATTTGGTTTAAAAAAAATGTATCTTTAACGGTGTGATAAATTTTAGTCAACATTCTATGTAGGTTTACACATACAAGTTATTTCTGGCTTTATGACGCAATTATTCAAAAACGGGAAGTGAATACTGATTAAGTTTGGGGTGGATAAATGTTCGTTGTGAAGTTAAATAACGTATGAAAACTAGAGCTTCGCGTTTGTTGTTACAAACGCAGAGTGGTCGGGTAGACAACTATTTTATGAAACACTGTCCAGTTAAGTTATGAACATTTGTTTATGTAAGAACATGTACAAAGGATAACGAAATTTAAACTGTCTGATAAAATTAATCATTTTGTTTCAAAATGTTTCTTTTAGGTAGTGATCAATGTCAGTATGTATTTATTTTTTTTAAACGTAGAAAGAGTGAATATGGTAGTGTATACTGATGTTATTCGGAGAGGATGCATGTTCATTGATTTGCATGTATTCATGTGTCCAATCATAACTGGAGCCATTTTAAATGGTAAGCTGTTTTCAGCATGAACTCCCAATACCATTTGCCTGAAAAAAAAACCCCCGAAATAATACTTACTATCCGAAGGTAAATTTATAAACAGAAACAAACGTTTACATTCGCCAAATCGCCGCTAAGAGTTCGTACGAGGTGCCTGTAGAGGCACACATTCTACTTTCCGAATCACAGTGTGCATGCAGTGTACAAGCTTAACCCCGGTTATGACACATTAACTGCGCATGCGCGCTTTTCTGTCTTGCCCTTTTTTCAAGACGAAGACGCGCGCAGCGATCTAGTTTAGTCGTACACGCGTGACAACAGTACTTCTCCTCAGACTTTCTCAGAGTCTACGTACTAATAACTGGACATGTACATGTACATTTACTTGTACGCCTGCGAAAAGCAAACGAAAAGCAAAGCTACGTTAAGCGGGCGTGCGCGCCCTATGCCGTGGCCGAACGGCGACGCGCTATGCTTTCATTGAATTTTTGAGCGACGGACTACTATAAGGGTATTTTTGTCGGCGACGGGTCACGTGTGTGAACAATTAGACAAGCCACGAACCTGGCACAATTGACGCCAATGTTTAAGCTATCATTCAATGGACAATTCACGATTATATCTCTCAGGATTGATTTATTTTTGAAGAATAGAAGGTCTTTTCGTTGTAACTTCCGGTCTGATGACGTCATCAACTTCAAACTTCACACATGTGTTGTTTGCATGAAGGTCATTATATATGCCAGTTTTCAGGCGATTACAAAACACTTCGCCACAGACATCTATTCAAAATGCATTTTGGACATTCTTAAACCTGCCGCTAGAGGGCGGTCGAGAATTTCATGACGTCAGCGGTACAAGTTTTGCAGAATATTGTCTGGCCAGAGACTAACACCGTTGAAAGCAAGTTCATATCTATTTCCAATTTTAAATAATAAGCCACTTCCGGTTTCGACCGGAAGCAAGGGTCATGTGATGTTACGTACACGTTAAAAAATAAAGACCTTAACTTACTCTATCACTTGCCGTCAACAGCAAGACGACAGATCTCATTATTGATTTTATATAGATTTTTAAAAATAAAAAATATCAAAGTTTAATTGCTTGTCACATGACACCTGATGACGTCATCATGCCATCATTGTTCTGGCACAATCTTAGCATTCCAAGAAGACCAAGCGTCTTGAGCTTAAGACTACGCGCCACGTGTTTGGCCCCGTTCCAACTAGTATTACGATGATGAAAT
This sequence comes from Patiria miniata, assembly GCF_015706575.1. Classification (NCBI taxonomy): domain Eukaryota; kingdom Metazoa; phylum Echinodermata; class Asteroidea; order Valvatida; family Asterinidae; genus Patiria; species Patiria miniata. Next base: position 15,833,977 of record NW_024037068.1, read on the forward strand.
AATGGATCTGCACTGAATGCATATGTACAATGTCCTGTACATGCAGTGTACTCACGCACACCCAGCTAGCTCTACGCTTCCATTGAATTTTTGAGCGACAGACTACCGTTAGGGTATTTTTGTCGGCGGCGGGTGTGAACAATTTGTGTGAACAATTTGACAAGCCACGCGCCTGGCACAATTGAAGCCAATGTTTAATCTATCATTAAATGGACAATTTAAGATTATATCTCTCACGATTGATTTTTTAGCGATTTTTGAAGAATAAAAAGTCTTTTCGTTGTAACTTCCGGTCTGATGACGTCATCGGCTTCAAACTTCACACATGTGTTGTTTGCATGAAGGTCAGCATATATACCAATTTTCAAAAGATTACAGCAAACTTCGCCACAGACATCTATTCAAAATGCATTTTGGATATTTTTCAACCTGCCGCTAGAGGGCGCTCTAATATTTTATGACGTCATCGGTTACAGTTTCGAAAAGTACTTTCTTGCCGAAGACTAACATCGTTAAAAGCATGCTCATATCTTTTACCATTTTTAAATTACAAGGCACTTCCGGGTTCGACCGGTTTCGACCGGAAGTAAGGGTCGTATGATTTGACACCCACGAAGTAAATTGAAGACCCAGTTTTATTCTATTGACTGCCGTTAAAAACAAGTTCCGGTCTCTCACGGTTGATTTTATATCGATTTTTAATGATTAAAAAATAGAAACACTAAATTGCTTGTAATTTGATACCTGATGACGTCATCATGACGCCAGGACAATATGCACTACTTGGGATCAGGGTCAATATGTGTTCGAAGTTACAAATTTATATCTTGAACGGTTGAGGAGTAAACCCGCGGAGAAGTATTGTCCGGAAAAAAAAAAGAAAGAAAGAAAGAAAGAAAGATTAATCGGAACAATTCTAGACAGTGGTCGGGTTGTGCCCGACCACTCAATAAGGGAAATATAGCTATGGGTATTCATAACACCTAACTTCCGGTTTGATGACGTCACAGTATTTGGAAGCAAAAGGTGAATATTGTAAGGCATATCGTTATTTGGGCTACGAAGATATACGACATGAATCAAATAATAGAATTACATTTAAAATAGTATCGTTTTCAAATTCTCATAGAAGAAACTTCCGGTGTGATGACGTCATGAATTTGAAACCTTGCCAAATTATCTGTGGTTAATCAAAGAATCATGAGGGGTGATTTGGTGAAAATTTAACAGATGGTTTTCAAATTAAAGACAGCAAACACTATTTAATATGCCGCTAGGGGGCGCTCTTTCAAAAGATGACGTCATCACACTGTTTTTTGTGTCTGGCATTCCTCAATTAACACTTTCATAATGTATATGTGTGTAGTAAAATGCTTTCGCTTTTGAGTTATACTCGGTTTTTATTGCACTTCCGGTAACACCGGAAGTGAAGGTCAAGCGGATTTGTGTCCGGGGACGGGAAATGTTTCTCACAGCACAGTCTACAACCTCACTGAAAAACAAACACTATACTATATTTAGTTCAAAAAATATAGCGCAAACTATGTCGTCAAAATTTGCCCTTAAATCATTTGTAATTTGATACATGATGACGTCATGATGACGTAACAAAATATATAGTATCTTCGTAACATGGTACATGTCCACACTATGTTTTATGATCATACCGTAAACCGTATGGAAGAAATTTTGCTTTGTTTTGATTCCAGTCTAAAGTCTTCATGTTGAATTCACCTAACTTTAACCTTCTGGTTGACCCGGAAGAAATGGTCAAAGAGTTCACGTACACAAAAAGAAATGTTAATCAATTCATGGTCTATCTGATCACAGAATATAAACATCAATGATTATTTTGTTCAAGAGTTATGAGTGAAAGTAATTGGACCCTTTTACAGCTAAAATCGCTTGTAATTTGACACCCGATGATGCATCATGACGTCAGAGTAATATGCAGTAATTGTTGTCCGGAAAAAAAGAAAGATTTACCAGAACAATAACAGAGAGTGGTCGGGATGTACTAGAGGTTCGCGTTTGTTGTAACAAACGCAAAGTGGTCGGGCAGGCAATTTTTTTCATGAAACACTGCCAAGTTAAGTTATGAATATGTTGATGTACGAACAAAGCATCCTGAAATTAAATCCTTTCCGTCACAATATATTATTTTGTTTAAAAATGCATCTTTTACGGTGTGATAAATTTCCATAAACATTATATGTACACATTCGAGTTATTTCTGGCTTGATGACGTCATTATTAAAAAACGGAAAGTAAATGCTGATTTAGTTCGGAGTGGATAACTGTTTATTGTGAAGTTAAATAACGTATTGAAACATGTAAAATATAATTGTATGCATTTATACCATCTAACTTCCGGTTTCATGACGCCCCTAGTATTTGGAAGCAAAAGGTGAACTAACGTTATGGATATCGTTATTTGGGCTGCGAAGATATACGACATGGATCAAATGATAGAATAAGGTCGTTTTCATCTTCCGGTGTGACGACGTCATGAATTGAAACCCTGCTAAGTCATCTGTGGTTAATCAAAGAATATCAAGGAGCGATTTGGTAAAATTAGAATCGATGGTCTTCAGATTAGAGAAAACAAACACTTTTTAATGTGCCGCTAGGGGGGCCCCTCCTCGGATGATGGCGTCATCACACTGTTTTTTGTGACTTGCATTTCTCACTAAACACTTGCATGATATAAATGTCTGTAGTAAGATGCTTCCGCTTTTGAGTTATATCCAGTTTTTATTGCACTTCCGGTAACACCGGAAGTAAAGGTCAAGCAGTTTTGGGCCCGGGAACAAGAAATGTTACTCATGGCATAGTCTACAACCTCACGAAAAAAAACCCGAACACGATAATCTATTTTGTTCAAAAGATATAGCGTTAACTATTTTGTCAAAATTTGCCCCGAAATCGCTTGTAATTTGATACCCGATGACGTCATGCTGACGTAACAAAATGTATAACATCTTCGTAACATGGTACAAGGTCACATAAGGTCTTGTGATTGTACCGTAGACCGTTTGGAAGAAATTTTGCTTTGTGTTGATGTCAGGCTAGCGTCTTCATTTTGAATTCACCTAACTTTGACCTTTCGGTAGACCCGAAAGTAAAGATCAAGCGAGTTCACGTACCAGACAAAAACTGTTAAGCGATTAATGGTCTATCTGATTACAGAATACAAACTTCATTGATTTTTTAGTTCAAGAGTTAAACGTGCAAGTAATTGGTCACTTTTTCAGATTAAATCACTTGTAATTTGTCACCTGATGGTGTAATCAACCCAACTGAAGATGTGCTTTTTTGTAATTACGTCATCATGACGTCATATCATGGGTCACGTGACGTCACTTCATAAAATAAAACATTTAATCTTTGAAATTCAATATAAAATCAACCGTGAGAGACCGGAACTTTAAAGTTGCGGGAATTGACATGATAATACATGCTCTTTAATTAATCTTGTGTTTGTAAAATCACATGACCCTTTCTTCCGGTCGAAACCGGAAGTGCCTAATAATTAAAAAGTGGAAAAAGATATGAACTTGCTTTCAACGATGTTAGCCTGTGGGTGGGTTGATCTTTCCAAAAAAATGATTGGTGACGCCATCAAGTGTTCAAGTGCCCTCTAGCGGCAGGTTAAAAAATGTCCAAAACGCATTTTCAGTTGATGTCTATGGCGAAATTTGCGGTAATCGCTTTAAAATTAATATACGTAATTTTTACGTTTTTTTTCTAAAAATATGCGCATTGGGGTAAAAAGGGTATGGCGAGCAATATCTTGTATTGCGCCAATGGTGTGCGACCTTTACCTTTAGAGATATGAGCTAATTAACGGGTTTTTGTAACAATATTGTAGGCCTACTAGATAATTTTACAGTACAGCAGCATACGCGCGTGCAGATCCTCACCTTAACCATCCTCTGTATAATTACTCCACGCACTATTTTTCATCAACAAGGAAATGTTGATGTTGATTGTTGATGTAGATTTTTGATGTTGATTGTTGATGTTGATTGTTGATGTTGATTGTTGATGCTGATTGTTGATTGTTGATGTAATTGTTCATGTTGCTGTTGACTGTTGATGTCAACAATCAACATTAACATCAATAATCAACAGCAACATCAACAATCAACATCAACAATCAACTGCAACATAAACATAAACATCAACAATCAACATCAACAATCAACATCAACAATCAACAATCAACATCAACAATCAACAAACAAAACAATCAACAATTATCAATCAACATCAACAATCAACATCAACAATGAACATCAACAATCAATATTTACATCAACAGTCAACAGCAACATCAACAATCACATCAACAATCAACACTCAACATCAACAATCAACATCAACAATCAACATCAACAATCAACAAGCAACATCAACTATCAACAATTAACATCAACAATCTGACATTCAACATCAATAACCAACATCAGTAATCAACATCAACAATCACCATCAACAATTAACAATTAACATCAACAATCATTAACAAAAAACATCAACATCAACAATCAACATCAGCAATCATCAACAATCTACATCAATAATTGTTAATCAATATCAACAATCAATTATCAACGATCAACAATCGACATCAACATGAACAACTACCATATACTATAATCAACAATCAACATCAACATCAACATCAACAACCAACATCAACAATCAACAACAATAATCAACAATGCGAAAAAGCCAAACCTCTAGCCCAACACCGTGTGTTTGTCCTCAAACTCTAGTTGGCTGTTTCGGCACTTTTGCCGAAACAGCCTTTGTTTTCTTTAAGATTTTGTTTGGGGGGCTGTTTCGGCATTTTTTGCCGAAACAGCATTTGTTTTCGTTAAGATTTTTTTCCCCTTCCTTTTCAGCCATTTCACATAGCATTTGTACACGTTTTTACAGTGGAAGGCACTTTGGGCACTAAAATTACTCCGATTGACTTTATACTCGGCACACACTTAGACCAGGAAGTGCCTTGTAATTTAAAATTGGTGAAAGGTGTGAACTTGCTTTCAAGATGTATGCTATGGCTAAGTTTTTATTTACAATCAAAAATATAGCTATAGATGAAAATTGTTGTGGCGTCATCATGACGTCATTACGTCACATGTGACGTCATAATTCAAAGCCCTATGGGAATGTATTCACATATTGTATGCCACCAGTTAGTATTAACAGAACTACACATTCTTCCTGGATGGAACTTGTACTTCAAACTTTACATGTCACATGTCACAAAAAATACCGAAACAGCCCTATGTTTGTCCACAAACATAAGTCTAGTGTACTTTTGTATTCGCTGACTATTCTTCAATGCAAAATTTGCAAATTCGTTTCCAGAACTGTTTGTCTAAATTAAAACACACATGATCAGTTCGAGCGTCCTCTAGCGGCAGGTTTAAAAATGTCCAAAACGCATTTTCAGTGAATGTCTGTGGTGAAATTTGCGGCAATCACCTAAAAATGAAAATACATCATGACCTTAATGCAGACAATACCTGTGCGCGAAAAAAAAAAGATAACGTCATCAGGCCGGAAGTTAGAATGAGAAGACCCCTTTTCCTTTAAAAAAATCCTGGAAAATCAACCCTGAGGGATTAAAACTCGATTTGTCGGTTAAATGGCAGTTTAGAAATAGGTCTAAAACTTCCCCATGTTTCGTGGCAATATAAAGTGAACTTTGAGATGTCCTGCAGCCCCCTTGAAATGTGAAGTTGACGACGCCTACGCCTTGAAACGTTCGTTCCGGAGAGAAAAAAATTATGAATGAACTTTTGATTACACTCTTTGCAAGTGCCGATGGAGGGCGCTCTTTCGAATTCAGTAACCAAGTCCAGAAACCAGGACGGCTGTTATTTTGTAGAGAATTATTGATCGAAATAATTTTGTTTTGGGAGAACTGTAGTATTTTGAGGTCACAAACTGAACTGGTAATTGTTTCTAAGATCAGCTGAGTAAGATCACTTTGATTAGTTGTGTAAGAAGTGCCATTTTGGTTTTGCATTGGTAGCTTCTTCGTCGCTTAAATATTTGCAAATAGGGGCATAATTCGCTTATCGCTGTAGTTATATCGTTGGATCGTTCTGATGTTCTTTCATATTTGACTGATAAATAGTTTCAGAGTTCATTGTACTACACGCGCTATTTTTCAACCCTCAGCCCTCAAACATCAACATCAACATCAACAATCAACATTAACATCAACATCAACGTCAACACTGATCAACAATGGCCCAACACCGTGTGTTTGTTCCCACAAACTATAGTTATTGATTATTGTGTAGTGATGCGTGACTGCAAGAAACTCATAGGGGTATAGGCCACGCATATATCTGCGCAACCAAACATTTGCAAAATGGACCCCGTGATTTTGTAGCTATTTCAAAAATAGTCAGACGGACACTTTTAAGGACATACTGTATTGATGTTGACATTTTTTCATCTCACTTACTAGTTCAGGGTAAGGGCTGTGGTTGACAGGGATGTTCGTATTAAACGAACATCAAACAATGTTGGCCACATGTCTGTTTATACACCCGTCCGCATCTATATTCGCATAAGAATAACACCTATTGGAGACCACAACTTGTGCATTGTGTTTAACTGTATATTGATATTTTACTCTCCAGAATTAAACGAAAAACATCTACGCGTTCTTGCAGAGGATATTGGTATGGAATGGCAGCAATTGGCAACCTACCTGGACATCAAGGTCGCAGAGGTGACCAAAATCAGGGCGGATCATCCAGCAACAAATGAGCGTATCTTCCAGATGCTAATGATGTGGAAACGTCGACAGGCCGTGCCAGGCAGCGACCAGATCGACAATCTGCGCACAGCACTTGCTAAGGTCGATAGAAATGATCTCGCCGATAACCTGAAAGGTATAATTTTAGTCTGGTTCCCACAGTGGCGTAGCCAGGAATATTTCAAGGGGGGGGGGGGGGGGGCTGGAACATTTCATGGGGGGGGGGGCGTCATGTAGATCGATGATAACTTTTTTAGAAACTCAAAATCTCAGTGGGGGGGGGGGGGGGGCGACTGGGGGGCGACAAGGTTTCATGGGGGGCTGTCGCCCCCCCCCCCCCCGACCAAAATATCATGACCGTTATGACAAAATCTTATAGGTCAGGTAAAATAAACACGCATGATGACCCTTTTCCAGGGTCGGCTTCGTCTCTGTTTCGGCTTTTGGAATCATTGAGGCCTTTGATTTTCCGACCAAATAAAATATTTGCTTGAAGGAAAACATAATAGGCGGATATCAGGCCAAGCCAAAACGGCGACGAAGCTTTTTAGGAAACACCGAGGTAACTGTCGTCATTATTTAAAATAGAACACGAAGCACCAAAGTTTGCCTCTCTTACCCTGAGGCACAGTGCTCACTAAATTTGAGTGTTTTTTTTTTAAATCTTGCCACTCCTAGAACAAGGAATTAAAGTGATTTAATAGAGATCTTTTTACTATGTTTCAATAAACGGCCATATCATACAGGCTTAGTTCAGAAGTAAACCTGATTATTTACCAAACGACCAATTCGCAAATGTGAATTAGTGACAAAACTGACCAATATTGGCAATAAATCCTGCAAAGATTGACAGATCGCAAGACTAATGCTTTTGTAAACAGGACACACGTACTTGGCAAGTATAGACCGAAGGCATGTTCATTCGGAGAATGTTAACCTGTCATAAAAGTATTGTTATTTTCCCAAAAATCGCAATCTTTTGAATAATTTTGTTTAAAAGAAAGTAATTAATACCATCGAACACTTACTATATAATTGAAGTATGTTTTTGTCATACAAAACCTGTCAAATATTATAAACTTTGCATTCGAGAGATAATCGACAACAATCTGCGTTTCTTTTTTGACCGCAGGTTGCCCAGTCCCGAAAAGCCCTCAATCTGATCGCTTTTATTGTGCGGAACACGTGGGCAACATCAAACATTTCTACTGCGAGACATGCCAGAAGATGATTTGTGAAGATTGTGTTCGGTCATACCACCACGACCAGGAGCACGCTACATATGACATCCGAGAAATCTCGGACAGGTACAGACAAAACCTGCGAGACCAGATTCAAGTGGTGGACACCGAATGGCAGGCGACCGAACAGGCTGGGCAAACTCTGAAGAAGGTGGAACAGGATTACAAAAGCAAAGTGGACCAAGCACTCGAGAATGTCAAAGAATCAGTCGCCAAGATCATCAAAGAGGTGGAAGCAAAGGGGAAACAGGCCACCTATTACATTGAAAACCAATGGGAAAGTCGCAGTCGGAGTTTCCACTATGAAAGAGTAGAATTGCAGGAACAGACGAAGAGGCTGTTCGAAAAGAAAGAAGAAGTCAAACGAATGACTGACATCACATCCGACAATAAATTCCTTCTCCAGTATCCGGCCGCTCTGGAGAAGTTGAAGAAGCCAGTCGGTGCCGCCAGCAAGATGCAGGCCCAGCTCTCATACCCGATGTTCCTGGAGGGCCCCTCGGTCTTTATCAACCTGGTGATAGTGGATACCTGGAAACTGGTGCACACTATCGGCCGAAAGGGGAACGGTGAGGGGGAGTTTGAAGGTGCACGAGGCATTGCTGCGGCTACGCCGGACAAGATTGCAGTGACTGACAGGAAGAATGGGCGTGTCGTCATCTGCAACAGTCAGGGAAACAACTGGAAGTCCATTAGCGTTGCAGCAAGTAAGATCCCCAGCACTTTCATGTAACATCAATTAAACACTGTATTAGGTGCTACCAATGCACGGACGCCCTCTCGTCGTACCTCATACACGTATTAAACTGCGTAGACTATTGTGATCATGCACCATGCCTGTCGGTTGCCGACAGGCGAATGGCATTAGCCTATTTGAGATAATGGCAGACACCATAGGAGGCGCTGTTTGATTTCGGCAATTACAAAAGACTTTACCCAACTCAAACAGCGCCCTCCTATTATGTCCGCCATATCTCAGATACAGATAAGCTAATAGCAGACACCATCTCTGTTTTTCGCTATTTCCCTCATATTTCCAATGTTAGTCTCCCCTTTCAAAACTCACTCACATAATAGAAATACACCAGTGGCTTATTTTCCCAGTAAAAGGGGATGTCACGTGACCATGAATTGTATCCATTTACAAACAAATGGTCCATTGAGTGTCAAGTTACATCACAAAAACAGCGCCCTCAGATGCAAGATAATCGCTCAAACAAAATCTGTAATCAATTAAAGTTAAACCAAAAACAGTTCTTTATACTATTTTGCCTAGATCGTGGCGCATCTTTAAATACTGTGCAAAAAATGCTCTTTTTATTCAACCTCACTGTCGCAAGTTAAACATTTCCGCCAATTTGGGTTATTAAGCTCTAGCAAGAGCTTCTTCATGTCACTTGGTGGTCGCTATGGTCGGTCGGTTGGTCGGATGGTCACTGTCTGTGCCTGTCCCGAATTTTTCGTCGTCGCATGTTTCAAGCCCTGGTAGGGATCAATTTGATCGTTTCCATGCAAGACTTCTTGCAACACGGCCACAGCTTATTGTGCACTCGCACTTGTTTTTTTTTTCTTTTCTTCAGATGACGTGGCGGCTACACCCAAACGATGGGTGATTGCTAATCCTACTGCGGTCCAATTATACAACAAAGAGAACGCAGAGTATGTCTCCGAGTTCAAGACGGTGAGTGAGGATGAGAAGCGTAGAGTGAACCTCATCGCTTTGGCAGTCAAGACAAATGGTAACATCATCGTGGGTGATGACATGAAGGTGTTGACCGAGCACAGCCCAGATGGAACGATTCTACACACCATACGAGTCAAGATCAAACCCTTTTTCTTAGCCGTGATGCATGACCAGCGATTTGGTCAACTCGTCGAGTTGATCGCAATCAGTGACTTGACCCAGCCCAAGTCGGTGTCTATCATTGAGGTCTCCGATACTGATGTAGCTACCACAGTGGGGGAAATCCATCCGATTTTGGGCGACGAACCCGCGAAGGACTGCCGAGGTATGTGCGCTGATGACTCCGGTATCTACATCGCAGCGACCACCAAGACCTACAACAAGTGTCATGTTCACCACTACGACACGAGAGGGCGGTTTATCGCATGCGTGGCCAAGGATCTGTACAACCCGTACGGACTAACTTTCACAGCAGATGGGCAGCGGCTGGCAGTGGCTGACTGCCAGTCAGTCAAGATATATGCGAAGGAGTAATGCCATGTGGGTTGACCGATTCTGATTGCATGGCAACTTGGTCTACTAGAATAAGAAGGCACCATATATTTTGCCTTCTAGCACTACCAATTTTTGGGTGGTCGTATTAAACGCTATGGGATCGACATAGGTGCTGGATAGACGAAAAACTGTGTTAGGCCTACTTGCATCTAAATTCCAATTTTTCAAACAGAAAGAGAAAGTGGAATTGAGTCTAGAGATGCTAGTAATTCTTCTATCAACGCTCTACATTTGCTGATCCCATAGCGTTACAGCCATCAGTAGAATGATCATAGTGCTTAATGCAGCCTGGTGCCTTCTAAATAAGTCACGGTCTAGCTCAAGTAGCATTTATAGGTTAGCAGAAAAGTAATAGATGATAATAGTTTATAAAAATAGAGATAGAAAAATGCTACAATTGGTAATAATGTAAGCGTTCTCATGCTGATTTTTGAGTTTCAGTAAACTTTCGAGACTGAAGGGACATAAACATTCTTTGGTACTCGACTCCAAAAGCCCTGTGACGTCATTGAAAGTATAACATAATTAGTTTAGTTGAGTGTGGCTTTGTATTCTTTTGTATATGCAATGTACTCAGATTGTTGTATTCAGATTATAGTATTGCACCAGTATACATGTATATACCTAAACTTGACCATGAAATGGCCACCTTTTGTCATTGACAGTTGGTTTGGCTGAGATTGAGTGAGGATATGGCTTCGCTTTCTTTTGTATACTCATTGTTCTTTTGGTCAGATTATTCACAATTCACCGTAGCATTGCAGCAGTATAGCCGTGCTGTTCATACCTAAAGTTCACCATCAAATGGTAAACGTTTGTCATGGACGTTGATTTAGCTTGAGTTGAGTTAGTTGAGTAACCATTTCAATTAAGAAATCAGACACGGTGATAAGAAAGACGTGCATGTCATTTCAAAACAGATGAGATATTCAAGCAACTTAAGCAGACGGGGGCATTCCTTTGATTGCTTACTGAAGTTTTTTGATGATTTTGTTAATATTTCTAACTGCGATTGATAGACTCATGTGACATTTAAAGTTGAGTTAATACAATCTTAAGTAAAACCTACTGCTTTTAAAAAAAATAAGTAAAAAAAGGATAAGTGTATTTTGATGCAAACATTGCTCCAAATAATCTTAAATCGAAAGGGTGAAGTCCCTGGACAATAATTTGCTTCCGAGACAACCCATGCGCAGTGCTATAACAGTTAACGCTAATATGCTATTTTTTTGGAATATGGATTAAAATGAGATTACATATTAAATATATATATTAACACCAGGCAAACCCATTAACCTGTTTGAGATCTCTTACACACAATAGGAGGGCGCTGTTTGATTTCGGTAAAGTCTTTTCTTTTATTTACCCAAACCAAATAGCGCCCTCATTATTGTGTCGGCCATACCTCAAATTGACTAATGGAGCTGAAAACCAGAAAGTGTAAGCAAGTTTATGCGCACAGCAACTTCAACGGGGAACCAGTCACCAGCCATGCGCATTGTATCATAGTTTGGCTGGTAACCTTTTTGTGCTTATACATTGTATAAATGAAGTGGGCAAAGTTTCCATAACTTTTTTTATTTTGGTTTCTATGTGTCTATCTCATCTTGGGCATTATCTTGAGGTGAATTTTTTGTGAACACCGAGACATCTTAAGCACAGTCTTTGTTTTTACACTCTTATTGCCTGAGGCCAATGCTTAGTTACTGGGTAATGCAACACTACAATACCAGCAACAAATGTTATGGCGTTAATTGCAAAGGCTTAAAGATGCATTCCTGTGCTCTTATAATGTTTTATTCTTCCAACAAGTTTTCTATTTGAGTTTTGTTTAAAGGGCCATAATATGTGATTTTTTTCATGTCCTTGAAAATACACCTTTGTATCCCATAACCTCATTTTCAATTTTCGTTTTGCCATTTTCAAAGGTATTTTGTGCCTTTTGTTTTTATGCTAATACAAATTTACATATTCATGAGCAAAAGTGTGATGTTATTAATTTCAGGCAGATACCCCAACGTTGCAGTTATTTCAGCACCGAAGTTGGCAGAATTTAGGATATTTTGCTGTTGTGAATTTTCTGTTCTTTGGTGATTCGTTGTTATAACAATCGCAAGAGCTTTAGAAAATGTTACCTTCAAAGACCGACATTAGCTGCGATACATCCCCTCGTTGTTAGTTACAGATCGTCACGTGTACTCCATCTTATGCTGTGCTGCGCTAACCGCATCGCGTCTCCGCGTGTACGTTTTTACCTTGTTTTTAGTACGTTTTACCTAATTGCAGTACGTTTTTACATAATTAAGGTAAACTGACTGCTTCACTCATTCAATATGTATTTTTCAGTTTACATGTTTTCGAGGTACTTTTTTTCCGGCGAATTTTACCGACATTGTGTATTATTTTACATATCAAGTTTTACCTATTTTTTTACATATCTTTTTGAGAGTGTGTCAGTATATGGCAGTACGCCAGTGAGCACACTTTTCCACAGAGATGTTTTCATGAGCAACCTTTTGGGTTCACATTTGAACAGAAAACCCCTAAACTGCACACTGTCTCCCTGAAATGACATCACAGTATTAAACAGCGCCCTCTGTTGTCCAGAAAAACGTGGACATTGTAATGTTTTCTGGAGTGCACTTTCAATGAAATTAACCAAAAGGGGATGTCAAATAGTCTTCATATATTTAGGAGGAGTAGAAAGTTACACAAAATATGTCCCTTAGAAAAATTCATTTCACGGACCCTTTAACAAATAGACTACTAAGTGTTAAGTCCGGTTGTCTACAACCCTCCGAGGGCCAGGGGGCTTTATTTTGCGCACAAATGAACCGCCCACGTAATTGTTATTCCGAGGACGGGGGCCAAGTCATGAATAATTCAGTAGTTTCAATCGGGCCATTATGTTTATTCATAAAACAGAACAATGACATCAAGAGCATTGTTACTTAGTCAACCAGTTACATTAAAGCATTTTAAAATACGGTCGTCGTCGAGCTACACATCCCCACAGTAGCCTAGTGAATAGCGAGATGAGCTATGGATACAAACTTAAAGATGCCTGGTTGGTTCGAATCCATGTCATCGCTGCTCATTTTCATCGACTATTTTTTCCCCTCTAAATTTATCGTTGAGATAACAAAAACAACGAGGTAAAGTGTCTTGCAATGATTCAAAGGAAAAACTGAGTAATGTATGACTTGGCCCCAACCCTCCTAAGTCCAACGAGAAAAAAAAAAAAATACGCGAACCGCCCTGCATTTAAAAAAAATCTCTTATATAAAACGGTATAATTATACCAGCAACAATCTTAATAGTGTTTTATATCCCGCCGTCTGGTATACAGTCATTAATAGTAAGTATATGATTGCTTGACATTGGTCAACCGTGGAGTAAACGTGAAGGCCTTAAACACTATCACAGAGTAACTTGTATCGATAGAACACCGATTGAACGCTTCTCAGAGAAATTGGATTACAATTTCATTGTGTGTTTTCCTTTCAACATGATGAAAGTCTGGGTCAAGTCCATTCTTCTGGTCATCACGCTGTCGGTGTATATTGCGTTGGGCTCGTTAGCGTTCGTACTCATCGAGAGAGACTCCTCCGTCGCGGGACAGCGCGTATTACGCGCGCAAGTGAAGCGTTTCATAGCCAATCACAGCGAGTGTGTGGATGCTGAGGCCATGAGGTCGCTGTGGCAGGATATTCAGACCGTCTGGTCACGAAGTGTTCTCCATTTGCCCGTCAAAGCTGGCGGCCCATGGAGGGACACTTGGAGAATTCAGAACGCCTATGTCTTCTGCTATACCGTGGTGACTACAATGGGTCAGTATATAATGATGTGCAAACCCGACCCGAAACCGACTCGACCCGAAACCGACTTCGGGTCGGGTCGGTTTCGGTTTTGCATTTACATTTTCGGGTCGGGTTGGTTAAGCCATCTTTTGAAGAAAAAAACCACGAAATAAACCGAAACAGTTGAGAAATTCAGGTGATGCAATACCATTGACAGTCACTGTGACCGCAACCCACCGTGGTGAGGCCAACGTGCGCACTATCAAGTTCCCACGGTATTAATTTCCAGTCGGATCGGGACTGACAGTGAAATAGATAGATTGTAATAGTTTTCATGATACTGCGTGGTGACCATGCGTTTGTTCAATAGGCGGAGTTACTCTCGATCAACCCACTGAGTATGACAGATGAGAGAGAGAGACGATGGTTTTGCAAAAGAATTCATGCCATGTGGTTAAGGGCAGGCACAAAAAAGTGATCACTTTGTCCAAGCCAAGTATTCGGGGTTTTTGTCGGGTCGGGTCGGTTCCGGTCGGTTTTACCTTATTTTTTGTCGGGTCGGGTCGGTTTTAAGGGAGTTAAGATTGGTTTCGGCTCGGATTCGGTTTATATCTTTAATTTTTCGGGTCCGCGGTTTGGCCTGGTCGACCCAACCCGATGCACATCATTAGTAATACATACTTATTTTTATCCCCGCAATTTGGGTTTTGCTATTGACTGCTTCGAGCGGTGTAGTCAAACTAGCCTCCCGTGTTGATCCGTTGAGCAGTTATTTTCCCGAGGTGAGGCCGAGGGAATATAGAACGCTTGCTCCATGGATCACCGATCAAGCATAAGCATATCAAGAGTATTGCTGTTATTTCAACCAGTTACCTTTAAAGCATTTTAAAGTACGAACGTCGTAAAGCAACTAGTTGGTAGCCTAGTGGATATCAAAATGAGGTATGGATACAAAGATATCTGGTTGGAATCCACGTCGTCGCTGCTCATTTTCATCAACTATTTTTCTTTTCTGAATTTATCGTTGAGATCATTTTAATGTAAAAGGAAAAAGGAGAACGAGAATCTAAGTGCCTTGCAATGAATCAAAGGAAAACTTTAACTGTGCATGACGTTTTGGGCAGCCCGCGTATACGGGAAAAAAATGCGGCCGGAGTTCGGCTATAGATAAGACATTAATTTGCTGTGTTTTTCTGTATGATAACCCTTTTGTCGTCCCAAGAGGGGGTGTTGCCGTAGACATATCTTTGAACCCCACCCCCTAAGATCTGTCACTGGAAGGCTATTCATGCTTTTGCAATGATCGACGTTATTTTGACTCGATTTTATCAAATTCAATCCGATGCAGGTTTTGGCTGGATCACTCCCTCGACTCTCTGGGGTCGGATCTTTTGCGTGGTCTTCGCCATCCCCGGAATAGCACTCAACGGCTACATGCTGTCTGTCATCGGAAGCACCTGCCAAGTGGTCTGGATCAAGTGCTTCAATCTCTTCGTCAGGGGGACCTCATCAGTCAAATCACAACGAGTACGGAACATCCTTGGTGTGTTGGTCACGTTTATGATCCTCTGGGTTGTCTTGATCATGATCCCGGCTGCCATCTTTGTTCCTCTGGAGAACTGGTCTCTTCTGACGGCGCAGTACTTCAACTTCGTCGCTCTGAGTACCGTCGGGTTCGGGGACATAGCACCCTCACACGCCGCTCTACCACCCCAGTACCGCACCGAAACAGGGGAATACCTGTACAGGGTGGGGGTTATGCTGTACTTTTTAATCAGCATGGCCGTGTTCTCCACCGTGTTCACCGGTGTGTGGCGCTACCACAAGCAGCGCATGTTCAAGGCGGTCGGCAGCGGCAGCAGCCGGCTGATGATGATGATACGGGGACAGAGCAGGCTGAGCCGGGAAGGGGTTGGACACCATAACGAGGCTGTCGAACTCGAAGACGAGGCTGTGGAACTGGAAGACCAGGCTGGGGAATGCGAAGACGAGGCTGTCAAAATTGAAAGCGTGTCTGTGGAACTGGAAGACGAGGCTGTAGCATGTGAAGTCGAGGTTGTGGAACGCAAAGACGAGGCTGTCGAACTCGAAGACGAGGCTGTGGAACTGGAAAACCAGGCTGGGGAACGCGAAGACGAGGCTGTCAAAATTGAAGGCGTGGCTGTGGAACTGGAAGACATGGCTGTGGAATGTGAAGTCGAGGTTGTGGAACGCAAAGACGAGGCTGTGGAACGCAAAGACCAGGCTGGGGAACGCAAAGGTGAGGCTGTGGAACTGGACGACCAGGCTGGGGAACGTGAAGTCGAGGTTTTTGAACGCAAAGACGAGGTTGTGGAACTGGAAGACCAGGCTGTGGAACTGGAAGACGAGGCTGTGGAACGCAAAGACCAGGCTGGGGAACGCAAAGACGAGGCTGTGGAACGCAAAGACCAGGCTGGGGAACGTGAAGTCGAGGCTGTGGAACTGGAAGACCAGGCTGGGGAACGTGAAGTTGAGGTTGTGGAACGCAAAGACGAGGCTGTGGAACTGGAAGACGAGGCTGTGGAACGCAAAGACCAGGCTGGGGAACGCAAAGGTGAGGCTGTGGAACTGGACGACCAGGCTGGGGAACATGAAGTCGAGGTTGTGGAACGCAAAGACGAGGCTGTGGAACTGGAAGACCAGGCTAAGGAACGTGAAGTCGAGGTTGTGGAACGCAAAGATGAGGCTGTGGAACTGGAAGACCAGGCTGGGAAACGTAAAGATGAGGCTGTGGAACACAAAGACGAGGCTGTCGAACTCGAACACGAGGCTGTGGAACTGGAAGACTAGGCTGGGGAACGCGAAGGCGAGGCTGTCGAACTAGAAGGCGAGGCTGTCGAACTGGAAGACCAGGCTGGGAACGTGAAGACGAGTCCGTGCAACTCGAATACGCGGTTGTGCATCTCGACGAGATCGTGGATGTGACGGGAAAGTAATTTTTTCTTACAATTACTCTGGACTTATATTAACACTGATGAATATATATACAGTGTTTAAGAAACCACGTTAGTGAAGGACAAAACCCAATACATGTATTGAATCACGGCTCCTAGACACCTGGATAAACGACTGTTCTGAGCTCTAAAACAAAATGCACTGAGCGGACTTGTCTAGACGCGTGATAACGGGCATTAATATCCGTTGGCTAAGCGCTTGTAATCGCGAATTTTCCAGGTGTGCCACTGTGTTTGGTTTTCGCATGACATCTAAAACGGAAATATTCATAAAACTGTAAGCAAAACTACTCCTTATTTAAGATATAATTGTTCTAAAATTATTAAAAAATAAATACTTCAGGATATAACAGATGGTATTGTGCAGTTTTTGTCGTCATAGATGAAGTGTTCACCCGAGAAATACACGTCAAATTTCGAGAACACTGTTTACCCAAATTTCGTTTTTAATTAGGCTTTTATTAAAAAGTTTTAGAGAGATGTGATGCCGAAACGATGAAACAAAAGTGGCATTTCATTGTTCATCTTAAAGCTAAAGATATTGTGCTCGGCATTACCATGGTTATGTAGTTATCACCTATCACAATTCAATAATAAAGACCAAAAACGTTGACTCATGAATATTCAAAAATATAATTCGCTGGCTTGACAGATTTCGACCCCGGATCGGGCACAGAGCTTTGCAAATCTGAAAGCCACCGCGCGCAGTGGTCTTTGTTGGAAAGTATTCATGGTATATGCCACCAGTACGGGCCGTTATCACGCGTCTAACCAGGAGTTGGGCGAGTCGTTAATCCTTGTGTGTAGAATCCGTGATTCCCAAATTCCATCTGATGGTATGGGCGGTGTACCCGCTGCTATACATCAGAGTGACCATGCAGTCAGCCGACCGCGGCAAGCTGGGTGATCGAGTGGGAAGATATCCGTGCACTAGTAATCAGGAGGTTGTGGGTTCCAGTCCCATGCTAATATAGTTCGTGATTTGTTTTTCTCAATCACTCGCGACAATACTACAGTTTTTAAATGAAAGTAAATCGGTGAAGGGCCCCCAAAAGACATTATAGAATTTACATCACCCGACGCAATTAAGTTCCAAATTTCGAAATGATTCGTGTTTTTAAATAATTCTGATCAATAACAAAGAGGTCATTGCACTCCAAGGAAAGTCCATGCTGGACACAATACGGGTAGAATAGATGAATGTATAATGCAATGAACATGTATTCATGTATGCCATTAATGAATTGGAAAAAAAATAAATCACAGCTTAAGATATTTCTTTTTTTAAAACGTAGTTTTAAGTACTACTTTTGAACTTAATTGTTTTATTTTTATGTGGTTCTGCCGATATTTTGTAAAGCGTTCGGAGAGTTTAATGTAAAACGCTAAACGACGAGAATAAAATATTGTTATTATTATTACATGTAAATGTGTGTGTGTCTTGTTTATAAATACATATACAATGTATATACAAATGTATATACATGAGTGAATGACATTTTTTTTATTGTATTAGTCAGGTGGCATATGGTCGGAATCGTGACCGACTGGTCAAAAGCACCAAACTTGGCAGATATATTCTTATAGCCCTAAAGAAGATATTTAGAAGGGGTGACACCTGAAATTCTTTTGGGAAGGGTGCCTAATTTGCATAAATCGTTAATCCCTGCCGTGTAATATATTTATTCCCATATTTGGGTATATTTTTATTTTTTTATTTTTTTAAAAAGTGTATTTTGTGATTCTACTTGCATATTCTCACTTCAATAACATTTTGTAAAACATATAAGTGACTGAATAATTAGGAGGACATAGTAAAGAACCACAATTGCTACTATTTTACCCTAAAGTTACGCGCATTTACCTTTTCCTCAGATATCATCAACTAGTCTCGCCAAACGTGGGTATTGATGAGCTTCAAATTAACAAAGTTACTTACTGGCATAGTTACCCTAACAAAAATAAGTGGGAAATTAAGTGAAAATTGATAACATCTTGATGCTTAGCCCAAAAGACCAAAAAAGGGGAGAAAATGTAGTGTCCGTAAATTGGGCTAGTACGGGAAGGGTAACGTGGGAACTTAAACAAGTTCAAAAAAATCCCCCTAAATAAGAGATTATTGTTGTTTACAATAATTTTGTCTACGCCAAAACGTTTTCTCAACAATTATTAGGGGAATTTCCTTGAACTTGTTCCAGTGTTCCATGTTAGGCAACCATTCACCTACTTGTTAGCCTAATTTATGGACACCTCGTTTTTCCCCAGTTTTTGTTTGCTGGGCTTAATATCACAATGTTATCATAGTTCACATGATTTTGCATAAGGTTTTAATAGGGTTGCTGTACCAGTAAGCTACTTGGTGAATTTGAAGTTCATCAATGCTAATGTTTGGCAAGACTAATTGATGATATCTGGAGACAAGGTAAATGCGCGCAATTTTAGGTCATAATAGTAGCCATTTTGGATCGTTACTATGTCCTCATAATTATTCAGTCACTTATATGCTTTGGAAAATGTTATTTAAGTAAAGATATGTAAGTAGAATCCCCAAAATATACTTTTCAAAAAAATAAAAAAATGGAAATATACCCAAATTTGGGAATAAATATATTACACGTCAGGGATTAACGATTTATGCAAATTAGGCACCCTTCCCAAAAGAATTTCAGGTGTCACCCCTTCTAAATATCTTCTCTAGGTCTATAAGAATATATCTGCCAAGTTTGGTGCTTTGGACCAGTCGGTCACGATCTTGACGAAAATTAGATCTAAGCCACCTGACTATTGAGAGTTGCCCATCACAATACCGGTATACGTGTACGAATATACATGTACATGTACAGGTACATGTTATGCCTATATGCTTTTACGATCCTGAAAACAATAATATGCGTTTTGATTAACGTCCATTAACCTTGAAATAAATTCCAGACTACGATAGCAGAATTGGTGGTACGTTATCATCAAGTACCGGGTATAGTGAATATTTTTGCAGGTAGAAGACAGACGGGGCACACCGGTGAATAGGCCGAGCTCATGAATAAAAGTTATACCCTAAAAATATTCCATATTATAGAGTTCTGAGCGCCATAAAATTGGGGAATTGAAGAGATATGGTAATGAACCTCTGGCCCGGACTTGGGCTTCCAATTCTGAGAACAATGGATGCAATTGGGCCCGAAAGTGGCGCTATTTGTCATGCCTTGTGGAGGGATCGTTTTTCAAGATGGCTATTTTTCCGCTTTGGGAACAATAGGGGTCGTCTTATTTGGGTGAAAATGTCGGGAAAGCTCAATGGTCAACCCACCCAAAAATGCAAAGAAAACGACAGATGACCACTTTTCAATCTTGCGAGGGGACACAATTTTAATGTTGCGAGCAAGACACTAATTGTGCTTTCGAGGGGCAGTTTTCCATCTCGATAAGTTATCGCGAGAGGAGCACTATTGTTTTTGATGGTCAATTTTCCATCTCGAGAGGGGCACGGTTTTATTATTGTGAGAGGGGTATTTGTGCTTTCGAGGGGTAGTTTTCCATCTCGACAAGGTGCACAACCTTGCTAATGCGAAAGGAGTACTTGTGTTTTTGAAGGTCAAGTGATGTTGCAAGCGTATCCAGCTTTTGATGGGGGGGGGGGGGGGGGGGGATGGGGCGCCAACCGCACATCCGCGCTGAATTGTAGACATGTGTTTTTTCTCCGGACACTTGGCCTCCGTAAAATCAAAAGCGGGGGGGGGGGGGGGGGGGGGGGGGGCTGCAAATTATATAACCATTTTCAAGGCGCATTGTAATGATTTTTGAGCGGGTTTCTTTTGTGGTATTGATGTTAGAACTCTATAACAATTTAGTGATATTATTGCTGTAAAAAAAAAATAGAGGGGGGGGGGGGCAAAGTGCAAAGGGGCAAAGATACGCCACTGGTTGCAACCTGACGCTACTTCGGCGGTTGTGTACAGAGTCTATGGAGAGTAAAGACAATTTTTAAGTATTTCCTAATAAAAACCGGAAATGTTGCTCAGTCCCAGGTTCATGTCTTATCATCGTTTTTGCAATGACAGACCTTCATTGAGATGATATGTGAAGAAAAAAGCAGCGTAAGGTTGCAACATTCTGTCCTGGCAAATTTGCATTAGACGAGAGGAGACCATTTTATATTTGCAAAGCACTGAACATGAGTGAAGGACCCACTATATGGAAGACAACTCTGTCATCTGTTTAAGTGTTATTTCTGGTCAAAAAACAAAGTTTGCTGATTGTACATGTTACTCATGTTACAACATTATAATAAATAACGTACTGTCTGGACTAACCTCTTTAAGAATATGTAACATGCCTTGCATCTATGCATTCATTTAGCTGATACGTGTAGCCTACCAGATTATATCAACTACCAGAACAGCATACTTCACGGAATAATAACATCAGTATTTTAAAATTGGGTTAAAATCCTTCTTTAAAAGCTCGTATCTGTGAGTGTATCATTTTTTTTACTTATAAAAGACTTTTTTGATTTGTTAACATTATTTTCCCCCAATTTTTTTTTTAGTGATTTATATTGTGTATACCGCCCTCTACTGACTGGACCTTGCTTTTAAACAAAGACAGTGTGACCTGCCATAGCATAATGAGAAGTAACCCCCACCGTTGACTTTTCAAGTTATGTACATCATGTTAAAGCTCAAATCATTGGCTTTCCAATGATATCAAATTTATTTCTGTATCTTAATTCATTCCACAGATATGTCACAGGAACTTCAACAGTGTCCTGCAAAATCGCTAACCTCATTTTGAGAAAAACGGCTTTGAAAAAAAAGGACATGCCTTGCGCTGCCGACGGCAGTGAAAAACATTCTTCAGTTTTTTCCACTTTTGGGGTATTTTTTTCCAAACAAAAAGGCATAATGTGAATCTTGGATACCTTGGCTGCTAAAAAATGCAAAACAATCAATATCGATTTTGACACAATTTTTTTAGTATGTCTGACTTCAGGCGTGTATTACTCAAAACAAGGTTTTGGGGGACATTCCTCATTTTGCCTCAGAAGGTCACTTTTGTACACACTTCGAAGATGGTTGTAATACACAGGACCTTTTTATACAAGAATCAAAACTGGCCACTACTACACTGCCACACAATGGCAAAACAAAACAATAAAATGAATAAATAAAACTGAGACTGGTAGGGCTGAACTAGCTACCTGCATTTCTAATGTGTATCATCAATCACAATGTAATGAATGTAGCACTGTACATGTAGAGTTTAAGTACCATTAATGCTGTATACCGCCCTCCATAATTCACTGACTGGACCAGAAACCAGGTTAAAGGTCATCACAGCTATTTGAGAAATGCACAAGATTGGTTTCGCTCGTACCCTCCGCCCTGCAAACAGGGTGCTGGGAAGGGCTGATGATAACGGGGTGATAATAACGGAGTCTTATATAGCGCACGTATGTAACAACAATTAGGTACTCAAGGCGCTGGAAATTATGTCTATTAATAGAAGAAAGGTAAATAAAGTATAAATGAGAAATATGAGACCCATTATAATTATGTAGCACCTTATACGGGTTGACAAGGTGCTGCGGTGCATATTGCAGCCACTGCCAGAAACACCGGGGCAAACCCCTTCTCTTAGTGATAAGTGTTACTGGGTTCTGCATTACACAAAACACGGGACCTATGGCTTTACGTCGAAGGATGAAGCAATAATGGTAAAGTGCCTTGCTCAAGAGCACAATCACCATGTTCCCACGGCCAGGATTCGAACTCATGTACATGTACATTGTACCACGGCACACAAATCGAACACCGTAACCATTGCACCACAGCACCCCACATGCTGCTTCACAGAATCTTGTGAAGGAAGTACGGATGGCATTATGGGTAACCTATCATGAACTAATTCACATGCAAGTAGCGCGCTGCGTATGACAAACAGATGTAGCTTGTTTGTGTGCTGCCTGCTACGTCACAAGTCACGCAAAGTCTATCCAATGAGAGCTCGAACACATCAGCCCTTCCCAGCATCCTGTTTGCAGGGTGGGGGGGGGGGGCTGGTACGAGCGAAAAGATTGGTCGACCGCCCCAGTGTCAAACTTACGTTTTAAGCGCTAGACGCAATAAAAAAAAAACACCAAAAAACAAAACAAAACTTACGTTTACAGTGCACTCATAGATTATGGGTCATTCTATAAATTCAGGGTCTGAAGTGAGACATTTGTCCTGTAACCATTACCTCGGAACTTTGCAATTTGCCATTCAAGTGTCATTAAAAATGACTTCAAACTACTTTTTATTTGTTGGGAGGTTAAAATTTGTTATTCAAAATAACTCTTGGAGGACTGTATGACTGCATTAAGGAGTGCATCAGAATTATAAAATCATAGATGTCAGATGCAGTGTGGACAGGAAGAAAACTAAACCCAAATTAATAGAACAATCCTATTACACTTAAAGGGAAGATACAACATTTGCAAAAATCATTTCTTAAAAAAAATGAAATGATCAAATTATCACAAAATACCTTTACTGGATTGTAAGGGAATGACAGTCTAAAGCATCCTGTACAATCGCGTCTCCCTGGTGTGTTGAAATTTGCAACAAAAATTGTATTTTTCCAACGCTGGTCAGCCGACCAGCATTGGAGAAAACTGTTTTTTTTTCTTCAAAAACTGCTCCGACTTTTTCATAACAGTTGTTCTGCATTTTCTTTGCAATTGATTACACATCTGTGAAGGGGTACAAGCCTGCCAGACTGATTCTCTGACCTTACAATTCCCCAAAGTCTATACATTTCTCTGTTTCATCTTAAGTGGGGTCAGGGAACCAGACTACAAGAACATGACTGGTTTTCTTGGTTTTTCCAGCATCTACATGTACAAGCTCAAAACGTTAAACAAGTCAGTGTTACAATATTTGCTATAACATACTAATCCTGCAAATCCATATATTTCTGAAAATTGCAGCAAAAGCAAATGTTGTACATTCCCTTTAAGTCTTGGTTCAAACTAGTCTGGAGTCAATCTTAGCCAGGTTCCTTCTCGAAGCCAATTCAATTCTGCAAGCTTTCTGAATGTTCCCCTTCATCGTCCTGAAAGCCAACTTGGCAAATTGTTTACCATTCTGAACGACAAGCAATACGGATGGAAGACGGAGCAGGCACAGGGATGACTCTTGTCCTCAAAATGTCTCAGAGATGCTGACCAAACTTTCCAGCCATACCCTGTTTGTAATAAACAGCAAGACATAAGACATAAAAGTTAAGGAAAAAGCTAGAAAAAGGATACAATTCCTGACAATAACAGAACAAGTAGTTTGCTATAAACTTACAACTGGACCAATACAAATTCGTTGTAAGCATACAATACAAGCGCCGATTTGACCAAGTATCCTTAGCCCGAAAGAAAATTGTTCTGCTTCCGGTTTCCCTTCCTACCCTTTTCTGACAGCCCCTACCCTAAAACCATCCATTTCTACCTTTTACCCTTGACTACATGCAGATGCCTCAATATGATTGTACACAAAAAAAGAAATTGGAGAGAAAAAACATTTCCCTACCTACCTACCCCTATTTGCCAATGCCATGTAATCAGAAGCAGATACATGTACTATTTTTTTTGGCTTTAATTTTGACTACAATTCAAAAGAGAATGTCAAAATCTCTCTGGAAAACGTTTGGCCAGCATGCAACGTGCTGTAACGTACTTGGTGTTGGAGTCAAGGCCACCTACCTAGTCCAGGATCATTTTGTTTTACCCTGACCTTAACCCTGTACAAATTCCTCAGGACTACCCTGCTAAATCCAACAGAGTCCAACTGGAGTTTCCTGCTCAATCCACTGTGCCTTATTTTCAGTTGTCTGCTGAATCCAACGGAGTCCAACAATGCGTTATAATGCGGTTCAGTTCTCTGCTGAATCCAACATCTTGCATCAGGAATGTACACAAGGGGTTAACTGCTCAATCCAACAGGTTCCATCGGGTATATGATATTGTTGGATACTGTTGGATTCAGCAGGGTTGGGGTTAGCTAATGCAGCAACAAACATGCAGCACTTGTCAAGTAACAAGCCTGCTCAGTGGGGCAAGATCTAGGAGGTCAAAAATCTGAAGACCAAACTGCCTCTGTCTCTGTGCATGGTCACCAACTGCAGCAGGGCCCAATTTCACGGCGCTGCTTAACAGTTAGCAGAAAAGTTGTGCTTAGCATAGCAGAAAACGTGCTAACCTTAAGCACTATTTCACGATGGTGTGTGCTAACGGTCGCACGTGCATGGAGATTTCTATTGTTACGTCACTAAGTTAAGCCAATTTTTCCTCTGAAGTAAGCGTGCCTTTTGCTGTGCTTATGCTTACGGTCTCCATGAAATAGACGGAGGCTCTGTTCTGCTCTGCAGAATGGGACATTTGAAATTGTTAGTTTTTCCGGCTAGTAGTTTTGGTAAGTGTGTGATTTGAGTATTTGTTAGCCCTTTTCTTTTCTTTTCTTTTTATCAATATGGCGCTGTGCCCCAATCTATAATTCCAGTACCCCCTCTCGTCAGTACGCATGCGCTCTGTCCATTTTAGGGGTCGTCTTATTGAATGACTAGTGCTGCAGTCAATGCATGAGTGTGGTATATACCGGACCACGCACGCATTTAATTTGTTACCGTGCACATACATAATGTGGAGACCACATGTACAAAATAGTACTATTTTGTACACGTTGTCTCTACTTTCAATATCCCAAACGTGATGATACAATTCGAGGATTAATTTGCTGGATTTAACTCAAGCATTAAGGAGTTAAACCAGGGTAAATTGAAGCCAATTAGTGCAATGAACCATGTGTGCAAAAAGACCATTCATGTAAGTCGGCAAAATGATGATTTACAGCAGATGTCGGCATTTGCGTAAATCATCGCAAATTCTTGGGTCCCGAGAGAGCCGACTTAGCCGGAGTTTACTGTATTCTGAATGTGCACAAATCTAGCGGCTTCACGTAAGCGTCAGGTGTGGTCAGCAATGCGTTTGCATGTCCCTCCAAGTGGTCTCCCCCACTTTCTTTTTGTACCCATTGAGGGGGTCGCATCTTACCGCACAGGTGTTTTTGGCTGTCACATGCACCTGCTCCATCATGATGAATGGGTCGTTCCCTGGGAATCCTGCAGGTTCTGCAAGGCCATATCCGTCCACTTCTGTTCTTGTTCTTTGATTGTTTCTGCTGACATGCCGTCGTCAGCAAACACATCAGGAAGTTCATGCTGAGAACACAAAAGAAAGTACATGTACATATTGGCATTATTTACTGAGTTTACATCACAAAATTAACTTCTTCATGGTCTGTTTTGGTGGATTTTCCCATGCAATGTCAAGGCTGAACATAAATTGTGACCTTCTGTGGAATAATGAGGAATGTCCCCCAAAACCTTGTTTTGAGTCATCAACACCTGAAGTAAGGGATACTAGAAAAACTGTCAAAATCAATAATTTGTTTTTTGTTGTATTTCTGAGTAACCCAGTTATCCAAGATTCACACTAAATGCATTTTTGTTAGGAAAAAATACTCCCAAAAGTGGAGAAACTGAATAATGCTTTGCACTACTGTGGTTGTCAAAACCATTTTTCTCAAAATGAGGTCGGCAAAGTTCGGCGGGACACTGTTGAAGTTCTTGCCGCATATCTTTGGAATAGAGTAAGCTACAGGAAAAAAAAAATTGGTATCATTGAAAGCTAACACGATGCCAGACTGGGACCTTAAGGAGGTTGTGGAATGCTCGAAAACATTTCCGTCATTTTTTGGGTAAATGTGGCCTAAGGTGTGATGAAATAAAAACGACTATTGTGTCTGTCATGAAATGAGTACAAAAAGTACTTATGAGAGCTGTTTTTCAAGTCCTGTCATGCCTGTTTCGACCCGAACGTGCAATTTGTGTAAAAGTCGTCGTTGCGGGCAGCAAACAAAACACAGTAAATCGTGACGTAATAAACAGGACTCCCGATGCAGAGTAGCATAAACGAGTCCTGTTTATTACGTCACGATTTACTGTGTTTTGTTTGCTGCCCGTAACGACGACTTTTACACAAATTGCGCGTTCGGGTCGAAACAGGACCTGAAAAACAGCTCTCAAAAGTACCCTTTGTACTCATTTCATGACAGAAACAACAGTCGTTTTTATTTCATCACACCTTAGGCTACATATACCCAAAAAATTGACGGAAATGTCTTCGAGCATTCCACAACCTCTTGAAGTGCTCAAAATGATGCAAAAGAAGATCAAGCCAACTTTACTCACTCTTTAACCAGCAAATTTCTCCAAAACTGGGCAAAAGAAAAGTTCCTCAGTATTTCACCAACCAAGTTTGAAGACTCAATTTAATTTTTAAAGGAGACTTTTCTTCAATATTTTGCAGTGGCTTGCACAAGAGAGGGAAGTCAAGTGATTTCAAAATGGGGCTAAAGACTAGACTTCTACATGTCCATCCATGGTCCAACAAGACTGACTTCTTCATTCAGTGTCATTAGTCTGGTGCCTGACTAAGGAGAAATGTGTAGAAATAGTGACCTAGTACCCAACATCCTACATATTTCTTTTGGCACAGTCAGCTGACAGTTGATTGATGCAGTACTGAAGAGTTGTTGGACTGGTTGTTTCATGTGCCAGTCTATTTTCTTGTATTGCATGTTTTCAGTAGGCCTACCTTAAATTTTGGGACTCTCATACACAGTATTGAGAGTCCCAAATTTTCGGACTAACATGATGCATGTAACTAGAAAAGTCAAAGGTGGGGGTTATTCCTCATTATGATATGGCAGGTCACAATTAAGTTCTTTGCAAATTCTGTTGCGCGTTTGTCCCCCAGTCAAGATTCTGCAGGATAAATTAATAAACACTCTTGCTAATTAAACAGCCACAGACAGTCAAAATGTCCACCCACTTCCCCTGCTATACTTTTAACACAGGCTAGCCACCCGTCAGATCAAATGTCAAGCAAGCACAGTGACTAGTCAAGTCAACAGACCATGAACAGACAAAGCAGGCAAGTTGTGGGCACAGCTGGCTTATCAATTACCCACAGTCAAAGCATAGCTGCATACATCAACAGTCACAGCCAGTCAATCCTGCTTTATGTAGGCTGGGAATTCTTAACTGTTTAAAACAGTCACTTGATTGATTTGACTGAAAGGACTACTTGGCACAGAATGCATGTTTGCATAGGAGGGTTAACCAAAGTTTAGCAAGTTCTCAACATACCTGAGGAACAGCAATGTCATCATGTGGTAGTTTCTCTTTTCGCCAAGCTTCGTCTACGATGTCTAAGAGACGACCATCTGGCAGAAATTCGGAATCCATTGCAATGGAGGCAGATTAACGCTGAAATGTTAACACAAAAACAACATAAGATGTGCAAGTCCCCTAGGTGAGCAGTGAACGGAGTCCAGATTGGGACCTGGATAGCTGGAGTTACCCAGCCCTAAATTTTATTATTGGGTTGTCATTTAGGGCTGGAGGAAGTTTTTCACTTGGACCTGCAGCATTGGCAGGTCCAAATCTTTTTTTCGAAAATGTGCAATTTTGTCCCTGTAACGCACTAATTTCAACTGGGACTCACTCAAACCTTGCCTGGAATAAACACTACACAGGTCCTTGAGGAAAAAACGATCCATGATGAACATTCAGCCTACAATTGCAGTGAAAAAAAAAGAGGCATAACCGACAGCCGTGCAGTCATGATGATGCCCGGAGCTAGATTTGTGCACAAACAAACTGCAAAGTGCTGTCGATTACCATGCACACACAGCGAACCACCAGTCACACTTGCCAACTGCACGGCGCGGCGCGGCATGGCGCTGAAGCGCGCACCCGACGACTGTTTGATGCACTACTGCTGCACTAACTATGAGGCTTCACTCGCATCACGGCAGAGGTAGAACTGCAGCCGAAGTTGGCCGACAAACAGTCATCAGGTGCGCGCGCTTCAGCTCAAAATTTTAGGGCAGGGTAAGGAAAGATTTCCATACACAAAGTTCACTCAACACCCTGTGTACAAACCCTATGAGATTGGACTGAAAAATTCTAAGTGTTTTCTAAGAAAATGCTTGTATTTTCTCACTGCTCAAATTGACTTTGATGACATGAAATTGCTATCTGGGGGCTTGTTAGTCAATACAGAGGAAAATTAGTGAACTTCGTATATGGAAATCTTTCCCAGGGTAACTCCAGCTAGGACCTGAAGTACGGAAATGTGCACAACTACACGTAAATCATGCCAACTTTACTCACTCTTGAGCCAGCAAATTTCTCCAAAAAATTGCATTACTGCAAAATTTCACCAACCAAGTTTGGAAACTCAATTCAATTTTTATAGGAGACTTTTCTTCAATATTTTGCACATGAGAGGGAAGTCAAGTAATTTCAATATGAGGCTAAAGACCAAAAGTTGCACATGTCCAACCATGGAGAAATAGTGTTTTATTTCTCCATGGTCCAACCATGGTGTAACTATTTTAAGACTGACCTCTTCGTTCGATGTCATTAGTCTGTTGGCTGACTATGGACCTAATTTAATTAACGAGTTTTCCATTTTTGTCGAGTTCCCGAATGTATTTCATTAATTGTTACTTAATCATGGGATGGCGCCAGACTATTTATGCCATGTATACACACATGTATATGCAAGCACAACGTAGCCTTATCATGCTTATTTTACTGTCATTTTTTTTTTTTAAATATGGCTTCAAACATTGGGCATGTTACGGAATGTTTCTTTGTTTGATTACAAAATCTGAAAAACTCAAATGCTCGCTAAAACAGGGGGAAACAAATAATTATATACCTGCGTGCGTATCGAAAAAGTATCGTAGAGGGCGCTAAACAACGGCTGCCGTAACGATAGCCACTTCGATTTTAAATTCCCATCACTTGCTCAAGCTCCGTTTCGATTTCGCCGAGGGTCATTGCATTGAAGAGACATTGGCTTTTTTTATAAATTTTAGAAAGTGGATATTTTGCCGGAGGTAATGACGGCAAACTAACGATTACTAAAGGTTTGCCGGCGGCAATCCATATCAACAGAGGGCACTGTATTCTTTAAAATAGGGCTGAATTATAAGATGTATTAAATTCCCACCAAAAGTAGTGTAGCACGGTTGGTGTAGTGGTCAAGCAAAGGCTCTAGTAAGCGGGATGACTCGCGTTCGAATCCTACCGCACCACATTTTAAAGTTTTTTTTCTCATCCCCAAATAAATAAGAATATTCTTCTTTTATTATTTTAAGGTAGTGGATATTTTGCCGGAGGTAATGACGGCAAACTAACGATTACTAAAGGTTTGCCAGCGGCAATCCATATCAACAGAGGGCGCTGTACTCTTTAAAATAGGGCTGAATTGTAAGATGTATTAAATTTCCACCAAATGTTGTGTAGCACGTTTGGTGAAGTGGTTAAGCAAAGGCCCTAGCAAGCGGGATGATTCGCGTTCGATTCTGACCGCCCCACATTTTAAAGTTTTTTTTTCTCATCCCCAAATAAATAAGAATATTCTTCTTTTATTATTTTAACATGTCTCAAACATTTTTTGCAGAGTATTACATTTTCTTTTACAGATTTGTGGCTCTGGAGGATTTTTTTTAAAAGGGAAATAAAGTCCGAAATTTTAAAATGGTCTGAATCCCATCTTGTGAATACGAGGTAACAACGATAATTTTGGCATGGAGCCAGACTAAAACTTGTCACCGGAAAATGTTTTTAAGTACAAAAAAACAGTAACTGCGCACGTTCAGTGCATATCCGGCAAACTAACGTTTACTAAAGGTTTGCCGTCTCCGGCAAAATATACACTGCCTTATTTTAACATGTCTCAAACATTTTTTGCACTATTACATTTTCTTTTTTCAGATTTGTGGCTCTGGAGGATTTTTTTTAAAAGGGAAATAAAGTCCGAAATTATAAAATGGTCTGAATCCCATCTTGTGAATACGAGGTAGGCCTAACAACGATAATTTTGGCATGGAGCCAGACTAAAACTTGTCACCGGAAAATGTTGAAGTACAAAAAAACAGTAACTGCGCATGTTCAGTGCATATCCGGCAAACTAACGTTTACTAAAGGTTTGCCGTCTCCGGCAAAATATACACTGCCTAAATTTTAATCATGTCGAAATTAAGTTCGAACTTCAAGTTCAATCATGTCAATCATTCAATTTCAACGGTTTTCAAAGTCTACTTACAACATGACTTAAACTGCAGACACCTCACAAGGTTACAAACAATGGTGCTTTGAAAGTCACCTAGTATTTTACAGTAATTTTGCTTCCACAATTGGTGAAAATATCTTACCTCACAGTTACAACTTACAACCTAAAAACGATTGTTTTCAGCTGTCGCGCCGTGTACGCATGCGGTGCAACTTTCTGTATTCTTTCGACAATCAGCGCTCTGTAAACTGGTGCTACCCTGCTAGTGTTGAATAGTTAACAGTCTTATCTGAGAGACGTCAGAGTGTCAGACCTGTCAACTGGGAACCATAGACTGGTACTATGTCCTTCGAGGTGATATCAAGTGTTTGTTTCGCTCGTACCCCCCGTCCTAGCAAACGTTACAGGGCGCTGGGAAGGGCTGACGAGCTTCGCGGAGTCTTGTGAAGGAAGTGGGGATGGCATTCTGGGTAATTTATCATGACCTATGTATAAAGCATCTGGCTGCAGTTGTTCAAGACCGCAGTTATCTAATGCGCGCAAATGCTATCCGAAAACTTTCTCATAGAAATGCCACACATTCCATACCTGATGTGATTTCTTTTCATTGCCGACCATTTGTGGACACATTTTTTCAGCCGCATATACTGCAATGACCCTTCGCGAATTCGAAACGGAGCCTGAGCAAGTGATGGGAATTTAAAATTTGCAAAACAGTTAAGTTCTATCCAAATATGATCAACCTTTGATCATCTTTGAAAGGTGGTCATGAAGCATAGCTTGACAATAGGGCTACCTATTCACGGTGTCATACTGACCACTTCCTACCGTGAGGGCAGTATGGCGCGTTAACGGTGCATAGAAATGTGCAGCAAATACCTGCGATGAGGGCAGTTTGCCAAGTTAACTTTTCGCTCGTACCTAGCGCCCAATACAGGGCGCTGGGGAAGTCTATGGGTTGCTGACCAGCCAATAAACTGTCATAAACCTCGGTGATAAATGCCCCACTTCTCAAGATCAGGAAAATATTCACAACTGTCAAAGGTGTTGAGACACCCCAAATTATAGCTTATTTCATCGTCCTTCATTTTCTGGTTGTTTTTTTTTTTGGGGGGGGGGGGTAATTCAATCACTTTTGGGAGAAAATTCTATCCAAAGATGATCATCCCTAAAGGTGGTCATGAAGCCTGTCGCCATTTTGGAAAATGATGCCTATGCTTCATTGCAAAATAGGGCAAATTTAGGACGTAATTTCATCCACATTTTACAGAATTGTTGATACAGCGCAGACCTGACCACACGCAACTTCCACCCTTCTTGTTTACAAATGACCCTCAAGTTCATGGCCTACAAAATGCTCTTATAGCAAACAATTGAGGGTATACAAGTCGTGATTTGGTCTGCTTAGGTAATTCATTTACTGGCATGCACCCTTATTCTCTTCAAACAACATTTTGTGAAGGAAGCACATTGATTGTGGGTAGCTTCTGCCTTTTTATGGACAAACATTCAGCGCGCGCGTGTCACGCGCGTCACGCCCTCACGGAAGTGTTGACCTTTTTAATGTGCAAACAAATTCTATCCAATGAGGGTTGGAAGAAATTACGTCATGAATCATGAAGATATTAGCCCTTCCTATAGCCTGTTTTAGGGCGATGGGTACCAGCGATAACGGTAACTGTAGATCCAAACTGGAAAGTACCTGCCGATGGCGGCAGCATATCAAGTTAAAGGTGCGTACACACTGGCAAATACCTGAAAACGAGGGCAGTAAACTATGTCCAGTTAAATTTGAATGCAAACGGGTAAATACCTACCGAGAAGGGCAGTACGTCAAGTTAACGGTGCATGCAGTTAACTGGCAAACACATGCCGATGAGAGTGTCAAGTTCAACGAGCCTCAAGCAAACAGCGGCTTGGCCAAAAGGGAGAAAGTGATTGGGTCGAGGTTGGGAAGGGAGGAGGTGGGCGCGAAAAATGTCGCCCCCAAACTCCCACTGGAAAGTTTTTAGTCATATAAGTTACCATAGTTCACGGTTTTAACAGGGCGCCCCCACTGTAACATCAAGCTCCTCCTCCACTCGCCCCCTAGGCCCTATGGTGAGAACCCTGGTTACGCCGCTGCCAACAAAAGCTTAGATTTCCAATGGGGGTGAAATCTTAGATGTTGAAGTCCCAGATTTGTGGTGGTGGGGGGGGGGGGCGGTTTAGGGGTGCAGTGGCGCCGCAGCAGCGTGAAAAGACATAAGCCTGAAGCAATACATCAAGATTTTTAATATTGGGTGATGACATTATTCAGAAAACTTGGAATTTTCTTTCCATTATGTAACCAATTAACATTGTCCATCGGAGAGGAGAAAAACTGGTTAGCCCCGCCCCTTTTTGACACTGCTATAATCCAACATTCTGTGCAGATCTGTGGCCAAATGCAAAAACATTTGCTTGGCACCGTCGATGCCAAGGATGAATAATGTTCGTCCCAATATCGAGTCCCAATAAAATAATGTCAAGCAAACTCAGTGGGAAGTCTTTACGGTTGTGAGATTTTTTTGTTTTGTGCAAATATACATGTACTTAATTGCTTCCATAGAAAGAGTAAATCATTCTCGATCAGAACGACCGGCCGGGGAAGAGATCTTTATTTTGTCCCT
This sequence comes from Patiria miniata, assembly GCF_015706575.1. Taxonomy (NCBI): domain Eukaryota; kingdom Metazoa; phylum Echinodermata; class Asteroidea; order Valvatida; family Asterinidae; genus Patiria; species Patiria miniata. The sequence continues at coordinate 15,867,852 of NW_024037068.1, forward strand.
CGTCAAATTAGTTCTGATCGATCCTGTGTTAAACAGTTAGGCCTATGCATAATAAAACAATACAAAATAATCCACATTCTTAAATTCATACTTTTATTTTCATACTTTTATCTCAGTACTATTTACATTGTAGTTGTCTCCGAAATAAAATATCCAGTTCACTCTGGGAATTACACGTTTCCTTCCGAAGTAAATCACACAGAATATGCAGCAGTTTACCATCATTAACAATTGATATAACAATCATTCGAAGGCAGGATATAATGAGTGATGATGGCCTTCATTACACCAAAAGTTGTTGGGATCTGTCACGAAAGCTTGAACACAACAGTTTTTCTATTGAAGTCATTACAATGTTGCCACACAAAGCCTTAGACTCCTTGCGTAGAGCGCCCTCAATGTGGGCTGGTCTTTGCTCAACTGTGATACGCACGAAGAGACACTTTTTACTTTCGTTGTCACCTTTTTCAATAACGAGATATGTTCTCTGTGAGGGCGCTCTATGTATGAGGTCTATTCCATTTGTATTCTGCTCTCACCACTTGTATTACACCATTGCAACTATCTGTACCTAATAATACGGATAAACCATATGGGAATGGACATAACTTATGTGTATGTGATTCTTTCTAAAAGTTTGGCAGTATCGTTTTCAAACTTTGATACAAAGTGTTAAAACAGATTGTGTGAAAAATAAAATCGCCCCTTCTGCAGCTGATCTATCTTTAGAATGTCCTATAAAAGAAAAAAAAAACATTCATACCCGCACCTTTAAATTTTCACAGATTATACGAAGCTTAAAAAATTGAGGTATTTAGACAGGTCACATGATGTTCTTGATATCCTTCTATCGCCATTTACAGAAGAAGATCGACTTAGGTGTATGTGATTCTTTCTAAAAGTTTGGCAGTATCGTTTTCAAACTTTGATACAAAGTGTTAAAACAGATTGTCAAAAAAATAAAATCGCCTCTTCTGCAGCTGATCTATCTGTAGAATGTCCTATAAAAGAAAAAAACCCATTCATACCCGCACCTTCAAATTTTCACAGATTTTACGAAGCTTACAAAAATTGAGGTATTTAGACAGGTCACATGATGTTCTTGATATCCTTCTATCGCCATTTACAGAAGAAGATCGACTTAGGTGTATGTGATTCTTTCTAAAAGTTTGGCAGTATCGTTTTCAAACTTTGATACAAGGTGTTAAAACAGATTGTCAAAAAAAATAAAATCGCCTCTTCTGCAGCTGATCTATCTGTAGAATGTCCTATAAAAGAAAAAAACCCATTCATACCCGCACCTTTAAATTTTCACAGATTTTACGAAGCTTACAAAAATTGAGGTATTTAGACAGGTCACATGATGTTCTTGATTTCCTTCTATCGCCATTTACAGAAGAAGATCGACGCAAGTGCACAATGCAATTACTTTTGAAAACGAAATATGGAAAATATGCTAAAATATTTACATCACAGCATCGCCTCTGCACTTCAAGTTATCAAAACAAAGGTTTAGCGCGGGTTAATATTAAAAAAGAGGTGAATCGCTCCATACACGTGTCTGCTTTAAACGGACCGAATATCAAGATCAAGACAATCTTTAACCTGTATGAAACGACACCAAATAAAAGGATGCTTTTTATTTACAGCAATAAAACCCAACTTGTGCGTGCTGCCCTCTTCATTTCACCGTCGCACCATCATTGATAACCCTTCACGAATCTTTGTGCCTACTGTTTTCCACGTCTCATTCTAATCACCTGTAGAAAGATGGAAATGCAAACGAAAGACATTAATTTCCTGACACTTCACTTGCATTTCTGGTCTGAAGTGAATTTAGCATTGACTGTAGAAGGTGGCTGACGTTCATCCAACGGATAGATAGCCTTGGTCAAGGCGCTAGTTGTTATTCATCCGGCCGTAGCGCGGTAAACGATATCTTCGCTAGCGCTATGCATGCAGTCATTATGTCTATGCATGCAGTGCATTAAAAATACAGCGCGAACAGCGACCTCACGCGGCCACTATTTTTATGCAAATCAGTTGGACCTGATCTAGCGCCTTGGTTCAATCGTCCGTGTGAGGTTTTGGGGGTGGTGCTCATTATGTTAATAGCTTTAGCTGACCTTAACTGTCGTTTTCTTATTGGTCGATCGTTGCGTGGAAACTTGCATAGTGAAACGTGGCACCGTACATAATCCATGCACGTACACATTGTGTGTCTCTGCACACGGCACCAATGCACAAAAACTGTGGTTCCTGTCACGTCCGCAAAAGGCGGAATAGCTGCAAATAATTTGATGACGTCCGGATTTACCAAGGTGTGTTTGGACACTCCACATATTAGCCCCGCCTACATTATCTGTATTCGCATACGAGGTCGTGCGCTGGAAATCTAGCGCAAAGTAAAGAAAAACATAAGCTTTTGCCGACGATTGAACCAAGGCTCTCGATCGTCCCCAACTGATTTGCATAAAAAAATAGTGGCCGCATGAGGTCGCTGTTCGCGCTGTATTTTAAAATGCATGTGCATAGCGCGTGAGGATATATGCCGACGATTGACCGCATACGGGACGAATAACGACGAGAGCATTGACCAAGGCTAACGGATAGAGGGAAACTTTGATGGGCTTAAATTAATGGTAAATAACATGTGAGGAAGACAAAGTCTGGTTCCCAGATCTTGACATGTTGACAAATCTTTGGTCAGGCAGCCGCCAATATCACATCATCCGAGCTTTCCCAAACACTTTTTTCGTTGACACTCGGATAGGGAGCAGGCTACTCTTTTGGCAGTTTTCCCCTCTTGATGGCGTAATTTTGAAGGGGTCCTTATTTATGCTTCGTGATGATGCATGTACTTACCTAAGCAGAGAGTCTGGTGCTTCGGCGATCCCTTGCGGTATAACCGGTTGCAGACACAGTCAGCGCCAGTCAGCTTGGATTTGCAAGCTTAAAAAGACAAGAAAGTTGATTTGGCAATACAATAATGGCTGTTGATTGATCCGTATCTATGATGCCATGCAGGAATGTAGGAGCCGATCCGCAATTGAACGGAAAAGTGGTCTCCCCATTTATTGAAAATGACTTCTCCCGGAAATTGTGCCCCACAACTTCACAAACATCAGACCGTTGTGTAAATCATTACCTTGTCATCCCATAACAACATAGAAAGAAAACGACACCGTAGCAACACAGAATACCAGAAATCAATTTTTAAACAAATTATTATTATTATTTTGGGGGGGGGGGGGGGTTCACACTACTAACCGTAGAACGGGTTTTCGCGAACTTGAGCTTTCCCCCGTTTAGCAACCTCGTACATTTGGTCCAGAATGCCTTCCCAGTTATCCTGCACGTCCTCGTTCCCACTGGCTACAGCCACAAGCAGAGCGACCACGAAGATGAAAACCAGGGACTTCATGATGCTGGAACGAAGACAAGAAACTCGATGTGTGAAACACGAGAACTGACTGATTTAGCAAAAAAGAAAAGAAAAAAAAAAGAACTTGTCGTGCCACCAACTTGTATAGTGTATCTCGCCTATGACGCGATTTAAACTCGGCGCCATCATGGAAAGATACAATACTGGTCTGAATTCTGGTTGTTGCAGACAAGATGTTTAGTTTGTCGTTTTGAATTCAGTAATAACAAGACCTCGGTGATGTAGTCGAGTCCCCTATCCGAGTCCGAGCCGAGCCCGGTCTACGAAGGCTCGAGGTCGAGCCGATTCCGAGTCCAAATTGTAAAATCCGAGCCATGTCTCAGTCCAGTTGCGAAAGCTTTTTTTTAGCCGAACAAGAAGAGGGGCAACAAGGAAAGGACCGAGAGTCAGTCAATGCTTCACGCAGGACGTGCGCGTGTTTATGGTGTAAATCGAGGACACACGCGTGCAACACTATCGATGAAGCGAGGACAGAAACTGAATCGAGGACTCCTCGGTTGGAACACGCGTACACAAAACCAATAAGAGCTGTTGCGAAAAAGTTAAATAACAAACAAAGGAAAGAAAATCCTCGATTTACACCATGTGTGTGCGTGCACGAGCACACTGAGAATTCAGTAACTGTCGAATCGGTCGCTTACGATTAGACATATTCACAGGAAAGAGTTCAAAGTGATCGGACAACTGACGAGGCACCATTTTTTTAAACGAAATTTTGTTTTCAAGTTTAAACCCCGGTTTTTTTTAATGGGCACGATGAGAGTCCGACAGGCAGTCCGAGCCAGCCACTAGCCGAGTCCGAGTCAAGCCGAGTCCATAAGGCCACTAAATATAGTCCGAGACGAGTCACTAGTCCCAAACAATATTGACTCGAGTCCGGACGCGAAGTCCGAGTCCAGACTCGAGTCCTCCATCACTGAAAAACTGATATGGGAGCGAGTCGGAATATCTAAGAAAAAAAATCACTGACGGGACTTGCATGCAAGACTGAAGGACAATCGTCGGCAAAACTTTACACGGATTTGTTAAACAGATTTGGTATTATCAGGGGAAACCACTGTATACACAGGGTGAGTAAAACAAAACCCCGAAACCCAAATTTTGGGACCATTGTTTAAGAGAAGTTCTGCATGTAGCATTTTCAAAATGTAGGATATGAAAGCCCAATTCTTAAGCTTTCTTTTAGTACAAGAATCATTCAAATCACGCATGTAGTTTTTAAGTTACAATATTTTTAACACAACCACCGTTTTAAGATTCTGTCTACAGATCACAAGAAAAGGTCAGTGTTCTTTCAACAAAACGAAAAGAAATCGCATAGGGATGTGTGTGTATTGTTTTCTTTTTGCCGAAAGAACGCACACTTGTCCGTGGACAGAACCTTAAAACGATGGTTGTGTTTAAAATTCCGTAACTTGAAAAGCACATAAGTGATTTGAATCATTCTTGTACTAAAAGAAAGCTTAAGAATTGGGCTTTCATATCCTGTATTTTGAAAATGCTACATGCAGAACTTCCTTAAAACAACGGTCCCAACATTTGGGTTTCGTGTTTTTTTTACGCACCCTGTACAAGAGCCCGATAGAACATGCACAGTTTGGTTAAAAGAGAAACTGCAATGGCACGTCACGGCCTCTTGTAAGTTCTGATTTTTTTTTTCAAGTGCAACCAATTCTCCCCAGTTTGCTCCAATAATTAATGGTGTATTTACGGCGTGCAATGAATGCCGCACCCCAATTGGGTCTTCGGAATGATGGTAAACCTATATGGCAACCAGACTGCAGACAGCCATTTGAGCAATCTTCAAAATAACGACCTTCAAAAAAACCGTTTCATTACATTTCCTTCATTCGGCAAACTCACATTCCATTCGGCAAACTCATCTTTTCATTCGGCTAACTCATCATTCATTCGGCAAATTCATCATTTCATTCGGCAAACTCATCATTCCATTCGGAAATTTAATAATTCCTTTCGGCAAAATCAGTGTTTCATTTTGCGAAATCATCGTATATTTCATTCCGCGAAATCATGCATGATCATTCGGCGAGTACACCATTACATTCGGAGAATTCATCAGGATGAATTCGCCAAAAGGAATGATGAAATCGCCAAATTAAAAGGTCTATTTGCAGAATGCAATTATGAATTCACAGAAAGAGGTGGTAACATTGACGAATGGAATGACGAATTTGCTGAATGGAATGACGAATTTGCCGAAAGAAATGAAAAATCGCCAAATGGAAAGGTCTAAAATGCAATTATGATCTCACAGAATGAGGTGAGAAAATTGACGAATGAAATGACGAATTTGCCGAATGGAATGACGAATTTGCCGAAAGAAATGAAAAATTGCCAAATGGAAAGGTCTATTTGCAGAATGCAATTATGAATTCACAGACTGAGGTGAATTGACGAATGGAATGATAAAAGTGCCGAATGAAATGGTGAATTTGCAGAATGAAATGAGCATTGGAAGCTAAAAATATGATGAAATTGCCGAATGGAATGATGAATTTGCCGAATGGAATTATCAATCAAACGAATCGAAGAAAGCGAAGGCAGCTTTGGCGTTTCATACTTTTTTTTATGGGCATCTGAAAATCGTCTTAGCTCAGTACGTTAGCCTACAATTATTGATGGCGACTGGCGTAGAGCTATGCGAACATAATAAGTTTTGAGGCACGTTGAAAATACATTGCGGGACATGAAGAAAATTTGAATACTTCAAACCACAACATCACGATATACCGTTACACAAAAGTACACCAATAAGATAACAAATAATAGAGACTTACACTGTTTTGTGAGTTGACAGTTGCAACTTGCAAGAAAGAGAAGTATCTAGCTGGCAAATCGACAGTCAGGTTTCTCCTAGGTCAATCAGTGGTCTTGGTATGTCGGAATGTCCAGATTTCCCACCTTATATAAACAACTCGGGAGACCTGCTGTAACGATTATGACTTTAACAGGTGTATATTTCATCCTTAATTAAAGGTCGGAGATGTGAACCCTGGCTGATCGGTCGTGCATGTAATGTAAATAATATACAGAATGTTGACTTTAACATGATTTTGTTTGAACTCCGACATTCAACCATTTGTTACAAACTAGCCCAGATCAAACTTTGTTTTTGATATTCCGGCTTCGTTTTGGGCTTTGGCGTAATCGTGGGCTTCATATTGAATTAATAATTTTATTACTTAGGCCAAAAAAAAAAATAATAAGTCGGTCTCTGGTCAGCGCGCGCATCGATTTTAATCATGCGCGTCGATCTTTTTTTTTTTTACAAAATGTTCCGCGGTAGCTCCAACAGCGCCCTCTATTTCCGCACCTCCTAATTTTTTTTTTACCAAAGAGCACCAAGGAATGGGAAATTGCACCAAGGCAAATGATCGAAAGCACCAAGGCAAATTATGGAGGACACCAATGTACATGAGGACACCAAAAAAAGCAAAATAGTACCCACCTTGTCTGTACAATCCAAGCTTGAAAAAAACAAAAGCAAAAAAAAACAAAAACAAAAGCCGCGTGGCCGCGTCAATTCCGGAACTTTGGTCTGACCAGAGACCGAATATTTTTTTTTTTTGGCCTTACTGGACTTTATTTTTTTATTCCCGGGTAAATTAGCCACCTTAGTGTTGTATCACAGAACCATGACAAAATAAATAAACTAAACTGCTAACTTAAGCCTGACGTTGGACGGGTAGACATAATTCAGAAAACGGGGCTACATTCATACCGGAGGGTCTCAACTCAAGATTTTAACAATACGAAACTGAGCCCTGAAGCCGAAGTTTCAGTTTTAGCCGAGATTTAAAATAATCCCATAGATGAACTATCGCCCTGGAAAGACAGTGTATGTGGTACTCGCGGTATCCTGCAACTATCAATTTTTTTTGAACTCCGAATGAAGCTTACCTTTAACTCTAAAAGGGCCGGGGCGGAATCCGCTCCCCCCCTTCAACTTTTTCCGCGATACCCTTGCAATTTCCCCCCCCCCCCGACCCAAGCTTTCCTGACTTTTTAGCCTCGAGTCTTGCGCATCTTTTGATACCAAAAACATAAAAGTCCGACCATGGGTTACCGCGAAGCGAAATTTTTTTCGGCGCCGCGCGCCGTGAAAACTGAATTTCCCCATACACAAAGCAGAACTGCCATTGATGCATATAAATAATTGATTAGCCGATAATTCCAAAACCTTTTAGTATATAGTCATGAAATTTCTGGGATTTGTTAATATTAAGTTGTTCTATGCATGCACCAAGTTTCATAATTTTTCGTCACTCAATGGCCGAGATCTGAAGGGGGGGGGGGGGGGGGGGCGGATCCGCCCCCCGGCTGTGACATGGTCAAAATAACCCGACATTTTTACGGTTAAAAACTAAGGCCCTTTATGTTTTCATTTACATAAAAGATGAAGCCTTCTATTAAAAAAGTGGCAGTACTCTATGCGGGCAGGTGTTTGGGCGTGGGACGTGAAGACATGCAGAAATAATTTCAACTGAATGAGCCGAAAGTCTCAATGTAAGCCCAGAATCAAGATGAGAATCGAGATGCTGTACACTCGTTCTGAATTACATCTTACCAAAAAATTGAAAAAGAAGTTTCAAGATGATGACGGCATCAGAATGTCTGCTATTCGCATCTACCTTTCAATAAGTAATGACATTTCTGGACCGGTTCAAGCTCATCATCGCTTTGATGGCTTAATGAGCGCGCTTGTTCTAATGGCTTTTCAATATGGTACATTTGTCACGGTATATGTAATAATAAAGGCATTCAGATTAAAATTCGAGTTGGTTAATGCCTGGTTACACCTTTTAAAACATTCGATTTAGCGTGTTTCTTTTAAAATAAACACCGGTAAAACCTGATAGTTATCGAGAAAATTGAAAAAGGAAGTAGCACGCACAGATAGGTGTATAGAAGACAAAAGTGCCAACATTTGAAGACATAATGGGATATTGGCAGAAATGGCATCTCAACTGTTCTTCTTTTAAATTCTACCAATATCAGCTTGTATCACCGATGCTATTCGCAGGACTTTGAGCACTGGTCAAACTCCTTACACTGCTTCTGAGTTCTGAGGCCAATGCATACAGCGCCCCCACTCGTCCAATCATATAAAGTGAAGAACCTGATGTTTCTGTCCTATGGAAGTATCGTAGTGTAATGGAATAATGCCCTTAAGATGGCAAAAGACCTTTTTATACCTTGGAGAAAAAATCCTGCCACGATCCAACGTCCGACCTACTTACAATTGAACTTATCAATTTTGTAGGTATTTTAAAGGTTATCGTGTTGATCACGTGACTCAACGAACCAATGAGGCATGTGAAGATGGTAATGCGCACAAACCCATGATTTTCCTACCAGGTGGGCACGTGACCCTTTGGTATTACTGGCGCGTAACGCTGACGTATGATGTGACGTCACGTGTAAACGTCTTTTTAGCGCACGCACGATTGCTTCTGGAAACTTCGAAATTTCGCTGATGCATACAGAATAACTTTTTTCTTGGTAGAACATTTTCTTCATGACCTACACAGGTTTACATGATATCTGAAATGGGTCAAGGTTTCTATATCCTCTTCGAAGGGTAGATTGATGTGGCGATTTAAATAGTGACGAAATCAATATTGATAAACAGAAACCAAGAAAGTTTGTTTAAAGGCTGCATAAAATGAACTTTACACTAAATCAATTTGTGGCATATATCGATTTTTCTGAAACGTATAAAAAGCCACAAGACATCCTTTTTTGTATACGTTTTTGCAAAGTGCACTGTTTAAAAAACATGTATGGACGTGGAACGCACGAAATCTGAGACAAACTTAAATGAAAGCCTCAAATCTTACTTAAACTTTAACGTACTAAATTCCATAGGGCTGTCTAAGGGGCGTGGCTAACTCGCAAACGGCGATTGGTCAATTGTGTACAAATGTTGTGAATCAAATAGCCATATTTATTTGCTGTCCCTCAAACATGTAACTTATGGGTTGAACCTAATTTCAGAAATGATTTACAAATGGATAAACAAAAAAACATCAGTGGCGAATCCATGCTTTCTTTAACGAGAGGGGGGAAGTCATATACCCATACGCATACTTATAATCCCCAATACCTATGCTGCCCAATACAGATGTTCCCCAAAAACCCTTACCCTATAACCCTAACCTTAACCCTAATCCAAAGGATTTCGGGGAACATCGGTATTGGGGAACATCGTGTGGACCCCTATTCTAAGGGGGAATGGCTGCGGCGTTGGAGTCAGCACAAAATGTGAAGAAAAGGCGTAAAGTGATTCCATTTACTGTACATTTCCTGTATTAAATGACAAACGTTCTGGATAGAAAACTTGAATTGTTCTCAATAATCTGTAAAATATGGTTTACCTCGCCTAACAAAAGCAAAAATACTGAGCCACCATGAAATTCCTCCTCAATCCTTCCTTGACAATATTTGGTGTCTTTAAGACACATCTGCCAAAATGCCGAGGCATGATGGAAGCTAACGTAAGATGATACCAATGGGTCACACTTAAATCCCAACTGCTTAATGCCGCAAGTCCGGACTCTTCATCAAATATGGATCATGGTCTGGGGTAGCAAAGTGCGAGACCATAGAAAGCTTGAAGATCGAGCGACCTTGGACAAAAAACCAATTAATCAAGACAATGATCCATCATTCCACCTTCATTCCTTCATGAACCGGAACTGATTATCTTCGGTATATATAGTAATTGGTTTATGAAGTAAAAAGTGCACGTTGATATGCTTGCTGTCTTATTTCACTGTGTGAGATGTTGAAAGTGGGAATCTGACGATTTGGTGGGGAAAATTGTTCCAATGTTAGATCGAAAGAGTTTGCCACAGACATTTCTCGAGTTTTGGTTCAGTCCAGCGGCGTGGCTAAAGGGGGGGGGTTAAACAAGTCGTCACCCCCCCCCCCCCGAAAATTTGGCAATGGTAAAAAAAAACCCACAGGCCTGTAAGTTACCATTGTTAGCGGGTTCTTCTTAAAGTTCTTGTTTTACCTTTTTTTCTTTTATCCCCTCCCCCCCCCCCTGTTTCCGCTATTGGCAGTCTATTTAAACGTCCCATGGAAATCGAATAGCGCCATCTATTGTCTGAAATAGACAGTATTTCGGTTTTGAACAGCTCCCTCATGTGAAGATACTCTCCAGTAACCCCCCCCCCACCCCTCCCACCCCCACTTGATTTTACAGTCCAGTGAAAAAAACCTGTCTACCTTTACGCACGAACTTGAAATTTGGCGCCCCTCCACTGTAACATCTAGTCCCCCCCACTCGCCCCGAAGTTGAGAACCCTGGCTACGCATCAGTCTCAATTAACGTTTTGTTCATAACCATTTTCATTCGTAGATTGAATTTTAACTCTTTAGGAAAGAGAGAGTACGGTGAATATGTATTTTTATATCTTTTTGTCCGGAAACATTAACGACGTTTTCTAAACGACTGGCTTTGGCTTCGTCTTCGGCTGAGATTTTAGTCCTTCGACTTCTGGAACTCCAGCTACATTTTGGTGCCTGTTATGCTTCAGGAACATTGAATCGGTTGATATGAAGCCAACAGTTGGAATATTTTTGTTTAGTTTGCCTCTCAGTGATTCAGAAGTCGGAGGCAACGCCGAAGACCAAGAAATGTTTTGGAAAAAAGCCCTAAGTGTATGTTATTTCGGTCCTTTTCAATGGTTCTGAATGTCTGCATGTTGATGGTATATCCGGAAGGGGCTATGGGAAACTTGTCCCCCCCCCCATTATTGCTTTCATTACGTTCTCTTAAACAGATTGACACGAAATAGTAGTTCCCTTCCCATGGGCGTTGCTAGAAGGTTGGGGTGTACGTTACAACCCCTATTAATTATTTTGGCCGGCAAAATCGTCGTTCTATCGGCAAAGTCTATAATGTCATGTGGGCAAAACTGCCGCCGCTAATAGCGCCATCTATTGTGCGTTAGTCGACAACATTGGCCGCTTTGAATTTTGAACTTTGTTCCTCCTCGCCTTTTGATTTAGCGCCCCCCCCCCCCACCGCTGATTGAAACAATTCCTGGACACTTTCCAGTTTTATTTCCAGAAAATGACTCATTTTGCCTCCTCCCCCGGAACCAAAACCTAGATACGCCACGAGGGGTGAGGATGAAAACTTTCCGGAAATGCAAGCTTGAAGACTTAAAAACTGGTGTGCTATTTCTTGTTTTATTCTCCCTTTTTTCCACAGCCACTTTTACTTCCTTTACTGTACAGTGCAGATATCCCGGGGACAAAGGTAACTATAGGGATATATCTTTAAGATTCCCCGTAGATTTACTCCCCTGATTTTAGGTCAAGAGGTCAGAGTTCAAACCACTGGAAATACGTTATAGCAATCGCATCTTTTCTTTAATTACAATAAATACGCCCCTACTGTCTCAAGTGGAACTTCATTAGACCAAGAGCATCTCTTATCCAGCTCATGTCATCTCAATCTAGGGATACAGGTAGGTCAACGATCAAAAGATCCAGCCAACTGCTGCGACTCATTTCGTCGCGTGGGTCTCGCCTTGCTGCTCCGGCAGGTTTTTAATAAATTGCATGAATGCTCCTCCCCATCAAGGCTTAAGATAGGATATAAAAACTGGGCATGCGGCGGCGCTCTCTTCATGGTTAAAAAAAATGTTCTGGTGAAATTACTGTGGAGCAGGATCTACTCCACAGCACAAGTCGCAACACACAGAGCCTCCAGTCGAGTTAATGAGAAAATCGGTGAAATGATGCGAACTGATTTCAACATAATTATCAAGCAAGAGGGCTACACTGGCCAGATTCAATCGTACGGTTTTCTCATTATTCAATGGCCCTGCCCCTGTCAAGAAGTGAGCGGGGGTGTATGTCCCCACCCACCCCGGGTGGACGATGACGATGAAAGCAGACGATGAAAAGACATGGATGGACAATATCAAAGACTGAACAGGGCTGAGGCTAGTATTGATCAAAGTCTGGATTTGTTTGTTAGTCCCCCTATACAGCCGGTCCGTGACAAGAGAGATCGCTATCGACAAAATGAATATAATCCAGTCCTGGCAATATTGGCCGCGCTAACCGGGAAATTCCGAGCATATACCACACGCGCATGCATTATTTTGAATACAGCGCGCGTGAGGTACGCTGCGTGGAATTTCCTGGGTGGCGTTGCCAATATTGCTAAGACTGGATTTGAATCATTTTGTTGGTAGAGACCTCCACAGCTGCGGCAACTTTACCGCGTTTGTCACGGAACTGGCTGCAACATAATGTAGCACGATATGTGACCGAGGGAACCCCCTTCTTTTGTGTTGGTCGTTGTGTTTTCAGAATCTAAGGAATTCTGTGAGATATGGGGGGGGGGGGGTCGGGGAAGTAACAATGGTCTAGGGTAAATAGGGTATAGGGAAATGGGGGGGGGGGGGGTACCCCTTTGTCACATATCGCGCTGGGTATCTAGGCTGCAAAAAGGGGAACAAAAATTCAAATCCATTCTTGGACCAAGACTAAGCTGAAGCTGGACTATGCACTGAAAACAAGCCAAGGAGAGGTTGTGTCAAGATTCGCTCGTACCCCCCGCCCTGCAAATAGGACGCTGGGCTACTCTGATGAATTCATGCTCTGATTGGTTGGATTTTGCGAGACCTGTGACCTGCGCGTCATCACGGTCATGATGCAAGATTTGAAACGGCCGTTAAGACTGATTCATTACTCTTTTATTCCAGTTTAGAGAGGTTTTTTTTCGTTGAAAAGCGTAATAATGTAGGAAATTCTGTAAAACTTATCTGTGTTGAAAACTTACAATTCCCATCACTTGCTCAGGCTCCGTTTCGAATCACGAACGGTCGGATTGCATTACGCGACGCTCCAAATTTTGCCCACATGGTCCGCAAAGAAACAGAAATCACATCCGGTATGGAACGTGTGTATTCCATGGGAAGCTTTCGGATAGCATTTGCGCACATTGTCTAACTGCGGTCTTGAACAGCTGCAGCCAGATGCTTTATACATGGGTCATAGGCCACTTCCTTCACAAGATTCTGTGAAGCTCATCAGAGTATCCCAGCGTCCTGTTTGCAGGGCGGGGGGTACGAACGAAGCGTCAAGAGATAAATTATAATGTCGTCATAATAATAACATTTGTGAACAAGTGAGGGCGCTATAATGACGCCCATTTCTTGGTGAAGACAGAAGGTATTTCCCGTGGTATAAATTGAGAGACAGTGAAGTTTACAAAATTGCAAAGAAATTGTTGTCGAAGCGCGTTATAAAAATCATACTCGATCAAGAAATTTTGCAGACCATTTTGCACTCATGACTAATATTTATTTTATAAAGTCAGTTACAGAATTTATTTATGGCCCATCGAGCAAACAGATAATACTTTTCTGGTCAAAAGCAATTGTTTTTAAATAGGGTCCTGTCATCGTCGAATTTTTCCCAAAGAATCATTAAATCAAAACAACTTTTGTTTCATATTTCTCAATTTCTCAATAGAAATCCCGATTACTTTTTTTTCTCAAAATTTGGTCTGGAGCCATTATTTTCAGATACCTTACAGATACGGTAATAAAAGGGCGCCTGTCTAATTCAACAACGGTATTGTCCTTTACAAGCTAAGTGGCAGCTGACCTGCCTGGAAATTGGTCAAAGGCGAGCGCCCTCAAGTGTTGTAAGATCAGAGCAGTTTATTCGAATAATATAACTTCAGTTGCATGCGTTGCACAAAAAAAACACATGGAGAGCACCACTTTATCAATTCGGATTAGGGAAAAGACATTGACGTAAATGAAAATTCCTAGACAAAATTTTTTTGGAGGACGATCAGACATACAGATGTCTAAAGCTTGCCTTTTTATCTTCACTGTTGAGACTTTTAGGCGCTATTTTGAGGCCCTGTTTTTGCAACACTATGTACAGCTTAATAAATAAAGATACTGCATGGATTATACGCGCTACGGCTAGACAAAATAAGCAACATGGAGTCCGTTACACGAGGCGGTGTTTCTACTTGAAGATGCACCCGTCAGTGAGAGTCGTGCAGTATGGACAGGCACGAAAACAAACATGGTTCTAGACTTCTTCATCAGAAATCCTGAAGACAAATGCACAAATAAACAAAGATCAATTAACAGTTATTCAATGAGGAATGTGATATTTCTGCAAGAATTTGTTTTACATTTATTGTTCAACCCCAAACATAAAAAGGAAGTACAACCCCCCCCCCCCCCACAGGACTCGTTTATACTACGTTGCATCGGGAGTCCTGTTTATTACATCACGATTTACTATGTTTTGTTTGCTGCCCCCAGCGACGACTTTTACACAAATTGCACGCTCGGGTCGAAACAGGACCTGAAAAACAGCTCTCAAAAAGTACCCTTTGTACTCATTTCATGACAGACACAATAGTCGTTTTTATTTCATCACACCTTAGGCTACATAAAAAATTACCCGAAACGACGGAAATGTCTTCGAGCATTCCACAACCTCTTTAAAGAGTACGCGAGTGGAAATTGCTGCGTGACAATGTTACACTGCCCGAAACGAATGGCAGGGAATGTCGATCGCACAGTGCTTGCTCGCATGGGAGCAAGCGAATGGAATAAGCCACTTGCGTGTTAAATTTGAATAAAATCTGGAACGTTGACTTAATACAATGCTTTGCACGTTTTAACCTAGCATTCTCCCGACGAAAGAGACTGTTACTATATCACGTGATTCGGGGCAAGCCTTATGCTAGCAACCCCCAGCTCCGGCATGGTCTGGTGTCTTTGTGCCATTCTCACCCATTGTGAACGATGTATTGGTGCTGAGCGTCTCTTACGTAACTATGCAAGAGCTTGCCCCGAATCATGTGATTAGCAACAGTGTCTTTGGTCTGGAGAATTCACAGTTAAAATGTGCCAAGCATTCTGAGCAAGTCATTGTACCAGACGTTTTTCAAATGTAAATCCCAAAGGGTATAGGTAACACGCAAATACAAATGCATTACCTTGAACTCAATTTGCATGTTGACCCTAATTAGGCGTGGTCAACCTTGGTGCAGCAATTTTGGTACATTTTTCATCATCAACGTTATGTTTTGCGTAATAGTGATACGATTTGGAGTGTTTTGATACAGAATACTGTTGTAATATTTAACTATTCAAAGTCTGAAAGAAACAAATTTGCCAAGGAATCAAAAAAAAATCTTGTACTAAACTGCAATAGCATAAAATATAATACTCGTGTGTCTACTAACGTACATTTCCACATACCGCAACATAGAACATCTGCCTTTCAATATAACATTAAATACACCGGACCTAAAATATGGAACAATGTACCA
This sequence comes from Patiria miniata, assembly GCF_015706575.1. Classification (NCBI taxonomy): domain Eukaryota; kingdom Metazoa; phylum Echinodermata; class Asteroidea; order Valvatida; family Asterinidae; genus Patiria; species Patiria miniata. The sequence goes on from NW_024037068.1 coordinate 15,883,655, forward strand.
TTGTTTCTCAGATGTTTAAGGTCTTATAATATTTTCAAACGCAAAGTTAAATTGTACCTTATGTAATGTAATATATTTTATATGTTATATGCCTCTGCCATAATTGGACTCTGTATCCACGACGATCCTACTCGTAGCCCATTATTAATTATTAATATTATTTTTATAACTTTTTCACAACTTTACTAACTGCTTAAAATTATACATGTGTGTAATTGGTCTTTGTTTTTAATTTTTTTTCCTGTTATTATTCGTCTGTTTTGTGTAATGGCATGCCTGATACAAGCTATGCTTTTAAGGTTTTGCCACCTCTTGTGGCCTTTATATGTTTAAGTACTTATATTTCATTTTTTATTTTTGTCATGAAGAGGAAATAAATGTGATTTGATTTGATTTTGATTTGATTTGATTTTGTTTGCACGTGCCAACCGTGACTTGTGACAGTGAACTCGAGGCATATTCAGGAGCTGCGTACAACCACCAAGCCTCTCCATCCACTTTTTGCGCTTGCGCACTCTCTTTAGGCCTTTTACAAAAAAGGTGACACAGATAAATCAGACATCGAACAGACACACAGACTGCATAGGATCTTTTAATAATAGGATGTATTAGCGCCTTGAGCACCTGCGGTGGATCTGTTGCGCTCAATTAATATCCATTCATAAATACCTCAGACAGTTTACGCATTCCTATTGGTCGAGAGCCCGTCACGTGGCCGGTCTTAAACGGATGATAAAGACATGGCTAGCTGGTCTTAAACACTTCTCCAGTGTCGCAATAAAATGTGGACTCCTAAAAATCCAGTGCCTCTTACCGTTTCATTGGTTGGAACGTTCACAATCCTCACGTAGGCATGCGCAACACTACAAGCGAGTCGGAATTGTATAGTTCTAAATTCAAAACGCAACGCCCCAGGTGCGTTCTGCGTGACATCGCGCAGAACATGCTACGCGCGCGTCAATCTCCATAAAAGGGTTGTTTACATCTTACTCGCCAGCTGAACACTCCATTATTTTGCTAGAGGGATGTTTAAAAAAACATGAAGTGAACTTGTTGAACAAAATCGGGATTTTTTGAACGAATTATTTGATATTTTTTTACGGATAAGGTATTTATGAATGGGAATAAATATGTGCTCCGTCGGTATTTATCACTCTGTTTAATACCGCTTAGAGTCTGGGTGCTGATAATTACCCTCGCCTCCGGCTCGGGTAATTATCAGCACCCAGACTCTAAGCGGTATTAAACGAGTGATAAAAACCTCCGGAGCACACATTTATTCCCTTATTAAAATTATTATTACTGAAAAAAGTGCTGACAGCATTTCTATCACACTGACCTGTCTATTTCTTGCACTGACGGCTAAAGCGTCTGGATCGGTCACACTTACAGGGTGCCCCCGAATCGTCAAAGCATCCTGTCAGATGAAAAACCAAAAAATAAAAAAAAAAACATCCCAAATATCTTCAGCCCACTAAAAACACAGTATCGGTTCGTTGTTTCGACGATATTATCAGCGCTATTGTAGAAAAATTTATTCCTTCGTGCAAACAATCACGCATACTGAAGGAACACAGGATAATGTGCTTTTTGAGCATTTCTGTTGCGATTGAAGCATCAAAACTCGTCTTAATCTTGAGAAGAGGGCATAACAACTAACGTTTGAAGTTACAGCTCAGTGGATAATCCTCGTTTTTTATTTAGAACACTGAGGCAACATAATAATGTACTAGTCTCGAAACTAGATTCCATTGGTAACGCACGCAATAAACTGTTTTTTTCTTCTTCCATAAGATACAATTTCAGGCGAATAATTTCACAGGACATTTGGTGCCAGTCCTGTCTTTACTTTGAGCAAGGATTTCCTCGTTTAATTGGTAGGTACTTTTCCGGGTAAGGTTCCCACTGGTTTTAAAATCTTGATCACTAAAGAGAAAAAGAGAGCGCTAAGGCATTACGTTTCTGTGACGTTGGCATCTGCGTTACGCAACCCTTTGAGTGTTCATTTTGTCAGCGAGTAACTCGCAAGTCCAATTACAAGTCAGGGCCCAATTTCATAGCACTGCTTAAACAGTAAGCAGAAAAGTTGTGCTTACTGTAGCAGAAAATCATGCTGCATAAACACTATTTCATGCCCTGAATGTGCTTACAGTTGCGCGCACATGGTAATTTCTATTGTTACGTCACTGATTTAAGCAATGTTTTTTTCTGAGCTGTGCTTACTGCTTAACGGTCTCTATGGAATAGATTGAGGCTCGGTAAGCACAAAGTCGGCTGTTAAGCAGCGCTATGAAATTGGGCCCTGGCCAAAGCTATCAAGACAGGAAAAGTGATCACAATTCATTTAGCTTATCACTTGAAGCGGTTATTAAATTGTGATGATTAATTTGAAGTCTGCATCTTGACTCACCGATGAATCGCATTCCCCTTCCTCTCTTCTGCAGGTACAGCGGCAGGGCCTGAGCCTCCAGCTCCTCCACCGCGCCTCCCTCCTCCTCGTCATCCAAGTCTTCGTTGATGTAATACGGACTGGCCAAAGCAACTAGGGCCACAACAAGGGCCAGAGCCAACAGCCACTTAGCGCTCATGATGAATTTCTGCAGAACGAGTTGTAACGAGTCACTGATTTTTGTGACTCGAGTCGAGTCGAGTCATTTTAAAGAAGTGACTCGAGTCGAGTCGAGTCATTAGGTCAAGAAGGTCGAGTCGAGTCGAGTCACAGTGTGTAGTCGAGTTGAGTCGAGTCGAGTCAAATATTTAGCCGCAGTCAATTCGAGTCACGAATATTATTTTGAACACTGTAATAACAAATAAAGACAAGAGAGAAAGTCATTTGTAATCACTTACAGTTAACAAGAAGTGAAACTTCGGTCTTATAGGCTATCCGGTTTGGCTTCGGATCTAGAATTTTTTTCGCTGATTGCTGCCAACATCGAAACCAAATCACATTATACAAAACTGTTTCTGGTTATTTAAAAGTAAGCATGAATCTGTTTAATTTTTAAAAGGAGGGCATAAATTTAGCTGGCGTTCGAATACAAGAGTTTAATAAGAAATCGCCCAAAGCCAATGATGAAACCACAAATTGGAAAATGTGTTTGTTTAAAGTCCGGTTCCGGGATAGCATTTTGTGCGATCCAGAACCGCAAGGGGGGAGTCTGTGACACGTTGTGTGTTTGTACATGACAAGCGGCCGCTGTACTGTACGGTATTCGCAAAGTTAACATAAATTCGCCACGTTTACATAATGTTTGCACCGTAAAGCCCGGTTCATTCTCGGCGCGAAAGCGAAAGCGAACGCGAATTTGTGACGTCATGGCAAGTATTCGCCCTGCAAATTCGTAAAAGTTGAACATATTTCAACTCGGGCAAATTTCGCAGCGAATGTTTCATAACGTCGAAGTCGCTTTGCATTCGCATTCGCATGAAGTATGAACCGGGCTTTAGTCATTGCAAACATTTTTCGCAAAGTTTTGGTTTTATTTTTGGGACTCGAGTCTTATTAGCATTCGCTCGAGTCGAGTCGAGTCTTCTGATGACAGACTCGAGTCGAGTCGAGTCACTTGCTCGCAGTGACTCGAGTCGAGTTGAGTCATGTACCCAATAGGGACTCGAGTCGAGTCGAGTCACCAAAAATTGTGACTCGAGTCGGACTCGAGTCGAGTCATTACAACTTAGTGAACAGTAGCAAACTCTGACAAAGTGGCACCATTTGGCCAATGGCAGGCTTTCAATTCTTCCTACTTTTTGTACTCTCTAAATTCCAAAGAGTGAAATTAGGGACTAGACTCTTTAGAGTGAAAATCACTCCTATGTTTGATTGAAATAGTCTGATAAAAGAATCACTTCAGACGAAGCTCGAGTGAAAACTCGATCTCTACGATTGAGGGAAGTTCACTCTTAAACGTCTAGTTCCTGGTTTCCGACTGTGGGAGTGAATCTTCACACGAATGGAGTGAATTTTCTTTCTTTGGAATTTAGAGAGTACATTTTTCTATATTTTTTTTACCCTGCTCCTACTCTCTAAATTCCAAGAGTGAACACTTCACTTCACAGACTGAAACTAGGGACCGGACGCTCTAGACTAAAATTCGTTCAATTGAAAAGGTTTACATCACCCCGACGCGAATTCCACCCTATGAATAGTTTCACTGCGGTACCCGCTGCTACATCAGATTCGAACCAGCCAACCAATCCTGCAAGCTCGATGTTCGAGTGGTTAAGATGTCTGCACTAGTAAGCAGGAGGTCGTGGGTTTGAGTCCCGGTCACCGTAGTGGTTTTTCTCACTTTCACTCGGGGTAACACACAGAGTATACAGTGTTTATACGTCGGTGAAGGGCTAAAAACCTAAGATTGAATTTACATGACCTCCTGGAAGCCCGCAAAAGTCCTACTTTTTTCCGTTTGTTGTTGTTGAACATTTTAATCGTGCTGTTCTTCTTTTTCACCTTGGTCTGCTTGAAAGCCTTTAATGGGTGCGACACGAAGTTACGAATTATGATTGTTTTGCCACACCACGAAGTGACGGATCGTCTATGGACTTCGTGCTCACGAAACGACACTTCGTGGTGCGGCAACTGTTATAAACGATACGTCACTTCGTGGTGCGGAAACTATCCACGGTATATTTCTTCGTGGTGCGACCGACGGATCATACTTTGATGATGCTACTTTTTGGAACAACATTCGCCTGAAAAGGAAATCGGGCGTGAGTTGTACCTCCATCCCCAGAAAACCGTACCAACGGGGCCAGAAAGTCTTTTGGCGATCTCACAAACGAAGGTTCTTCTTGCATTTACAAATAAATTCATTGGGAATAAAGTAGATATCGTTTTTGTTTAACGGTTAACTTAATATTGAAGGAATCGAATTGAATTGAACTGGTTTAGTGTTAAATGTAAAAAGTCATCACGGCAATCTGCTTAATGAAGTAAGGAGAACTTTAGTGAGACACACAAATTAAAGTTGACCGTTAAAAACAATATTAAGACCACGAGCGAACTAAAAATGGGAAAATGAACATTAAGAGGCAAGAGCACATCTGACTAATTACATACACATGCACTGCGGCAGCGCATGGACTTTTTGATAGACGCGCATTATAGGGATAATTTGTTGTGATTGATGCAAATGACATTTTAAGATGAATAAGCAGGGCATCTAAGCTAACCAAGAAGTGCTAGAAAAACCGCTGCGTCTGGAGCCAAACATGGACCTCAAATTTCACAATTATCAGAAGTTCGCTTCGTATAGATTCAATAAAATGTAACGGATACATAAAGTTGGTGTATACGTGCTTTTTGGGTGTGGCACCTTGACAAATAGATTTTCAAATTGAATTGATAATTTTTCGAGGATAACAATATCTCCAATGAGACATCGCACGAAAAAAATGGCCCATGACAAGTAATCAATTAATTAATTTCAACCTTTGAATCAAGAGCAGGACGCTCCTAATTCGTTCTGAATAGTGTGCGCAATTTTTGATCTGGAGCGCGCCATTTAAAACCACTTTTTAAAACTGCCTAAAGGCCTGCAAAAACAAACAAGCACATTTTTTTGGTTACAGACATTATATTCCTTTAAATTTTGTTCGGAAAAGAAATCGGAATTTTGAAAAAAGCACGTAAACACCAACTTTAAACTTAAATCCTCCAACTGAAGAAACAAAAGAGAAAAAAAGAGAGAATGAAATCAAATATGAAACCAGAAATACTCAGTTGATCGGTTGCTTTGCGTCATCTCCGTCTGTTTGCTTGAAATGATATGAATTTTTAAAATATTTTGTTGGCGCTGTTTCTCGTGAAATACGAGAACAAACAAAACGACAATTTTTATGGGCTACTTTCATCGTTTTAACAAGCTCCGTCCAGTAGTAGAAATCAACTGAGTGGTCATATCTAACAGTAGTGTACAGCAAAGTCAGAAGAATAACGTCTTGTTAACACTTACCGTTAACTTGTTTGCGGCGTTCCCGAAGACGAAAGATGCTTCGATGTCCAAATCTTGCAGAAGTTGTGCTGATCGCCTGACAAAAGCTTGTGATTTATATGCAATTTGCGGCCCTGCTCGCTTCAATCAGAAACCAACCAGCCCGGAACAACCACAGGACCGAAACAACGCGTCGATGGTTTAATTTGATGGTAGCTCCCAGCTTGATACCTTGAACAATATTTTCTATTTTTTTCCAATCATTTTATTATTTTTATTATTATTTTTTTCCAACTTTTTACAAGCCAACACCCCCGCCAACTGGAACATTTCATTGACCGTTCAGACGACAAATATTCACCGAGGCGTCAAGTTCAATTCATCAACGTATATCCCTGCTGTGAATTTGAATTATGAAATAACTACAATTGCCTTGTAATTTTTTGTTATTCTCAATGCTTGGTTGGGTGTAACATGATGAGTCATTTCGAACTACTTTTTTTTTTATCAATTCGTTTGCTTCAGATACAATGGTGTTAACAAAAGACAGTGACACAATTATCCCCGCAAAAATAACACTCGCTTGTTTTTATTCTCATATATTTTGAGCGGCATAAACTTTTAAATTAATTGTATTTCCTTTTTTTTTTAATTTGTTTATTCTAATACTGCTTTTTTGAAGATACACTTTTGATTTATTGATGGAGATATTTTTGATTGATGATACAAGGTTTCTCAAAATAAAGTATACTAATTTTTCAATGTAAATTATCAGAACTGTCCGGAACATTTCAGAAAGAGGCAACTGCAAGGAAAAAGACTAGGCTGTCTTCTATCCAATGTTATTACTTTCATTACATCACTGCCATTGCTGATTGAACAAACATGGTCTCTATGAAAATCGTTAAATCAGGGTACTGTGACAAGTTTTTAATATTCAGCACATATCTGATAATTTACATGTAAAATGGGCAAACTATATTATAAGACATATCTTTTTGAGACACCCTATATTTTTGAGACAAGCTTACCAGAACACACTGAAACTGACCGTGACAACATACTGTAATCAGTTTTCCAATGAACAAAGACATGTTCTGAAAACACTTACTATTCTTCTAGTTATTACTAGTCATCCTTTGTCAGTTTTGACGACTGACATAACTTTTAGTCTGAGTGTCCTCTATCAAACTGAATATTACCTGAATTGGTTTACGCCAAAATGTTAGCCTACAGTTTTTAGCACGAAAACCTTTTACATACATATCAACCGAAGCACGTTGGTTCAAAAATACTCTCTTTGTGATATGTTTCCTTTTTCGAAGATGTTGGGTCAACCTCTGCTTTAAAGTGTGGGTATTGGGGTGTTCGGTGGCTACAACACAACGGAGTGCCCTCTAGCGGAATGATCCCGACTGCCAGACGGTAGTACCATTAAATCTCTGCGTCGAGTTAACAACAATCCTCATCACCGGGGAAAGTAAGAAGGCATCTGGCCTCACTGACACAAAACTCCGTGCTCTGCTGAACACGCAATAACTTGGCCCTCACCCCGCGAGACAGATTTTCCAATTATCACTCTGACAAGTTTTTGATTTTCATAAACATGATGTCCCGCTCGAAAATGTTACAAGTTCAGGCCTAACAACTATTTTGGGGTTTTTATTTGACGCCTGCATTTTTGCGACCTTCTCAATGACAATGACATTTTAGCCGATACGACTTGCTTGTTGTGTAGCTTCTGGAAATCGTATTTGATTTAATCTCCTTTTCAGGGATTACTTTAATTAAGTCTCTTTTTTGGGGGAGGACAACTATCTTTGGTATGGTTTTGGTATAATGATATTGCAGAAAATGGGTCCATTTGAGCCCGACCTTTTGTAGCTCGGAGTTTAAAATGAAACAATAACGACCGGAATCCGATTCTACGTCGAAGCCAAGCTTTGAAGAAAAAATGGCCTATGATCGAGGCATGTCAAGTGACGTCGTTTGTTTTTGTAGGCTCACCGATCATTTTGTGTGTGTGTACATCTGCGAGATTTGTGTGGGTAAATAGCTGACAGGTTTCTGTGAGTTTCACACTATAGTATCTTCCCCTTCCCCATACATTCACAGACAGTGGATGAGTTTCAGCAAGATGGCTTATCATACTAGGGGAGTGTGGCCTAGTGGTTTGGGTTTATGACTCATGATCAGAGGGTCAGGGGCTCGAATCTAGCCACTGGCCATATGTTGTGTCCTTGGGCAAGCCACTTCACCCCCACTTACCTCTCTCCACCCAGGAGTATAATAAGTACCGGCATCAGCTGGGCCTGGGGAGTAAACTATGATGGACTAGCATCTTGTCCTGGATATAGAAATATTCTCAGTCGCTTCATCCTACCAGAGATAACCAGAGATAAACACCGGCATGATAGGCCACATTGGCTTGTGACACACTGCAAAACTGTGTTGAGCTATTAAACACTTTTCCAAACACTTTATTGCTATCAGTTTGTTAACATGTTTACATACAATACTAAACATGTTTAGAGCAAGGATGGATAGTGTTCAGCCATTGAACATTGATGTTTAGGAATTGAAACATAAAGTTTAGCTTCTAAACATGTTTACAAAGTGATGGCAGGTTTGTGTTTAATTGCTAAACATAGTTTTTAGAGTGCAGACTTCACCTTTTGACTTTTACATTCTCAGACAGTGGATGAGAGTAGGTAATGGCTCATCACACCCATTGCGCCAATTTCCCATATTTTTTTCCCCCAAGAATGTGGGCGCTGTTTTTTTTTTCTGGGTATAACCCCATAAAATTCCGTTCGATAAATCAGTTAAATACTTTATATTTAAATCTATAAATCTAGGATTTAAAAAGTAATTTTTGAATTGTAGCAACGTGTGAACTTACGTCAACGACCAATTGGATACACGTCTGTTTACACCTCCATAATGCTGCCCTTATAGCGCCCTCACTGGTATAAGCACAAGACCCATTGCGACCCACTTCACACACGCTGTCAACGCTGCCTCATTTAAGTGACTGGGGTTTTATTTGATCATAACCACACTGACCTTGATAAGTCAGGCGTTATCAAATTCATACTTCAACTGGCGGCATTCAAATTGAAAAGAAAGAAGACCTCCAGTTTATCTGAGGCTAATTCGTCGGCGATTTATTTCTGGGCATAAACACTGAAGCCAATTAAACCTCTATCCGATTCTAATTAACCCCAGCACGGATAGCGTGAGGTCAATTGAGCGTACGTAGTTGTCCCCGTTGACCTAAATTATATTACGAGCAAATTAAAGCAATCCCGATGCATTGTGATTGGTATACATTTCCCCATGCTTATCATTAAAATAACCTACACTGAAAAATTACTTTGGTTAATTTTACCCAAGAAAGGGTGAAAACTGCAACTACCCAAAATTGGGTTGTTCTATGACCAATTGTTTGGGTTATAATTTCTGTTAAATCCAACCAAAACTTGTGGTCATACAAGACCAAACTTAACTTGGTCTTGTATGACTACAACTTTTGGTTGAATTTAACAGAAATCGTAACCCAAACAATTGAGTAAAGAACAACCAAATTTTGGGTAGTTGCAGTTTTTACCCTTTCTTGGGTAGGCAATTTTTCAGGGTATTTTTTGGTTCCTTCGGGTAAAAAATGACCAACTTTCTGGAAGACTTTGCTAAAGGGTGCAGGAAGTTGGTCAAACATTTGCAAAGTACCAACCCGTTTGCTAAATTGTTGGTGCATGTTTGTAAATTGACAATTGCAAGGCTCATCTAATAGGTCGTTACCTTACAAATGACGGTCTTAAGGCACTCCCAATTTGGTCAAGTTCCCAGACCTAAAGACACCTGACTATTTTGATCAACTATAGATCGGGACCAACAATTATCCGTGGTGACACAACGGGGCAAGATTGAGCCTGGTTCGGTTACTCTGATATTCCGTTGGTGTCAGCTAAAGCTCTGAACATTTTAGGTTAGTTAAAGCAAAGATAAAGCAGAAAGATTGCGGGTAACACCATGTGGAAAGTGATATCTTCTTGGAAGAAGTGTGGTTCTGAAAAGAACCGGCTGGTTGAGTGTAGAACTCGACGTTTTGGACAGTGTGCTCTGTCCGTCCTCAGGAGGATGATTTGACCTTGGTGATGTGTATGTGGCCTATTTTTGAGTAGTATAATAGGGGTGTAAATGGCGCCACCAACGTCGAAATAGTCCCCCCCCCCCAAAAAAAAAATGTATATTCTACGACCAAACATTTTGGGCAACATTTTTTGAAATAAATCAAACTTCTAAAAAAAATTGGGAGCCCCCCCCCAAAAAAATCACCGGCCCTTATTTTGTCACGTGGAATAGCGCATAAACAAAAATGTACTATGTACAGCCTCGTGAATTATCTTATCACAAAACTCCCACTTCATTTTCTTGCAACCCAATTGTTTTTGCCCATGTGCATGAAAAGGAACACCATTTGATGCAGCTTTGTCGACTGTTTTCCCATGATGCACTGCCCAAAATGGCCTCTCCGTACCTGGCACGCTCTAGGTGGCGCACCGTGAATCAGACCTATGGAGTACCGAAGTGAATACGTCACGAGCACAGAATGTGTGTAAAAGACATTAGCGCGTACTCCGTTCGTTTGCACTACACTTTCTGGTTCCAAATGACGTCACACTTCGGTACTCCCTTATCTTCAAGCATTTCATTTATCATCTTTTCGCCTTGCTGATAGTTAAAGTCGCGAGAATTGTGAAGAATTCCGGAAACTAATTCTGAGCCGAATATCATGGAGCAAAATACTCTATATATAGGGCCTTTCGCGGAGCCGCCCCTTTAATGTACACATACCTGAACGTTGCGGGGATTCAGGTTTCCAACCGCCATGTAATCTGAGCCACCCGACCCTCAAACCCCAACTAAAAAAGTCCATTCATTCATAGTATCCTTCAGACCCAAAATAGAAATTAAAACCAAAGAGTTGCCATGTGAAGGTCAAAACTGTTCCATTTTGACAGCAGGAGTGATCCATGGCAATCCATATGTGAACAGCGAAATTGTACACAAGCCTATGTAAATGTGCACAAGCCCAGTATAGGTTTCCTGCCAATTTTGAGCGAGCCACTAGGGCCAGTCAAGTGACACCCCCTCTGGTGGTTGTACCATGGTCTAAACTAGGATCTGGTTATAGAAGACATCGGGAATGCCTACCACGTGGCTGGGAGCGTAATTTTTTTTCCTAGGAGGGTTACGGGCAATGTCATGAATAATTCAGTTTTTCCTTTGAATCATTGCAAGACTTAGGTTCTCGTTCTATTTTCCCCTAATTTAAAATTATCTCAGTGATAAATTTGGAGAAGAAAAATAGCTGATGAAAATGAGCAGCGACGACGTGGATTCGAACCAGGGATCTTTGTATCCATAAGCTCATCTCGCAATCCACTAGGCTACTGTGTGGTAGCTCGACGACAACCGTTCTTTAAAATGCTTTAATGTATTGTAACTAGTTGAGTAACTAACAACAATGCTGTTGATGTCATTGTCCGTTCTCATGGATAAACATGAATTATTCATGACATTTCCCCATTACCCTCTTAGGAATAAAAATTACGCTGGCTGGGACAATATAAAACATAGAAATGTGTGTAGTCTTGATTCCATGCTGGCTTAGAATGAGGTTTTAAAATAACAAGAATACAAGATGTAGTAAACAAAACACCTGGTGTAAAACGAGAGCTTTGTGATAGAGACCTTTTCTCAAAAGGAGAGGGTCAGGAAGAATATAGAAATAAAAGCACCTGAATTGTTCAAGTTTGCAAATGTCAACAGTTAACTTTATTTTCCATTTTCACCGAAAGAGAGCGTACTAAGCACGGAACGACAAACTTTTACTTTTTCTCGAAATACTTGACACACATATTTATGAAGATTTGCCACAAATATCAGATCTCAGAAAACTGACTTATAACCCCTTCCATAAGAATTAGAGTCCTTAAAATTAGAAACCCAAAACCCTTCCATTTTAGAACCAAAGCGTGCAGGAGCGAAGATAAAACTTGAATTTAGTCAGAAACAATAAAAAGGGAAGATATCGATGTTTTCTTCATTTTACTCTGGTTTTAATACAAAAACTTTAATTTTATCAAAACTCTTAAATTTTGGGTTGAATGCACCGATTCTCGCGAGATTATATGCACCCGGGAATATCTCAGTTTTGCCGCAGCATTGGGTATTTCTCTCGAGCGAACCAGCTGTCACCATTTAACCGGCAGAATTGAGATTTCCCGTGAGTAAATATGGCCACATGCACAGCCCACACATTTTCATCTTTTTCCTTCCACAACTTGACAAAAAGCGCTATTGGAAGAACTCTACAGTTGCAGGACCACGTGACAGTTGATCATCAGGACGTACGGACGAATGGCTTATGAATGTCTTCAAAAACAGTAGACTTCTTGGGAACCAATTCCTGCAGGTAGGAAAAAAAGGTGAAAGTCGAGGTTGAGGAATTTTGACAACATATATATATAAAAATACTCGAACGCATTTTCAAATCCGAAAAAGGCTTTTTTTAGAGGATGGGGTGCTGTAACTACGACACTGTTTTGGTAAAAACAGAAAAAGTATCAACTTTGGGCAAGTTCGCGCAAGAACTATTGTAACCATAGTTCGACTAAGCCAGTCCAAGCTCTGTCTTGTAGACGATGGTTGGACTGCTCTAGTTAACTATTCAGGACCAGCTTACCGCGGCTGGTCGCGCCACGATTTACAGCTGGTTATCAATAGCAATTTCCATAACATAGTGCAGAGGGGACCAACTTTCAACAAAAATGGCGGCAAAACGAAACTGTTAACACTAAATGTCATTTTCAATGCACAATTTTTCCATGTTAGTTTACGGTAATGACACTTGTGTCACCATTGTACAATTATGTCCTAAACTATGTGTAAATAAAGAGAATCAACAAGTGTTGACTGATTGTGCGACCGCCATTTTCTGACAGTCGTAGACAGGACAATAGTTTGACTAGAGTCGTTCACACTGCAACTTCAGCGCGCATGCGCTAGGCACGTCACGAACCAACCGCTAGCTAACCACTGGTCCTTGCTCGAACTTGCCCCATGCTGAAGCAATTTAGCCACTTTATTTCAAGCTAACTAAAAGCAACATGTGAACTTGCGTCATTACTAGATTCACGTCACGTCAGTTTGAATCCCAAACATGGCGTCGCGGTGAAGCCCTCATCAGTTCAAAAATGTAAATTGTTTCGTTCCAACCAGGAGTATAGACCTTTGATCATACTTCAAAACTTTCAGTCATGTTCCCTGTATCCAATCACAGTATTGAATGACAATGGGTTTGTGTAAAAAGGAACCAGACTATTTTTCCTTCCTTCCAACCGTGTAGAGTAATTGAAATAAGTTTCGCACTGAAAGGTAGTTTAATAAATGCTTCCAAGCCATAATTATTTTTGGTGCTACATATTGTTTTTAAAATATGAACAATATATTTCTTTGGGTTTGGTTTTCGCTTTTTGTGACTCACCCTTGTATTACCTGTTTAATTACGTAGCGGTACGCATCCACTATGGATGTTGTGGGTCCTAGTCCGGTCACAATTGCAAAGTTTGCCACTCTCAACATCAATACAACCTGCAGAAATGAACGAGTGAAAAACTCAAGTGAGTACCAGGCAATTTATAAAACAAAATATGGTCCAAATCAAATTAGGGTTTGTCCTTCACCGACGTTTAAACATTGTATACTCAGTGTGTTACCTCCCGAGTGAAAGTTGGAAAAAATCACTCGGGTGGGACTCGAACCCACGACCTCCTGCTTTCTAGTGCAGATGTCTTACCACTCGACCACCGATCTAACGGGATCGGTTGGCTGGTTCGAATCTGATGTACATAGCAGGGTACCGCATAAATTATTATAAGATGGAATTTTGTGTCGGGGTGATACAAATCAAATTAGGTTTTGCCCTTCACCGACGTTTAAACACTGTATACTCAGTGAGTAACACACTGAGTACACAGTGTTTAAACGTCGGTGAAGGGCAAAACCTAATTTGATTTATATCACCCCGACGCAAAATTCCATCTAATAATAAAATATGGTCCCAATCACGAAAGAAAATTGTCTTCATCGACGATTCTTTTTGGATAATGTGCAAAGTAACTATTATCCATTGGTGTAAATCTACATTTCCCCCCATGATTCAATCATGATCAAGTAAAACCCTCTACGGTTCAGGACTACCTTTAAAAAACATTAAAAGGTCACTGGTTAACCCATAAGCTGTACTTTACTTTGAACACCTTGGAGAATTGTGTGTATTTTTTTTCTATTTTTTTCCCGAAGTGGTGATTTTATCATCGGTATCCCCATAGCAAACCACTTAAAAGCATCAAATGCCATGTGTTTTCCCCAAAATATTCTTCTGGGGTTTTCCTCCCACATCTTAAACTGTGAGTTCTTCTCACTGTCTCCTCTCTACAGGTTTCTTCAGGCTTGCGAGCAATAGTGCCTAGGGCGCTTTCGAGGAATCATTGGTTTCGTTACCAGAAATAAATAAATAATAATAAAAATAACAATAATCGAACCCTGCTCCATTGCCGTAAACACTAAACACAGAAACTACATTAACATCCTTTTTCAGTCTGGAATTTCAGAGTTGCGCTTAACTCACTTATTCGAAAAAAATTGAATTTAAGTAAACACGAAAAGGAAGATTACATCAATTAAAAAAACCAACTCCAGAATCCAATGAACGGAAAATTGAAAATTCGCCTAATTCTGGTTAGCCCCGACTCTGGAGCGCCAAATTGAAACAGATGTAACGTGCACGGCCTACTCACGGTTGTAGCGCATTCCTCTTCCTCGCTTCTGCAGCAATAGCGGCAGGGCCTGAGCCTCAAGCTCCTCCACCGCGCCTCCCTCCTCCTCGTCATCCAAGTCTTCGTTGATGTAATACGGACTGGCCAAAGCAACTAGGGCCGCCACAAGGACAAGGGCCAACAGACACTTAGCACCCATAGTGTTCACCTGTTTGAAAAATTTGTATATTTAGGAACTTTAACTAATATCAGAAGTAAGCCAAAAGGGCCAGAGAAAAAGGACACTTAGCACTCATGCTGTACACCTGTCAGGCGAAAATGCTTTATAATTAGAAACTTTTAGAGGGACGTTGGATTTAAGATCTGAAAGCATTATAAGAAGCCGGGTCACAGCGGTTGAAGGTGAGGACAGTACACCGATGTGCCAGCCTGACTCCCGTTAGTGTTTTAAGTAGCATGCAGTTTGTCGCCGTTTTCACGAAGAGCCACACACGTGGATTTTGAAGAAAAATCGTTTTGGATATAATCGCAAGAGAAGTTCTTCCTTTTTTAAAACTGCAAAAAATACTACTTTGCAACAACTTTGTGCAGTTAGAAAATCTTCACGTGATTCTATGACAGGGGATTTTTTTATGTGAACCCAGTAATTAGAATTAGCACGGTGGTTAATTAGCCAAAATTAATAAGTAAAGATGCGCGTCCCTTCGTGAAAACACAAATTCAAGTTTTCCTACATTGCAACCCTTTCTGTTCAATGTGTTTTTCCACAGGGAAGGCCGCGCACATGTTTACGAGCGCGCAGCTGAGAAAGTCACACAAAGATGCGTGTCCCTTCGTGAAAACGAAATTCTCAGTTTACCTAGTTTTTTCGCCTTTCCGTGCAATACATTTTGTCGGCGTTTAAGGGGCAGGCATTTTCGCGTCTCTTCGTTTAAAAGGCAAAATGCAATTATCGAGATGCCTGCCCCTTGCATCATTATTGTAATTTGAAAATAAATGATGTTTGCTCACAGAAGCATGTCGAAATGGTTCAGTACAATGTTCTAAAGCAAAATAGATTGGTTGTGTGTCCCTTCGTGAAAACGGTGGCGAGTTGCATCTGGTTCGATTCACTTCCCACCAATTTTCTGGATCTCCAGGTAAGCATGAATCCTTATACTTTCAAAAAATTTCATCAAAGAACAATACTGTTTTCTACTCTGTTGAAGTAACCTTTGTCGTCCGTTTCTTAAGAGCGTAGATGTTTCAGCTTTAGAATCTGCACTACACTTGTGTATATCACAAATATTGAAACGTTGGCGATGACGATGGGGGAAGAAGCAAGATAAAATTATCAACAGAAAATGTTTTCTGATTTCTTACCTTGTATATGTTCAGCTTTCCTGGAGACGTAGAAGTGTTCAATCCGAGATCTTCAAGATGTTGTGAACATCTACTGTCAAACACTATGATTTATATACATTTCTGAACATGCACGCTTGGCGAGTTATTAATGTTACTGTACCGCGACGGAAACAGAAGCAACGAAAAAAAGTGCGTGGTAAAAAATTAATAATTGGATGTTTACGCGAGACTCGGCGATTGTTCCACTTAGTAGCGCCGCCTCCGTCGAGTTTCCCGCAATATACGGTAATGAGACCATTGGTGCATTCAATTAAAAGTTACCGACGTCTATTCCCGCAGCGTCATCAATCAATTTGCGTAAAATGAGGCTTATCTTAAGTAAGATTTGAGGCTTTGCATGGTGGAGATACTAAATAATGAAAGGTTTGCGGGAACACCATGTGCGAATAATTTCTCAACCTCTGGTTCTTTTCAGAACCATTCTCTTAGTTGAGAAATTATTCGCACATGGTGTTTCCGCAAACCTTTCATAATTGAGGCTTATCTTGTTTTGTTCTAATAACTGCCATTTTGAATGCAGACCAAAGCGTAGTCACTAAACAGTCTGTTATTGTTTGTTTCACCATGAACCAGATGTGTATTTCACTCGCGCACGTATTAGCTCTCCTTAGTTTGTATGATAAACACCAGGCGCGGATCCAGACGGGGGGGATTTGGGGGTCAACCCCCCCAGCTCTGTCAAATTTTTTTTTTTCATACAAATTCCAAAAAAATAAGTCGAAAACCCCTCCCCCCTGCTGTGACACCCACAAAAAATTATACTGGTATAATGTCTGCCTGTTTAAAATACGAATTTGAACAGCGCCCCCTATTGAAATATGGTACTAGCCCCCCCACCCCTTTCCCCCAGTTTTTGATTTTACGGAGGCCAAGTGTCCGGAGAAAAAACCCTGTGTACATTTTCAGATTTTTTTGCCGATGAAACCCCCCCCCCATGCGAAAATTCCTGGATCCGCCCCTGAACACGTCACGTGATCCTTATCCAATCAACGGTAAGCTTACAGCATCATCACGTGTTTGTTTTTCCAGAATTCTGTCCCACTGTTGTTTTGCTTACATGAGTTGTCGATTTCGCTTATTGTCAAAGTTGAGTTTTGTAGATAGTCAAGTTTAAGGACTACAGGGGCGTAAATCCCAGGGGGATGGGGGTATTATTCCCGGCCCACTTTTTATCGGGGGGGGGGGGGGATGGACTATTGAATCATCCCTCGATCCCCACTGTTTCATGATGAGAACAAAAATGCAGATTTCGAGGTATTTTTCGAACATCCCAAAACCCCAAAAGCGCCGTTTTGATGTAAGCGCGAGTATACATATTGATATTGATATTAATCTATATCATGAAGAGACCCCCCCCCCCGCTTTTCAAATTCCTCGGCCGGGCAATGTTTGGATTTTGGTCGTCCCCCATCCCCCAGGCGCGGTTCTAGAGCCAATATATATATATATATATTTTTTTTTTGGGGGGGGGGGCTAGCAGGGTGGATCCAGAATTTTTTCAGGGAAGCGTGCTGAAATGTAGACCGGTTATTTTCTCCAGACACTTGGCCTCCGAAAATCAATAGGTGGGGGGGGGGGGGGGGGGGGGGGGGGAGGGGGGGGGGGGGGGGCTCCTGCCATATTTTCAATGGGGAGCGCTGATAAAATCCTACAATCAGGCATACTATTATTAACTAAAAGTGTACAAATGCACCCTTCTCACGACTATTTTATTTAGGGAAGACCGTTCGCATGTACCTCTCATTCTTACATTTTGCTAGTGCAATTTTTTTTTTATGGAATATTTGTTGGGGGGCTAGACAATTTTCTTTTTTTGAGGGGGCTATAACCCCCCGCCCCCCTCCCCCCGTAGAACCGCCACTGACCACCCCCCCCCCCCCACTCGCCTGTACAGATTTACACCACTGAAGAACTATAGCTTGAAATCTGTTTTTATTGTTATGAATTCGAAGCTATTGGAGCGTGGCACTGGGGTTGATGAGGGGCAGGGCTTGGGACTCGGGGGAAATCTTCATTTACTGGCGTTGGCGGTGATCGTCACTAACCACATCCATGGTGCATTCTTCATAATATTTAATAAAACACATCAAGAATATTAGTATTTAACGGTTTAATATCATCAAAACGCATGTTAACAGCAACGACCTTTTAAGGATGTCCCGTTGTAGCTCTTAAAGGGAAAATACAACATTTGCAAACATCAAAAAATAAAACCACCAAATCATTTTGAAATACCTTGCTGGACTGTTAGTGAATGACAGTGTAAAGCATCCTGTAAAATTATGGCACCTGGTATACTGTCATTTTCAAGAAAAGTGGTATTTTTGAATCAATTTTCAACGCTGATCGGCCAATCAGCGTTGGAAACAACTGTCTTTTTTTTTCTTCAAATACTGGCCCCAATTGACCATCGCACTTGTTTGCAATCGATTACAAACCTATGAACGGGTACGAGCCAGCTAGACTGGCTCCCTGACCTTACAATTCCCCAATGTATGTAAACTGCTCTGTTTCTTCTTATATGGGGTCAGGGAACCAGACTACAGGAAAATGATCGTTTTTCTTGATTTTTATAGCATTTTCGAACCCAAAACCTCAAAAAAGTCTCTGTAACTATATTTGCTATATATTTCCAACCCCCCAATTCCATCCATTTCTGAAAATTACAGCAAAAGCAAATGATGTATATTCCCTTTAAACAGGCATTTGCTACAGACCATACAACATAATAATGAAAAATGGAAGTCATATTCAATATTTTTAGTAGTATTTATTACTAACACCTGCCGGAAGTCTTTACCATTTCACAGGTCAAAGAACTTGCGTTCAATGACATTCCGCTCACACGATTTACAATTATATGGAGTGCCTGTTCTGTCTGTTGTCCAAAAAAAGTACATTGAACAATACATGTGAGGTTTGCTGTAATACCATGTGAATGGTATCTCTTTTGAGTTGTGTGTTTCTGAGAAGAACCAGTTGGTTTGACTCGACGTTTCGAACAGCATGCTCTGCTCGTCATCAGGTTCGTCATTATCAATGACGAATAGAGCATACTGTTCGAAACGTCGAGTTAAATCAACTGGTTCTTCTCAGAACCACACAACTCACTATAAGAGATATCATTCACATGGTGTTACCGCAAACCTCCCATTCATTGATCATGTCCACCATGCAAACCTTTAACCCTAAAAGGGCCGATAAATTATAAAACTATGCAAAGAACGACTTACTATGAACATACCCAACAAATTTCGCGGCTATAAGCCAAAGGGTTTTGGAATTATGGTTAATTTGATTAATTATTCATATGCACGAATGGTAATTCTGCTTTGTGTATACTACATACATGTATATGGGGAAATATTTTCGCTGCGCGGCAAGCCGTGGTCCGAAGTTTATGTTTTCGGTATCAAAAGATGCGCAAGACTCGAGGCTAAAAAGCCAGAACAGCTCAGGTCGCGAAACATTTTTTTTTTATCAAGGCTATCGCGGAAAAAGTTGAGCCGGGGGGGGGGGAGGCGGATTCCGCCCGCGGCCCCTTTAGGGTTAAGTCTCAAAAAATCACATAATACTAAAAAAAACGAAGAAAAAAAGACAAAGGTACTTCTAACTCTGACGAAAGAAACAGCCAGGAATAATACCACCAAATGAGCTTGTTGGGTTGGAAATTGTTTGGGCTGAAAACTGTTCCAGGTCCCGATAGTCTGACAAAAATTCTGACAGGAATGTTTTTGAAAAAACCGCAGGAAACATTTTAGTTATAACAAGGACTCTCGTTTTCGGAGCTTTTACGAAAACGAAAAGAAGTTTGCTTGCCGACGAATACACCATACAACCAACTTGAGCCACTTAAGACACAGCTATATTGGAAACACAGATGCCACAGTGATAAAATCACAACGCATCTTTTATTACGAACTGTCGACAGACGCACATGGGAATGTTGCTGCAGTATATCTTGTGATCACTGATTTCTCATCTGGAGCCTGTGAACAAGAAATGGAAAACAAGAGAATTCCCAGTAGAGTCTTGAGGTACCAAAAGTAATATATAAAATGTTAAAAGGTTTAAAATGCAGCAAAAGAAATCTAAAAATAAAGAAAAATGAACGTCAGACAATTTTTTCTATAAATCTATTGAATCCATATTAGCAGGTTGAATGTGTTCTGTATTTTGTTTGGTAAATTTGTTATGTTTATGTTAAACTGTTTCAACTAAAATCGGTCACTAACTACAGCATTATTATTGTAAAATAGAAGAAAACTAACTTTTAGACTATATTTTCGCTTTACGTTGAAAGTATAATTGGTCTACAATCGTTCACCTAATTTAAAAATGAAACAGGTGGAAAAAGTAGAATGAGCACCGAAGTGATAATTTTTTTCAATCTTATTTGTTGTTCAACATAATTCATGACACAAATCTTAAACAGGAACTCTACCTTATTTGCGGCAGTGGATGTACTTTGGGCCCTTTCGGTAGAGATCGCAGTGACATTTTTCCTTTGTGAATGGATTGACGCATTCTAGAAAAAAAAATAAGAAAGAAAAAGATGATACGAATCAAGAAAGAAAACAGATTTTATAAGACCAATGACTTGGATGTTTTCGTCAGAGACTACCTAACTATAGTTTGGTAGCAGAAAAGTAAAGTAACTTTGTAAATGTCAGTGAAAACAAGTACATGTATACAAACTTGTTGTGTACCTCAAATTGAATATTAGCTTAAGATGTGATTTCAAAAAAAAATACTTTCATTGAAACTTTACAATTTTAAATTGATGCTTAGGAACAGGTGTTTTTACATTCTAAAAAGTTCCGGGTCAGATTGACCCGGAATCTGTGTCCTATTTGACCTGATTTTGTTCTATACTTTTCAGGGTCAAAATTGTACTACTCCGAGTCAAAATGACACTGCACTCTGGATTATTTTCCAGGTCATTTTGGCAAGAGGGTAATTTTGACCCAAAAATTCTCATTTCGACCCAGCAAAATATTAGGTCAAATAGAACGCGGACAGCAGGTCAAATCTGACTTTGAACCTTTTTAGATAAACCGACAAGCGCATAGACCAACTTACTTCTAAATCTCATGCCAGTCCCACGCTTGACCAAATAACCAGCATCGAAAACCCCGGCCGCTCGTTTCACGGGGTCATCGTAGAGGGTGGGCCTGTAGTCAAGATCACCTAGTAGTTCGCCATTGGCTGAGATCGCCATGGCGATGATCAGGACCGTAATTCCAAGAGCTGCACAATTCATGCTGTGATTCCCTGTAAAAAAAAATTAATGATTTTATAAAGCCTTGTGCTATTAAAATAACGTTGTTTTCATAGTCATGCCGGTCAAAATAGACTCTCCACCGATCGCCTTCGCGCAATTCATGAAAAATGCATCGGTGAAACAGTCTCTAGAGTATGTTTTCCGATAACGGATTCTGCTTTTACTTCTGGAAACGCTTATACGTGTGAAAAGTCAATGTTTAGCTTCCATTAAACCATTGCTTCGATCATCTTGTCTTGGCTTTAAAGATCAAGACCTTTGAAATGTGAAGAAGGAACTTAAGACGAAGAATCTCAGATTTGCATGAGGGTATTACCTTCAATGTCTTCGCATGTTAACGATATTAATGAAGCAAATATGATCCTGTTTTTTGGTAATCGTGGGATCTCATGAAAAACAGTTGCAATTAAAGTGAAAAAAAAATCAACACATCAAAAATTGAATGCGAGTGCAAAGACTCATTTTCTTTGCAATGAAGTTGTCATTTTCACGATCTCTCGAATTTAATAGTCAGGGTTTGTCAAGCATGATTATAACTGATGATGTATAGAGCCATTTCAGTGTGCATTATTAATTCTAGAAAAAAAACCACAGACAAAATAATTATTATAACTTGACAGCTTATAATCTATATCTAAATCTAAATCTAGAACAACCCCGGATAATATAGACCTTACCTTTATCCTGATGCTGTGTCGTCGATGAATTCAGATGTTTTCACGAAGTTTCTTAAAAGTGTGTCTGAACATCTCCGCGGAGATTGAGATGTTTATAGCCAGTGACGCTAAGCTACGCATGGTCGATGGAGCCTACTCATGCGTGGGATATTAATCCGCGAAAACAACATTTCCAGCCCCCTTTTCGGGTCTTGCGTTATTTGAGAGGAAAACATTAATTTGTTTTCTGAATGAAAAACATTGGGTCGTTCCTTTGTCATTAGTTTCGACTGGCAGCAATGAGACTCGGTGCAATTACGTGTAAAAGACTGCCAAAACATTTATAGCAACTTCGAGTATTATGTGCTGCTCGTGCTAAAAAAAGGTTGCCACCCGCACATATCAACATGTTGTATCGTCTAACAACAACCAGTGATGGTATATTATTTCTTTATTTTTAATACAAAACCTTTGTTTTAGTGTACAAGCAATTTTTTTTTGTAATTAAGACAACAGTATCACTTTTGTTCCTCGTTATCAGATTAAGATGGGTATACCGTGCACAATTTGAGACGGAGGGTCCCCCCAGTGTTCTTGTACCGTATACATACTCAAGATTATTGTTACCCAACACTCCCCCCCCCCCTCGAAATCTCAAACGAATTCCTGAGATTCTGGGATCACAATGACAAACACAAAAGAGGGAGGGGGTCACCACCGTCGCATGGTGGTCAGATTATAATTTACTATACATGTACAACAAAATATCATAGTTTAAATTCAAGGGCACAAACTCTTAGGTCAGATTCAGACGACAAAATCACATATAAATTCCGACCCCACTTACACTGTGCTATGGTTACTCCCACATAGCTGAATGACATGTTATTGCATCAATTAATCAAGACAGTCTAACGCGTGGTAGAACGCTATTTAGTTACCGACCCACAAGTTCAATTAAAATGAGTTATATTTTATTCTACTACCCACTTACATTTTTGTTTGTGGTGACATTCAGAAACCATCTGGGCATATCAACAAACCAACGCAATTCCAGTGTACCAGAAATTTGCAAAAAGTAGTTGTCCTTTTTAAAAAATTTATTTTATAAAGGCACGTGTAAGAAAAGGCTTTGAAAACCGCCAAAATCAACAATTTAGCGGCATATTTTGGGTCTATATAATAGCTTGCTTATTTGAAGTGAGGATTTTATTTGCAAACATATAGACGTACTTCAGTATCTAGCTTTTATTAACTTCGAGCAGAGTATAAAAATATTCACTGCAACTTAATGCTTTTCAGTATAATGATGAACGAATTATGTTGTATTAATGACGGACTGTCTTTTTTGGGTGAAAAACTTTTCTCCAAGTAAGTCCGAGGCATGTTGTCACTTCTGCCGTCCTTGTAATAATATACTCCCTCATGACGTCGCCGCCAGTTTTGGGTCTTCTTTAGTATACAAAACTGCCTTTCTTGGGAGAATAAAGATATATTTTCACCCAGTATGAACAAGCCCAACGCTGGTAAGCAACCCTTCCTCGCCTGTCAATCTCAATAAATTTTATTGGCTTCAATATCGCAATATGAACGCGTTAATTGGATATACCCACGCCTGTTCCGCTGTTACGATCGCGCCTTCGTCTTGAGATGGTATTAACGTTTTTGTTTTTCCTGCGCAGTCGGCGGTGTTTTGACTGGTTGAGTGGGCTGAGCTGATTTCATTTGACAAGTGGCCACTTGGTTGGTTGCAACTGCGGGACATTTTGTTTTGATACACCGGAGCTAACGTTCTGTTATAATTATGTCCACACTCGTCACATGTCTGTTCGTTTGTCTTTGTATATGTAGCTTGTTTGTTGGTGTCTATACGTGAACAATTGATTTCTGTAAACATAAACAAGGGTGTAGCACCTTCAGTTATGGACCTCGTATTGTCCAACTGTTCAGACTTTTTGGAAGACCCTCATTAGTTTTGTACATGATTTCAAACAGAGGACCTTCAACTAAACGTGGTTCTCATTATCTCCTTTTGTTCGAGGTCACCTGGAAAGGAACACAATGGGTTTTTAACATAGTTTTATCTTTCAACCTACACACAATTGTGGAGCAGATTGTCCTCGATTGTTCAAGGTAACTGTTCAAGAATCCCTATTGTTTTCTTTTACATGATTTTAAACTGTGTACATTCACGCAATCGTGAATCCTGTTTTACTCTATTGTTCAAGGTCCACTGTTGAATACGTATACATACTCTGTGAAACTCAGGTGTGCTCAGACTCAAAGTAGAAATAGTGATTTGAGGATTATGATATTGGGCTTTAAACTATAGACTCCAAACAAAAACTTCGTTTAAAGCTGAAAAACGAGGACCGACTTTGTAGACTTGTTGAACTCATTGTTCACCGCAACAAAGCTCAAAGTTAAATTTTGCGCCACTTTAAAATAGAAACGGTGAATTTGTTTCCCATTTTGAATTTTTAAAATATTTTTCCTTACGACACATTAGATTGAAATAGAATCGTACCAATAATAACCAATGCAATAATTACCTACATCACGCATTGCTATTATTCAATGTGGTCCCATTAACACTTCAGCTTTCCAATAAAGGTCGGAGCTTTTTGGCGACACTAAAACATGCGTTGATGAACATCTGTAAATCTGCCTATGTTAGCAATGTCCTCCCGTGACAAGAAATGGTATGCATAGGTAAACCGACGCTGCAGTTGCAAAACACAGGCTAATTCGCTCGAAAGCGGTAAGCTGACTCTTTTCCGGGTGAAAATCACAATTTTGCTCAGGTTTCGGAGTCAATAATGACCCGGAAAATGATAGAAAAAAAGTCATTTTGACCCAGAAAATGTCCTTTTTTACCCTGAAAAGTATTGAAACCAGGATTTCTGGTCAAATGCGACACGAGATTATTTGGAGTGCAATAACATCCCTACACTTCCACTTGTATCTAATTAACCATCCGTCTAAACTGCACAATCCTCGGGGCCCTTAACCTACACAGACCCCAAGCGCGCTCGAAACCGCTGAATAAACTTACAATATATTGCACAATTTATTAATTTCCAATTTCAGGAAACCGTGATGCGTTGTGGTTACAAAAAGGGGCCCACTTATTGACATATTAAGGCAACTTGAAGTGGACAGTTTCGGCACAATTGACACGGTCTGGGTTCCTAGTCACAACAACACACAACTGACTCCAGTCTTTAAACAAGTCACCACAGAGATTTTAAATGGTTTACTGTAAAGCAAATTTAATTCGCTCTGAAAAGCACAGGCGCGGATCCGGAGGGGGGGGGGAGGGTTAAAAAAAATACCAGCCCCAGCTCTTTTAAAAATTTGTTTTGTTCCCATAGAAATTCATACAAAAATAATGCTACCCCCATCCCTGCTCTGACACACAAAAACGATTATACTGGTATTAATATAAGCCTGTGCACAAAATACAGACAGAGCCTGCTGGATTTATTTGTACACTATCCTATAATATAGTGTTAATAATCGTCGGATTTGAAAAGCGCCCCCATTGAAAGTATGGTACGAGCCCCCCCCCCCCCCCCCCCCCACACCCACCTATTGATTTTGCGGAGCCAAGTGTCTGGACAAAACACCTGTCTACATTTCAGCATTGATTTACTGATGAAAACTCCCCCTGCAAAAAACCTTGATCCGCCCCTGAAGCACTTCCCATTTTTAAATAAATGAGCCTAACAAAAACACCCCCTGCACATTTTCAGTAATGTTAACCATATTTGCTGCATCATGCTTCATTTAGCTTAGGCATTACCTAAGAATTACAACTTTGAAATATGATGAATAGACCATAATGCTAATTCCATTTTATTCACCTTAGTAAAACCCCCATCAAAAATCATCTCGATTATCAAAATATTCATCTCTATAATCATTAAAATCTAAACAATAAGACCGAATTATTAAGGCAGTTATTTAAAACAAAGGGCGGTGTACTTGGCAAGTTCTCAAGTCACAAAATAACAAAGTCATAATTTTAGCGAACTTAGGGGGCACAACAAAGACGTCATTTTGACCGGCGGGTACAATCAGACATGAAACCCAGGTTATTGATGTAGGTTTCCATGTTGGAATAACGTTTTACAATATGATTTTACATTGTTTAACATTTAGATTTCAGTAAAACGAAAAAGGGTTTAATACACATTATTATGTATTCATTGTACCCAGGCAAATGCGTCCCCAGCGCCCTCATTTGCTGAAACAATTGCAATTTCTCAAAACAAGGAAAAAACAAGGACGGATTTCTCTTTATAAAACTGTTGATGCCCCTTAACGTGGCGCGGCCCCTTAACGTGGCGCACTTTGATTTCTCGTCCTTTAGTGCCAAGCTAGAGCAAATGTTTTACCTCAAATTTCACAGTAAGTAAAAATCTCATCAAGCTCCAAGCATTCCCGTTCATAAATCTTGAGTTTACCCACCCGTTTAAAGTTAACACAGAAATTAATTTTGGCGTGATTTTCCGGTTTTAGTTTGAAGTGCCCAATGAACCCTTGAAAAATGCGCCCAAAAATAAGAAAAAAATGTCCGACAAACTTGTAGTAGAGTATAAGAGTGAAAATAATAATGGTTCATCAGAATATGTCAACTTAAAGGAAATTCTTAAATGTTAAGTTGGAACGTATTTTGAGATTTGTTCAAGTGCGCCACGTTATGAAACTCTTGGCCAATTATGAGCTCCATTTTCAGACGCCAAAATGTTTGAATTCCAGACTAAATTTCATGACGCTAAAATTGTTCACAAAGGTTAAAAAGCAAGCATTTTTTATGGTAAAAATACCAGTATTTATTACTGAATGAATACAAAGTTTGTCAACAAAGAGGTTGACAACACTGCATAAAAAAACAACGTCGAAGTGCACCACGTTAGGCAGACTACATTATAACCAGAGATCCGTCCATGAGTTATTGTAATGGACGGAAGTATAAGGAGCTGCGTGTGGAAATATCCAAGCAAAAGCCTTTATAAAGTTGATTTCAAAGGGCTTTTATTTAGAAAATCTGATTTAAAAATCAGCGCGACATCATTTTATTGAAGCTGAGAAAACGGTAGCGTAGAAACTTTCAGGTGCCACTCGCATTATCCTGTTTGGGGAAGAATGTAAAACAAAGAACGTTTCTTGATACATATTCTGCATCAGAGTTACAAAGTATCAACGTTATGATGTAGATATTATCCAATATTTAAAGATGTTGAAAACAAGGTGTTGAAAACAATCTCAAAGGTTTGAAAGGCTACGACTTTGGACCAATTTTTTTTTATCAAAAGTAAGCTGATTGCGAGTTACCTTTTTAGACTTCGGAATCGGGCATGACACACCGCATGTACCGTGGATCGCGAGCACTTTTCGTGACGTCACATCGGCAGTTGAATGCTCTGCCGTACAGAGGATGCCTACAGGCTGCAAATATAACGGGTCAAAGTTCACAATTTAAAAAGCAGCCTTGAGTAACTGAGCCCCAAAATGCCTGAACCAAATCGCACTTTTTCAGTGTGTATTAAGGTGCGTTGATGTTAGTTTCATGATGATTACTCTTGAGCTTTGTTTTCAGCAGTGATTTATGGGCTAGTTTTAGAACAAAATCGAATGGCAAAAGAGGCACAGCAATAGACCTTGATCAGGGTTCGCCATCTTGAAAACCAAAGCGAGGCATATGAAGCCAACAAACATAGCCTGGCGGCGTAAGTAGTGTTTGCGGTGAACGAGTGACTCGCGCAAAGTTACAGCAGATTGGCAATCTTGTAAATGGATGAATAGCTCAAATTTCCTGAAATATCAATCAACATTGTAGGTATGTCACGTCTCATTGTATTTTGAGTAAGGATCTTATATATATATATATGGCCCGAAACCAGTGGCCGAACTGAAGTTTAGGATAACCTCCTAATGTAAGTACTTCCTACTAAATAGGTGCAATTTCAGCTCAGGAAACGTCGCGGATGGAAAAATGAAAATATAAATTCTTGATGTTTCTCTGATCTGACGGCGCGTATTAAACTATCACGGAGACTTCAATTCGGCCACTGGTTTTGGGCTTTATATTCGTAAGATACCACACCGGGTCAGCCGACAGACCGGAACCAGCCTACGGAGGGTTGGTTCCATCGCTGGTTAGCAGCACCCACGCGTTCCGCGAAGTACCGCAGGGTGCCAGGAGATGGGTTTTACGATGACGTATGACATCAATATTAGCGCTGGGGTTATTGGGGTTTCGTACAGGTTCAAGACACAGTTCACCCAACGGTTGCTCTCAAATGTTTTTTTTTCTTTTGTTTGCACTTTGACGGTAAATGGGAGGCATCTAGAAATCACTGCAAGCCTGTAAAACAAGGTTAACAGATGTGTACATTCCTCTAACACCTATTTAAACAGAATCTCAAAAAGGTCTTACCTTTAAACCGCTGGTTCCCGGTTCCACGTTTGTCTACACTCCTACCCATTGAAATGTTAAGGTATTCTTTCAATGCGTCTGCTGAATTCTCCTTGGCTGTAGAGGGCGCTAAGAGAATTGCCATGACGACGAAACAAGCTAACAAAGTTATTTTGTGATCCATCTGTGTTAAAAAATCAAACGAAATATATCTGCAATTGCTGAATGCTACTGGCGAAAATAATTAAGAAGCCACAATTTCCAAAAGCCTTCTAACTTATTTTTTTGAAACAGGAAACACAAGTTTTAATCGGTAATGACATCAATAAATTACAGGAAGATTTTATTCACCCTTCGTATCATTTGAACACACGGCTAAGAATTCTGGATTGTTCGGACGGGCGTCTATTTTGAATGAATCTGTTTTGGATCATTAACAGGGCAGAAAATGTTAAGAAATAATCACAAAATTTTACCAATGTGGTAATTATAAAACAGGGAGAATGACCCAACACAATATCATGCATCTGGTCTACATATTGGGGAGAATTTAGGCCATCCATTGGTTGACGGGGTAATCCTATACAATAGCACTGCCCGGCTATGTTCCCTTGCCTACCTCCAGTCTAAGTGTCAAGTGACAAGAGCTCAGTGAGTCAGTCAATGGGATAGGTATAGAAATAAAACATTTGACACTGGAATTCTGTGACCGGCATAATTCTTGCTCTGCCTCGTTTTGGAATTCCTTACATGTTCCGTACTTTCCCCCTTAATAATGATCTGAGTTCAAGCATACTAGAAACAGCGTCAATCCCAGCCATGAGACAAGAGACTGGGCCGAAATCACACAGTGAAAACGGCAAGTAAAAAAAGCAATTACCATTAAGAAAGATTTTAAAAGATCAACTTACTTGAACTGTTGCTCTGCTTCAGGTTGCGCGTACCCCAAGCACCTACCGCTGGTAAGATATCAGAAATGATCGCGGCGCATTAAAAATGACTGGCATTTTATATACGGCCAACGATGTCTTCATCTTGTAATGGCCACGGGGAATTCGTTCTTGATTTCCCTTGGCGTTTGTAATCCCACACCGGATAAAGACATCATCTTGATTGATTATCTGTGGTGAAAACGCAGAATTTGTACAGTTTTGGTAACAAATAAAAAAAAAGCGGGAAGCCGTTGTTCCTTCCGGAATAACAGCATATTACATTACCTCATTATTGCATTTTTATCGTAATTTTTTCGGAGTTGAAATCGGTAAACCGTATCCAAGTCAGAACGTGGGGGGAACGGGTCTGCTCTTAGGAAATTCTTTCGTAATTAGGATCCATTTTAATTGAATGTTGTTTCGCGCTCGGTACCACAAATAATGCCGACCCACGCCCGTGGTTAACGAAGCGTGGCGCGGCGTGGCTTAAATGGGTCTCATCGCGTGCGTGCTACACGGTTGATGAGTTCGCCTTCAATTCCCACTCTCGCCCATGCATCATAATAGAGGGACAGCCCAAAACCGCCCTCTGTACTCAGTTTTTCCTTGAATGTTACTATGGAGTTTTTTGTCCTTGCGCTTGAAGATTTGCAGCAATGTAAACTTTGAATTGGTCCTTGTTCTTGTATTTCTTCGAAATTTGGAGATTAACTTAGAACCCAGAACCCAAACTTGTTTTTTTTGCAATGGAGTGGATTGATAATTTTTTAGAATGGCGATAGGTTTCAAGACTGCTTTTAGGGATAATTACTTTTTGAATGGAAAAATCGCCCCAATGAAATAGAGACATCTCTATATTTGAAGTAGATATATACTTGTTTGTAATATTTCTCCATTAAAAATAGATTAAATGTTAAATTTGCACGCCATAGCAAACCCCCTATAAGAGGCCCACTGTCTTTCGTGAAGACTTGAAATTGTGCAAGATGTACTTATTCAACGATCATTTGACACTAGAGGGCGCTCTGTTTTTCGTATAGGTTTACTAACATTTCATAAAGCTGTAGGGTTGAGGGAATGAAGGGGATTAAAATCGAGTAGTCACCTACATTCCTCTTCTGTTCATATCCTCAAAAATTTCAAAAGACACTTCCTTGGCAAGCGACAAATTTCGTTTTTGTATTTTGCAAGGGGGGGGGGGACTTGGAGAGGCACTTGGAATTTGGCCCCCCAGGCACCCTTTGGCTATGCCACTGGTATCACATGTCACGAGAAATGTATACATACCATTTTATGTTGACATTTTTCAAACTCCCTCCCTTACTCCGTGTCTAGAAATTTGAACAAATACATCAATTTCAAAATGCTTTCTTTAGAAAATTACTATTTTTAATTTTTTGTTTCTTTTCTTTAACCATTCCTTGCGCCTGGGACTTTGGGTGATTTTTTTCTGACGAAAAAGTTAAGTCTGGGATCTTTTATAAGATGGAATTTTTGGATCTTACCAAGGAAAGAAAAAAAACTTCGTTAATGCTCCGATGGAGCTCAGAAACCGGAAGAACCAACAACCCTCGTTTTATCAACCATCACACTTCATACAAGTTCAAGTAGCTATACCACTCTACTCACGTAGGTCTACATTGTGTTGGCTTAGTCACGAGTAAGTCGAACCATCAGTGCCTATGCATACGCACCAACACACGAACTAATTAATATGTCCGTGCGGGTCTGGTGTATCGCTTCTTCCCACGAGACAGTCGGGTGTCAAGTCTTCCAGAACCGAATGAAAATAAATTCAGCTGGTCATTTATTTATAGTGAGGGGAAGTGGAGGTCCTGGGTAGGAGATTGCTCATTGATTATCAACACAATCAGAAGGGGAAAAGTAGGACATTAAAAACCTGTACTTCTCAAGTGACAGTTAGTTTATGAGTCAATCAGTCAGCGAGATACGACCAACGAGATATAGGTAGTACAACGAGATTTAGGTACAAAGATATATAGGTACGGTGGCTATCTGGGATCCACAAAAAATAACTTGAACAAAAATGAAACCAGATAATACTAGCGAATGCGAATCATGAATACGGGTGATGA
The DNA here is from genome assembly GCF_015706575.1 of Patiria miniata. Lineage (NCBI taxonomy): Eukaryota > Metazoa > Echinodermata > Asteroidea > Valvatida > Asterinidae > Patiria > Patiria miniata. Next base: position 15,915,230 of record NW_024037068.1, read on the forward strand.
ATTAAGCCACACCCTGGCCCAACTATTTGAGGGAAAGCCTGCTGTCCTGTTTGCACTTATCATAGTGACCGACTCACTGACTCGTTGACTGACTGTCATTGTAGATTAGACTAGTTTCAATCTCACATTAACCCACAAACATTACTCAGATGACCACAAATAGACCTCTTAGATCCAAATGGTCTGGGACCATAATACTAGCCTAAATGTAAGCAGGATACATGGGCTGAAACTCCTTGAGAAAACAAGGAGCCAGTATTCTACGAGAGCCCAACTTGAAATTGGACAAGCTTGCATCGTAAGAAAAACAAAGAAGACTAGTATTACTACAATGATGTTCAGAGAATGGGGCAAATAATAAGGTAGATTAACGACTGAGACGAAGGCATATCAAATTTTCATGATAATTGTGCAACATTGCCACTTTTTGAAAATAAATAACGGGAGTAACATATCAATATGAGGTTTTCCCTTCACCGACGTATAAACACTGTATACTCAGTTTGTTACCTCTCCGAGTGAAAAATGAAAAAAAGGGTAAAATCTAATATTGATTTACATCACCCCGACGCTGATTTCACCATATGAAAAGTTTAATGGCGGTACCCGCGGTTTATACATGTACATCAGATTCGAACCAGCCAACTGATCCCGCAAGCTCGGTGGTCGAGTGGTAAAACGTCTGCACTGGAAAGCATTAGGTCGTGGCTTCGAGTACCACCAGAGTGAATTTTTCCAACTTTCACTTGGGTAACACACTGAGTATACAGTGTTTATACGTCAGTGAAGGGCAGCACCTGATATTGATTTATATCATCTTATAAATGACAGTAGCATAATACAAACAAACGGTTTTGGTGAGAAAGGGAGGAGAGGGGAGGATGCCAGGGCACAATTTTTCTCCATTGCATTTGTCAGATTTCCGTTGAATAAATGCAAAATAATGGTTTATTTATTAATGAAACATTACTTAGGTCTACATTCAAAATAAAGAACTCAGTGACTGAAGAAAAAACACGCCGTGGCAGAACGGCGCCAGGACACAACCTCTGCAACCTTCCCAAAAAGTTATTTCCAAAGCTCACTTAAAACTACAAGACTGAGCGACTCTCTGAAAGAATATAATTCCGAGTCTCTGTCATCAAAGCACAACGGAGCTTCCTCACACCTGAACGGAGCCGTCTTTTTGTGATTTGGTGCCTGAAATCCTCTCCTGAAATTTCACCATTCATAAACTCCGAACAAAGACAGTAATAACTGGCAACGTCGGAATCGTCACGGGGCATAAAATTTTACGAAGCGTGGTCCGCGCCAGGGGAAGCCGATTACAAATCAATCACTAATTTTTGTTCTTTAATTACGGGTCAGTGTCATGATTAAAAAAATGGCGACCACGGTCCAGTGGTGCGTGCGCATGCGTGGCCAGCCCAAGCCGATTGCCTGCGCGTTGTCGCACGCTTGGCACGTAGATGGTTCCCCTCGAGTAGTTTTCAAGTAAACACGGTTGTATCTCGTAGGAGTACCAGCCAACCTCTGTACAAGTACAGTTGACGTGCAAGACATCTGCAGAGTGCCGTAAATAACTTGACATTTTGAACACTTTTACGTCAGCACTAAGTACGTCTTCTGACAGCGCCACCCACTGTCAACACAAAATCGTTGTTTTTAAAATTCACGGGATTTCGTGCATGACCAGGAAACATTATAAGCTGTTAATGTTCCTTGTCCATCCTGATTACGTCCTTAGTGTTTCATACCACCACACATATTGCTTTCGTCGAAAAAGGATGACAACCGCTTACCGGTCCCGTTTAAAAAATTGTAACAACAATTCGTGCACTTGATCGACGTAGCGGTTCGGAAGTGCCTCCAACTTGGTTTTGTGCACTTATTTGACATGAAAAAGTGTGGTTCAGTTTGAGTGAATCTTAGATGTTTCCGCCGGATGTCAGCTCTGTACCTAATAGCTTGTCCCACAGCGGGGCCAACAGCCAATTCAACATAGTACAAACATCCTCAACTGCATTCAAGAACTCATTTCCCCCCAGGACATTTAAGGACAACTATTATAACCACATCGTGACCGACACATAGATGCCGACACCTTCCCGTGACCTCCTAGTAAAGATCCCTAGAGGATGTTTCAGGAGGAAACTAACCAAGTACCAAGGGACAGCTTATAGTCCTCTATATACCTCACTGAATAATGGGTGCATACCTATGTTCCCCAATTCCCAATACCTATGTTCCCCAACCCTAACCCTACCCTAACCATCTAACCCTGAGGATTTGGGGGGGGGGGCATAGGTATAGGGGAACATCGGGTAGACCCCTGACTGACATACGGACTGGCTGACTCACTGACTGTCACTTGTAAGACCGGGCAGTGCCATCGTATAGGAAGATACTTGTGAATGGAAGTTCCGAATCAATTGAATATAATAGACGAATTTCAGAAACATGTTGGTTGATAGATATATAATAGCCAGCTATTTCAAAGCCTGTTTTCTAAGTTGCGTAATTCAAACTCAAGAGAAATAATATGCAATACGTCATATCTCCAGAATGAGAGGGGCTATGGAGCTTTATCACATACCAAATGAAAGCTTACTCTGTGGATTTTCAACCACATAAAAACATTTCAAAAACATCTTAGCATTGTAACCGAGGCTCTCAGTGCTAAGCCATCTTTTGAATTGAGGACCTTTTCTTGTTTTAAATCCTCTCAATAAAATACATCACTGATGCCCTCGGTTTCAGTGCTGAAACTCCTCTATTGTGTGGGCTCTGCTAGGGTGGGATCTGCTACAATCTGGACCAGGCTTGTTATGTCTCTTCATTGTAGATTGTGGTGAGATATCTGGTCTGACTAGCGTCCCCGCAATAAAGACAAACTCATTTTCCCCCACTCATTTATTTAGACGCCCGATGGTAATCTCTGAGCTACACTGAATACAGGTGTATCAACAAGAACAAAACAGTGACAATATTAAGTGACCTTTCTTTGCTTTTGTGAGGTCATTACCTTTAATACCCCATGTGTTATTTGGATTGCACTTTAGGGATACAAGAAAGGTGTTATGATTTCCCCAGTAAATCCTCCCTCTCACACCAAAGCTCGCGCAGGTCTTTGAACTTAAGCAAATGGCTTTTCAACCCGTTGCTGCCAGCTTTGCACACCGATAATTAAGCGTGATTTATGTCAAATAATAATGACGTAATTTAACAACAAAGACGGCTACTCGAGCCTCGTTGTCTTCGACAAATCGGTACAAACTCTAATTTCCCCACATTAGACCTGCCTGAGTGGTTATTAACCTCGTACACTTATTAGTTCAGCGGCAGTACCGCCAGCGCCATTTAATTACTCGAAAGTCGTTTGCGCGCGCTAGTACAATGCGCGTTGGTTTACTGTGTAGGCCCATTGCGGGTCAAAAACCGCATTGATTGGACCATTGCATCGCAATATTCCGGCCGTAGCGTGGGCCCTCTGTCGCTGTTTGTGGGTTGATTTCTTCCTTAGCTTCGCCAATATATATTTCTAGATAATTCCAGGGAAGCCAAGTGCGTCGGTTAGGATTACGTGTTTATACCCTGTGGGAGTACGAGTAGGAAGAGAAAGGGATCACCGTTGGACCGAGCTGACACGGGTAGCGTATAAAAGGGTTGCGCGCCACCAGTTGACCAGACTCACCTTCGTAACGACGGCAAGAGATCAAGCACTTTGATAACAGGTAAGAATGTTATGAACAATTCTCCCATGAATTTACTTCAATGAGTGTTACGAATTGAAGACCTTTGATTATTTTTAATCCTCTTAACAAAAGGCAACAAAAAGGGTTCAGTGTCAATTTGGAATTCCTATATTCATGAATGCATAATTGCAAACAACGCCTCCAAAGTCTAATTTTGTGTTATCTCTTTCTTTGTGATGTTACTGTTTTTATACAAGCCATTTTAAGTCACTGTTCACGAATAACAGTAAGCTACCTAAGTAACCGTTTGGTCATTTAGATCCAAAGGGTAGTTTTTAATTGGTAAGTGTTTCCCCAGTGTTTTCTTTGTTTACGGTTTTTCGGATCGAGTCTGGATAATCTGGAATAAGCTTTGACCAAAGGACTAGATCAGTTGGAATGACAGTGACATTTAAATATGATTGTCACGGTTCATTTGAATACATTTTGACTTGAGTCACTTGACTTGCGATGTTACAAGTGACTTACAACACTTTGTAGGCAAGTTTTCATAAAAGTCCCAAGCCGTGTGGAAAGCTATTGATAACTGGCCGTAACAAAGCGTTGCTTTGTCATAGTTAATCTTCGTAAGTTAGCTCATGATTGACTTCTGAAAGTTCTGATTGACTCGTCAAAGACAGTCAGTGATTGCCTTGTGTTGACTTGCGATAACTTACAACAACAACTCTGCTTGTCTTGAATCTCATTAATCCTAAAAGGGCGGGGTTATTTTGACCATCTCTCAGCCGGGGGGGGGGGGGCCTAAGATCTCGGCCATCGAGTGACGAATTTTTTTGAATCTCGGTACATGCATAGAGCAACTCATCATAAACATACCCAAGAAATTTCATGACTATAGGTCAAAGGGCTTTGGAATTATGGCTAATTATTTATTCATATTCACGAATGGTAATTGTGCTCTGTGTACACTACGTATATGGAAAGCTGAGTTTCATGGCGCGTAGCGCCGGAAATTTTTTATGGTCCTATTTGTATGTTTTTGGTATCAAAATATGCGCAAGGCTCGAGGCTAAAAAGTCATTACAGCTCGGGTCGCAAAACGATTTTTTTCAAGGCTATCGCGGGAAAAATTTGAGGGGGGAAGGCGGATTCCCCCGGCCTTTTTAGGGTCAAACATGAAAATGAAGAAGCTGTTAGGTTATTTGCTGAAATGTCATTTAATAGTTGTACCTTTCCGGTTCCGAGAGCCAATTTATTCTGCTGCAACTTATTTGAATGATATACCTAGGATCGTTTGCTTTTGTGGATTGTTTTCGTTTTGAGCAACAACATTGTTGAAAATCATATGTAGAATGCAGAATTAATAACACGCATCCTGCATTCTCCTGGCTGCCCAAAATTAATTTTATCGGCTGTTATATAATTGAACATAACTTAGGAATACAATAAAAACAAAAAAAAGGGTTGAGAAAAAGCTGTTATACTGTTAATATTCTTAAAAGCTTCATAACATTTTCGCTGTTTTCGAATGGATATGTCGTGTGTTGGAAATTGTTCATTTTAACCATAAAAGGGCCGGGGGCGGAATCTGCCCCCTCCCCTCAACTTGTCCGCGATAGCCTTGATTTTTTTTTTGCGACCCGAGCTGTTACGGCTTTTTAGCCTCGAGCCTTGCGCAACTTTTGATACCAAAAACATAAAAATCAGACCAAAATTGTTCCGGCGCTAAGCGCCGTGAAAACTGAACTTTCCCACATACGTCGTGTACACAGAACACAACACAATTTACGTCACTCGATGGCCGAGATCTTAGGGGGGGGGGGGCGGAATCACGGCTGAGAGATGGTCAAAATAACCCGGGTTAAGAAGACAGAGAAAGCATGAACGCACCTTTGGTCTTGTGTAAGCGAATTCTGTTGCTAGCACTCCTGACTCAAATTTTGCCGTTTAATAATTTGGATTACACCCTGTCGTGGGTACAGTCCTCAAATCGGTACCCTGAGCATAATTGTATTTAACCGGTTGGTGTACCGGACTTCCAAGTCCCACTTGATTGGCAATCTTCACAGTAACTATGACAAATGTCAAATGTTCGAAAGTGTCCAATATGTGACGCGGCCACACGTTTTTGAAACCACCTTCCCAGGATTGATTTCTTCCACATGATATAATTTCAGACAAAACAATTTCCTCAGGTATTATGGTACCTGTCGTTTCTGTACCTTGAGCAAGTTCGCTTTCGCATTAAAGCGGCAAGGAAGGTCCGTTTTCGGGTTATTATACCACTTTAATTCTTATTGCCTTTAAAGCTACAGTCCATCATTTGCAGCTATCCATAAAGTAACTGACGTAATTATTGTTGATAAACATACTTTGGTTGAAAGATAGTAAGGGGACTAAACTCCCTGTGAAATTATTCTCTCTGGCATGCTGTCATTTTGAAGAAATAAACGAACGTTGAAAATTTCTGTTAGTTCGTTTTTTATATGCAAGCGTTGACACGACGCACACGCGCGCGCGGTTGCTATAATTCGTCGGATCAGTGCGCGACATCGCGTAACTGCAGTCGGCTCAGTGAGAACGCGTCTCGGACGCTGAATTCAGGCCCAATTCAAAACATGATTCAGCAACTTTTGATTTGAAATTGAGATCCTAGAATGCTGTTTTTCTCGGAATATACAGCTGAAGCTGAGCTGAAAGTTCATCAGGTTAGTTGTTCAGCACCCTTCTATAGATTTTGAGCACGTTTGTTGCTTCACGAACAAAATGCAAAAATTACAAATGATGGACTGTACCTTTAAGCATCACACACATTGCTCAGAGATTCCAGGTCAACAGATTTTATGATGCGGCAATGCAATCTAGATATTAAACCATTGGACACGAGGGAAAAGAACGTGATATGACAGGTAGTAAGCTCTTAAGCAGATTACCAGAGAATCCTTGCATCACTGCCATGAACAAGTGATTTGGATCATGGAAAGGAACTCCTTGACGAAGTACCATGGCATACTTGAAGTAATTGCTGAAGGCTGCACGGTATGAAATGAATTGTTCTATGTAATAATACCGGGCAGAGACCTACAGGGAATTTCGTTTTATTCGGCAGTGCCTCTCAATTATGATAATGCTCCACTATGCCATTTCAATATTGAAAAAAAAAACCTGTAGTACAGTTTTTTTAAAAATTCTTTGTCACATCTCATCTTATGTGGTAAGATATGCCAAAGAGTATTTGGAAAATCTTGTACAATTTAAGTATACGCCTTGTAAAAGTAAAGGCTAGAAAGTACCTGAGATAATAACAGTAATGAAAGACAACTTCGTAAAACAGAATTTGCAACAAAATCTCATAGATTGATATTAAAACTTCACATCAATTTCCATGGTTAACATAATATAAATGATAACAATGAATCACTTGTCAAGCTGGACAGGTATCGAGCCATATTTCCCATGAGTTTCCAGTCATAAATCGCCCAGGGACTGGTGAAGCCAGTCTACGTCTAATCATCACGCCAGCAAATTTGATGGATCATCGAAACATCCCCAATTTGTTGTCTTGTCAGGCGGTGGGCGGCGAAGCGATCGTTCCCGCCCGCGGCGCGTACCCATGGGACACGATTGTCACACCAATCAAAAGACGCAGTGCAAAATTGTCAAAAGATGAAGTGGCTTTTGTTATAAACGTAACAGCGATCCAGGTTTACGGACCCAATGGATAGGCCTACAGATGAAACTAAGACGAAATCGAGGATACAGACGATGAGTTATACCTGAAGCATTAACTAAATTGATTTCGATATTTTCCCGGTTTGAATAAATTCCCAATGGTTTTCATCCCACAGCTACCACTGACGTTCCTAGTTTATGTCTCGCTGTCACAAAGACAAATAATTTCAAAATAGAAATCGCTCTTTTCATGCGAATAGTCCCAGGAGGAATTTCGTTTATTGTGCCGTGTAATGCAAGTTATGAATTTAAATGTAAACTCAGAATGAAACAGTCCTAAATTTGATTCTTTTTTTTTTTTTTTTTTAATTGAATTACATTTCAAGGGTTCTTGGGTCATCTTCGTTAATCGAATAAAAATAGTGATATATGCTAAAGTGGGATGGGGTGAAAGCAGTTGGTGAGTACATGACTGACCTCTTGCCGAGATACGATATTTCTTTAGTACAACAGCTACATCGAAAGCGCCAATAAAAGGATGGATAAATTAAAATCAAACAATACAAAAGTAATCAACAAATATATTAACAAACAGATCGAATGAAGCTAAAAATATCACAAGGGAAAGTATTAGTAATCAAGACCAAGAGGCAAAATGACGGGCTGCAGGGCAAGATTAAGCTCAACGATTACTGAAAGAGAACACTGTGGGGATTGATGATCGATGACTTAAAGCTATAGTCCATCATTTGTAATTTGTGCATTTTGTTCGTTTGAAGCAACAAAAGTGCTCAAAATCTAAAGAAGGGTATTGAACAACTAACCTGATGAAGTTTCAGCTTAGCTTCAGCTGTATATTCCGAGAAAAACAGCATTCTAGGATCTCAATTTCAAATCAAAAGTTGCTGAATCATGTTTTGAATTGGGCCTGAATTCAGCGTCCGAGACGCGTTCACACTGAGCCGACTGCAGTTACGCGATGTCGCGCACTGATCCGACGAATTATAGCAACTGCGCGCGCGTGTGCGTCGTGCCAATGCTTGCGCGCGCTTCGCCGAATAACAAAACGAACTACTAACTTAAATTTTCCTACGGTGCGTCTTAAGAAGCACCGTTGGAAAGGCCTTCTTTCGTTGATTACTTCAAAAGGACAGCTTGCCAGAAAGAATAATTTCACAGGGCGTTTAGTCCCCTTATTATCTTTCAACCAAGTATGTTTTTCAAAAATAATTACGCCAGTTACTTTTCGGATAGCTGCAAATGATGGACTATAGCTTTAAAGCTACAATCCTGGCCAAAACTCGCTGGGCCATCACCCCCGGCCCCCGGCAATTGTTATCGCTCATTGTGCGGTCTGTGCTCAAGCGCGAGATAACAACATTGACCGGGGGAGCGGGGTGACCAGGGGACCAGGGGACCGGGGGACCGGGGGAGGGTATACTCATTGTCTGGACGTGTCCCAACCATTTTGGCCGGGATTGTCTGAATGTATGTACCCTGTATTAGATGTGGAGAGGGAGGGCGTGGACCAGGGGAGCGGGAGACTGGGGGATGCATATTGTGACGTTTCCCAACCATTTTGGCCGGGATTGTAGCTATACAGGGTGGTGGAATATGTCGATGTCGGATTGCTGTGAGCGGCAGAGTTTCACAAGCAGTAGATGCTTTTATACAATTTTTGCTTGCTATGAATTTTGCAGAATTTGGTTTCCAAAAAGTCAACCTTTATTTATGTTTATCACATTAATGCGCATACTATATATTTCTGCATACTATATGTTTGTCTTAATAACTACCATATTTAAAATATCGATATATTCCCCATAAATGAACGAGGACAATTTGTTTCTGGTTACATTTTCAGAAATCAAGCAATATTCAACATGGCGTCCAGGGCACTCCTCATACTCCTCGCCGTTGCCATGGTATTCTCGTTAGCAACCGCCTTCTACGAGCTCGACGACGATCTGGATTTTGAAGCTTTGGAGCAAGAGATGGAGAAACGGGACAACGATAGATACGAAGAACTCATGGAGATGGACAAAAGGTCGTTCCCAAGTAAGTTTACAAAGCTATAATATTAAAACAAACAAACAAACAAACAAACAAACTCTCTTATTTACAAAGAGTGAAACTAAGGAGCAGACAATTTAGAGTGAAAAACATTCTAGGTTTAGAATAAAAGACTCTGGAAGAAAGTTCAATCCCGTGGAATCTGGAGTGAAAACTCGATCTTTTCGATTGAACGAATTTCACTCTGAAACGTCTGGTCACTAAAGTTTCAGTCGTTGGTAGTAGAATCAGAATGTCTGGAGCCAAATTAGTGCAGTGCATAAAACAAGTACAAATAAGATATGTTATAGGCTGGTACTTTGGACATATTTGGTGAACGTTTCACGTATATCCGTTGTACCATTTTGAATAAAAGCACTGGAACTCACGCTGAAAAACACTCTGACCACGGTTCCATGGTTAAACATATTTATTGAAATTGCGTACTGCATTAATTTGGGTCCACCGATTCTGGAATTTGTATTCCTGTGGAGACATTTCTTTGTTCTCGTGTAGTAAAGTTTTCGTGTTTGAAATTAAAGTTTCAAAATGCTCTTATTTTAACCAGAATTAATTTCCTGGGCTGAAATTTGGACTAAATATCCCTTTTCTAAAACTCTTCCATTTGCGACGGATCAACCTACCTTGGAAATTCCTAGTTTATGAGTAAAATCCATATATCTATTTCGTGAAATTCTTGTGGAGACGTATTCATCTATAGAAATGTTCTTGCGGAGACGTATACAATCTTTTGTTTCCTATTGTGTGCATGTCTCCTTAAGGTAGTAAATTCCAGCACAGATCATTCTGACTCACTCTGTAAATCTTTACTCGAATACGTGGCGCAACCAAGGGTGTGTGTGTGTGTGGGGGGGGGGGGGGGCTTGGGGGGCTTGAGCTTCCCCAAAAGAGGTTGTCATTTTTTTTGTTTTTTTTTGCTTTTTTGTAACACGATTTGCGCTTGGTGATATGTATGTGGCATATATTCGAGTAGTATAATAGGGTTGGAAGTGGCGCCACCAACGTCAAAAAGAAAGTCCGCCCCCAACCCCCAACCCCCCCAAAAAGGGCAACATTTTTTGAAAAATTTAAACTTAAACGAATTAAATAAAAATTGTGAGCCCCCTCCAAAGCCAAATCCTTGGTGCGCCGCTGTTATCCCGGTGTCATATGAAATTCAGACTCATATGAAATCTGGTCTCTTTTACCTTATAAGGATTCTAACCCTCACACGTGACCTGTCACTGTCCTAATTATCATCACCTAGGCCTGCGCAGTGCAACCAAGGTTTCCGTATTTTGTAGAGTCCAAATTTCAGACCTCACTTGCACCAGCATGTGCATGTAATAAAATTCGGTGGGTCGCTAATTTGTGAGCTAATAAGTTCTGCCTGTTAAGGCCTTATACTGTCTCAGTCTTATTGCTACGGGCTCACTGAAGAAAAAAACTGAACAACAATCGGCAGATCTTGGCACTGCATTTATATCTTTTGGTAATGAAAAACAAAAAAACACATTAAAACTGAAAATTAATTTCATATAATTTTGAATCCAACTAATCCCAAACACTTTCATTAACAGAACTACGAAATTCATAGTTTATCCATCTCTTCTTTATGATTTTTTTATTATATTTTGTCAGATTGTCAAATACATTGAAATAAAACATCTCAATCTCTAATTCAAGGCAAACCCAAAACCGAAAATATTTAATTTCTCGGCTCCAACAAAAAAATTTATCATTCCAGAATCTAGTTTTCGTTTTAGCCGAAGGCTGTTCCCGTGTAATTGCTTTGTCCTCACTCAATCTCTGAACAGACGGCAATAATTTTTCACTGTGTTGATTTGATTCATTCCCCGAAATACACTTAATGGAGAGAGCTCTCATCAGCCCTAGTTTTCACAGTTGCCCATTAGGCCTTATTCTAACAGGAAATAGCTTCCCTGCAAAAATTGAGCCGGTTTCGAGCGGCATGATCCACCTTCAGTCCACCTAGCTATTACTCGTACGTTGTTACCGGTGACAGATCCGTTGTCGAGCCGGTAGCTTAATTCGTTCACGATGATTGATGACTTTGTAATGGGCCGAGGCGATTGACTTTACACCTGAAAGTGCCGCTCTAAAGCCGAGTTGATTCTTTTTAAATTAATTGAATGGTTTCCCCTGAAATATGTTTTAATGGAACGAATGTCATTTTATTACTCTACTTCTCTTCAAAGAACCCGCGCCGCGTATGGTGCTCTGTTAATGATTGATATTATGTAAATCAGTTGAAGTTTATTTTGAGCACGTGAATGGAAAACTAGAAGAAAGATGTTCTTTCATTTTGTTCAGCATTTGGATATCGAATCTTTGACATTCACCCTAAGCGATTGCTTTACATTTAAATAAAGGACAAAGCTCGGAAAGATTCTTATTTAAAAGCCGACCACATGGCCTCAATGAACAGCGCCATCACGCGTCCGTCCTCATTTTTTTGGGGGAAATATTTCCAAGAAAAACAAAACAAAAAACAAACAAATTCCCGTCTTTCTCGCAACCTGCTAGTCTAAAGTATATGTGTTGCTACACAAGCAGAGGTCGACAAAACGGTCAAGTAATATAAATATGGATTTTTGACGTGCGCGAACAAGAGAGGGCGCCTTTTTTACCCACTTGTTTACGAACGGGACTGCCTTGCATGCGTAAAGCGCGAAGTACGCACGACTATTAGTCTTTATTTATAACTTTATTCTAAATGTGCACAAGGCCATGGCGTCTTTGCGTGACGGTCTTCAGCAATGCGTGCGATTGGCTCACCAAGTGGTCTTCCCCGACTCTCCCTTACTTACCGTTGAGGGGGTACTTGTGCACGGAAACCCTTTGCCCTCTATGTACCCAACTCACTCACTGACTGACTGTGACTTGCGATTTAGACTTGCATAAACCTCAACTCTGGTGTACAAATTAGTACAGAGAAATAGGATTCAGTTTCTTTTTAGTTGTTAGAAACCTGAGCATTCTGCACTGTTTTGTTTCCATCTCAGGATGCCGCCATTGGCTGACGAACGTCCTGTGCCGATGTGACAACAAGTACGGGAAGTTCGAAGAGGAGAGATACTACTGCATGTGTAAGTATTATAACACCTCACCCGCAGATTCTTTGTCTTGATTGGCCGAGAGCGAGTCACATGATACTTTGTATTTTTGCTATCTCTCTGTGCACGGCCAAAAGTACTATACCCGTAGCAACCAAAGTACTATATCATTAGCAACCAAAGTACTATTTCCACGGCGCGGCATTTGTGTGCAAATGCATGCTGGTGTGCGCGTTGCGCGTTGCACGCAGCGCGTTTTGTTCCAAAGAGAGCGCGCCACAGAGTAGTTGGGTTCAAACATTTCGCGAAGGGGTAGTTTGGAAGAGAGAAATACATTTTCCACCGATTTTGTATTGAAATTGAAGTTTATTTCAACTGTGTTCAGATTTAAATAATTAAAAATATTATAACCAAGCAGAATCTGTGGGTGAAGTGTTATAAAACAAATATTGAATGCTTTATCTCGTGGTGAAGTAAAACTAGCCTCCCTCGGTGATCCATGGAGCATTCTATTTGCCCTCGGCTTCGCCTTGGGAAAATAGAATGTCCATGGATCACCTCGGGAGGCTAGTTTTACTACACCACTCGAAGCATTTAATATTTGTATATTGTACGACGCAAAGCTCGTTCGTTATCAACAGCCACTAACTCATGTCGCTGCAATTTGATGTAGACCAGTATATAACTTCCAATAGACACCATTGATGCACAACACAACTTCTGAAATAGCGAAAATGCTCACAATTACTCTTGTGTTCAAAACATAGAAGATTGATTTCCCTCTTTTACTTTCCGTTCAATTTTGTTGGGGTTGTTAACTGATGACGATTGGGTGAATATTCCCTAAATTGGATGATCACCCATAAAGCAGTCATAAATTCTATCGCCGATTTCAAACATAACGCTTCCTCCACTCCAATGCAAAATGGAGGGTTTTGCCTTCAAATTTCACCCAATTTTCTCAGAAATGCAAAATCAAAGACTGCTGCTGAGCTACGACCCTTAATTGCAATACAAATTGAAGTGCAGAGGCCACATAACCCTTTATTAAGATAAATACATTATTCACTGGTCTGCAACCTAACGAGACAAAATGTCATGCCTAAATGTCATCAGCGTGCCTTGAGGTTTGCGCTGGCAAGGATTGGATGTAAACCTCGGACCTCGTGCATAAAGGTCAATAAGACATTATCATGTGGCGGCCATCTTGATTTTCCCCCATTCAAATCAACGTAACCATAGCAAGGCTGTATGGTTCCTTTTTGCACAAAAACCATTATCATTTAGACAATGTTATTGGATACAGGGAACATGACTGAAGATGGTGGTAGCATGACAAAGGTCTATACCGTGCCCCGTGATTTGCTCTCGCGTCTTTTCAGTTCACCTTGTTCGGGCTTTCAATGCCAATGGTCCTTATAGTTTTTTAATTTAAAGCTATAGTCCATCATTTGTAATTTGTGCATTTTGTTCGTTTGAAGCAACAAAAGAGTTCAAACTCTAATGAAGGATACTTAACAACTAACCTGATGAAGTTTCAGCTAAGCTTCAGCTGTACATTCCGAGAAAAACCAGCATTCTAAGATCTCAATTTCAAATCAAAAGTTACTGAATCATGTTTTGAATTGCAGCTATACGCGACGTCGCGCACTGATCCGACGAATTATAACAACCGCGCGCGCGTGTGCGTCGTTCCAATACTTGCGCGCGCTGCGCTGAATAACAAAACGAACTACTAATTTAAATTTTCCTACGGTGCTTCTTAAGAATCACCGTTGGAAATGCCTTCTTTCGTTGATTACTTCAAAATGACAGCTTCCCAGAAAGAATAATTTCACAGGGAGTTTAGTTCCCTTACTATCTTTCAACTAAGTATGTTTTTTCAACAATAATTACGCCAGTTACTTTTCGGATAGCTGCAAATGATGGACTATAGCTTAAAGTCGTAACTTTGTCATTTTCGAATCAAACTGAGTGAGTTATTATCTTTTTTTCTTTTCCTTTGCAGCTCGTCAAAGAGGTTACAAGGGCAGCGTTCCTTTCAGATAGTGTCAACGTCTGTTTCCTCGCAACGCAGTCGAAACACCTTCTGATGGTTGCAGTCAAGTTGTGTGTAATTTTAACTTTTAACATTATTGGTATTCGTGTTTTAAGTCTGTTTTATTGTTCAACAAGCAGCAATTTGCTGCCAGTAACATAATTCCGTGTGTAACCTGTCACCACAAAAGTAGCTTAAAGTCCGAAATTGTAATTTCAAAAACAGCGGGGCAAAGCCAAAATTGAAAGTGGTGTCGATTTGTGGTTTACAGATGAAAATCAATTCAGTGTAGTACAAAAGCGGGATTTTTTAAATGCCATTTTCTCCAAAAATACTTTTAAAACTTCAAATTAGTTGGCAGTTTATATTACACTACTGAACTCAGTACCCCTTAATGTTGTTTTTATTATTAGAAAGCTCTTGTTTTGCAGCATCGAGAAATATACATATCTTCAAAAGTCCAGCTTTGTGGTCACTTTGTGGCAGCAGTCACACATTTGTAACGTTTGATGTAATTAATTCTGCAAGATATTGAATTGAAACTGAATTGAAAGCCATTTTAAAGTATGTGCCCCGTGAACCAATGTGTATGTTTATTATTTGCTCTGATATACGAACAATCTAATCGGCCGAATGAGGGCGCATTAATAATATTATGGAGATATAACTCTAAGAATGTTGACACGCGTGGAAAGTCTACTCTAATTTTGAAGAAGCTGATTGGAAAATAAAACTATAAGGCTAACTAAAAGATCAAAATAGAATCGTCAGTTCTTACATCGCAATTAGCCTATTTGAGATATGGCCGACAGCAGATGGCGCTATTTGGTTTTGGTAAGTACAAAAAGACTGTCTATGAAAAGACTTTACCCAAATCAACAGCGCCCTCCTATTATGTCGGCCATACCTGCTGAACAACGACAGTTTGTCAAGTCAGTGCTGGGCCCTATTTGACATTTTGCAACAGCGCCCTCAACACCGTCGACTTCGTTGGTGGTTCAAGAATAATTATTTTTTGATGCTTTGTTGTCGAAAACGAGTAGAAATTCTCTAAACTTCAGCTTCATATTATTGGATATTATTGTTTACATGAATAAAATATTATACCAATAATGAGTCAGAGTCTTCTAATCCGGTGACCTTGAAGAAATCTCCCGAAGGTGGAGACGAGGCTATAGGTCTCGATAAACCCTTCGCACTTTCTACTGCATTCTTAGTGTTTGTAGTTGTCGAAAGTAGTCAATCACAAGTCCATCATAAGTTCAATCACAAGTAATTCATGAGCCATTCACGAAAATGCAAGTCAAGTCACAAAACACACTGGATGCATGATGACCAGTAACAAATAAAGGAATGCCTTTGTCAAAGCTCATTTGAATAGCTTGTGAGTTGAATTTGGATTGAAGGACTTGTGATGGACGTGCGGGACTTGTAATGGACTGGACTACATTCTTGTCGAAAGAAGAAATACCGACGTACAGCAGAGTAGTACAACTTGAGTAACAATCCGTATTAATAATTATGAAAGTTTGAAATATTTTTTTTCTTTTATTATATTCCGTCACACTCTGTTGTTATTTATGTCGTTTCGATATGGTACATTTTTTTGACAGTTTGAAAGCCTCTAACAGCTGGAAAATGCAGTCATTTTGTGATTCATTACCTATGCTACAAAACCACATTGGAATGCACTACATGTATTTGTTTGCGACTGGGTCTCATTCGTCTCTGTTGGGTTACTATTTACGTGTAGCTTTTTATATCACCGATCACTAATTTTGAAATAATAAACTGTGGAATGAAATTTGTTTTTCAGTCCTTGCTACATTATTTTATATTTCCGTTCAGTGTTCAGATCAAGAGTGCCGTGTACTGCAAGAGTTATTGGGTATGTAAACACCGGCAATCGTGGGCGTAGGACAAAAGGCCGGGTTTAAGGCACAAAACAATACGTCCACAATTGTCTGATAGTCCACGATTAAAATTTGTATACAAAACCATTGAAAGCAGTTGCTGAAAAGTTATAGCATTAACACAATAAATGAGGATAGGGGACAAAAGGGGGTCAAAGATTGCCAAAAAATGGGTGTGTGTTTTGTCATTACAAGTCATTACACGTTTCCTTTAATTCTAGAAATAGTTTTCGAAAATTGGAATGTGCTTCGGAGCGATATTGGGCGATAAATCTTAGACTGTTGAGATTAACCTTGGGAATTTGGACCAATATTGTTTTTTTTTAAGAAGAACATCAAGATTTTCTGTAACATCTTCCTGCTGGTACCAGGGGGCCATCTTACTGTCTTCTAGCTCCTTGTACCTTTCTTACTGACGGATTGACTGACTGACAAAGCAGGATTGTATCGTTACGCCAATAAATAATGGAGTGAATCCGGCCGAATGTGTATTCAAGATACATGGATATGGTAGCTCATACCTTGGCAGACCACAAACACTGCCCTCCTATATGGCTGTTTAGGAGATATGTTAATCAGGGAAAACAGGTCATAATACAAAAAAGGAAATATGTATTTGTGATAGTAACTTAAAAAATCATGGCATAGTCACTTATCGTTCGTTCTTATAGGTGAAGTACCCATGGGCGTGGGGGGGGGGGGGGTCAAAAAAGTAGAAAAAAAGGAAGAAAAGGTAGGTGTGGGGTAATATTGCTGTTGGTTAAAGGGGTGGGGGTGGATGGGTGGGGGAGGACATTTCGCGGCCCCCTCGAAAAATGAAAAATCGAGAATACGCTGGGAAAAATGCACGGATAAATTGAGGGGAAAATTTGCTTTGCCCCCCCCCCGAAAAAATCCCGGCGACGCCCATGGTAGCACCTTTCCATTAAACATTCGAATATCTCCAAACTCTTTAAACGTTGATTATTTTCAATCATCAACATTACCTATTTATTGACCTAACACTATTTCTTTTTTACCTGAAACCAGACATTAAATTGTCTTTTTGAATGTAATTTACCAAATTGAAGCAAATTTTAACGAGCTGTGCTAACTATGATTTTTTTCTTTCAATTTTACTTAAGTGCTTGTGCAACTTGTTTAAAATTCCATTGATTATCGAGCACATGTTATCTGTCACTTGAAATTATGATAAACACCGAAAACGTAACACATAATAAATGTCCCTTCAATTGGGTAAATGTCTCTAAACTACGCTGTCTCCTTGAAAACACAGTACATTTCAACCTTCAATCTTGAAATTATGATAAACTCTGAAAATATCAAATATAATAAATGTCCCTTAAAATGGGTAAAATGTCTTCAAACTACGCCCTCTACTTGAATACATAATTCACTTTAACTTTCAATCTTGTGATCAACACTGAAAATATAGATTATAAATGTCCCTTCAATTGGGTAAAATGTCTCTAAACTACGCTGTCTCCTTGAAAACATAGCACATTTCAACCTTCAATCTTGAAATTATGATAAACTCTGAAAATGTCAAATATAATAAATGTCCCTTAAAATGGGTAAAATGTCTTCAAACTACGCCCTCTACTTGAATATATAATTCACTTCAACTTTCAATCGTGTGATCAACACTGAAAATATAGATTATAAATGTCCCTTAAAATGGGTAAAATGCCAAACTAAGCCCTTTTTTAAAATACACAACACAGTTTCACTTGTCAAATCTGAAAATATTTAGCAATGTAACGAATGTTCATAGGCGTAGCCAGCCGAAGGGGGGTGGGGGTGGGTAAGGGTTATTTCCCCCAATATGTTGTAAAGATGCCCTTTTCCATTTAAATGCCCTTTTTTGCAACAACGCTTACCCCCGCCCCATATTTGTAAATGGTGTCATTATTTTTTTCTGAACAAGTACCCTTTAACAAACAAAAAATGTTGTTCCAATTTTTGTGTCATCGGTCGTGCCATGGATAGATGGTATCAGCCCCCCCCCCCCCGCCCTCCCCCCCCTCTATTTAATTTTACGGAGGCAAAGTGTCCGGAGAAAAAAAGGTGTCTATAATTCAGCACGGATGTGCAGTGCAAGTGCCTTTTTTCAGGAAATTTTCCCCCAATAAAATGACCTTGCCATGCCCTTGGTGTTTCAGATATTCACAATGCAATCGGTGAAACATGCACTTTTACGACATTGCAAACTGACCTGATCTGTGTTGTCGCTATATATGAATCGTCTGTACATCCACTTTTTAAATTTTTTTTGGCCAATATTTATATTTACTTTTGAGTACGCATTTTAGAATATCTGTCAACTGCAAAAAAAACCGATTAAATAAATTATGTTTCTTTACGCAGTCGTTACAAACTACTTGAATTAGTAAAAAAAACCCTCTCAATCCGGCTTCACTGAATGCAACAATCTCACGTAGTTAATTATAATATACTTTTTCCTTCTTGTTATTTCATTGCAAACGATTTTTTATATACTGAAATATCAATCACGATAAATTTCCCTTAAAATGGGTAAAATTCCTACTTTTTCTACTTAAAGTGTTTTCAGAATAATTCTGCAAATTGCCATTTATAACGAAACAAACGACATAATAACTAATAGAATCACAAACTGTGTTTCATCATGTTATAAGCGATAATACAAAGCGAAAATTGAAAATTTACATTTTCTTCAGTTTTAGTGGGCAATACCTGTTTCAATATTATCAGTGTTTGACAAATTACATCGTGAAAAGAAAGACAACAGAAAGAGCGTAACACGCCCCCTTTGTCAGACCAATGTTACTGATTTTACGTATTATTTCTTGTGAAAAAAACCCCCCAAATGTGCTTTTACGTCACACAAAATGTGAAAGGAAACATTCCATTTATATGACCGTGCATTGGTCAATAATGGACCGATCCAGTAAGCACCGCCCCATGGTGTTCTGACCAATCACAGCCGTCATCTATGTCCGACGTGCGTGCACTAAAGTCCGACATGCGTGCACGCGCGTATGATGCGCGCGGCAGGAAAATGCAGCGTGGCAGTGGAGAGGAGCGCGTGTTAATTTGCCCACTTGCGCACTTGGCGGAGCTTACTGGATCGGTTCATTCCATTATTATTACGATGGAGCGTATGATCATATGACGGACAGTTTGTATATCCAATGGTTCATCCAGGTCTTTTGAAACGATATCTCGAGTGTTTACGGGTACTGGGTACCACCTCCAACCTGAGCACAATACCACTTTCCCATTTTTGAAAATACTCCAATATTTCTATAAGGTGGTTAGACAGATTTCCGTCATATAATATCGCTCAATATGATATCGCTAAGGCCCAAAAAAAGTCTCCGGTTTCTGGTTTGGAGCTTGCCCAAAAAGTTGTGCGGCGAAGCGGCTTTTTTTTTTTTTACCTGATTTTTTTGTTTTAAATGTCGGCTGATGACTGCAAATGGTGTCTGACTAAACTTAGTGCAAATATATGGGAGTCCAGAGAGGCCACATAAAGCTTATTCTCGACCATAACCCAATCTAAAAACACGTTAAAATTGTGCAGCAGCAGGATTCCAGTCAAACCAGTGAGTTTGGCGGTTTTGAGACATCATCTTTCATTGAAAAAAAAAACTTTTCATTTTGCCGACGCACATGGCTACGGCGACGCCCGCGCATACCAGAACCCGGAGACTTTTTGTTTTGGCCTAACATAAAAATCAACCAATTAGTCTTCCCGATCCCTTGTGCAAAGTATTTTTCACTTCGAATTCTCAGTTCATTTCCTCTTCTTGAGTGACCGGTCTGTCTCCATCACTCAGTTGTTTGTACCGGTACCGGTATTCATAAATAGCGCCACCACGGCAAAGATAATGACATGTAAGGCGTTTCGATTTGCCACTTAAGTTAAGTTCAGTGTTTTTAACACGCACACATGTGGGGGCTCACATGCGGTCACTGTAGATCGTCTTGATGTTGGAAAATCGTGAGAAATAAGTCCCGCTTCAAGTATAGCGATTGCAAGTTAATTCCGCGTACTGTCTGTGCAGTCTGCGTAATTTGAACGTCGATATGGAAACCAGGCTTACTACTTTACACCTGCGCACTAATATCAACATGTAAACGTTTCTAGTCACACGATGGTCAAAACGTGCACAACACTTCTTGGTCCTGGCTCCCTGCTGTGCATTATGATGCACTCAGCTATTGTTATCAACGATGCGACCGACCTTGGCAGGCGATAGGCTGGTGATGAATACTAACCATCATTCTTACTAGAATGACAACTGATGGCGAAGCAAAACCCACACTGCACTGACTAGCTCTGACTAGGGAGAATTTTAACTTTTGATGTACCGCGACGGCTTATTATGTCTGCATGTCTCATAATAAAGAACTGAGGAGATGACATTATACTGTTTTCGGTCAGTCATGTAGAACAGCAATGTTAAGGTGATTCGGATTATTTATAATTATTTGGTGCTATGGACCGCCCGCTACTGGTGAATTAACGTAGAGTAATCTGTGTGCACACCATTATAGGTCGTCATTTTGTACGTTTCAAGTGACATTTTTATCATAAAGCCATCACACAAAGTTTGTTTTCAATTTTATTGAAGATTATTAAATGATGCGTTTAATAAGTGGAAAATCACCTCCAGAAAGTCTTGATTTTAAATGAGTCGATTGGACTGGTATAGTTACGGTTTCTCGAGTTCGCACATAAAGTACGCATGCTGAGTGCAACCACGGGCGAACCATGCCCACCCGTGAGACCGATGACTGAAAACACAATCGTAGCTGCTGCCGCCTGAAAGTGGTTCGTTTGGATACCACTTAGTATACCCAGGGCTCTGCAAAGATTCACTCCAGACGAACACACCCTCGCGTTCAATATCGTTCAGTCCCATCCACCAATATGTTACTTGCTGGGTATCTTCAACATACTTAGCCAAGAACAGCTGCTCCGCTTCACTGTTGATCGTGACAAGGTGCGCATGCCCGAATCGACGGGGTGGCAACTGCTGACAATAGTTCTCAGCGTCCGCCCAATAAAGTGGTTCAAGAACTAACCGGTAGCAATGGTCCCCAAATGACATCCACTGGAACGGGCACGGACTGCAGCTGGCGTGGGTACCAACGACCAACAGACAGGTAGATAGTGCAAGAAAAGAGAGGCGTCGTGGAGTTGATGACATCTTCACAAAAGGTTTATCAGTCCATAATGCTGAATTAGTGACCAGTTCCAAGCACGGTCAACAAGTACACCGTATGTATATACAAGCGAACAAGTCACAAGATGGATCGAAATGTGTATCCAAGATAAAAAGGGGGAACACAGTTCAACTGCCGGTAGTTCAGAGCATAGAACTCAAAGTGTTTGGTTCACGCACGGGCCCGAGCGAATGTACTTCTGTACTGCGATAACACACGGTTTTCAATCTGCCACACCTTAACATGACGTATAATTAGAAGTGATTTCCCCTTAATTGTCATGCGCGAACATTACAGCCGTACCAACTGACCAATCGTCACACGCCTCAACGCGTGGCGCTGCCAATCACCGTCCAATCAGAGCCTCCCATAGCTAACAAAGAAGGCCATTTTTGCCTGTTTAGCGTAAAACATTTACAACAGAAAATCCCATGGTAACGGTGGATGTATTTTACGGGCAAGATTGTTGAAAAATGTGTACACACATATAGTTCTGTAATCACAAAATGGTGATCATTAGAGCAAAAGTCCGTGGTTAGCAGATTTTTATAAAGATTAAAAACACAACCTCCGGTTATTATTGTTAAGAATTAGAACAGCAAGAGCACACTAATTCAGTTTGAGAGGCAGATGTTAGCACGTTCGCACCGTGAATGCTAAAAACAATATTGTTGCTGTTGTTAGTGCACCAATAAGCAGAATTGGTGGAATTCGTCTTTATCCGGCCGACTGACTTAAATATGAAACGTAGAAATCTTTACAAGCGACGTTTGCAACAGAAAGGAATTCGTGAAAATTGTATCTCAAATTAATGGTAAGTATTAATAATGTGGAAACATGAAATTAAACTTGAAGTTGAAAACATATGTAGCAGAACAAAGTTTAATAATAAAAAAAATGACATAGAATTAAGAGTTGTTCCACTTCTGCAAAACGGTGCTCATTCAATGATAGACATGGATGAGAACATTCGTCTAAAATGAACCGTTTTAGGCTCTAAACTTCAAAATGATAATAGTTGCAAAGATCGTGAACAAGAAACTGCAGTCCGGTATAAATTGACAAATTGCCGTGTCCGTGGGATTAACTCAAAAAGGAATTTTGGGTACCAAATTTGGGTCCTGAAAAATATCGTTGTGTATGCTATAGAACACGCATCCTCAAATTTTTTCATTTGCCCTTATTTCTCCGAAAAGGTCTGGAAAGAAATAATTCCAATTATTCATTAAGGTGGATGTATGAATGTCGTTGTAATGCTATAGAAACACGGCCAACAACCTCAGAATTGTTAGTTCGCCCCAAAAGCGGGGAAAATAACTGGAAAAATACCATTCTATTATTCAGTAAGGTTGCTGTATGAATGGCGTTGTAATGCTATTATAAATAGAAGCACGGCTGCAGCCTAAAAATTGTTAATTTGCCCCAAGTGCTCGAAAATTACTGGAATAAGTACCATCCATTGTCCATGTAAGCTTGATAAATGAATGCCGTTGTAATTCTATAGAAACACGTTACAGTGCCCAGAGTTACTATTTGTCGATTCCTTTGAAAATGACTTGAACAAAACATTACTCCATTATTCATTAGAAAGGCTTGATGGATTATCTTTATCCAACCCATATGTATATATTTTGTAAACGTACACGGACAGTTCCAACGCGTGAAAAATATTTTGATGTTTATTTTTTTGACTTTAGCAATTGCATAGGTCACCCCATAGACGGCCACCCACGGACACGGATGCAGGTGGTGGTGGTGGTGGTCTGCATTCAATAGGGGACAATGAACAATAGAGGACAATAGCGTCCCCAATTCCCGAGAGGTCCCCAATTTGGATTCGTGTACAAAACATAAGTGATGCGATCAAGCTAAATGAGTTGTTTGTCGGGAACTTTTATTTGGAGACACGGACCAAAATAGAGCCACTTCATCACATCACTTCAACATATTTCTTGGTGTATGTTCCGACTTCCGTAGTGTGTGAACTACGGATGGATCATGCGGTTTTCACAGCAGTAATGCTGAGATTGTGCTCTTTTCAAATCTGCTTTCTACAAAGTATCAACGATGCGACCGACCTTGGCAGGCGATGGGCTGATTCTGAATACCAACCATCATTCTTGCTAGAATGACAACTGATGGCAAAGCAAAACCCACACTGCACTGACTAGCTAAAGCTAGGGAGAATTTTAACTTTTGATGTACCGTGACGGCTTATTATGTCTGCATGCCTCATAATAAAAGAACTGAGGAGATGACACTATGCTGTTTTCGGTCAGTCATGCAGAACTGCAAAACGGTGCTCATTCAATGATAGACATTAATGGGAACATTCGTCTAAAATGCACCGTTTTGGGCTCTAAATTACAAAATGGTAATAGTTGCAAAGATCGTGAAAAGAAAACTACAGTCCGGTATAAATTGACAAATTACCGTGTTCGTGTGATTAACACGTTAGTTTTCGGTGCCCAATTTGGGTCCTAAAATCATCATTTAATACGCGACGGAATACGGCCACATCCACAAAATTGTTAGTTTGCCCACATTGCACTGAAAATGTCTGGAAAGAAATAATAACAATTCCATTATTCATTAAGGTGGATGTATGAATGTCGTTGTAATGCTATAGAAACACCGCCAACAACCTCAGAATTGTAAGTTTGCCCTAATATCTGGGAAAATGACTTGAAAAAAATAACATCCTATCATTCAGGAAGGTTGCTGTATTAATGACGTTGTAATGCTATTATAAATAGAAGCACGGAGACAGCCTAAGAATTGTTAATTTGCCCCAAGTGCTCGAAAATAACTGGAATAAGTACCATCCATTGTCCATGTAAGCTTGATAAATGAATGCCGTTGTAATTCTATAGAAACACGCAACAGTGCCCCAGAGTTACTATTTGTCGATTCCTTTGAAAATGACAGAACAAAATATTACTCCATTATTCATTAGATAGGCTTGATGGATTATCTTTATCCAGCCCATATGTATATATTTTGTGTCCCAACGTACACGGACAGTTCCAACGCGTGAACAATATTTTGATGTTTATATTTTGACATTAGCAATTGCATAGGTCAACCCCTAGACGGCCACCCACGGGCACGGATGCAGGTTGTGGTGGTGGTGGTCTGCATACAATAGGGGACATTGAACAATAGAGGACAATAGCGTCCCCAATTCCCGAGAGGTCCCCAATTTGGATTCGTGTATCGCGCCCCCCCCCCTCAATATTTGGCTCTAAGCCCACCCTTGCATCATGACCATAATTCGCCTGAGTCTTAAAGAACGCAACAATATAAATTATGTTGAATCAATGATTGTTATTATTATGTACGAATTGAAAACACACGACAAAAGTTACCAAGGAACAAATGACGTTATTAAAGTTTAATATGAATGCAGCTGGAAAATCGAACGAGAGAGTGATTAATTGTCTTCGTTATCAAACCGGCAGAGCATAATATATAGTCTTGATAACTGAAAAAAGTGAAAAATATGGCCCGAAGCTCGCCTAAATGTCGACATTCTATCAAATGCAAAAGGTGCGGGGTTGTTCATGAGTTGGTGACGAGTTGATCGTGCACGAGTTGATCAGCCCCGAAAATGGTGACGTTGCTCAGCTTCGAAGCAGGCGACAGGCAGCGAAGCCTCGAACCTGGTATTTACCACGTGAAAGACGTCACCAGAGTCTATTTTCATATAATATGTTACATTTACCTTTACAATTGAAGAAATAAAAGACATTGATGTAAAAGGATGAAATAAGCAGAATTGGTGGAATTCGTCTTTATCCGGCCGACTGACTTAAATATGAAACGTAGAAATCTTTACAAGCGACGTTTGCAACAGAAAGGAATTCGTGAAAATTGTATCTCAAATTAATGGTAAGTATTAATAATGTGGAAACATGAAATTAAACTTGAAGTTGAAAACATATGTAGCAGAACAAAGTTTAATAATAAAAAAAATGACATAGAATTAAGAGTTGTTCCACTTCTGCAAAACGGTGCTCATTCAATGATAGACATGGATGAGAACATTCGTCTAAAATGCACTGTTTTAGGCTCTAAACTTCAAAATGATAATAGTTGCAAAGATCGTGAACAAGAAACTGCAGTCCGGTATAAATTGACAAATTGCCGTGTCCGTGGGATTAACGCAAAAAGGAATTTTGGGTACCAAATTTGGGTCCTGAAAAATATCGTTGTGTATGCTATAGAACACGCATCCTCAAATTTTTCATTTGCCCTTATTTCTCCGAAAAGGTCTGGAAAGAAATAATTCCAATTATTCATTAAGGTGGATGTATGAATGTCGTTGTAATGCTATAGAAACACGGCCAACAACCTCAGAATTGTTAGTTCGCCCCAAAAGCGGGGAAAATAACTGGAAAAATACCATTCTATTATTCAGTAAGGTTGCTGTATGAATGGCGTTGTAATGCTATTATAAATAGAAGCACGGCCGCAGCCTAAAAATTGTTAATTTGCCCCAAGTGCTCGAAAATTACTGGAATAAGTACCATCCATTGTCCATGTAAGCTTGATAAATGAATGCCGTTGTAATTCTATAGAAACACGTTACAGTGCCCAGAGTTACTATTTGTCGATTCCTTTGAAAATGACTTGAACAAAACATTACTCCATTATTCATTAGAAAGGCTTGATGGATTATCTTTATCCAACCCATATGTATATATTTTGTAAACGTACACGGACAGTTCCAACGCGTGAAAAATATTTTGATGTTTATTTTTTTGACTTTAGCAATTGCATAGGTCACCCCATAGACGGCCACCCACGGGCACGGATGCAGGTGGTGGTGGTGGTGGTCTGCATTCAATAGGGGACAATGAACAATAGAGGACAATAGCGTCCCCAATTCCCGAGAGGTCCCCAATTTGGATTCGTGTACAAAACATAAGTGATGCGATCAAGCTAAATGAGTTGTTTGTCGGGAACTTTTATTTGGAGACACGGACCAAAATAGAGCCACTTCATCACATCACTTCAACATATTTCTTGGTGTATGTTCCGACTTCCGTAGTGTGTGAACTACGGATGGATCATGCGGTTTTCACAGCAGTAATGCTGAGATTGTGCTCTTTTCAAATCTGCTTTCTACAAAGTATCAACGATGCGACCGACCTTGGCAGGCGATGGGCTGATTCTGAATACCAACCATCATTCTTGCTAGAATGACAACTGATGGCAAAGCAAAACCCACACTGCACTGACTAGCTATAGCTAGGGAGAATTTTAACTTTTGATGTACCGTGACGGCTTATTATGTCTGCATGCCTCATAATAAAAGAACTGAGGAGATGACACTATGCTGTTTTCGGTCAGTCATGCAGAACTGCAAAACGGTGCTCATTCAATGATAGACATGAATGAGAACATTCGTCTAAAATGCACCGTTTTGGGCTCTAAATTACAAAATGGTAATAGTTGCAAAGATCGTGAAAAGAAAACTACAGTCCGGTATAAATTGACAAATTACCGTGTTCGTGTGATTAACACGTTAGTTTTCGGTGCCAAATTTGGGTCCTAAAATCATCATTCAATACGCGACGGAATACGGCCACATCCACAAAATTGTTAGTTTGCCCACATTGCACTGAAAATGTCTGGAAAGAAATAATAACAATTCCATTATTCATTAAGGTGGATGTATGAATGTCGTTGTAATGCTATATAGAAACACGGCCAACAGCCTCAGAATTGTTAGTTCGCCCCAAAACCGGGGAAAATAACTGGAAAAAATACCATTTCATTATTCAGTAAGGTTGCTGTATGAATGGCGTTGTAATGCTATTATAAATAGAAGCACGGCCGCAGCCTAAAAATTGTTAATTTGCCCCAAGTGCTCGAAAATGACTGGAATAAGTACCATCCATTGTCCATGTAAGCTTGATAAATGAATGCCGTTGTATTTCTATAGAAACACGTAACAGTGCCCCAGAGTTACTGCTTGTCAATTCCTTTGAAAATGACTGAACAAAATATTACTCCATTATCCATTACAAAGGCTTGATGGATTATCTTTATCCAACCCATATGTATATATTTTGTAAACGTACACGGACAGTTCCAACGCGTGAAAAATATTTTGATGTTTATATTTTGACATTTACCAATTGCATAGGTCACCCCATAGAAGGCCATCCACGGGCACGGATGCTGCTGGTGGTGGTGGTGGTCTGCATTCAATAGGGGACATTGAACAATAGAGGACAATAGCGTCCCCAATTCCCGAGAGTTCCTCAATTTGGATTCGTGTATCGCCCCCCCCCCCAATATTTGGCTCTAGGCCCACTCTTGCATCATGACCTTAATTAGCACGAGTCTTATAGAACGCAAAAATATATAAATTCTGTTGAACAATGATTGTTATTATCATGTACGAATTGAAAACACACGACAAAAGTTACCAAGGAACAAATGACGTTATTAAACTTTAATATGAATGCAGCTGGAAAACCGAACGAGAGAGTGATAAATTGTCTTCGTTATCAAACCGGCAGAGCATAATATATAGTCTTGATAACTGAGAAAAGTGAAAAATATGGCCCGAAGCTCGCCTAAATGTCGACATCTTATCAAATGCAAAAGGTGCGTGGTTGTTCATGGGTGACGTTGATCATCTTCGAAGCAGGCAAAAAGCAGCGAAGCCTCGAACCTTGTATTTACCACATGAACGACGTCACCAGAGTCTATTTGCATATAGTATGTTACATTAACCTTTACAATTGAAGAAATAAATGACATTGATGTAGAAGGATGAAATAAACAGAATTGGTGGAATTCGTCTTTATCCGGCCGACTGACTTAAATATGAAACGTAGAAATCTTTACAAGCGACGTTTGCAACAGAAAGGAATTCGTGAAAATTGTACCTCAAATTAATGGTAAGTATTAAATATGTGGAAACATGAAATTAAACTTGAAGTTGAAAACCTGCAGAACAAAGTCTAATTTTAAAAAAATGTGACATAAAATTAAGATGGTTTTCCACTCCTGCAAAACGGTGCTCATTCAATGATAGACATGAATGAGAACATTCGTCTAAAATGCACCGTTTTGGGCTCTAAATTACAAAAATGGTAATAGTTGCAAAGATCGTGAAAAGAAAACTACAGTCCGGTATAAACTGACAAATTACCGTGTTCGTGTGATTAACACGTTAATTTTCGGTGCCCAATTTGGGTCCTAAAATCATCATTCAATACGCCACGGAATACGGCCACATCCTCAAAATTGTTAGTTTGCCCACATTGCACTGAAAATGTCTGGAAAGAAATAATAACAATTCCATTATTCATTAAGGTGGATGTATGAATGTCGTTGTAATGCTATATAGAAACACGGCCAACAGCCTCTGAATTGTTAGTTCGCCCCAATAGCTGGGAAAATGACTTGAAAAAAAATAACATCCTATCATTCAGGAAGGTTGCTGTATTAATGCCGTTGTAATGCTTTAGAAGCACGGCCACAGCCTAAGAATTGTTAATTTGCTCCAATTGTTCGGAAAATGACTGAACAAAAAATACAATTCTAGTATAATTAAGGTTGATGTATGAATGTTGCAATACCATAGAAGCACGGCCACAACCTCCGAATTGTTAATTTGCCCCAAGTGCTCGAAATCGACTGGAACAATCACCATCCAATATTCATGCAAGCTTTATAAATGAATGCCGTTGTAATGTTATAGAAACACGTACCAGTGCCGCAGAATTACCTTTTTTTCCAATTTCTTTGAAAATGACTGAAAAAAAAATTACCACTCCATTATTCATTATAAAAGCTTGATGGATCATCTGTACCCAACCCATCTGTATATTCTATCTCATCTATTTTGTGTCTCAACGTACACGGACAGTTCGATACGCGTGAAAAATATTTTGATATTTATATTTTGACATTTACCAATTGCATAGGTCACCCCATAGACGGCCACCCACGGGCACGGATGCTGGTGGTGGTGGTGCTGGTCTGCATTCAATTTGGGACGTTGAACAATAGAGGACAATAGCGTCCCCAATTCCAGAGAGGTCCCCAATTTGGATTCGTGTACAAAACATATGGGAGGTCTTCCTAAGTACAAACAAAGGAGGGACAATATTGCAGGCAAAAAACGTCGTTGTGCGTGTGGGTGTCTCTGTTGGCGTGGAGGAGGGATGAAATTATTCTCTATCGTGATGATGTACAGGAGCCAACACCAAGAAGTTTCTTAATTGCGTTTGACCATAACTAGCGAACCTTAGGACTTTTGCAGAGATTATCACAATTTCACAGTTGGACTTCTTGTTGGACAGATTTCCTACTCTATGAAACCTCTATATGAAAACTATACAGCATTTTTTTTTATTAGTATTTTTTATCATTAAATGGTCCATGTATATCCAGACAATTAAGAGCGCTGTTGCAGTGATATTATTTAATGCATACACTCTTGTCAATTTCTGGGCCCTCTGTCGATCTTAGCGTAACTTTGTTGGCGAACCACGATTTTTTTCGAGGGACGGAATACAGACCTAATTGGGGTGGGTGGTACATGGTAGACACTTCTGGAATAGTTTCTCTCAGTTGGCATTTAGAGCCTCGGTCAGTAAATACATTTGATCACAATGCAGAACAAGAACCTGCCTCAAGGGTGTCGCTTGACAAGGGAGTGTCACCCCCATCCATTAATTGTGTTTGTCGACACAATCGTTGTATTGTCTTCGAAATCGTGTGTTTGTTGCCAAAAATGCCGCCACGAAGAGCGCCAACTATTGTCCAATATAAATGTCCACGATCGTCTGCTTGAACAGCGCCTCCAATAGTCAGAAAAAACCTTCCTGCCCACCTTTCAGCACAGAGGGTCTGCCGGCAATTTTTTTGTTACAACCCATTCAAATCAGTCACGCCACGCCCCTGACCAGTCTGAGGCTGTGTCCGCAAGGTGCTTCCAGAGCTATGGCTACGTCTATTGTCAGCGCGTCCCCGCGTATTTTCAATGGGCGCAGACCTAGACCTAGCTCTAGCCAACTGATTCGGATGCAGCCTGTGCATGCACTTTATGCTTGCGCCTCGTGCCGATATGACAAAGAGAAGGAGCCGGAACCACAATCTATAGCCCCTGGTTTGAACGTTTGTACCACACAAGAGCCGGGGTCGATTTTTTTTCCCTCCTGAACGACATCCGCATATGGGTGTGCGCTATGGCGTTTAGACTTTACTTTTCTAAAAACATGAGAATAAAATATAAAATTAGAAAAAAAAAATGAATCCGCACGTAATGAAATTCGGGCATTATTTCCCTTTAAAACAAAATCCTCCGAGGCCTCAGGTTAGAAAAGAAAAGAACAAAATCGGGTACAAAACGGTGATTGGAACCGCAACATCGCGGTGCAAAATCACGACCCTGTATCGACTGAGCTATCGCACTGCTCGCCGAAACGTGAGGGAAACAAATAATGATATACCTGCGTACGTATCAAAAAAGTATCGCAGAGGGCGCTAAACAACCATGTACGCGGATGTAGTTTGGGACCAGAACATTTGCAGCCGGGGGAGGGGGAAGGGGTAGGCTCTTTGGATTTTAACCATGAAAAGATCAATTTTTCTTCCCCAAATACTGGGCGGGAGATAGGGCACAAGAGGGATGGACAACACAATGTCTTAGAGTGTGGAGGCACCAAATCAACACCAACCCTCAGTTACGTTCGCCCATTGGTAAAAACCCCCATATTTGCGCAGTTAAATTTTAACCAGCAAACACACAGAAAGAGATGACGTACCCATTAACCCCAATAAAAGTGCAAGTATAGAGCCTAAACGTTAACCCCTTATGGCACGCTTACAGACCCCTCGAATAGGAATGTTTGCGTGTAAAAGTCAGAGTTTTTAAAATTATTTTTTGGTACATTGAGTACCTAAGAAAAATGGAGACTAAAATGTCTTTTGAGTTAACTTAAAGGACTAATTCGCAGTTACAAACAAATCTAAAATGACCGTTTATAAAGACTTTATTAAAACAAGCCTGACAAAATTTTAAATCCATTGGATGTAGGTATGTAACTCTTTGCGTCGTTATCATTTTCGTTCTCACGCAAGTTAAAACAACCGTGATCCAGCAAGGAGACCTAGGTACGGAAATCAGAAGGTCGTCAGTAAATTTCGTTTTTACCCATCTCCAAATGATTTCTCTTTTTTTTTCTTGTGGAACGCCTTGTGATTAGAAATCATTGTGTCAAAAATTTAGTAAGAGAAAGGGCAACCCCTTGTAAAAGGCCCACAGGACGCTCAAAGACAAAATCCGGAAGCTCAAAGACAAGTTGACGCACTTTCAGGCTCCATTAACCACGAAAGTGTCTGATGAAGAAAAAGAAAGCATTGCGATAATATGATGTGTCACTAAAATAACTGCGAATTATATTCTAATTTGAACACAGCACAAAAATGAACAAACTTTAACAATTGAATTTTTTCATTTTATTTTTACACTCACGGCGATATAACAAGCTTCTGTGGAACAGTTTAGTATGTGACATCCAGTGACATGCAAAAACGTGTCAACTATCGATTTTTGTTGCCATATGTTTTCTCAGTTACTTTAAAACTTGTAACATTCATATTCCATGGAAATATATTTTGATTTTGGCCCAGAACGCTGTTGAATTTACACCAATATACTTCATATTTGGTGAATTATTCATGAATGTTGCGCTCTAAATCACCCAGAATTGAGGAAATTCGTTCTGGAACAAATTAAAGTGTCTTTCCACGGAATCTAAATGATATGTGTTAGAGTAAGTAATATCACTGAAAGTAGTACCCTCAGAGAGACATTCTCGTAGACTTGTTTGTACCCCTAACCCCTATGTTCCCTATACCGCCAGAGATGTTGGTGTTTATACCACCTTGACCACGAGCAATAGTCCCGGGCCTATTTGCGAAGGAGAAATGTTGCCTCAGAATAGGGGCTGAGGCGTTAGGGAGACAATGAATGTTTCCCTAATTAGACATGTCCTCCAAAGGTATACTTTCTGACGCTCAGGTATCTCCCAAATGGTACTATTCAAGAGATTGTGAAAACCAACTTTGCATTATAATCATGAAGGTTAATGAATTCATTCTACAACATTGAAACTGGCAGTGTTGGGGCGAAACGGTTGGGATAATGTTTGCCAATTAAAAAGACTTTAAACCTGATGACAATTTTACATTCACTTTCAAGAATTTTTTTTTTGATGGGGGGGGGGGGTGAATAAACCTTAAAGGGAATGTACATCATTGGCAATTGTTGTAATTTTCAGAAATGAACTATTTGAGGGGTTAGTATAATAAATCAAATATTGTTACACTGACATGTTTGAAGTTTTGTGTTCGAAAATGCTGTAAAAACTAAGAAAAACAAAAATGTTCGAGGAGTCTGGTTCCCTGACTCCACTAAAGGTGAAATGGATCAATTTATAGATGCCAGAAAATTGTAAGGTAATGGAAACACTCTAGCTGGCCTGCACCCGTTTATGAACATGTAACCAATAGCAAACAAAATTTGGACTGAACAAAAATGGTAAATTGGAGCAGTAGTTGAGAAATAGTCAGGTTTTTCCTACGGTGGTCGGCCGACCACCGTTGGAAATTTTTACAAAATACCAATTTTCTTGAAAATGACTTCACACCTGGTGCCATAATTTTACAGGATGCTTTAAACTGTCATTTACCAACATCCTAGGAAGGTTTTTCGTAAAAAAAGGGTAGTTTTTGTTTTCCGATGTTTGCAAATGTTCTATATTCTCTTTAACTTCACTGCTGGGCAAATTAGAAATTGATGTATAATAGACCGTATGCACAGCAGCCATCTTAGAGGGCTGATTTGTTACATAGGTATTCTCATCTTGGCAGAACAAAGGCACTGCCCTCCAATATGGCCTCTGTTTGTGAGATCTATTTATTGGGCAAGACAGGTTTAGTAAATTCACAAATGAAACATACATTTTATATTTTGTAATTTGTAAATCATGGCTTAGTCACTTATCATTCGTTCTTTTGGCAAGTGTATAGTGCCCTTCCTTGGAAGTATTCAAATTTCTTCAAACCTCAATCATTTTCAAATCAATTATTAAACTCATCATTCGGTTTGGAATCTTTTCTAACAGAGAACTGTTGTGCTATATAAACATTAAAGTGACTCACTGAATGAAATGCAATACACCGAATGTGTGCAAATTGTTAACAGGCTGCGATAACTATAATTAATCGATACAACATCATTTGATAGTTAAAGACTTTTTTTTTAATCCGCTATCAATCTTACACCATGAAAACACTGACAATTTAATAATCATAAATTCCCCTTGAAATGCGTAAAATACCTTTAACTAATAATTAACACTAAAAATGTAAAATATAACAAATATCCCTTGAAATGGGTAACAAGTAGTTCGACTACGCCGTCTCCTTAAATAGACCTTCCACTTTCAATCTCTGTCTTCAAACCTTGATTATTTTCAATCAATGATATTATGCCCATTAATAAAGATTTGAAACATTTCTTACATGAAAATGTTATGCTATACATTAAATTGTCTCTCAGAATAAAATTCACCGAATTAAAGCAAAGTTTAACGGCAGTACTAACATTAATATAGGTTTTCCCAAACAATTTCGGAAAATGTGCGTTTGAATTTGTAAAACATAAATTCAATTCGGTGCCGAGTTTGAGAACGACGTACATCCTGGTTTCATTTTGGCAATAACTAGCATTGGATTTCATTTTGCATCATTCAAATAGATGAATGTGCATAATGTTTCATTTAAGGGATTACAAATACGTGATAAGGCTTTCTTTTTGACGGATGCGTTGCCGATTATTACGGATGTGCAATCCGATTCGCAGAAAATCGATTGTCTATTGTGACACAGGCTGAATTGAACATTTGTTATCATTTGTTACAATTTAAATTCGCATTTTCTGCATTCAATTTCAATAAATTATACAGGCCTATACAAATCATGATACAACTTTGATTCATTAATTAATGATTCATTAATTAATCGATATATGCCTTATTGATCATAAATGTGTTTGTTTTTATATACACAAAGGCCTATGTGAAATGTAGGCAAATGAAATGTGAAAATGATATTAATATGACCCATATGAAATCACTCGAAATAATCTTGTAGCCATATTATTGAGACGGTAAAGGGACACATCACTTACATGGGATCTGCATGGGATCTGCATGGGGACTTTTTGAATATTCAAAAATGTAATCATTCAATCAACCATTCCTCAACTGTTACTTTAACACATAAATGAATTCCAATGCTTGACCAGGCATACGTTAAATAACACTGCGAGGGAAATCGGCTGCACATTTAGCGAAAAAGATTGATGATAAATTAAAAGGAAAACAGGATTGCGGATGTGCCTTCGATTTCGCGCTAAAATGAAATGTCAATACACTAAATGAAGTGCACATTCAGGAAATCGTACGCTGATTTTTTACGACTGAATGCACTTTCACGGAAAAAGAATTATCATTTGTTAAATAGAAAAAGAAATTTGGAACGTTCATTCTATTTCGCACGAAAACGAATGCTTCTTTTACAAATTCGTGTACACATTTTCCGAAATTGTCCGGGAAAACCTATAATAAGATATAAGAAATCTATTTTCTTGTGTGAGCTGACGCAATTTGTTTACAATTTAACTATCTATCGTGACTCGTGTACATTTTAAATGTGACTTGAAATTATAACTACTGAAAATGTCGAATATCCCTTAAAATGGGTAAATGTCTTTAAAGTACGACGTCTCCTTAAATACACAATACATTTCAACTTTCTATCTTGAAATTAGGATAAACACTGAAAACGTCGATTACAATAAGTATCCCGTAAAATGGGTAAAATATCTTTAACAACGCCGTCTTCTTAAATACACAGTACATTTCAACTTTCAATCTTGAAATTAGGATAAACACTTAAAATGACATACAATATATATCCCTTAAACTGGGTAAAATATCTTTTAACAACGCCGTCTTTTTAAACATACAATTCATTTCAACTTTCAATCAAAGTATGTCACTCAATAATACATTAAAAAGTGAACATCTAAAGTATATTACACATAGGGCCTACGGGTTTATAGCGTGTGACTAAAACACCCCTTAACTAGCACCCCGAGAACTCAATATCTTTCGTTCACAAATTGTCCCAATGAAGCGAATCTACTTTAGTACTGCGATATCATGCGGTTTCCAATTTGCCACACCTTAAATGACGTTTTACCTAAGTGCGTTTACCGTCTAGTCTGGTTCCCAGACCTGACAATTATTCCCGACGCTCACGTCTTAAATTGTAGGTTAGGCAGCCTCCGTGGCTAAAAATAAACACGACAACATTGATGACCCTTTTTTAAAGCGCGGCTTTGTTTCCGATTTCGCTTTATTACTTGTAGCTTTTAATGTTCTGATCAAATTTTTAAATAAATCACTTGCTTCGTAATATCATACAGTTGTGATAATACAGTTTGATGTATATGTAAGATAACATTGACTAATGTTGATCTGGAATCTTCAAAACTAGGGAACTAAATAGCACTGTTAGCAGGCGGAGCCGAATGAAGACCGAGTTTTGGAAAATCTCGGTAACGGTCGTCAAATTCAAAATTGTACATGACGCAGCAAAAAGTTCCCCCGTACGATCCGAGTATATTTGATGCACAAAATCGTCGTTGAATTTCAAGTTTTTTTAATGAAAACAATCAATATATATTATCAACTCATTTCAAATAAAATTAATAAGCAATTAGCAGTTAATTAAATCTATATTATATACTCGGAAATACTCGGGCGCTATCCGATTGTCGACCAAACGACTTCGGCAAACTTCGGAAATTTTCGGAAAAAGGAGGAATTCCTCCCGTTTTAGTCACGCGACGTAAATTGTAATACATTGTATTAGTCAGAATCTTTTGGTCTGGGGACCAGACTAGCGCATCACAACTTGCCAAGTGACCAATCACCACTCACCTCGGCGTGTGTGGCACTGCCAATCACCGTTCAAGCAGGGCCCATTCCTTGGATTTGATCTGCTAACCACAGAATTCTGCGCTTACGACCACAAATTTTGTGCTTTTCATACCGCGCCAGCAGAACAATTCCGTGCTAACCCCAAAATTGGCCTTTAACCAAACATGAAGCAGCTTCCGACTCGTGCAAATTGAATGACAGTGCGGTTTAAACGGTTCTTGCCGTATTGTTTTGGTACCAAAAGACTGCAGGTATGTAACAGTATGTGTATTAAACTCCAATTGACAAGGTGGCAGATTAAGATTGATAAACGAATAAATTAAAATTTGAAAAAATTAATCGTAAAACACAAAAAAAGTTTGATCTCTCAGAACGTGTTCTGCAGTGACCAGGCGCATCACGGCAGAAACTGATCAGCCTCATAAAGGAGTTGCTTGATCTTTTCTTCATTTTGGACAGTATCGCCGCTCCTACCAAACACTTCAGGGAGCTGGAAATGAATAAAAAGTGTGTCAAACTAAATTTCATGGAATTTTAAAGGGGAGTGTCTTTGCCCGAAGGAAAATAAAACTGGTTCTTACGTCTTCGGGGCAGATGTCTGGTCGTCTGAATAAGTCATCGAATTCACTGGAGCTCGACACGTCACGGAAGTTGCCGTAAATACGCATGTACGCCAGTACATAACCTAAACAAATAATGAAGAACTGTTTTATTGTAATGCACTTTGTCAGAACAAAGTAGGCGTATTAATAATGAACAGATAAATTACGGCCCTCGTCGCCACCCCCAACACCACCTCTCAACACCACTATTACTCAGAGTTTGGATTTTTTTTTCGGACCGAACTCACGAGCGTGGTTTTTCAGATTGACTTGCATGCTTGGCCAATTTTGGGACAACAATGACGTACATATTAGCATATTCATAAGCGTCACTCGGCGTGACTTGCGTGGGTCTCGGTATCGGCCAATGGAAGCCAGCAAAAAGGGTGATTTTTTATATATTAATAACCCGTCAAGGAGGCTATTCTGCAAAGTTTTACTGCACACCACACTGGATAGGAACCTTATTAATATTCGCTTAAAAAGATTGACATATACTGCAAACACTAGTGTTACAACTTTTAAAATGCACGTAGCCAGGCCTATTTTCCCTATTTTAACGAAACGTATATGTTTTGCTCATGCTCAAAGCTTTCGAGGTGCATTCGAAGTGGAGAAAAATCGAAGGGCATTCGAAGTGTATTCTAACTGCACTCTGACTGCATTCTAAATATTCTTACGGCATTCCAACAGCATTCGAAACATTCTGATCGCATTCGAGGGAGAATCGAAAGGCCAAGCCACTTCAAATCCTGCCAGAATGTCCCGAATGCGCCTCGAATGAGCCGGAATGCACCTCGAATGCATCTCGATTGCTGTCGGAATCTATTTCGATATTAAGAGAATTCAGCTGGAATGCCTTCGAATGCCGTCAGAATCTTTCGATTGCCGCTCGAATGCGGCTCGAATGCAGTCGGAACGTCCCGATTGGCACTCGAATGAGTCCGGACGTAATTCAGAACAACGCCGAATCGCATAAAAACGCGGCCAGCTGCCACTGGAACATCAGTCTGTGATAGTTGGGCTGAGACTGATGAAAATGCTAGATTCGGCAGCATTTTATATCCTATTGGGGACCATTCAAAGTACATTCTAAATATTCGAGCTGCATTCTGTTTGAATTCTTGGACGTCCCAACCATATTCAGTGGCCATTTCGGGAGCGTTCTGACTGCATTCGAGGTGAATTCGTACAGCATTCGAGGCATGTACCTTCCAACCAGACTTCGAGCGGTATTCGGGCAGCAATCGAAGTGCATTCTAAATATTCTGACTGCATTCTAACAGCATTCTAAGTATTCCTACTGTGTTCCAACTACATTCGAGCTGCATTCGATTCGAGAGCTAATACACCGGGAATGTGCAAGAATCATTGAGGCGGGTTCGAAGCGCATTCTAAGTATTTGAACGGCATTCTTACAAAGCTTGGTCAATTTGAAATTTCCTCCCGAATGTGGCACGAATTTTGAAAATGCTTCATTCCGGCTGGTTCTGCTTGATTCATGCTGATTCCGAATAAGTGTGACGGGGGTCTTAACCGTTTCAATTAACCCGAAACATTTAGACCGTAATTTGGTATAAGTCAGAGAAGAAATGCCTGTTAATTACTTTCTTTCACTCACCATCTTCCCAGGTCTGCACCTTCCAGGCATTAGTCACTTCGCAGTTTTGGGTGAAAGACACTGTGTAGTCCGACGATGGAGTTAACCTCTGGTATCGGTCGACAGTCAATTTCCCGTTGCCGTAGGTAAATGGCTCCAACTTGGTATACGGAGCATCTGATGCAAAAAAAAGCACAGTGATTTTGTTAATTATGTCTCTAGTCTACAGGTTGATTAAAAAAAAGAAACCCAAATGGTGCCCCTTATTTAAAAAAGGGAAATTTTGCATGTATATAGCGCTTTCTTGATCCAGCGTATAAAAACCCAAGCAACAAAGCTTTCATTTAGTGAAAGGATCATTCAAATCGCCCATATACTTTTCCAGCTATGAAATTTCGAAGACAAACGCCTTTAAAAGGGGGGGGGGGGCATTAGGGTTTCTTTTGTGTTTACTCACCCTGTACAATAAAAGGAGACTGAATACTTACTTAACAAGACAATGCAAGGATATTCAAGCTGGCCTCAGAGCGCACTCAAATATGATTATTATTTTGTACACATTTATTATGCGTACACACTATAGCCGATTTTAGCTCATTTATTGGGGTTAAGACGTAAGCAAGTTTAATTTATAAGTGACAGTCAGTCAATCAATCAATCAATCAGTCAGTAAGTCAGGATTGTTGGCTGGCCTCTCAGGAACCAAACAATGGAATTTGAGCCCCCAAACCCACAATAGTATCTAAACAAACGGAGAAAACAATACGCAGATTTGTGTCTTCCTCAAACTTTATGTATGCGAAGCGAAAACAGTGGCTAGTTTACCAGGCATGCAGGCGTGTAACGCCACCGGCGAATCATGTATATAACATTCGGTGTCGTTGAAGATTGTCCACGTTTTAGCAGTCGGATATGCCTAGGATTAAATTAAAAAAACAAACAAACATAGCTTAACAGTTGTTTCTGAGTGGCACAGTAGTTTCGCGGGTCTTTAATTCATACAAATGCTACGGGTCAAAATACTGAGATTTCTGCTTTATTCAAGGTATTACGTTCACAAAATTGTGATTAAAAAACAACCGAAAGGACCAACATTTCATTTCTGAAATTTGCAAAACATTGCGAAACTTTAACATGGAAACTTCATGACAACAGCAACTTTTCCTCAAGTAAATAATACTATCTATGAAATCATCTAACATGCGCCACAAAAGCGTGGAATCTGCAAAAGGGTGAGAGCAAAGTGGGTGCAGATTTATGGAGGAGATGTGAGTTCAATAGCTTAGCGTCAGAAGAAAAAAAAGTTAACAATGAACTTTAAAACACAAGGTTTAAAAATAAAATCCATTCTCCTCTCAACTTTAAAGTATGTTTTGGCAAATAAAAGTTAATAAAATGTGGTCTGAACGACTGTAACATACGGCATTAAACTCTTGAATGAAACGTTCTCGTGTCTTGACACCTGTAATGACATTTGTGTAGGTTCTGTCTGAAGCGAACATATCGGTATCCCGACCAAAGACGCCAACCTCTGTTAGAGTCTCGTTGCCCCTGATCGTGACGCCAGACACTTGGAAAGGGGTAAATAGACATCGTTATAATGGACCTCTCCAGTAAGCTCCGCCCAGTGCGCACGTGGGCAAATTAACACGTGCTCCTCTCCAATGCCACACTGCATTTTCCTGCCGCGCGCATCATACGCGCGTGCACGCATGTCGGACTTTTGTGCACGCACGTCGGGCATAAATCACGGATGTGATTGGTCAGAACACCTTGGGGCGGTGCTTACTGGATCGGTCCATTGATATACATGTATGGTAAACGGTTCGCATTCCTGCGGGTGCAAAACAAATTTGCCTTCATGAAACACGGCAGAACGCTGCACAGTTTGTCGTTCACCCTTAAAACGTCCATTCAAAGGAAGATTTAAGGTGCGTTCGCACGAGGCCAAGAAACTGGCATTTAAAATAAATAAATACAAACTAAGTTGTCCAAACAAAGTGTAGCGAAATCAAATGGTTTTAAAGTTTGGACCAGCAATGCCACTTTGCGAAATCATCACGATAATTATAAACCCTAGTCTGAACACCTACGTTAGTTTCAATTGGATTTTTTTATGACATGCTCACATTAAGCAAAGCAAGCACAGTATCCCAAGGGGATAGCTAAAGTGCTTGTTTCAACAGACCATCCCACATTAAAAACAAGTAATAAGAAGAGGAACAATAGTTATTGGACTATGCCTCACTCACTAGAAAGTGAAGAGAGACATGTCTGTTAGCATCACATTGCAGTCACATTTGCCCTAAACTGATACTTTACTTAATGTACTTATTTACTCGACGTTGCAACCCCAAATAAAATGTTAACACTAATCCAATGTAGGTCCTAACCAGTTCATAATTTGCCTTTCAAACGGTTCATAGAAGGCTATTTCGTTAATACTCTGAACACCGACATTTTTGCTAATTTTTCAACAAAAGTCAAAACTGACATTATCTTTCCTAATTTACAGATTCCACACTTACCAATTTCTACCATAAATGGTGTTGGATAACAGCAGTATTGTGCGTCCGCAGCATAGAATCCCACCGCTGCCACCAATCCACAAAACACAAAAGTAGTGGCATGCATTTTCCTCAGAATGTGTGTCTTGCAGCAAAGTCTGGTATATAGTTTATAAGTGGTGAATATTGGGTGCAACTGGTACGAATGGGACTGGATATCTCACGCATGCTTTTTAACCACTTGGCCGCAGGAGCGATCCACTAAAACAAAGGGTATTCTCAGATCTAGCAGCCATACATAATTGCTGTGGATATCTTTCAAAAATCGCATGTACTAAATTAATTGATGTCGAACATGTTCCTATGTTGTTTTAGTGTATTTTAATTTGAAGGATGGTACGATATCAACATTAATGCATTGAGTGTGTTTTGCCATTCCCCCGTAATTTGTAAAGATTATAAGTTCCAAAATTATAAACAAATAATAAAAATAATAATAACTGAATGACAAAAAATCCTACATGCCCAAGTGCCAGCCATACGTCAGTACTGGTCCCATGGTTAAAATTGTGTCCTTCGAATTGTTGTAAAAATTAGTCGCGTATAAATTCTTGAAAAAAACCCCAACTATTTTGTATTCCTTGAATAATGCAGGTATCGTGAAGCCACGCTTTGTGCACTACTGATTCTTGCATAAATTATGGAAATACTAAAATTTGGTTATAAAACGAAAATTTCGTATACAACTCCTGACAGATGGTAGACAGATAATTACCGACTGAAATAATATGCAAACTACCTTGGCGCCTAACAAAATATAATTATTCATCAAGTTACCCGCATAAGAAAACAAATCCAAAACTGTTGTTATTCAGATAGCCGTGGCGGCTGCCAGACCTAGGATTTATCAGAATAGTCAGAATCGTTTGGTCTGGGAACCAGACTGGTAGAACATTTTCGCACAATTACATGTCGCTATGAATGTCGTAGGTCATAAAACGAAAATTTCGTATACAGCTCCTGACAGATGGTAGACGGATAATTACAGACTGAAATAATATGCAAACTACCTTGGCGCCTAACAAAATAGTTGTACTTTTTTTTCTTATAATTATTCATCAAGTTACCAGCATAAGAAAAAAAATCCAAAACTGCTGTTATTCAGAAAGCCATATGGCGGCTGCCAGACCTAGGATTTATCAGAATAGTCAGAATCTTTTGGTCTGGGAACCAGACTGGTAGAACATTTTCGCACAATTACATGTCGCTATGAACGTCGTAGGTCAGTTTAGCTGTTGAGCAATTGCGTTGTTTTTGTATGCACTTACTTGATTATTGGAATTATAGTTTCTGATGTATTTAGTAACTGCACAATCCAAGTTAAAACGTTCGCTCGTACTACTTTCCTTAAACAGGGCGCTGGGAAGGGCGAATTCGTAGGGAAGGTCTTCTTTGGCTGAGAATTGGAAAAGTCAATGATCAACCCACCAAAACATGAAAAGAAAATGAAAGCGGACATGTTGATCATCGTTTTACTTAAAGCCCGGTTCATACTCGGCGCGAAAGCGAAAGCGAACGCGAATTTGTGACGTCTGGCAAGTATCATTAGAATCACGGTCCGGTTAATGGGACTTGCAGTTTTGCCGAAGTCAATTGAGTGTGATCGTCCGACTGATAAGGTTTACGCACAAACCTTGAGCCAGTGCGGCTTTGCATAGAAAGGTGGCCGAACCATATTTTTTGAAAGTGTGCTGGTAATGATTGGCGCTGCGAATTCGTAAAAGTTGAACATACATGTATTTCAACTGGAGCAAATTTCGCAGCGAATGCGCCATGACGTCAAATTCGCTTCGCATCCGCATTCGCGTGAAGTAAAAATCGGGCTTAAGATAAAGTTGACCCCTTCCTTGTCCCCAGGGTGTCGAGCAGTACGTGCCCACCACTACCTGCTCTCTCACCCTGGTATTGGATCATTTCCATGTGCAAGATTTTTGAACACGTATGCACATGAGGAATTGTCTGGTGCCTGCCTGTGCTTTATTTGTGCGTTTGTTTTTGTATGCAGTGTCTGGCGTAAAAACAGAATCAATTCGTCGCAGCGCAAGCATGGTGTGAGTTACGTAAACACGATTTTATTTTAATTAAACTGTTACGATCTTAACGAGACAACATGCAGTATCACATTTCATATTTAATATTAACAAATTGGAAAGGAAATGAATATTTTCGAGAAGGCGTGGACGAATAATCACGAAAACACGTACTGCACGTTGTGAATAACAGCACCAAGAACACGAATCAGGATACAGGTATCGAATCAGGATACAGGAAGAAAGTTTCCTATCCAGGGCTTACTATTGGAAACGTGCTTGGGAATAAAGAAAGCACTGGGGACAAGGTTGAGTTGACCCCCTAGAGGAACCGCTTCTTTAATAACCCTATGTACTAATACGTCACACGATGTTTACCGCAGTGCATTGCGGGATTGAATGGGGTTCGCCGCACCGCGATTGCTATAGAAAACACATAGTATTGTGTACCGGGGT
Source organism: Patiria miniata (assembly GCF_015706575.1). Lineage (NCBI taxonomy): Eukaryota > Metazoa > Echinodermata > Asteroidea > Valvatida > Asterinidae > Patiria > Patiria miniata. The sequence goes on from NW_024037068.1 coordinate 15,959,190, forward strand.
CTGATTTATTTAAATTTGCGCCACGAAAGCTATCGAAAATGACCCTTAAAATGTGATAAACCTTGTCTTAAATTAATCTAAACTGTATTTCAGGTCGATGATTCTTAAAAATATCGAAAAATGTAGGTATGCAGAACGCTACTGACGATGGGCATATATCGCACGGTATTAGCGCGCGTGACTGCACTGTGTAGCGCTAGTGCAGCGGGCTGCAAGCAACTTGCAGCGGCAGGAATTTTCGGGGAAACACGTTGCTTCAAGTAAGAGCTGTACAACTGGTACGACCTCGAAATAAATGATTAAACCAACTAAATAAAATCAAAATGTTAACCACGGAAAATACATACACACAAAAAAGACAGATCACGTTCTGTGAATCAAATTGCAGACATTTTCTCCATCTATTTTTTTGGCACCTGAGACCGAGTTGACTTGAGACCGAGTTGGTTTGGGACCGAGTTTGGTAGCCTAACCCAAGTCTTTTGTCCCAAACCATGTACCAAGTCGGTTCGCAATTCGAGTGAACTCGGTCGCAAGTCAACTACGTTCGTCCAAGGTGAACTGGGTCCCATGCGAACTCGGTCCCGGTGTCAGCTCGGTCCCAAGTCAACTCGGTCCCAAGTCAACTTGATGGATAAAATGCTCTAACAAGGCACTTTAGGGGCTAACATCAAATTGGGCCATGCTAGGGGCTGTGCCATGTTAGGGTACATCAGCAATGCGCGTTTAAGTGGTTGCGTCATACACCGCTGATGTCACGCCTAACTGAGGTCACGTGTTCGGTTCCACACAATCCTGGCCTTAACGATGCCGTTATTTTGTGGGCGCCGCTATATATGGCCAGGTTTGTGTGGAACGCGTGACCTCGGCAAGGTTTTACCTCAGCGGTTTATGACGCAACCACTTTAACGCGTATTGTTAATGTTCCCTAACATGGCACGTGCCCTAACATGGCGCAGTTTGATAATCGCTCCCAGTACCTTGCTAGAGCATTTTTTCTCAAGCAAGTTGATATGGGACCGAGTTGAATTGGGACCGAGTTGACATGGGACCGAGTTGAACTGAGACTGAGTTAACCTTATACCGAGTTGACTTGGGACCGAGTTGACTCGAACTGACTTGATTTGGGACCGAGTTGACTCGAAACCAACTCAGTCGGGGTCAACTCGGTCCCAAGTCAACTCCGTCTCAGGTGCCAATATATTTTTTTTCAATTTCAGCCAATATTACAGTTTATTTTGAATATGATGGCTTAATAATGGAGCTGCTTAGGTCCATTTTTGGCCCAAATCGTGCACTTTGTGGTAAAAGCATGAAATTCGGCAGGTGGGGTCCCAATGGGCTAGAATTCATTTTAAGATCGGGACCCATCCTGGATCTTGCCCATTTTGGGGGCGGAGCTTGACTTTTTTTAAAAGGGGGTGCAAACAATACAAACTCATGAAAACTGTATGAAACATCCATTTTCCTTGTTTTTCTATGGTTTGAAATAAACTTAAACATAAAATATAACATTCTAGCTTTCGAACACCAGTTAATTTTCACCCATTTTGTGGGCGTGGCCTAAATGTACAAAAGAGGCGGTATATATTAGCAGTTTGGTTCTAATACAGAAAACATTATTCGGTTTGGTAGTAAAATCCTGAAAATTGGCAGGTCTAGTTAAAATGGGCTGAAAATAATTTAAAGAGGTGAACACATCTTGGAACTTGCACAATTTTTTGGGGGCGGAGCTTGATTTTTCAAAAAGGGGAGTGCAAAAAATAAAAAACTCAGAAAAACTGTATTTAACATCCATTTTCCTTTGTTCTTCATGGTTGAAATAAACTTAGACATGAGAAATAACTTTATGAGAAATATGACGTTAAAATTGTGCAGCAGCAGGATTCCAGTCGAACCAGTGAGTTTGGTGGTTTGAGACATCATCTTACATTGAAAGACATCATCTTACATTGCCGACACGCATGGCTATGGCGACGCGCGCGCATACCAGAAACCAGAGCCTTTTTTGGCCTAATAATCGTTTTCTTCGTTTTGTATGAATAAACAGGAGTAAATGCTTCAGATTTCAAATATGCACTTGTCATTTACAAGGCTGGGTTAGGGCAACCTTGAAATTATAAAGCAAAATAATTCTGCACAAAAACTACTGCATTTATTAAAGTTCATAAAGTACAAATGATGCCATATGTTTGTATGAATAAAGCATGGCATTTGCTTTTTCTACCACTTTCGAAGCATTTACTCGCATCAGTGTGAATGAAAATTAAGCAAACACTTTTACTAAAAACCATTTGCTAAATTCTGAAAATAATTACTTTTACCTTTTAGCTTTTGCTACACTATAAGCGTTTACTTCGTTTCTTATGAATTAAAAGGAGTAAATGCTACAAATTTTAAATATTTACTTGTCATATTTCAAGGTTGGGTTGGGTCTACCTTGAAAATATAAAAGCACATAATTATGCGCAAAAATTACTGCATTTATTAATGTTAATCGCAAAAAAGTACAAATAATACCATATGGTAGTTCGTTTGAATAAAAACTAGCATTTGCATTACTCCCATCTGTACGTTTCGTATGAATATAAAGGAGTAAATGCTTCAGATTTCAAATATGCACTTGTCATTCACAAGGCTGAGTTGGGGCAACCTTGAAATTATAAAGCAAATAATTCTACGCAAAAGCTACAGCATTTATTATATGTTAATCGCGAAAAATTAATATTAACAAAGTTCATAAAGTACAAATGATACCATGTTCGTATGAATGAAACATGGCATTTGCTTTTACTGGTACTTCCAATTTTGAAGCATTTACTCGCTGTATGAATGAAAATTAAGCAAACACGTTTGTGTAGGTTTTATATGAATTAATCCCTAAACCCTATGATCTCAGAATAAATACAAGATTTCTATTGTTTTAGCCACTGTGACCTTGACCCTTGACCTTTCGACCCCCAATACGATAAACCTATGACTAAGAACGATCCACAAACCAAATTTGAAGTTCACATGTAAAGTATTTCTCAATTATCGCGCTGACAAAATTTCTTTTGTTTTAGCCACTGCGACCTTGACCCTTGACCTTTTGGCCCCAAATGCAAAAGGCTTCTTAGGATTGCCAAGGACAATCTACAAACCAAATTTGAAGTTCATATGTAAAGTATATCTCAAGTTATCACGCTGACAAAATTTTTACTAGCAAAAAAGATGATTTTCCCTCGTTTGAATCAAGCTGCTCTAATGTACCGCCTCTTTACATATTTAGGCCACGCCCGCAAAAGGGTGAAAATAAAACGTTAAAATGTTAGAATTTACAAAGTGAATGTAAAATACAGTTTTCTGAGTTTTCTTTTTTTTTGCACTCCCCTTTTTGAACAATCAAGCTCTGCCCCCAAAATGGGCAAGATCCAAGATGCGTTCACCTCTAAAAATTATGTTCGCCCATTTCAATTTGACATGCCAATTTGCAGAATTTTACCACCAAACTGAATGATGTTTTCCATATTAGAACCAAACTGCTAATATATACCGCCTCTTTTACCATTTAGACCACGCCCACAAAATGGGTGGAAAATTAACAGGTGTTAGAATGCTAGAATGTCTTATTTCATGTTTAAGTTTATTTCAAAGCGTAAAAAAAAAAGGAAATTTGATGTTAAATACAGTTTGCATGAGTTGTATTGTTTGCACCCCCTTTTTTTGAAAAATCAAGCTCCGCCCCCAAAATGTGCAAGATCCAGGATGGGTCCCGATCTTAAAATGATTTTTAGCCTATTTTGACCCCACCTGCCGAATTTCATGCTTTTACCACAGAGTGCACGATTTTTCTCTTAGCAGCTCCACTATAAGATCAACTTTCATCATTACTGCTTATCAAAAACCCATCTGTCAACATGTAGCTGCAATATTGGCTAAGATTGTGGCAAAAAAATCACATTTCTGATTAATCGGCACTATAGAATTTACATTATTACCTGCCCAGGACACACGTAGTTACTTCGTGAGTGGTCTTCTAATGATACCCGACCCTCAAAACATGGGTTTATACACCTTACTTGTGTAGTTATGTGCCATATTGGCCGATATATGCCAAAAACATGATTTTCCGGTATAAGCGGCATTATTTTGCATTTTTCTATGCCACAGACACACGTGGTCACTTCCAGAATAGTTTTATTGTGATCTCTGACCTTGAAAACATGGGTTTAGACACTTAATTTGTTCAGTTATCCACAATATTGGCTAAGATATAGTGAAAATTGATTTTTCGGTAATGGCGGCACTAATTTGCATAAAAACAATACGTGGGACATTTTTTGAATTTTTCTACGCATTTTATTTCTGAGCTAGAGACGGTGATAAGAAATTGATTTCCGAGGGTGCACGATACCCCCCTTCTTCCTACCCAACTAGCTGGATAGCTCAGTTGGTAGAGCACCGGAACGGCAATCCGGAGGCCGCTGGTTCAAACTAAGCTTCAGTCAACGTCTTTGTTTAACTTGAAATGGTTAACTTAAATAATAGTTTTAATAATGTTTCAAACTGATGCACTTTTACGAAATGTACAATTTTTACACAAGCTTGCAAACTGACCAAATCTATGTTGTCGCTATGCGTATTTGCATTATATAAACATGTTCAGTCACAGCCTCAAAATTGTTAATTTACCCAAATCGCTCAGAAAATGACTGGGAAAAATTACAATTCCATTTTTCATTTAGCTTGATGGATGAATGCCATTGTAATGTTATGGAAAAAACCTCAATAGGCTCATAATTGTTAATTTGCCCCAATCGCTCAGAAAATGACTGGAAAAAAATACCATTCTATTATTCAGTAAGGTTCGTGTATGAATGCCGTTGTAATGCTTTAGAAGCACGGCCACAGCCTAAGAATTGTTAAATTGCTCCAATTGTTCGGAAAATGACTGAAATAAAAATACAATTCTAGTATACATTAAGGTTGACGTATGAATGTTGCAATACTATAGAAGCACGGCCACAACCTCCGAATTGTTAATTTGCCCCAAGTGCTCGAAAATGACTGGAACAATCACCATCCATTATTCATGCAAGCTTTATAAATGAATGCCGTTGTAATGTTATAGAAACACGTAACAGTGCCGCAGAATTACCTTTTTTTCCAATTTCTTTGAAAATGACTGAAACAAATTACCACTCCATTATTCATTATAAAGCTTGATGGATTATCTGTACCCAACCCATATGTATATTCTATCTCATCTATTTTGTGTCTCAACGTACACGGAAAGTTCGATACGCGTGAAAAATATTTTGATATTTATATTTTGACATTTACCAATTGCATAGGTCACCCCATAGAAGGCTATCCACGGGCACGGATGCTGGTGGTGGTGGTGGTGGTCTGCATTCAACTTGGGACGTTGAACAATAGAGGACAATAGCGTCCCCAATTCCCGAGAGGTCCCCAATTTGGATTCGTGTACAAAACATATGGGAGGTTTTCCTAAGTACAAAGAAAGGAGGGACAATATTGCAGGCAAAAACGTCGTAGTGCGTGTGGGTGTCTCTGTTGGCGTGCGTTAGGGATGAAATTATTCTCTATCGTGCTGATGTACAGACAGGAGCCAACACCAAGAAGTTTCTTAATTGCGTTTGACCATAACTAGCGAACCTTAGGACTTTTGCAGAGATTATCACAATTTCACAGTTGGACTTCTTGTTGGACAGATTTCCTACTCTATGAAACCTCTATATGAAAACTATAGAGCATTTTTTTATTAGTATTTTTTATCATTAAATTGGTCCATGTATATTCCGGACAATTAAGAGCACTGTTGCAGTGATATTATTTAAGACATACACTCTTGTCAACTTCTAGGACCTCTGTCGTTTTTAGCGTTACTTTGTTGGCGAACCACGATTTTTTTCGAGAGACGGAATACAGACCTAATTGGGGTAGGTGGTACATGGTAGACACTTCTGGAATAGTTTCTCTCAGTTGGCATTTAGAGCCTCGGTCAGTAAATACATTTGATCACAATACAGAACAAGAACCTGTCCCACGGGTGTCGCTTGACAAGGGGGTGTCACCCCCATCCATTGATTGTGTTTTGTCGACACAATCGTTGTATTGTCTTCGAAATTGTGTGTCTATTGCCGAAAATGCCGCCACGAAGAGCGCCAACTATTGTCCAATATAAATGTCCACGATCGTCTGCTTGAACAGCGCCTCCAATAGTCAGAAAAAAAACTTCCTGCCCACCTTTCAGCACAGAGGGTCTGCCGGCAATTTTTTTGTTACAACCCATTCAAATCAGTCACGCCACGCCCCTGACCAGTCAGGCCGTGTCCGAAAGGGGCTTCCAGAGCTATGGCTACGTCTATTGTCAGCGCGTCCCCGCGTATTTTCAATGGGCGCAGACCTAGACCTAGCTCTAGCCAACTGATTCGGATGCAGCCTGTGCATGCACTTTATGCTTGCACCTCGTGCCGATATGACAAAGAAAAGGAGCCGGAACCACAATCTATAGCCCCTGGTTTGAACGTTTGTACCACGCAAGAGCCGGGGTCGATTTTTTTTTCTCCTGAACGACATCCGCATATGGGTGTGCGCTATGGCGTTTACACTTTACTTTTCTAAAAACATGAGAATAAAATATAAAATTAGAAAAAAAAATGAATCCGCACGTAATGAAATTCGGGCATTATTTCCCTTTAAAACAAAATCCTCCGAGGCCTCAGGTTAGAAAAGAAAAGAACAAAATCGGGTACAAAACGGTGATTGGAACCGCAACATCGCGGTGCAAAATCACGACCCTGTATCGACTGAGCTATCGCACTGCTCGCCGAAACGTGAGGGAAACAAATAATGATATACCTGCGTACGTATCAAAAAAGTATCGCAGAGGGCGCTAAACAACCATGTACGCGGATGTAGTTTGGGACCAGAAAATTTTCAGCCGGGGGAGGGGGAAGGGGTAGGCTCTTTGGATTTTAACCATGAAAAGATCAATTTTCCTTCCCCAAATACTGGGCGGGAGATAGGGCACAAGAGGGATGGACAACACAATGTCTTGGAGTGTGGAGGCACCAAATCAACACCAACCCTCAGTTACGTTCGCCCATTGGTAAAAACCCCCATATTTGCGCAGTTAAATTTTAACCAGCAAACACACAGAAAGAGATGACGAACCCATTAACCCCAATAAAAGTGCTGCAAGTATAGAGCCTAGATGTTTTCCCCTGATGGCTCGCGTCCGGACCCCTCGAATAGGAATTTCTGCGTGTAAAAGTCAGAGTTTTTAAAATTATTTTTGGTACATTGATTACTTCAGAAAATGGGAGACTAAAATGTCTTTTGAGTTAACTTAAAGGACTAATTCGCAGTTACAAACAAATCTAAAATGACCGTTTATAAAGACTTTATTAAAACAAGCCTGACAAAATTTTAAATCCATTGGATGTAGGTATGTAACTCTTTGCGTCGTTATCATTTTCGTTCTCACGCAGGTTAAAACAACCGTGATCGAGCAAGGAGACCTAGGTACGGAAATCAGAAGGTCGTCAGTAAATTTCGTTTTTACCCATCTCCAAATGATTTCTCTTTTTTTTTCTTGTGGAACGCCTTGTGATTAGAAATCATTGTGTCAAAAATTTAGTAAGAGAAAGGGCAACCCCTTGTAAAAGGCCCATAGGACGCTCAAAGACAAAATCCGGAAGCTCAAAGACAAGTTGACGCACTTTCAGCTCCATTAACCACGAAAGTGTCTAATGAAGAAAAAGAAAGCATCGCGATAATCTGATGTGTCACTAAAATAACTGCGAATTATATTCTTATTTGAACACAGCACAAAAATGAACAAACTTTCACAATTGAATGTTTTCATTTTATTTTTTACACTCACGGCGATATACAAGCTTCTGTGGAACCGTTTAGTATTTGACATCCAGTGACATGCAATAACTTGTCAACTATCGATTTGTGTTGCCATATGTTTTCTCAGTCACTTTAAAACTTGTAACATTCATATTCCATGGAAATATATTTTGATTTTGGCCCAGAACGCTGTAGGGCTCCATTGGTAATTCCGATTTCGAATTTACACCAATATACTTCATATTTGGTGAATTATTCATGTGAATTATTCATGAATGTTGCGCTCTAAATCGCCCAGAATTGAAAAAAAAATCGTTCTGGAACAAATTAAAGTGTCTTTCCACGGCATCTAAATGATATGTGTTAGAGTAAGCAATATCACTGAAAATAGTTCCCTCATAGAGACATTCTCGTAGACTGTTTTTTACCCCTAACCCCAATTCTCCCTATACCGCCAGAGTTTTTGGTGTTTAGGCCCTATACCACCTCGACCACGAGCCTATTTGCGACGGAGAAATGCTGCCTCTGAATAGGAGCTGAGGCGTTAGGGAGACACTTTATGTTTCCCCATATAGACATGTCCCCCAAAGGTATACTTTCTGACACTAATTATCTCACAAATGGTACTATTCACGAGAGTGTGAAACTCAATATTGCATTATGATCATAAAGGTCAATGAAACCAGTCTATAACATTGAAACTGGCAGTGTTATGGCGAAACGGTTGGGATAATGTTTGCTTATTAAGCAAATTTTCAACTTTAAACCTGTTGAAAATTTTACATTCACTTTCAAGAATTTTTTTTTTTGGGGGGGGTGAATAAACCTTAACTTCAATGCTGGGCAAATTAAACATTGACGTATAATTGACCGTATGCACAGCAGCCATTTTAGAGGGTTGATTTGTTACATAGGTATTCTCATCTTGGCAGAACAAAGGCACTGCCCTCCAATATGGCCTCTGTTTGTGAGATCTATTTATTGGGCAAGACAGGTATAGTAAATTCACAAATGAAACATACATTTATATTTTGTAATTTGTAAATCATGGCTTAGTCGCTTATCATTCGTTCTTTTGGCAAGTGTATATTACCCTTCCCAGAAAATATTCAAATGTTTCAAACCCAATCATTTTCAAATCAATTATTAAACTCATCACTCGGTTTGGAATCTTTTCTAACTTGGAACTGTTGTGCTATATATACATTAAAATGTCTCTCTGAATGATATTTACCGAATGTATGCAAATTGTTAACAAGCTGCGATAACTATAATTAAACGATACAACATAGTTGAGGACAATTTTTTTTTCAATCCACTATCAATCTTATACCATAAAAACACTGACAATTTAATATAATTAATGCCCCTTGACATGGGTAAAATACCTTTAACTAATAATTAACACTAAAAATGTGAAATATAACAAATATCCCTTGAAATGGGTAACAAGTCTTTCAACTACGCCGTCTCCTTAAATAGACATTCCACTTTTAATCTCTGTCTTCAAACCTTGATTATTTTCAATCAATGATATTACGCCCATTAATAAAGATTTGAAACATTTCTAACATGAACATGTTATGCTATTGTCTCTCAGAATAAAATTCACCGAATTTAAGCAAAAGTTTAACGGCTGTACTAACTATAATTATACGATATACGAAATCTATTTTCACTTGTGAGTTGACGCAATTTGTTTACAATTCAACTATCTATCGTGACTCGTGTACATTTTAATTGTGACTTGAAATTATGATAACTACTGAAAATGTCGAATATCCCTTAAAATGGGTAAATGTCTTTAAAGTACGACGTAAATACACAATACATTTCAACTTTCAATTTTGAAATTAGGATAAACACTGAAAATGACATACAATAAATATCCCTTAAACTGGGTAAAATATCTTTTAACAACGCCGTCTTCTTAAATATACAATTCATTTCAACTTTCAATCAAAGTATGTCACTCAATAATACATTAAAAAGTGAACATCTGAAGTATATTACACATAGGGTCTACCGGTTTATAGCGTCTGACTAAAACACCCCTTAAACTAGCACCCCGAGAACTCAATGTCTTTCGTTCACGAACTGTCCCAATGAAGCGAATCTACTTTAGTACTGCGATATCATGCGGTTTCCAATTTGCCACACCTTAAATGACGTTTAACCTGCGTTCACCTTAATGTTCATGCGCGCGCATCACAGCCTTGCCAAGTGACCAATCACCACACGCCTCGGCGCGTGCACTGCCAATCACCGGTCAAGCAGTTCCCAATTTCTTGGCTCTGATCTGCTAACCACATAATTCTGCGCTGACGCCCACAAATTGTGTGCTTACCGCGCTAGCAGAACAAGTCTGTGCTAACCCATAAGCGCAGAATCCTTAGTTACGGGATATACGCATGCGCAGAAGCAAACATTCCTTACTAACGCGAGAAATACGCTTATCGTAAGCACGGAATTTTCTGCTATAGTAAGCAGGGATTTTTCGGTAACGCTAAGCAGAGACAAGAAATTGGGCCCAGAGCTTGCCCAAATCCTTACAAATCCTAACGCGAGAAATACGCTTACCGTAAGCACGGACTTTTCTGCTATAAGTAAGCAGGGATTTTTCGGTAACGCAAAGCAGAGACAAGAAATTGGGCCCAGAGCTTGCCCAAATCCTAACAAATGAAGGCTCATACAAAGAGTCTATAAGGCCTCATCTCAATAACCGCGAACGGATAGAAACATAATATTGCACAAAAACGCCTAAAGCCGATGCGAATATACCGTCTCCAAATACTTTCATTTTTCGTATCTCGCGTCTTTCTACATCCAGAACCCCGGGATACATGGACAGACGTGATCTGCATTTATGATTGGTCAACACCACGCATGCGCTCTTTGGAAAACAAGTCTGAATAATCAATTCTTTGTCGCTTTCCACCTTTGGTCTGTTTTTTGTTTCATATTGCATTACTCTCTGCTCAAAAATAACCATCTGGATTGCTAATTGGTTGCTGCATTCAATAAACTGACTCCATTTTTTCACACGCAGGACTGGAGAAACCAATTTGTTGATAGTATGTGATATGTTTGGTGTTTCAAGTATTTCTTTTCCCCGTTTGGTTGGCTGAAGGTAATTTCTTGCTAATTAGTATCTCTGTCTGACGTTGCTGAACCATTCAGAGTGCATTATTGTTCGGAGGGCATTCGTTATGGTCCAAAAGGTTCGTAGTTAACACAGGCAATGCCAATCATCTAGCCAATACAACCACAAAAAATTGACAATCGCTGATTATTGTGGAATCATTAGACACAGGTGATGGATTCAAGTATACATAGCCCTCAGGGAGAAAGATATCGCTCAAAAGCAACTTGGTAACATCTCCTAAAATATATTTACTTGTGTTGTGTTGTGTTGTGTTGGATTGTGTTGGGTTCTGCTTTGTTGTGTTCTGTTGGTTTCTGTTGTGTTGTGTTGTGTTGTGTTGTGTTGTGTTGTTTTGTTTTGTGTTGTTTTGTGTTGTGTTGTGCTCTGTTCTGTAGTGTTCTGTTGTGTTGTGTTGTGTTCTGTTGTTTTCTGTTGGTTTCTGTTGTGTACTGTTGTGTTCTATTGTGTTCTGTTGTGTTCTGTTGTGTTACTTAAATTTTGGATTTATTTACAAGCGATTTGTTTGAAGATAAACGGTTCTTTAACGTTCACGAATGATTTTTAACAAAAATGTATAAAGACAATCTTCTCAAACAAGCTTGAGAGATTGCGCTTGTTTCAAGCTCGAGCTGAAAGTGTCTCTTTAAAATCGCGAAAAGTTGATGTGTCATCTTTTTCTAATACAAGCGTCAGTGAAATTGCGAATTATAGTTTCAAAACCTGAAAATGAACAACATTAAGCACAACACAAAGATTGAACAAACTCCAACATTTCATTGTACACTGACAGCTATATACGTCCACTTGTGAGTGATACGTGCGATTGTGCACTTTGTGACTGAATCATGAAACATCGCACGTTGGTTCTTCATGCCATGAAGAACATTTTCAGATGTGGAGACATTTCATATTTGACCTCTGGTGACCTTTGAGAGGTCAATGACCTTTACATACACTATTTATAACAATTGTTCTTGAAATTGTTGAGTGATACAATTGTATCACATATTTGACCTTAACAGCCCCACTATATTGGGGAAACAATTTATTACTGTTTTTCCTACATTGACCTGCAATTTCAGTTCAAGTATCGAACGTTTTAGCTATAGGATTTCCAAGTTACTTTAACGTTTCATTAGATGTCCTAGAAAGATACTTTCATTTCATCCCAGAATGCCGTCGTACTCCATTTCTAATTAAGAGCAATATATTTCATATTTGGTGAAGTGTATTTCACGAATGTAGCGTAATAAATCGGGTAGATGTTGGGAAATTCGTTCTGGAGATAAAACTAAAAATATAGCGGAATTTAAATGATATATGTTAAAGTAAGTGAGAAAACCTACATGAAATTATAATAATGAAGGTTAATTAAAACGGTCTTTAAACTAGCAGTGTGGAGTCGCAACGGTTGTGTTCATTTTTGTTTAATAAAAAATAACTTAAAACTGATGTGTCCAAATCACTGTCAATTGAAATTACGATGAACACTGAAAATGTCAAATATGATAAATATCTCTTAAAATGGGAAAATGTCTTCAAACTACGTCCTCTCCTTGAATAGGAAAAACATTTTCAAATTTCATTTTATGTCAGCTACGTATTGTTATTTTAAAAATGTTCAATCAATAATGTATCAAACAGTGAACGAACAGCTAAAATGATACACATACGGGTTAAATGGTTTTTACTAACGCCCCTCGAACAAAGACATTGACAAACAGGGGAACCGCCGACATATGGCTGGATAGCTCAGTTGTATAGAGACCGCAGCGGAGGTCGCAGGTTCAAACCCCGCTCAAGTCAATGTCTTTGTACCACTTTAAATATGTAGCTCAAATAACCTTTAAGAGTGCAGACTGATTAGCGATATTTGGCAGTGTAATTTACACAAACTAACCCACTTCAAAATTTGCGGCCTCCTATTTCGTTCGCCATGTCAAAGGGCCAAATGCAGATACATGGAACGATCTTTCTACTTACGACCATTCAGCATTTTTAGTTCACAAATGAAATGACGACCGAACCTGCAGGTCATATCATCCCATTTCCAATTGTATTCTTGTCCTATAGCAACACAGTCTTGGCCTTTCCCTCTTCCGTTGTCAGGCTGATCGCTTGCCCATCGCGTGAAGTTGGCACCAGAGCCGGCACTCCACACGAAGCGCGTCTCCCTCTCCATATCGTTGTATCCGAGCCAGGCCTTGACAGAGGGCAATTCTTCCAATGGATAAGAAGCTTTCAAAAGCTCCACTATAAACTGCTGTTCTTCTAAGCTGTTGATGGACACAAGGTGCGCTGGAAACCAATCAGAGTTGGACAATTCCCGACAGTACTTTTCAGCTTCAACCCAGGGCAACTTTTCAGTGACCAGTCGGTAGCAATCTCCGTCGAATGCTACCCAGCGCTTAGGGCAAGGCATGCAATGTTCTGCCCGGCCGCTGTCGAGTGTAAGGAGTGAAAAGAAAACGAAATAAGCGAATATTACCGAAAAGGACGCCGTACTTGCCAGATGAAAATTCAACCAGCCGAACGACTGCATGGTCGAGAATACCTCAAATTATTTCCATGCAAGCTTTGGGTGAAGATTGTAAAAATGTTGTCTTCTGTAACGACCACATTGAGCTGTGTAAAAAAATGGTACTCTGGCCTACGACTTGAACTGCGTTTTGTTTTCTTGAAGTGGAGGCACGCAGACGAGATCCAGAAATTCAAACAGGCAGCGCAGGTGTTTACCCAGACTTAATTAATACCGCTTCCCCACTTTAGATCTGAGAGTCAGTAGCGTACCGACGCCGCGCCTACACCACTGCTTGCTCAAAAGACTACATGTAGATCAATTAAAAGAAGCGTTAAATACCTAGTGCGTTTAGTATCATGAAAGCGAATGACGAATGCGAACCCCCTGTTCGTTCTGTCGATCATTGTATGACTTGCAAAGGCCTGCCATTCATTAGTTTGAAATGTGGTCTTCGCTCTGACAATTAAAGTAATTATCCACGGGGCTGTTGTGATGAAAGAACCGGTAACAAAGATTAAACGTGAAGCAGAGTGGCGGTTGTTTGGCAGCCGAATCGATCATAATGCATTCTACTTGTATATGTACACGCGTAACATAGCAAGGCCATTTTGATTAGAGGCGGGGGGGGGGGGGTTAGACGTGAAAAGTGACAATCGTCTCATCCCTGCACGCGTCTCATCCTTCTCATTGTATCCACTTTCCATATCAGACTTTCGTCAATATTTTATGATTTTCCAAGGCCTGCCGTTAATCGATTTGAAATGTGGTCTGCGATCTGACAATTAAAGTTAATTAGTTCCAAGGAGCTGTGATAATGAAAGAACCGGTAAAAAGATTGAACTTGAATCAGAGTAAGGGTTGCTGGCAGCCGAATCGATCCTCATGCAATCTGCTTGAACATGTACACGCGTGAGCAGTTGCGTATAGAGTTTTTTTTTGGTCAAAATTCTTTCGATCCTTAAAAAAGGTAAAATCGAGAATGGAATAAAAAAACATAGTAACGTTTGAAAGGTGGAAGTGCATGGTTTCATTAAAAAATAGGCATTGGACATATCACTTCGCGCAAGAGTAACATGATATAATTTCACCACTTATTGATCTCTTAGCTGCCATTTAATAAAGGTGCTTAAACGGCTTCCTCCGCAGTAATGTCAACTCCACATCAACCCCGCGCGAGGCCGGTACGGTTTTCGATCGCGCGTGTGAAAACCAAGACTTGTGGATCTTTTCACTCGTCGTAAGTAAAATGAAACATTAAACATAATTTACTCTGTCGAATCAAAGATAAATCTATTTATTGAAACGGAAAACATTCAATTTTAAATGTGATGAATTGGTCAAATAATTATTACTAATGCTAAAATAGCACTTGTGCACAAAGCTAAAATGTCACCTAACCCAGGTTTACCTTATCCTGCCTCCACGAATTTTGATTTACTTATGTTTTGGACCACAAGGAATCGATCTAGATGGTTTCCAACATTAAAATTCCTCGTCCTAAGGTCGTTTCAACGATAGAACGACACGAATTTGTCGCTACAATCAGGCGTGTCGCCCTAATGCAGCCGCGATGAGCAAAATCTGACGCCTTTTTATTTGATTTTGTAGTTCTAACAATTCCATTATTATTATTATGGGAGTGGTAATACGGCGGACTGCAGTTTCGAACATCCAGTGAGCTATCCAGATCTTTTGAACGATGTTTCGAGTGTTTACGGGTACGGGTCAGCTGTAGTGTGAGTTTGTAACACCTCCTATCGGGGCACATTCCACTTCCCCATTTTGAAATACTCCGATTTGTTTTTTTGAAGGTGCATTTTGTTGAACAGTTTTCTCTCATACTATATCGCTCACTCTGATATCGCTAACATAAAATCCAACCAAGTAGTCTTTACATGCGGGATGTTTTGATGCGGATCCCTTGGGCAAAGTATTTTTCTTTTCAAATTCTCGGTTCATTTCATCTGGTTGACTCGCCGGTTTGTCTTCATCACTCACTTTTCATAGACGACAACGGTAAACATGCGCCAGCTACTGCAAAGCTAATGTCGTAATAAGGCGGTAGGATTTGGCCACTTAAATGTGTCGAGTTCAGTTTTGATAACACTCACATTGGGGGCCTCTTGTAAGAAAGCGTAAGAAAGTCCTCAACCTATCTCAACAAGTTTGATCTAGGATAAGTCGTTTGTTGGTGACGTAACTTACACCTGCGCACTAATATCAACATGCGCATGTTTCTAGTCAAAAGTTGGTCAAAACGTGCACAACACTTCTTTGTCCTGGCTCCCTGCTATGCGTTATGATGCGCGCGGCTATTGTTACCAGCGAGGCGACCAACCTTGAAAGGCGATAGGCTGGTTCTGAATACTCGACCTAACTACTCTGTCGACTAACCATAATTCTCGCTAGGATGAAAACTGATGTCGAACGTTCGTAACTGAACCTACAAAATAACTAGCTCTAGCTCTAGCTGGAGGGAGATGTTAAGCGCTTTTGATGGGCATTCTATGTCTGCATGTCTCATAGTAAAAGAACTGGGGAGATGACAATATACTGTTTTTGGTCAGTCATGCAGAAGAACAGTGCTCAGGTGATCCAAAAATAGACATAATTCGGTAATACGGTATAGGGCTCCCTCCATCGGTGAATTGACTTAGAATTAACTTCATGTAGGGAATGTACCACTAGGTCGTCTTTTTTAAGATAATACTCGTAGTGCTTTTACAATTTCGGCATGAAGTTTCTATCATAAAGCCGCCACACAGCGTTTATTGAAGGTTAAATGATGCGTTTAATATGTGGGAACTCACCTCCAGAAAGTCTTGATTTTAAATGAGTCGATCGCACTGCTTTATAGTTAGGGTTTCTCGAGTTCGCAGATAAAGTACCGAGGCTGAGTGCAAGGTTTGGTGCGCCATGTCCACCCGTAAGACCGATGACTGTTAACACAATCGTAGCTGCTCTCTGACTTAGGTTGGTTGGTATACCAATTAGTATACCCAGAACTCTGCAAAGATTCACTCCAGACAAACACACCCTCGCGTTCAATATCGTTCAGTCCCATCCACCAATAGTGAACACGTACTTGCTGGGTATCTTCAACATACTTGGCCAAGAACTGCTGCTCCGCTTCACTGTTGATCGTGACAAGGTGCGCATGCCCGAATCGACGGGGTGGCAACTGCTGACAGTAGTTCTCAGCATCCGCCCAAGGAAGTTTTTCAAGAACCAACCGGTAGCAGTGGTCCCCAAATGACATCCACTGGAACGGGCATGGACTGCAGCTGGCGTAGGTACCAACAATCGACAGAAAGGTAGACAGGACGAGAAAAGAGAGGCGCCGTACAGTTGGTGACATCTTCACTCAAGATGTAGAATTAGAGGCTAGTTCAAGTAGTCAACATTTTCTCAGCATATAAGCAAACAAATCCAAAGAGGGACCGGAATATTAATCCAAAATAAAATGTGGGAACCTCAATGAAACTGTAGGTACGTCGGAGCATAATACTCAAAGTATTTCATTCACGAACCTGTCAAATAAAACGGGCCCGAGGAAGCGAATGTACTTTGGTTCTGCGATAACACACGGTTTCCAATCTGCCACACCTTAGCATGACGTATCAACTAGAAGTGCTTTCACCTCAATGTTCATACGCGCGCATAACAGCCTTGCCAACTAACTAACTAATCCTCATACTCCTCCACGCTTGGCACTGTCAATCAACGCCCAAACTGACCTTGCCCAAATCCAATTGTTAAGCGTAAAAATCTACAACAGAAAAGCCCATGGTTACTGTTGGTATGTTTCACGAGTAAGCATGGATATTGGGCCTGTTAATAAGGAACAACCGACGTCATGGAAGTTAATTAATCTTACTGTAAATGGAAACCGACCGAGAGGGTCATTAACTGTCCTCGTTATCATACCAGCAGAGCTTAGTATAAAGCCCCAATCTCAATAATTGAGAACGGTGAAAAGAAATGTTGCCCGAAGCGCGCTTAAAGACGATTAACCAATTAGTGATATCACCGCTATACAATAAAGTGCACAATGTGTGTGGGTGTGAGCATGTGTGATCTGTTACACGGTACCCTCTGGAGACATGTGCACAATAGGGAACAAAAGATTGTACACGTCGCGTCAGGGCAATTTTAGTCTCCACAAGGTTATCACGAAATAGATATATTGATTTTACTCAAAAACTAGGAATTTACCGTGTGTCGATTAGTCGCCAATTGAATTTTTTTTATGTAAGGGATAATAAGTCCTAATTTTGGCCCAGGAAGTTAATTCTGGTTAAAATAGCAACATTTTGAAACTTCACTTTCAAACTCGAAAACTTTAGTACACGATAACAAAGAAATGACTCCGCAAGGATACACATTCCAGTATGTCTGGAGTTGTGAACAATAGATGTCTACGCAGCGTAGGGTCCCGAGACATTTGCAAAAACATTTGTGGGATAAACCCGCCACTCGCCTTTCCTATTTTACCGGTTCATCCGATCATCGGGCCATCATATAATTAAACTGAGGTGTGCGCTGAAAATTCGGACCGATCTGACCGTAAACACGAATGATTCTTTCGCATCCGATTTCACTGGATCCGATATCAACGGAGAGGTGTACGGGCAGCACTTCGATTTCACTGGACGCAATATTGATGTTGACCAATCAGATTCACGAAGAAAGTCACGTGTCTGCAGACAGTAAATAAACTGCCATAGAAACCCAAGTGATAGAAACACCCACTTCCGAAATTCAGGGACTCACAACTCTCCAAGGTGTTTGAGACACACATCAAATTATAGCTTATTTCATCATATTTCATTTTCTGTTCATTTTTTTTGATGTTAACCAGTGGATTTTGGGAGAACAATCCATCGAAAGATCATCACCTTTAAAAGTAGTACTGTAGCCCATCGCCATTTTAGAATTAGATGCCTGCGCTCCATTGCAATTGTAAGGCCTAATTTCATCCGAATTTCACGGAAATACGAGCTTGCAGTCATGTGCACGGCTTTCACTCTTCCTTTTTTTTATTTTCAAACCATCAAGTTCATGTCCCACATGTAACCAATTATAGAACGGAATTTGGCGTGTATGCCGGTTACTTTGTGTCAAGGGCGGATCCAGGGGGAGGCCAAAGGGGGCCATGCCCCCCCCCCCCCCCCCCAAAACGAAACCATTTTTTTTTATTTTTATGTGTCGTCGCAATAAAGGCAGGCAATGACTACACCACCATCTTTTCCTGAAAAAAACATTGGTAAAAGTGGTCAGAAATTGCCTCAGATCGCACCACAGAGCATCTAGAATCAAAAAAAATTTAGGGGCCCTTAAGCGGGCCCCGAACCCCACGCCGTAATTTTTTGACCCACTTTTTGGGGGGACCAAATTTTTTTTTGGCCCCCCCCCCCCAAAAATTGTCTTCTGGATCCGCCCTTGCTTTGTGTGCGTAACTAACGGCAAGTAGAACATGAAAGGGAATCAAGATCAATATTGGCACGGGCTAAATTTGCACTGTGGTTTCCCAAATAGAGTTATAGCTGTTAAATATGTTGATGTGCATAAACGCCTTTTCACGGAAATAATGGTAGTAAACGCGAATACTACTTTTTGTGCATTATCACATCTTTGAACAGCGACCTCTATAGTCAGACGGTGTCCCTCCCCCTCTCCTGATTGTCTTATTTCCCAGGCTGCTGGTCCTCCAACGTTGACAAGAAATCGCCGCTACTCATTGCAATTACAGCCCTGTTGATCTACACTTTTATTTGACATCGGTTACTGCTTAAATAGCCTCGGTCTTTCGAATTTTTAGGTACCATCACTTCCGTGGGCTCCGGAAAATTTACCCCCAAACAAGCCCAAGTTTCCCATAAAAAAAACAAATTTCCGTTTTCACAATAAATAAATAAATAAATAAATCAATAAATAGATACTATGCAAATATTGAAGGTAACTCTTCGTGAAGTTGACCTATCGCTGTAGAATCGCCTTAGAATCGCGTCAACGCAGCTTGTGAAATATCGTTCAATTACATGATATACAAATGAAAGCGGAACGTGCAAAATCTGAGACAAACAAAATTAAGTGCACAAAAATTCCATAGGGTTGTCTAAGGGGCGTGGCTAACTCGTAAACGGCGATACGTCAATTACCCACAAAAGCGTCTGATGAAATGTAGCGCGACAAACTGATGTGTCATCTTAGTATAACGTAAGCGTCGGTACAATTGCGAATTATATTTTTTAAATTTGAAAATGAACACTATTTTAACACAACACACTATAAATAAACTTCAACAATATAATATTTCGAACAACAGAACATTTTACATACACCGATCTGCAATAACGGGTTAACATTCAAACTTTTGTTGCCATAGGTTTGCCTACTTACTTAAACACTTGTATCATTGAATTACATGAAAAGAGACTCTAATTTCGTTCAGATCGTCGTTGGGGTCCATTGATAATTCCGATTTTGAGAACTTCGTTCAGGAACGAACTTAAAGACTCCTTCCACGGAATTTAAATTTTACAAGTGTTAAAGTAAGTGGGAAAACTTGTATACCATTATAATTATAAAGGTAAAATAAAAACAGTCTTCAAAATTTAAACTATCAGTGTTATTTTTTACTAAAAAGAACGTTAAAACTGATGAAAAGGTAGCAATCACTATCATAATTTGTTGTTGTTGTTGTTGAAAGTACCTTAACTTTACTGCTGGGCGATTAGGAATGCACTCAAAATTGACGCCTGGTAAAATATGCCGTATGCATGGCAGCTATGTTGGAGGGCTGATTTGTTATACTGGTATGCTCATACCTTGACAGAACACACGCACTGCCCTCCAATATGCCGCTGTGTGGGAGATCTATTTATCGGGCAGGACAGGTGATAACAATTTGAAAAAGAAACATAATTATGTGTATTTAGTAACTTTAGAATTATGGTATAGCCACTAATCATTCGTTCTCATGGTAAGTGAAGTGAATTTCTCTGAAAACTAATCAAATGTCTTTTAACTTCGATAAATTTCAATCCATGTCTTTGCCAAATGATTAAGATTTGAAACTTTGCTGAATTGAAATTGTTATGATATACATGAATCGTCTCTCAGAAAGAAATTCACTGCATTTTAGTAAAATCTTAACAAACTGCGCTAACTATAATTAGAGGATTAAAAAAAGAAATGTCACTTGTGTGCTGACGCAATTTGTTTAAAATTTCACTATCTATTGTGCACATGTTAACCGTCACTTGAAATTACGAAATACACTGAAAATATCAAATATAATTAATGTCCCTTAAAATGGGTAAAATGTCTTAAACTACGCCGTCTCATTGAATACACAATACATTTCAACTTTCAATCTTGAAATTACGATAAACATTGAACATGTCTAATATAATAAATGTCCCTTAAAATGGGTCAAAAGTCTTTAAACTACGCCTTTTTCTTGAATACACAGCACATTTCACTTTTTAATCTTGAAATTATGATAAACACCGAAAATGTCAAATATAATAAATGTCCCTTAAAATGGGTAAAATTTCTTTAAACTACGCCGTCTCCTTGAATACACAATACATTTCAACTTTCAAACTTGAAATTATGATAAACACCGAAAATGTCAAATATAATAAATGTCCCTCAAAATGGGTAAACTTTCTTTAAACTACACCCTCACCTTTAATAGGAAATACATTTCAAAGTTCACACTGTGACAGTTATGTATTTCTTTTTTTCAAAATATTTCACTCAGTAATGCATTGAAAAGTAAACGGACGGCTAAAGTAATACCCATGTGGGTTTATGACTTCTTACTAGCGCCCTATGAACAAAGACATTGACAAAGGGGGGAACCGCCAACACAGGGCTGGATAGCTCAGTTGGTAGAGCAACGGAACAGCAATCCGGAGGTTGCAGGTTCAAACCAAGTTCCAGTCAATTTCTTTTTTCAACTGTAAAAATTTTGCAAAATAATTGGTGCAAGAATGTTTTAGATCTTCACAATGCAACAGATAGAACAATGCACTTTTACAAACTGTACAATATTTCACATAAGTTTGCAAAGTGACCAAATCTGTGTGGCCGCTATGTATATTTGTTTGAAAAATATTGAATTAACTCATTTTAGAATATTTATTGGTTACAGGCATAAAAAGAATTGAAACATTCTCTAACTTCGCACTGTCGTTTCAAACTAATTGAATATGTAAAATCTTCTCAATCAATGCTTTCAACGTAATAGATTTAATTATTTTTGCATTTTCTTACAGATAACAATACAACTATACATTGAAATGACAATCACGTAAAATTTCCCTTAAAATGGGTAAAATTCAAAACATTATATATCTATACTATTTCTTTTTAATATTCAATTTTTAAGCCAATGCACTTTTAAGACCGATTCTCCAGGTTGGCATCGATAAACATAACAGACAATATGATAACTGAGAAAATCACAATCATCTTATTAGCTATACTAAAAAGCAAACATTGCTTATTAAAATGTCCCTTTAATTGGATAAAACCTGTTTTAATATCTCAATGTTTGACAAAGCACATCGTGAAAAGAAAAACAAAACAGATGCAAATACAACACAAAGGGCACAAGAAGCCCTTTTTGTCGGACCAATGTTAATTATTTACCTGTTATTTTATAAGGTGTTAGTTACAAATCTCGCTACAGTGTTTGAGTCGTTTGATGTCAGTATGTACATTGCCCCTAACAATATTCCTGCGCATAAGCACCTTAGCCAGCCGCTTTTGAAACTTATTGAATCTGACAGTGAACACAATCTGGCTCTTATTAACACACTCTTAAATGTCCAGGTCAGATTCGACCTAGAATCCGGGTCCGATATGACCTGACTCACTTCTGGGTCAGACTGACACTTCTCTGAGTCACTTGTCAGGATCATTTAGTCCGGAAAAATAGGTCACGAAAACTTGTTAGTTAAATGGCCCTAGAAAAGAGTCTTTGTACACAAACACTTCTGATTTTGATCCAGAAGAGTGCCAGGTCAAATTTGACTCGGATTGTGAGTTGAATCTGACCCAGGACTTTTAAGAGTGCAGACTGATTAGTGATATATGGCAGTAATATTTCGCTATCCGAGACACCCTTAAAACCCCTTAAAAATAATAACCAATCGTGAGCTAATTTTACCGTTTTAGTTGCAACTTTCAAACGTTGACACACATAAACATAACGCCGGCTATATTTTTAAGCGATGGAGCCATACTCACTCTGCTTTTAATTCCATTAGCCTTTTTGAGATATGGTGGACACATAGGAGGGTGTTATTTGTTGTCAATGAACGTTTTTGTAATTTACCCAAATTGGCCCACTCCAAGATTTGCTGCCTCCTATTTCGATCGCCACATGTCAAAAGGGCAAACGCAGATACAAGAAACGATCTTCCTACTGACGACCATTCAGCATTTTTAGTTCACAAATAAAATGACGACCGAACCTGCAGGTCATATCATCCCATTTCCAGTTGTTTTCTTGTATTATAGCAACACAGTCTTGGCCTTTCCCTCCTCCGTTGTCAGGCTGATTTCTTGCCCATCGCGTGAAGTTGGCACCAGAGCTGGCACTCCACACGAAGCGCGTCTCCCTCTCCATATCGTTGTATCCGAGCCAGGCCTTTACAGAAGGCAATTTTTCCAATGGATAAGAAGCTTTCAAAAGCTCCACTATAAATTGCTGTTCTTCTAAGCTGTTGATGGACACAAGGTGCGATGGAAACCAATCAGAGTTGGACAATTCCCGACAGTACTTTTCAGCTTCAACCCAGGGCAACTTTTCAGTGACCAGTCGGTAGCAATCTCCGTCGAATGCTACCCAGAGTTTAGGGCATGGGATGCAATGTTCTGCCCGGCCACTGTCGAGTGTAAGGAGTGAAAAGAAAACGAAATAAGCGAAGATTACCGAAAAGGACGTCGTACTTGACAGATGAAAATTCATCCAGCCGAACGACCGCATGGTGGAGAATACCTCAAGATCATTTACATGCAAGCTTTGAGGTGAAGATTGCATAAATTGTGTCTTCTGTAACGACCAGATTGAGGTGTTCTGCAGTGTAAAAATGGTCCACTGGCCTACGACTTGAACTGCGTTTTATTTTCCTGAAGTGGAGGCACACAAACGAATTTCGAAAATTCAAACAGGCAGCGCAGGTTTTTACTCAGACTAACTCAATACCGCTTCCCCACTTCAGATCCGAGAGTCAGTAGCTTACCGACACCGCGCCGACACCACTGCTTGCTCAAAAGATTTAGTATCAAGCATAGCAGGAGACGAATGCGAACCCCTGTTCGTTCTGTTCATTATTGTATGACTTGCGAAGGCCTGCCGTTCATCGGTTTGACATGTGGTCTTCGATCTGACAATTAAAGTAATTATCCACGGTGTCAGCGTTGTCCTAGCAACACGAATTAACGCTTAAATTACGTATACATTTGTACATGTGTGTTTGTGTCAGTAGTCCGTGTGTATTGTTCATATTCGTTGTACCATAGGTAGACTGTAAGTATATAACTAATAAATAATGCATGTGTCTTATAAATATTCAGTGACCAGTCGGTAGCAATCTCCGCCGAATGCTACCCAGCGCTTAGGGCAAGGGATGCAATGTTCTTCCCGGCCGCTGTCGAGTGTAAGGAGTGAAAAGAAAACGAAATAAGCGAAGATTACCGAAAAGGACGCCGTACTTGCCAGATGAAAATTCATTCCAGCAAGCTTTGAGGCGAAGATTGCAGAAATGTTGTCTTCTGTAACAACCACATTGAGTTCGCAGTGTAAAAATGGTCCAGTGGCCTACGACTTGAACTTAGTTTTATTTTCCTGAAGTGGAGGCACACATATGAGTTTCGGAAATGCAAACAGACAGCGCAGGTTTTTACTCAGACCGCTTCCCCACTTCAGATCCGAGAGTCGGTAGCTTACCGACGCCGCGCCGACACCACTGCTTGCTCAAAAGATTTAGATCAAGCAGGAGACGAATGCGAACCCCCCGTTCGTTCTGTCCATCATTGTATGACTTGCGAAGGACTGTCGTTCATCGCTTTGAAATGTGGTCTGCGATCTGACAATTTAAGCAATTATCCACGGGGTTGTTATGATAAAAGACCCGGTAATAAAGATTGAACGTGAAGCAGAGTAGTGGTTGTTTGGCAGCCGAATCGATCATAATGCATTCTACTTGTATATGTACACGCGTAACATAGCACGGCCATTTTGATGGGGGGGGGGGGGGGGGTGATTAGACGTGAAAAGTGGCACTCGTCTCATCGCTGCACTCGTTTCATCCTTGTTCACCGTTTTCACTTTCCACAGCAGACTTTCGTCAATATTTATGATTTTCCAAGGCCTGCCGTTAATCGCTTTGAAATGGTTTGCGATCTGACAATTAAAGTTAATTAGTTCCAAGGAGCTGTGATAATGAAAGAACCGGTAAAAAGATTGAACTTGAATCAGAGTAAAGGTTGCTGGCAGCCGAATCGATCCTCATGCAATCTGCTTGAACATGTACACGCATGAGCAGTTGCGTATATAGGGGGGAGGGGGAGAGACGAGTATGTTTAAAAAAAAGTGGTTAACATTTCTTTTGATTCTTAAAATAAGTAAATCGAGAATGGAATAAAAAAAAAGAAGGTTGGAAGGTGGAAGTACATGCTTTTATTTAAAAAAAAATAGGCATTGGATATACCACTTCGCACGAGAGTAACTTGATATTATTTCACTGCTTATTGATCGCTTAGCTGCCAATTAATAAAGGTGCTCAAACGGCTTCCTCCGCAGATATGTCAACTCCACATCAACCCCGCGCGAGGCCGGTACGCTTTTCGATCGCGCGAGTGAACATCAAGACTTGTGGATCTTTTTACTCGTCGTAAGTATAATGAAACATTCAACATAATTTACTCTGTCGAATGAAAGATATATCTATTCATTGAAACGGAAAACATTCAATTTCAAATGTGATGAATTGGTCAACTAATTATTACTAATGCTAAAATAGCACTTGTGAACAAAGCTAAAATGTCACCCAACCCAGGTTTACCTTATGTTGCCTCGACGTATTTCGGTGTACTTATGTTTTGGACCACGAGGAATCGATCTAGATGGTTTGCGACGATACAATTCCTCGTCCTAAGGTCATTTTAACAATAGGGCGACACGAATTTGTCGCCTCAATAAGGCGTGTCGCCCTAATGCAGCCGCGATGAGCAAAATCTGTCGCCTTTTTACTTGATTTTGTAGTTCTAACAATTCCATTGTTATTATGATGGGAGTGGTCATACGGCGGACTGCAGTTTCGAACATCCAATGAGATATCCAGATCTTTTGAACGATGTTTCGAGTGTTAACGGGTACGGGTCAGCTGTAGTGTGAGTTTGTGACACCTCCTATCGGGGCACATTCCACTTTGCCATTTTGAAATACTCCGATTATTTTTTTTAAGGTGTATTTGGTTAAACAGTTTTCTCTCATTCAATATCGCTCACTCTGATATCGCTTATGTTAAATCCAACCAATTAGTCTTTACATGCGGGATGTTTTGATGAGGATCCTTAGGCAAAGCATTTTTCTTTTCAAATTCTCGGTTCATTTCATCTGGTTGACTCACCGGTTTGTCTTCATCACTCAGTTTTTATAGACGACATCGGTAAACATGCGCCACCTACTGTAAAGGTAATGTCGTGGTAAGGCGGTAGGATTTGGCCACTTAAATTACTCGAGTTCAGTGTTGATAAGACTTACATTTTGGGCCTCTCGTAAGAAAGCGTAAGAAAGTCCTCAACCTACCTCAACAAGTTTGATCTAGGATAAGTCGTTTGCTGGTGACGTAACTTACACCTGCGCAGTAATATCAACATGCGCATGTTTCTTGTCAAGAATTGGTCAAAACATGCACAACACTTCTTTTACCTGGCTCCCTGCTATGCGTTATCATGCGTGCGGCTATTGTTACTAGCGAGGCGACCGACCTTGAAAGGCAATAGGCTGGTTCTGAATACTCGACTTAACCATTCTGTCGACTAGCTATAATTCTCGCTAGGATGAAAAGTGATGTCGAACGTCCGCAACGAAACCTACACAATAACTAGCTCTAGCTCTAGCTGGAGGGACATGTTTAGCGCTTTTGATGGGCTTTTTATGTCTGCATGTCTCATAATATAAGAACTGGGAAGATGACATTATACTGTTTTTGGTCAGTCATGCAGAAGAACAGTGCTCAGGTGATCAAGGAATAGACATAATTAGGTAGTACGGTATAGGGTTCCCGCCATCGGTGAATTGACGTAGAATTAACTGCATGTAGGGACTACACCATTAGGTCCTCTTTTTAAAGATAATACCTGTAGTGTTTTTTTTAAATTTGGCATGTAGTTTCTATCATGAAGCCGCCAAACAGCGTTTATTGAAGCTTAAATGATGCGTTTAATATATGTGGAAACTCACCTCCAGAAAGTCTTGATTTTAGATGTTCGAGTCGATCGCACTGCTTTATAGTTACGGTTTCTCGAGTTCGCACATAAAGTACCAATGAGCATTGCAAGGATAGGTGCGCCATGCCCACCCGTGAGACCGATAACTGTAAACACAATCGTGGCTGCTGCTGCCTGAATTTGGTTCTCTTGAATACCACTTAGTATATCCAGAGCTCTGTGAAGATTCACTCCAGACGTACACTCCCTCATGTTCAATATCGTTCAGTCCCATCCACCAACGGTTAACATATACTTGCTGGGTATCTTCAACATACTTAACCAAAAACTGCTGCTCCGCTTCACTGTTGATCGTGACAAGGTGCGCATGCCCGAATCGACGGGGTGGCAACTGCTGACAGTAGTTCTCAGCATCCGCCCAACGAAGGTATTCAAGAACCAACCGGTAGCAATGGTTCCCAAATGACATCCACTGGAACGGGCACGGACTGCAGCTGGCGCGGGTACCAACGACCAACAGACAGGTAGATAGTGCAAGAAAAGAGAGGCGTCGTGGAGTTGACGACATCTTCACAAAGGGTTTATCAGTCCATAATGCTGAATTAGATACCAGTTCAGGTAGTCATCATGTATACGATATATAAGCGAACAAAATCAAAATAGAAATCGGGATTTTTTCCAACGTAAAAACTGAGGACCCCAACTAAACTGTCGGTACGTCGGAGCATAGAACTCAAAGTCTTTCGTTCACGCACCTGCTTGATGTAACGAATGTACTATGGTACACGGTTTCCAATCTAGCATGACGTATTACTAGAAGTGCTTTCACCCGAGTTTTCATGCGCGCGCATGACAGCCTTGCCAACTGACCAATCGTCACACACCTCGACGCTTGGCACTGCCAAACACCGTCCAATTAGAGCTTGCCCAAATCTTAACACAAGTCATGAAGGCCCATCTAATGAGACTGTTTAGCGTAAAATAAATAAATAACAGAAAATACCATGGTAACGGTTGGTTTGTTTCACCGGTGGGCATAGAATTTTATGTGTGTGCGCATGCATACATTTTGTAACTAAGGTTTGTTCGC
This sequence comes from Patiria miniata, assembly GCF_015706575.1. NCBI lineage: Eukaryota > Metazoa > Echinodermata > Asteroidea > Valvatida > Asterinidae > Patiria > Patiria miniata. The sequence goes on from NW_024037068.1 coordinate 15,987,288, forward strand.
TTCTAGGAATTAGTAAATTTGGTTTTAGCTCTGTAATCACACAATTCAGACTAAATCCAGCGAACTCTCTGACATTTCAGACAATTTCTAAATGATTGCTGCCTGTATCTGGTACAGGACGCCCGCTATCGGTTACTTGCAGCCGCAGAGTAAACTGTGTGTGCACCACTTTGGGCCGTTCTGTACTGATGCAAACCTGTCTTTACTTGCAAATTTTTCATGTAGCTTCTATCATGAAGCCGTCACACAGCGTTTGTTGTCGGTTCTATTTAGAGTTATTCATGCGTTTGCTAGGGGAAAACTCACTTCCAGAAAGTCTTGCTAGTAAATGAGTCGATCGGATGTTTATAGTTACGGCTTCTGGAGCTCACACATAAAGTAAAACAAATTACTGCAAAGAGATGTGTACCATTCCCAAGATTGATAAGTATAAACACAATTGGACCTGCTGCCTGAATTAGGTTGGTTTGTATTCCAATTAGTATACCAAGAACTCTGCAAAGATGCACTCCAGACATACACACCCTCGCGTTCCATATCGTTCAGTCCTATCCACCAAATGTACAACCTTGCTTGCTGGGTATATTCAGATAGTAGCCAAGAACTGCTCCTCCGCTTTACTGTTGATCGTGACTAGGTGCGCATGCCCGAATCGACTCGATGGCAATTGCTGACAGTAATTCTCAGCATCCACCCAAGGAAGTTTTTCAAGAACCAACCGGTAGCAATGGTCCCCAAATGAAACCCACTGGAACGGGCAAGGACTGCAGCTAGCGTGGGTACCAACGATCGACAGAAAGGTAGATAGAGCAAGAAAAGCGAGGCATCGTAGAGTTGGTGACATCTTCAGAAGAGGTTTATCAGTCCATCGTTATTTCAAAGCAGTATACACGGCCTATAAGCGATCAGATCACACAAGGGGATGGGAATGTTATCGCAGATAACAGCCGGAACTTCGGTTAAACTACCGGCAGTTCAAAAGCATAAATCTAAATATGCCTCGTCCATGTACGGGTCCGTTGATGAAGCGAATGTGATTTTGGTACTGCGATAAACACACGGTTTCCAATATGCCAGACCTTAATATAACGTATAAACTAGAAGAGCTTTCATGATAATATTCATGCGCGCATGAAACTGTTAATTTTCATTGCAGCCTTGCCAAGTGACCAATCGCCACACGCCTCGGCGCGTGATACTGCCAATCAGTGTCCAATCAGCGCCTCACAAATCGCAATAAAGAGCCGGTTCAGTGTACAGCACAATCAGGTATACGCAGAAAACCTTAAGAAAGTAATTAGACTCACAGCGCTCATGCATAAGGAATAAGCATCTGACTCCACATTTTCATACTTGGGACTGGAGAAACTAATGTTTTGATAGTATCTAATTTGTTTGGTGTTTCAAGTATTTTTTCCCCGTTTGGTTTGCTGAAGGTAATTTCTTGCTAATTAGTATCTTCGTCTGACGTTGCTGAACCATTCAGAGTGCATTATTGTTGAGGGCATTCGTTATACCTGTGTTATGGTAACACAGGCAATGCCAATCATCCAGCCATCCAACCAAAAACACATGACAATCGCTGATTATTGTGGAATCATTAGACACAGGTGATGGATTCAAGTACATTGCCCTCAGGGAGAAAGATATCGCTCAAAAGCAACTTGGTAAGATCTCCTAAAATATAAATACTTTTGTTGTGTTGGGTTGTGTGGAGTTGTGTTGGGTTATGTTGGGTTCTGTTGTGTTGTGTTATCTTGTGTTGTGTTCTGTTGTTTTCTGTTGGTTTCTGTTGTGTTCTGTTGTATTGTGTTGTGTTCTGTTGTGTTACTTAAATTTTGGATTCATTTAAAAGCGATTTGTTTGAAGATAAACGGTTCTTTAACGTTCACGAATCATTTTTAACAAAAATATATAAAGGCAATCTTCTCAAACAAGCTTGAGAGATTGTGCTTGTTTCAAGCTCGAGCTGAAAGTGTCTCATTAAAATCGCAAAAAGTTGATGTGTCACCTTTTTCTAATACAAGCGTCAGTGAAATTGCGAATTATAGTTTCAAAACCTGAAAATGAACAACATTAAGCACAACACAAAGATTGAACAAACTTCAACATTTCATTGTACACTGACAGCTATATACGTCCAATTGTGAGTGAAACGTGCGATTGTGCACCTTGTGACTGAATCATGAAACATCGCACGTTGGTTCTTCATGCCATGAAGAACATTTTGAGATGTGGAGACATTTCATATTTGACCTCTGGTGACCTTTGAGAGGTCAATGACCTTTACATACACTATTTATAACAATTGTTCTTGAAATTGTTGAGTGATACAATTGTATCACATATTTGACCTTAACAGCCCCACTATTGGGGAAACAATTTATTACTGTTTTACCTACACTGACCTGCAATATCAGTTCAAGTATCGAACGTTTTAGCTATAGGATTTCCAAGTTACTTTAACGTTTCATTAGATGTCCTAGAAAGATGCTTTTATTTCATCCCAGAGTGCCTTCGTACTCCATTTCGAATTTACAGCAATATATTTTATATTTGGTGGAGTGTATTTCACGAATGAAGCGTTATAAATCGGGTAGATATTGGGAAATCCGTTCTGGAAATAAAACTAAAAATATAGCGGAATTTAAATGATATATGTTAAAGTAAGTGGGAAAACCTGCATGAAATTATAATAACGAAGGTTAATTTAAACGGTCTTTAAAACTTTAAACTAGCAGTGTGGAGTCGCAACGGTTGTGTTCATTTTTGGTTAGTAAAAAATGACTTAAAACTGATGACTGTGTCCAAATCACTGTCAATTGAAATTACGATGAACACTGAAAATGTCAAATAAGATAAATATCCCTTAAAATAGGAAAATGTCAAACTACGCCCTCTCCTTGAATAGGAAAAACATTTTCAACTTTCATTTTATGTCAGCTACGTAGTGTTATTTTAAAAATGTTCAATCAATAATGTATCAAACAGTGAACGAACAGCTAAAATGATACACATACGGGTTAAATGGTTTCTTACTAACGCCCCTTGAACAAAGACATTGACATATAGGGGAACCGCCGACATATGGCGTTCGCCTTGTCAAAGGGGCAAATGCAGATACAAGGAACGATCTTCCTACTTACGACCATTCAGCATTTTTAGTTCACAAATGAAATGACGACCGAACCTGCAGGTCATATCATCCCATTTCCAATTGTATTCTTGTCTTATAGCAACACAGTCTTGGCCTTTCCCTCTTCCGTTGTCAGGCTGATCGCTTGCCCATCGCGTGAAGTTGGCACCAGAGCTGGCACTCCAAACGAAGCGCGTCTCCCTCTCCATATCGTTGTATCCGAGCCAGGCCTTTACAGAAGGCAATTCTTGCAATAGATAAGAAGCTTTCAAAAGCTCCACTATAAACTGCTGTTCTTCTAAGCTGTTGATGGACACAAGGTGCGCTGGAAACCAATCAGAGTTGGACAATTCCCGACAGTAGTTTTCAGCTTCAACCCAGGGCAACTTTTCAGTGACCAGTCGGTAGCAATCTCCGCCGAATGCTACCCAGCGCTTAGGGCAAGGGATGCAATGTTCTTCCCGGCCGCTGTCGAGTGTAAGGAATGAAAAGAAAACGAAATAAGCGAAGATTACCGAAAAGGACGCCGTACTTGCCAGATGAAAATTCAACCAGCCGAACCACTGCATGGTCGAGAATACCTCAAATTATTTTCATGCAAGCTTTGGGTGAAGATTGCAAAAATGTAGTCTTCTGTAACGACCACATTGAGGTGTTTCGCTGTGTAAATAAATGGTACTCTGGCCTACGACTTGAACTGCGTTTTGTTTTCTTGAAGTGGAGGCACGCAGACGAGTTCCGAAAATTCAAACAGGCAGCGCAGGTGTTTACTCAGACTAGCTCAATACCGCTTCCCCACTTCAGATCTAAGAGTCAGTAGCTTACTGACGCCTCGCCGACACCACGTACTGCTTGCTCAAAAGACTACAGGTAGATCAATTAAAAGAAGCGTTAATACCTAGCGAGTTTAGTATCATGAAAGAGACGAATGCGACCCCCTCCCCGTTCGTTCTGTCCATCATTGTATGACTTGCGAAGGCCTGTTGTTCATCGCTTTGAAATGTGGTCTTCGATCTGACAATTAAAGTAATTATCCACGGGGCTGTTGTGATGAAAGAACCGGTAAGAAAGATTGAACGTGAAGCAGAGTGACGGTTGTTTTGCAGCCGAATCGATCACAATGCATTTTACTTGTATATGTACACGCGTAACATAGCAAGGCCATTTTGATTAGAGGCGGGGGGGGGGGGGGGGGGGGGGGGGGGGTTAGACGTGAAAAGTGACAATCGTCTCATCCCTGCACGCGTCTCATCCTTCTCATTGTATCCACTTTCCACAGCAGACTTTCGTCAATATTTTATGATTTTCCAAGGCCTGCCGTTAATCGCTTTGAAATGTGGTCTGCGATCTGACAATTAAAGTTAATTAGTTCCAAGGAGCTGTGATAATGAAAGAACCGGTAAAAAGATTGAACTTGAATCAGAGTAAGGGTTGCTGGCAGCCGAATCGATCCTCATGCAATCTGCTTGAACATGTACACGCATGAGCAGTTGCGTATATAATTTTACTGCTCATTGATCGCTTAGCTGCCAATTAATTAAGGTGCTTAAACGGCTTCGTCCGCAAAAATGTCAACTCCACATCAACCCCGCGCGAGGCCGGTACGGTTTTAGATCGCGCGTGTGAACATCAAGACTTGTGGATCTTTTCACTCGTCATAAGTATAATGAAACATTAAACATAATTTACTCTGTCGAATCAAAAATAAATCTTTTCATTGCAAAGGAAAACATTCAATTTTAAATGTGAAGTATAGGTCAAATATTTATTACTAATGCTATAAAATAGCACTTGTGAACAAAGTTAAAATGTCACCTAATCCTGGTTTACCTTATCCTGCCTCCACGAATTTCGGTGTACTTATGTTTTGGACCACAAGGAATCGATCTAGATGGTTTGCGACAGTAACATTCCTCGTCCTAAGGTCGTTTTAACAATAGGGCGACACGAATTTGTCGCCCCAGTAAGGCGTGTCGCCCTAATGCAGACGCGATGAGCAAAATCTGTCGCCTTTTTATTTGATTTTGTAGTTCTAACAATTCCATTATTATTATGATGGGAGTGGTCATACGGCGGACTGCAGTTTCGAACATCCAATGAGATATCCAGATCTTTTGAACAATGTTTCGAGTGTTTACGGGTACGGGTCAGCTGTAGTGTGAGTTTGTAACACCTCCTATCGGGGCACATTCCACTTCCCCATTTTGAAATACTCCGATTTTTTTTTTGAAGGTGCATTTTGTTGAACAGTTTTCTCTAATACTATATCGCTCACTCTGATATCGCTAACATAAAATCCAACCAAGTAGTCTTTACATGCGGGATGTTTTGATGCGGATCCCTTGGGCAAAGTATTTTTCTTTTCAAATTCTCGGTTCAATTCATCTGGTTGACTCGCCGGTTTGTCTTCATCACTCACTTTTCATAGACGACACCGGTAAACATGCGCCAGCTACTGCAAAGCTTATGTCGTAATAAGGCGGTAGGATTTGGCCACTTAAATGTGTCGAGTTCAGTTTTGATAACACTCACATTGGGGGCCTCAACCTATCTCAACAAGTTTGATCTAGGATAAGTCGTTTGTTGGTGACGTAACTTACACCTGCGCACTAATATCAACATGCGCATGTTTCTAGTCAAAAGTTGGTCAAAACGTGCACAACACTTCTTTGCCTGGCTCCCTGCTATGCGTTATGATGCGCGCGGCTATTGTTACCAGCGAGGCGACCAACCTTGAAAGGCGATAGGCTGGTTCTGAATACTCGACCTAACTACTCTGTCGACTAACCATAATTCTCGCTAGGATGAAAACTGATGTCGAACGTTCGTAACTGAACCTTCACAATAGCTAGCTCTAGCTCTAGCTGGAGGGAGATGTTAAGCGCTTTTGATGGGCTTTCTATGTCTGCATGTCTCATAGTAAAAGAACTGGGGAGATGACAATATACTGTTTTTGGTCAGTCATGCAGAAGAACAGTGATCAGGTGATCCAAAAATAGACATAATTCGGTAATACGGTATAGGGCTCCCTCCATCGGTGAATTGACTTAGAATTAACTTCATGTAGGGAATGTACCACTAGGTCGTCTTTTTTAAGATAATACTCGTAGTGCTTTTACAATTTCGGCATGAAGTTTCTATCATAAAGCCGTCACACAGCGTTTATTGAAGGTTAAATGATGCGTTTAATATGTGGGAACTCACCTCCAGAAAGTCTTGATTTTAAATGAGTCGATCGCACTGCTTTATAGTTACGGTTTCCCGAGTTCGCACATAAAGAACCAATGAGCAGTGCAAGGATGGTTGAACCATGCCCACCCGTGAGACCGATGACTGGCAACACAATCGTGGCTGCCGCCTAAATGTGGGTAGCTTGGAATCCACTTAGTGTACCCAGGGCTCTGCAAAGATTCACTCCAGACGTACACTCCCTCGCGTTCAATATCGTTCAATCCCATCCACCAATAGGTTACTTGCTGGGTATCTTCAACATACTTAACCAAGAACTGCTGCTCCGCTTCACTGTTGATCGTGACAAGGTGCGCATGCCCGAATCGACGGGGTGGCAACTGCTGACAGTAGTTCTCGGCATCCGCCCAAGTAAGATGTTCAAGAACCAACCGGTAGCAATGGTCCCCAAATGACATCCACTGGAACGGGCACGGACTGCAGCTGGCGTGGGTACCAACGATCGACAGAAAGGTAGATAGTGCAAGAAAAGAGAGTCGTCGTAGAGTTGGTGACATCTTCACAAAAGGTTTATCGGTCCATAATGCTGAATTAGAAACCAGTTTATGTAGTCAACATATACACAGCATATAAGCGAACAAATCCAAACAGGGACCGGGATATTTATCCAAGATAAAATGTGGAAACCTGCAGTGAAACTGTAGGTACGTCAGAGCATAATACTCAAAGTATTTCATTCACGAACCTGCCAAATAAAACGGACCCGAGGAAGCGAATGTACTTTGGTTCTGCGATAACACACGGTTTCTAATCTACCACACCTTAGCATGACGTATCAACTAGAAGTGCTTTCACCTGAAAGGCTGTAATGCGCGCGCATTACAGCCTTGCTAACTAACTAATCCTCATACTCCACGCTTGGCACTCTCAATCAACGCCCAAACTGACCTTGCCCAAATCTAATTGTTATGCGTAAAAATCTACAACAGAAAAGCCCATGGTTACTGTTGGTATGTTTCACGAGTAAGCATGGATATTGGGCCTGTTAATAAGGAACAACCGACGCCATGGAAGTTAATTAATCTTACTGTAAATGGAAACCGATCGAGAGGGTCATTAACTGTCCTCGTTATCAAACCAGCAGAGCTTAGTATAAAGCCCCAATCTCGATAATTGAGAACGGTGAAAAGAAATATTGCTCGAAGCGCGCTTAAAGATGATTAACCAATTAGTGATATCACCGCTATACAATAAAGTGCACAATGTGTGTGGGTGTGAGCAAACGTAATCTGTTACACGGTACCCTCTGGAGACACGTGCACAATAGGGAACAAAAGATTGGACACGTCTCGTCCGGGCAATTCCTATCGGTGAATTCGTCTCCACAAGGTTATCACGAAATAGATATATTGACTTTACTCAAAAACTAGGAATTTTCAAGGTGTGTCGATTAGTCGCCAATTGAATTTTTTTTACGTAAGGGATATTAAGTCCTAATTTTGGCCTAGGAAATTAATTATTGTTAAAATAGGATCAATTTGAAACCTCACTTTAAAACTCGAAAACTTTAGTACACGAGAACAAAGGAATGACTCCACAAGGATACACATTCCAGTATGTCTGGAGTTGTGAACAATAAATGTCTACACAGCGTAGGGTCCCGAAACATTTGCAAAAACTTGTAGGCATTTGTGGGATAAACCCGGCACTCGCCTTTCCTATTTTACCGGTTCATCGGATCATCGGGCCATCATAATAATTAAACTGAGGTGTGCGCTGAAAATTCGGACCGATCTGACCGTAAACACGTATGATTCTTTCGCATCCGATTTCACTGGATCCGATGTCAACGGAGAGGTGTGCGGGCAGCACTTCAATTTCACTGGACGCAATATTGATGTTGACCAATCAGATTCACGAAGAAAGTCACGTGTCTGCAGACAGTAAATAAACTGCCATAGAAACCCAAGTGATAGAAACACCCACTTCCGAAATTCAGGGACTGCCAACTCTCCAAGGTGTTTGAGACACACATCAAATTATAGCTTATTTCATCATATTTCATTTTCTGTTCATTTTTTTTTTGATGTTAACCAGTGGATTTTGGGAGAACAATCCATCGAAAGATCATCACCTTTAAAAGTAGTACTGTAGCCCATCGCCATTTTGGAATTAGATGCCTGCGCTCCATTGCAAAATAGAGCAATTGTAAGGCCTAATTTCATCCGAATTTCACGGAAATACGAGCTTGCAGTCATGTGCACGGCTTTCACTCTTCCTTTTTTTTTATTTTCAAACCATCAAGTTCATGTCCCACATGTAACCAATTATAGAACGGAATTTGGCGTGTATGCCGGTTACTTTGTGTCAAGGGCGGATCCAGGGGGAGGCCAAAGGGGGCCATGGCCCCCCAAAAAACGATTTTTTATTTTTTTTATTTTTTATGTGACGTCGCAATAAAGGCAGGCAATGACTACACCACCATCTTTTCCTAAAAAAAAACATTGGTAAAAGTGGTCAGAAATTGCCTCAGATCGCACCACAGAGCATCTAGAATCAAAAAAATTTAGGGGCCCTTAACCCTAAAGGGGCCGGGTTATTTTGACCATCTCTCAGCCGGGGGGGGGGCGGATTCCGCCCCCCCCCTAAGATCTCGGCCATCGAGTGACGAAAATTTTTGAAACTCACTACATGCATAGAACAACTCTTCCTCAACATGCCCAAGAAATTTCATGACTATAGGTCAAAGGGTTTTGGAAGTATGGCTAATTAATTATTCATATGTATGAATGCCAATTCTGCTCGGTGTACACGACCTATATGTGAAAATTCAGTTTTCACGGCGCGTAGCGCCGGAAAATTTTTCGCTACGTGCAAACCCGTGGTCCGATTTTTATGTTTTTGGTATCAAAAGATGCGCAAAGCTCAAGGCTAAAAAGTCATAATAGCTCGGGTCGCGAAAAATTTTTTTTTAGAAGCTATCGCGGAAAATGTTGAGGGGGGGGGGGCGGATTCCGCCCCCCCCGGCCCTTTTAGGGTTAAGCGGGCCCCGAACCCCACGCCGTAATTTTTTGACCCACTTTTTGGGGGGACCAAATGTTTTTTTGGCCCCCCAAAAAATTGTCTTCTGGATCCGCCCTTGCTTTGTGTGCGTAACTAACGGCAAGTAGAACATGAAAGGGAATCAAGATCAATATTGGCACGGGCTAAATTTGCACTGTGGTTTCCCAAATAGAGTTATAGCTGTTAAATATGTTGATGTGCATAAACGCCTTTTTACGGAAATAATGAGAGTAAACGCGAATAATACTTTTTGTACATTATCACATCTTTGAGCAGCGACCTCTATTTTCAGACGGTGTCCCTCCCCACTCTTGCTTGTATAATTTCCCAGGCTGCTGGTCCCCCAACGTTGACAAGAAATCACCGCTACTCATTGCAATTACAGCCCTGTTGATCTACACTTTTATTTGACACCGGTTACTGCTTGAATAGCCTCGGTCTTTCGAATTTTTAGGTACCATCACTTCCGTGGGCTCCGGAAAAATTTACCCCCAAACGAGCCCAAGTTTCCCATAAAAAAAACAAATGTCAGTTTTCACAATAAATAAATAAATAAATCAATAAATAAATACTATGCAAATATTGAATGTAACTCTTCGTGAAGTTGACCTATCGCTGTAGAATCGACTTAGAATCGCGTCAACGCAGCTTGTGAAATATCGTTCAATTACATGATATACAAATGAATGCGGAACGTGCAAAATCTGAGACAAACAAAATTAAGTGCACAAAAATTCCATAGGGTTGTCTAAGGGGCGTGGCTAACTCGCAAACGGCGATACGTCAATTACCCACAAAAGCGTCTGATGAAATGTAGCGCGACAAACTGATGTGTCATCTTAGTATAACGTAAGCGTCGGTACAATTGCGAATTATATTTTTAAAATTTGAAAATGAAACTATTTTAACACAACACAAAATATATAAACTTCAACAATATAATTTTCCCATTTTTTTTACACTGACTGCTTATACAAGCTTCTGCGGAAACAACAGAACATTTTACATACACCGACCTGCAATAACGGGTTAAGTTTCAAACTTTTGTTGCCAAAGATTTGCCTAGTTACTTAAACACTTGTATTATTTAATAACATGAAAAGATACTTTAATGTCTTTCAGATCGTCGTTGGGTTCCATTGGTAATTCCGATTTTGGGAACTTCGCTCAGGAACGAACTTAAAGACCCTTCCACGGAATTTAAATTTTACAATTGTTAGTAAGTGGGAATCCCTGTATACCATTATAATTATAAAGGTAAAAAAAAAACAGTCTTCAAAATTGAAACTACCAGTGTTATTTTTATTAAAAAGAACTTTTAAACTGATGAAGAGGTAACAATCACTATCATAAATTGGTTATTTTTTTGTTGAATGTACCTTAACTTAACTGCTAGGCGATTAGGAATGCACTCAAAATTGACGCCTGGTAAAATATACCGTATGCATGGCAGCCATGTTGGAGGGCTGATTTGTTATATTGGTATGCTCATACCTTGACAGAACACACGCACTGCCCTCCAATATGCCACTGTGTGGGAGGTCTATTTATCGGGCAGGACAGGTGATAACAATTTTAAAAAGAAACATAATTATGTGTATTTAGTAACTTTAAAATTATGGTATAGTCACTAATCATTCGTTCTCATGGTAGGTGAAGTGAATTTCTCTGAAAACTAATCAAATGTCTTTTAACTTCGATAAATTTCAATCCATGTCTTTGCCAAATGATTAAGATTTGAAACTTTGCTGAATTGAAATTGTTATGATATACATGAATCGTCTCTCAGAAAGAAATTCACTGCATTTTAGTAAAATCTTAACGAATTGCGCTAACTATAATTAGAGGATTAAAAAAACAAATGTCACTTGTGTGCTGACGCAATTTGTTTAAAATTCCACTATCTATTGTGCACATGTTAACCGTCACTTGAAATTACGAAATACACTGAAAATATCAAATATAATTAATGTCCCTTAAAATGGGTAAAATGTCTTAAACTACGCCGTCTCATTGAACACACAATACATTTCAACTTTCAATCTTGAAATTACGATAAACATTGAAAATGTCTAATATAATAAATGTCCCTTAAAATGGGTCAAAAGTCTTTAAACTACGCCTTTTTCTTGAATACACAGCACATTTCAACTTTTAATCTTGAAATTATGATAAACATTGAGCATGTCAAATATAATAAATATCCCTTAAAATGGGTAAAAGTCTTTAAACTACACCGTCTCCTTGAATACACAATACATTTCAACTTTCAATATTCGAATTATGATAAACATCGAAAATGTCAAATATAATAAATGTCCTCAAAATGGGTAAACTTTCTTTAAACTACACCCTCACCTTTAATAGGAAATACATTTTCAAAGTTCAATCTATGACAGCTGCTTTAAAAAAAAAAAAAAAATTTCACTCAGTTATGCATTGAAAAGTAAACAGACGGCTAAAGTAATATGGGTGTATGGCTTCTTACTAGCGCCCCTTGAACAAGGACATTGACAAAGGGGGAAACAGCCAACACAGGGCTGGATAGCTCAGTTGGTAGAGCACCGGAACAGCAATCCGGAGGTTGCAGGTTCAAACCAAGTTCTAGTGAATTTCATTTTTCAACTTAAAATAATTGGTGCAACGAATGTTTCAGATCTTCACAATGCCACAGATAGAACAATGCACTTTTACAAACTGTACAATATTTCACATAAGTTTGCAAACTGACTAAATCTGTGTGGTCGCTATGTGTATTTTTTCTTTTTTTTTTAGATATATTTAGTTGACTCATTTAAAAATAATTATTGGTTACAGGAATAAAAAGAATTGAAACATTCTCTAACTTCGCACTGTCGTTTCAAACTAATTGAATATGTAAAATCTTCTCAATCAATGCTTTAAACGTAATAGATTTAATTATTTTTGCATTTTCTTACAGATAACAATTTATGAGACTTTTGCAGGATGAATCAGACATTTCTGAATTCAACAATTCTAACCTAATTATAATATATTTAACATGCATTTTTTACAATTTCTTGCAAACTATATTAACTATATATTGAAATGACAATCACGTAAAATTTCCCTTAAAATGGGTAAAATTCAAAACTGTATATCTCTATACTATTTCTTTTTAATATTCAATTTTTAAGCCGATGCACTTTTAAGACCGATTCTCCAAGTTGGCATCGATAAACACAACAGACGATATGATAACTGAGAAAATCACAATCATCTTATTAGCTATACTAAAAAGCAAACATTGCTTATTTAAATGTCCTTTTAATCGGATAAAACCTGTTTCAATATCTCAATGTTTGACAAAGCACATCGTGAAAAGGAAAACAAAATGCATGCAAATACAACACAAAGGGCAAAAGAAGCCCTTTTTGTCGGACCAATGTTAATTATTTACCTGTTATTTCATAAGGTGTTAGTTACAAATCTCGCTGCACTGTTTGAGTCGTTGATGTCAGTATGTGATGAAATCAACATTGCCCCTAACAATATCCCTGGGCTTAAGCACCTTAGCCAGCCGCTTTTGAAACTTATTGAATCTGACAGTGAACACAATCTGGCTCTTATTAACACACTCTTAAATGTCCAGGTCAGATTCGACCTAGAATCCGGGTCCGATATGACCTGACTCACTTCTGGGTCAGACTGACACTTCTCTGAGTCACTTGTCCGGGTCATTTAGCCCGGAAAAAAGTCACGAAAACTTGTTAGTTAAATGGCCCTAGAAAAGAGTCTTTTTACACAAACAATTCTGATTTTGACCCAGAATAGTGCCAGGTCAAATTTGACTCGGAATCTGAGTTGAATCTGACCCAGGACTTTTATAAGAGTGCGACTGATTAGTGATATATGGCAGTAATATTTCGCTATCCGAGAACCCCTGGAAACCCCTTAAAAATAATAACCAATTGTGAGCTAATTTTAACGTTTTAGTTGCAACTTTCAAACGTATTGACACACATTAACATATTGCGAGCTATTTTTTTTAAGCGATGGAGCCATACTCACTCTGCTTTTAATTCCATTAGCCTATTTGAGATATGGTGGACACAACAGGAGGGCGTTATTTGTAGTCAATGAACGTTTTTGTAATTTACTCAAATTGGCCCACTCCAAGATTTGCGGCCTCCTATTTCGTTCGCCATGTCAAAGGGGCAAATGCAGATACAAGGAACGATCGTCCTATTTACGACCATTTGGCATTTTCAGTTATGAAATGACGACCAAACCTGCAAGTCATATTATCCCATTTCCAATTGTATTCTTGTCTTATAGCAACACAGTCTTGGCCTTTCCCTCTTCCGTTGTCAGGCTGATCGCTTGCCCATCGCGTGAAGGTGGCACCAGAGCTGGCACTCCACACGAAGCGCGTCTCCCTCTCCATATCGTTGTATCCGAGCCAGGCCTTTATAGAAGGCAATTCTTCCAATGGATAAAAAGCTTTAAAAAGCTCCACTATAAATTGCTGTTCTTCTAAGCTGTTGATGGATACAAGGTGCGCTGGAAACCAATCAGAGTTGGACAATTCCCGACAGTAGTTTTCAGCTTCCAGGGCAACTTTTCAGTGACCAGTCGGTAGCAATCTCCGTCGAATGCTACCCAGAGCTAGGGCATGGGATGCAATGTTCTGCCCGGCAGCTGTCGAGTGTAAGGAGTGAAAAGAAAACGAAATAAGCGAAGATTACCGAAAAGGACTCCGTACTTGAGAGATGAAAATTCAACCATCCGAACGACTGCTTGGTCGAGAATACCTCAAATTATTTCCATGCAAGCTTTGGGTGAATATTGCAAAAATGTTGTCTTCTACGACCACATTGAGGTGTTTCGCTGTGTAAAAAAATGGTGCTCTGGCCTACGACTTGAACTGCGTTTTGTGTTCTTGAAGTGGAGGCACGCAGACGAGCTCCGAAAATTCAAACAGGCAGCGCAGGTGTTTACTCAGACTTACTTAATACCGCTTCCCCACTTTAGATCTGAGAGTCGGTAGCTTACCGACGCCGCGCCGACACCAATGCTTGCTCAAAAGACAACATGAAGATCAATGAAAAGAAGCATTAAATACCTAGCGAGTTTAGTATCATGAAAGAGACGAATGCGAACCCCCTGTTCGTTCTGTCCATCATTGTATGACTTGCGAAGGCCTGCCGTTCATTGGTTTGAAATGGGGTCTTCGCTCTGACAAAAAGTAATTATCCACGAGGCTGTTGTAATGAAAGAACCGGTAACAAAGATTGAACGTGAAGCAGAGTAGCGGTTGTTTGGCAGCCGAATCGATCATAAATGCATTCTACTTGTATATGTACACGCGTAACATAGCAAGGCCATTTTGATTAGGGGGGGGGGGGGGTTAGACGTGAAAAGTGACGATTGTCTCATCCCTGCACGCGTCTCATCCTTCTCATTGTATCCACTTTCCACAGCAGACTTTCGTCAATATTTATGATTTTCCAAGGCCTGCCGTTAATCGCTTTGAAATGTGGTCTGCGATCTGATAGTTAAAGTTAATTAGCTCCAAGGAGCTGTGATAATGAAAGAACCGGTAAAAAGATTGAACTTGAATCAGAGTAAAGGTTGCTGGCAGCTGAATCGATCCTCATGCAATCTGCTTGAACATGTACACGCGTAAGCAGTTGCGTATAGAGGTTTTTTTTAATTGTTTGTGTGTGCAGGGGGGGGGGCGTTGGTAAAACGTGTATTTTAAAAAAAAAGTGGTCAAAATTTCTTTCGATCCTTAAAAATAATAGGTAAAATCGAGAATGGAATAATAAAAAAAAAAACCAGTAACGGTTGAAAGGTGGAAGTGCATGCTTTCATTAAAAATAAGGCATTGGATATATCACTTTGCGCAAGAGTAACATGATTTCACCACTTATTGATCGCTTAGCTGCCATTTAATAAAGGTGTTTACGGCTTCCTCCGCAGATACGTCAACTCCACATCAACCCCGCGCGAGGCCGGTACGGTTTTAGATCGCGCGTGTGAACATCAAGACTTGTGGATCTTTTCACTCGTCGTAAGTATAATGAAACATTAAACATAATTTACTCTGTCGAATCAAAGATAAATCTATTCATTGAAAAGGAAAACATTCAATTTCAAATGTGATGAATAGGTCAAATATTTGTTACTAGTACTAAAAAAGCACTTGTGCACAAAGCTAAAATGTCACCTAACCCAGGTTGACCTCATCCTGCCTCCCCGCAATTCGGTATACTTATGTTTTGGCCTGCGACATTAAAATTCCTCGTCCTAAGGTCGTTTTAACAATAGGGCGACACGAATCTGTCGCCTCAATAAGGCGTGTCGCCCTAATGCAGCTGCGATGAGCAAAATCTGTCGCCTTTTTATTTGATTTTGTAGTTCTAACAATTCCATTATTATTATGATGGGAGTGGTCATACGGCGGACTGCACTTTCGAACATCCAATGAGCTATCCAGATCTGTTGAACGATGCTTCGAGTGTTTACGGGTACGGGTCAGCTGTAGTGTGAGTTTGTAACACCTCCTATCGGGGCACAGTCCACCGTCCCATTTTGAAATACTCCGATTTTGGGGGGATTTTTTAAGGTGTATTTGGTTTATAAACAGTTTTCTCTAATTCAATATCGCTCACTCTGATATCGCTAACATGCTGGATGTTTTGATGAGGATCCTCAGGCAAAGCATTTTTGTTTTCAAATTCTCGGTTTATTTCATCTGGTTGCCTCACCAGTTTGTCTTCATCACTCAGTTTTTATAGACGACACCAGTAAACATGCGCCACCTACTGTAAAGGTAATGTCGTGGTAAGGCGGTAGGATTTGGCCACTTAAATAAGTCAAGTTCAGTGTTGATAACAATCACATTTGGGGCCTCTCGTAAGAAAGCGTAAGGAAGTCCTCAACCTACCTCAACAAGTTTGATCTAGGATAAGTCGTTTGCTGGTGACGTAACTTACACCTGCGCACTAATATCAACATGCGAATTTTTCTAGTCAATATTTGGTAAAAATGTGCATAATACTCCTTGGTCCTGGTTCCTCGCTATGAGTTATGACGCTCGCGGCTATTGTTACCAGCGAGGCAACCGACCTTGACAGGAGATAGACTGGATCTGAAATACTACTCTGTCGACTAACCCTAATTCTCGCTAGGATGAAAACTGATATCGAACGTTCGCAACTTAACCTACACAATAACTAACTCTAGCTCTCCCCGGAGGGAGAAGTTTAGCGACTTTGATGTGCTGTCAAGGGCCTATTATGTCTGCATGTCTCATAATACAAAAATGGGGAGATGACATTGTACTGTTTTCGGTCAGTCATGCAGAACATAGGTTCGCATAATCCAGCGAGGGGGGGGGGGGAGGGGGTATTGACCCTCCCCCCCAAATCCCAACTATTTTGTAAAGACTGCCTTTTCCATTCAAATGCCCTTTTTACAACGGGCTTACCCCCAATAATTTGTAAAGAGTGCCCTTTTTTTAAGAAGTGCCTTTTTTTCTGAACAAGTACTCTTTTAAAAAAAGAAGTGGTGCCCTTTTTTGTGGCATCCGCCGTTTTGGGTGCCTTTTTTCAGATTTTCGCACATGTATCGCCCTGAAAAGCACCATTTATTGGCCCTTTGTGTGCATAATCGTGGTTTTGAACAGCGCCCCCATGGACAGATGGTTCCAGCTGCCCCCCCCCCCCCCCCCGCCAGAAGAACAGTGCTCAGGACGGTGATCCAGAAATAGACACAATTTGGTGCTATAGGGCTCCCACCATCGGTGAATTCACGTAGAGTAAACTGCATGTAGGGCCTACACCACTAGGTCGTCTTTTTAAAGATAATACCGGAAGTGCATGTAAATTTCGGCATGTAGTTTCTATCATACACAGCGTTTATTGAAGGTTAAATGATGCGTTTAATGGGGAAACTCACCTTCAGAAAGTCTTGATTTTAAATGAGTCGATCGCACTGCTTTATAGTTACGGTTTCTCGAGTTCGCATATAAAGTACCGATGATAAGTGCAAGGATAGGTGCGCCATGCCCACCCTCGAGACCGATGACTGTAAACACAATCGTAGCTGCTGTCTTCATTAGAGAGGGGTGGAATCCACTTAGTATACCCAGGGCTCTGCAAAGATTCACTCCAGACGAACACATCCTCGCGTTCAATATCGTTCAGTCCCATCCACCAAGCGTAAACATATACTTGCTGGGTCTCTTCAACATACTCAGCCAAGAACTGCTGCTCCGCTTCACTGTTGATCGACACAAGGTGCGCATGCCCGAATCGACGGGGTGGCAACTGCTGACAGAAGTACTCAGCATCCGCCCAAGGAAGTCGTTCAAGAACCAACCGGTAGCAGTGGTCCCCAAATGACATCCACTGGAACGGGCACGGACTGCAGCTGGCGTGGGTACCAACGATTGACAGAAAGGTAGATAGTGCAAGAAAAGCGAGGCGTGGTAGAGTTGGTGACATCTTCACAAAAGGTTTATCAGTCCATAATGCTGAATTAGAAACCAGTTCATGTAGTCAACATGTACACAGCATATAAGCGAACAAATCCAAAGAGGGTACGGGATATTTATCCAAGATAAAATGTGGGAAGCTCAGTGAAACTGTAGGTACATCGGAGCATAATACTCAAAGTATTTCATTCACGAACCTGCCAAATAAAACGGACCCGAGGAAGCGAATGGACTTTGGTTCTGCGATATCACACGGTTTCCAATCTGCCACACCTTAGCATGACGTATTACCTAGAAGTGCTTTCACCTAAATTTCCATGCGCGCGCATTATAGCCTTGCCAACAGACCAATCCTTTTACGCGTTCACGCGTGGCACTGTCAATCGTCGTCCAAACTGACCTTGCCCAAATCCTCACAATATTTTAGCGTAAAAATCTACAACAGAAAATCCCATGGTAACGGTTGGTATGTTTCGCGAGTGATCACGGATATCAGGCTTGTCAATAAGGAACAACCTACGTCATGGAAGTTAATCAATCTAATGTAGATGGAGATCGAACGAGAGAGTCATTAATTGTCCTCGTTATCAAACCAGCAGAGCTTAGTATGAAGGCCCAATCTCGATAATTGAGAACGGTGAAAAGAAATATTGCCCGAAGCGCGCCTAAAGATGATTACCCAATTAGTGATATCACCGCAATACAATAAAGTGCACTGTGTGTGGGTGTGAGCAAGCGTGATCTGTTACACGGTACCCTCTGGAGACTTGTGCACAATAGGGAACAAAAGATTGGACACGTCTCGTCAGGGCAATTCCTATCGGTGAATTCGTCTCCACAAGGTTATCACAAAATAGATATATTGATTTTACTCAAAAACTAGGAATTTTCAAGGTGTGTCGATTAGTCGCCAATTGATTTTTTTATGTAAGGGATATTAAGTTCCTTATTTTGGCCCAGGAAATTAATTCTGGTTAAAATAGCATCATTTTGAAACTTCACTTTCAAACTCAAAAACTTTAGTACACGAGAACAAAGAAATGACTCAACAAGGATACAAATTCCAGTATGTCTAGAAATGTGAACAATAGATGTCTACACAGCGTAGGGTCCCGAAACATTTGCAAAAACTTGTAGGCATTTGTGGGATAAACCCGGCACTCGCCTTTCCTATTTTACCGGTTCATCGGATCATCGGGCCATCATAATAATTAAACTGAGGTGTGCGCTGAAAATTCGGACCGATCTGACCGTAAACACGTATGATTCTTTCGCATCCGATTTCACTGGATCCGATGTCAACGGAGAGGTGTGCGGGCAGCACTTCGATTTCACTGGACGCAATATTGATGTTGACCAATCAGATTCACGAAGAAAGTCACGTGTCTGCAGACAGTAAATAAACTGCCATAGAAACCCAAGTGATGGAAACACCCACTTCCGAAATTCAGGGACTCACAACTCTCCAAGGTGTTTGAGACACACATCAAATTATAGCTTATTTCATCATATTTCATTTTCTGTTCAATTTTTTGGTGTTAACCAGTGGCTTTTGGGAGAACAATCCATCGAAAGATCATCACCTTTAAAAGTAGTACTGTAGCCCATCGCCATTTTGGAATGAGATGCCTGCGCCTCATTGCAAAATAGAGCAATTGTAAGGCCTAATTTCATCCGAATTTTACGGAAATACGAGCTTGCAGTCATGTGCACGGCTTCCACTCTTCCTTTTTTTAATTTCAAACCATCAAGTTTATGTCCAACATGTAACCAATTATAGAACGGAATTGGGCGTGTATGCCGGTTACTTTGTGAGCGTAACTAACGGCAAGTAGAACATGAAAGGGAATCAAGATCAATATTAGCACTGCCTAAATTTCCACTGTGGTTTCCATAATAGTGTTACAGCTGTTAAATATGTTGTTGTGCATAAACGCCTTTTCACGAAAATAATGGTAGTAAACGCGAATACTACTTTTTGTGCATTATCACATCTTTGAACAGCGACCTCTATAGTCAGACGGTGTCCGTCCCCCACTCTTGCTTGTTTAATTTCTCAGGCTGCTGGTCCCCCAATGTTGACAAGAAATCGCCGCTGCTCAATGCAATTTCAGCCCTTTTGATCTACACTTTTATTTGACACCGATTACTGTTTGTATAGCCTCGGTCTTTCGAATTTGTAGGTACGCATCACTTCCATGGACTCCGGAAAAAAATTACACTAATGACACCACAAAGATGGACATGGAAGGATTGTCGGCGGACGCAGCATTGTGTTTTTTTTTGGGGGGGGGGGCGGGAAAGGAAATATGTTTACCTTGTTTTGCTGCTTACGGATGAGTACAACAGTCTTATTCACTCCTCAGGTTTATTTTTTTTTGGGAGGGGGGTGGTGGTGAGAGAGTAGTAGCATGTCCCCAATCTGGATTCGCCATTGGACTCAAGATTGTGGTAGTGTTGGGACTATCTTACTGAAGTCGGATTATGACGAGTGTGTTTCTAAGCTCTGGCAGGAGCTTCTACTTGTCACTTCGTGGTCGGTCGGTCGGTCGGTCGGTCGGTAAGTCTGTCTCTGGAAAATTGACCCCAAAACGAGCCCAGGTTTCCCATAAAATACCAAATTTTAGTTCCCCCCCCAAAAAAACCCCCCAAATAAATCAAATACTTCGCAAAAATTGTATGTAACAATATATGTAGAGTTGTTTTTGAAACTGTTTTCAATTTTTTTTACACTGACTGATTATACAAGCTTCTGCGGAAACAACAGTACATTTTGCATACACCAACCTGCAATAACGGGTTAACTTTGAAACGTTTGTTGCCATAGGTTTGCCTAGTTACTTAAACACTCGTATCATTTAATTACGTGGAAAGATACTTTGATTTCGTTCAGATCGAGGTCGGGTTCCATTAGTAATTCCGATTTTGGGAACTTCGCTCAGGGACGAACTTAAAGACTCCTTCCACGGAATTTAAAGTTTACAAGTGTTAAAGTTAGTGGAAAAACCTGTATAACATTAGAATTATGAAGGTGAAATAAAAAACAGTCTTCAAAATTTAAACTACCAGTGTAATTTTTATTAAAAAGAACTTTTAAACTGATGAAGAGGTAACAATCACTATCACAAATTGGTTATTTTTGTTGTTGAATGTACCTTAACTTAACTGCTGGGCGATTAGGAATGCACTCCAAATTGACGCCTGGTAAAATAGACCGTATGCATGGCAGCCATGTTGGAGGGCTGAATTGTTATATTGGTATGCTCATACCTTCGCAGAACACACTCACTGCCCTCCAACATGCCACTGTGTGGGAGGTCTATTTATCGGGCAGGACAGGTGATAACAATTTTAAAAAGAAACATAATTATGTGTATTTAGTAACTTGAAAATTATGGTATAGTCACTAATCATTCGTTCTCATGGTAAGTGAAGTGAATTTCTCTGAAAACTAATCAAATGTCTTTTAACTTCGATAAATTTCAATCCATGTCTTTGCCAAATGATTAAGATTTGAAACTTTGCTGAATTGAAATTGTTATGATATACATGAATCGTCTCTCAGAAAGAAATTCACTGCATTTTAGTAAAATCTTAACAAACTGCGCTAACTATAATTAGAGGATTAAAAAAAGAAATGTCACTTGTGTGCTGACGCAATTTGTTTAAAATTTCACTATCTATTGTGCACATGTTAACCGTCACTTGAAATTACGAAATACACTGAAAATATCAAATATAATTAATGTCCCTTAAAATGGGTAAAATGTATTAAACTACGCCGTCTCATTGAATACACAATACATTTCAACTTTCAATCTTGAAATTACGATAAACATTGAACATGTCTAATATAATAAATGTCCCTTAAAATGGGTCAAAAGTCTTTAAACTACGCCTTTTTCTTGAATACACAGCACATTTCACCTTTTAATCTTGAAATTATGATAAACACCGAAAATGTCAAATATAATAAATGTCCCTTAAAATGGGTAAAATTTCTTTAAACTACGCCGTCTCCTTGAATACACAATACATTTCAACTTTCAAACTTGAAATTATGATAAACACCGAAAATGTCAAATATAATAAATGTCCCTCAAAATGGGTAAACTTTCTTTAAACTACACCCTCACCTTTAATAGGAAATACATATCAAAGTTCACACTGTGACAGCTATGTATTTCTTTTTTTCAAAATATTTCACTCAGTAATGCATTGAAAAGTAAACGGACGGCTAAAGTAATACCCATGTGGGTTTATGGCTTCTTACTAGCGCCCTTTGAACAAAGACATTGACAAAGGGGGAACCGCCAACACAGGGCTGGATAGCTCAGTTGGTAGAGCACCGAAACAGCAATCCGGATGTTGCAGGTTCAAATCAAGTTCCAGTCAATTTCTTTTTTCAATTTTAAACATTTTGCAAATAATTGGTGCAATGAATGTTTTGAATCTTCACAGTGCGACAGGTAGAACATTATGCACTTTTACGAAATGTACAATATTTCACATGAGTTTGCAAACTGACCGAATGTGTTGTCGCTATATATATTTTTAAATATATATATTTTGAGTAAACGCATTTTAGAGTATTGGTTACATGCATGAACAGGATTGAAACATTCTCTAACTTTACACAATCGCTTCAAACTACTTGAATATGTAAAACCTTCTGAATCAATGCTATTTCTATTAAAAGTTAAAAGGTGCCATCATTTTTCAGTTTAGCTAACACATTTTCCAAATATTTGCAGGATGCATCCAAAGTTACCGAATGCTACAATCTAACTTATTTTATTCAATTAAATTTGTTTCTTTTTAATTTCATTGCCAACTATTTTAACCAAACATTGAAATGACAATTATGATACATTTCCCTTAAAATTGGTTAAATTCAAAACTTTACTATCTGTATAAATGTTCTTTTTTCAAATCACAAACTTTGAACATCCCAAACTTTGAAAATCATCTTGTGAGCTAAAATACAAAGCAAACATTGCAAACTTAAATTTCCCTTAAGTGGATAAAACCTGTTTCAATACCTCAATGTTTGACAAAGCACATCGTGAAAAGAAACGCAACACAAAGGGCGTAACAAGCCCTTTTCGTCCGACCAATGGATATGTTAATTATTTACGTGTTATTTCTGGTGAAAAAAAATCAAATGTGCTTTAACGGCATACAGTGCTAGTTACAAATCTCGTGACACTGTTTGAATCATTTGATATCAGTGTGTGATGAATTGAACATTTCCTTCTAACAATGTTCTTGGGCTTAAGCAATAGCCAGCCCGTTTTAAAAATATTGAATCTTAAAGTGAACACAATCTGGTTATCATCAAACGTCATGTAACACACTCTTATATGTCCAGGGTCTATTTCGACCTAGAATCCGGGTCCGATATGACCTGACTCACTTTTGGGTCAGACTGACACTTCTCTGAGTCACTTGTCCAGGTCATTTTTCTATTTCTGCCGTGGAGCTATCAGTAAAAGTGAACGCTACAATCTAGTCCATTCCTGGTACTTAAAAAATGCAGTATATAAAAACGGCCGCACGTCTTCATCACAACACACGTACTAAAATAGGTACGAACACTGAGAAGCAATAACTCAGCACGTGTTAATAACGTTGATGTGCACTAAACCGACCGTTACTTAGATGAAACCCAACGCGAGTTTATTGCCTTTTAAAGTTGGTATTCACTCTCCAAACGTCGAGAACCAATAACATTTGTGAACACTTTTTAACGTTTTAGCTGTAACTTCCAAACGTTGACACACAATAACCTAAACGCGAGTAAAGCTTTAGATTTCAAGCGATGAATCCATACTCACTCTGCTTTTAATTCCATTAGCCTTTTCGAAATATGATGGACATAATAGGAGGGCGTTATATGTAGTTAATAAACGTTTTTGTAATTTACCGACATTGTCCCACAGATTTGCGACCTCCTATTTCTTTCGCCCTATGTCAAAAGGGCAAATGCAGATACAAGGAACGACCTTCCTACTTTTCAGTAGTTCACAAATGAAATGACGACTCAACCTGCAGGTGTATTCTTGTCTTATAGCAACAAAGTCTTGGCCTTTCCCTCTTCCGCTGTCAGGCTGATCGCTTGCCCATCGCGTGAAGTCGACACCAGAGCCGTCACTCTACACGAAGCACGTCTCCCTCTCCATATCAATGTATCCGAGCCAGACGTCGATTTCACGAAACTCATCGTAACTTACGATGCATCGTGAAGTTACGGGTGCGGGCCAGCTGAGTGGGAAATCGTAACACCTCCAACTTGCGCACAATGCCACTATCTTACTTGGAAAAACTCCAATAATTCTATAAAGTGGATTTGATTAAACAGTGTTCTTACAATATCGCCCAATCTGATTTCGCTAAAATATACACCAACCAATTTCATGTCTATTATAAGGGCAGTCTTCCTGGAGCGCGAAAAGGTTATTTTCTCGAATTCCTGTCTTATTTCTCATGTTGTCTTACCATTTTGTCTAAGAAGTCATCACTCAATTGTTACATACGCCGTCAGTAAACATGAAGAGCGCCACTAAAAGCCCAGATAAGGTAATCCGGAAAAAGGTCATATCTTGTATAGGGCGTCCGCTATCGGTGAACTGCAGCCGTAGAGTAAATCTCGCGTGCACCACTTGTAGGCCGTCTTGTCCTGACGTATCGGTCTTGCTTTCACAATGTTCGGCATGTAGTTCAATCCAGAAGCTGTCACACAACGTCTGTGCTCCATTTAATTGAACGTTAATTGATGCGTAAGTCTTGATATTAATTGAGTCCATTGCATTGCTTTATAGTAACTGTTTCTAGAGTTTGCACATAAAGTAATGCCAATGAGTGCAATCATGGGTTGACCACGACCACCCATGAGGCCGATAACTTAACACACAATCGTAGCTTGAAGACGGTTCGCCTGGTTGGTACCACTTAGTATACCCATCGCTCCGCGGAGATTCACTCAGTCCTATCCACAAATAGGAAACCCGAGTATCTTCAACATACTTAACCAAGAACTGCTGCTCCGCTTCACTATTGATTGTGACAAGGTGCGCATGCCCGAATCGACTGGATGACAATTGCTGACAGTAGTTCTCAGCATCCGCCCAAGGAAGTCTTTCAAGAAACAACCGGTAGCAGTGGTCCCCAAATGACATCCACTGGAACGGGCACGGACTGCAGCTTGCGTGGGTACCAACGACCAACAGACAGGTAGATAGTGCAAGAAAAGAGAGGCGTCGTGGAGTTGATGACATCTTCACAAAAGGTTTATCAGTCCATAATGCTGAATTAGATACCAGTTCAGGTAGTCAACATGTATACGATATATAAGCGAACAAAATCAAAATAGAAATCGGGATTTTTTCCAACGTAAAAACTGAGGACCCCAACTAAACTGTCGGTACGTCGGAGCATAGAACTCAAAGTCTTTCGTTCACGCACCTGCTCGATGTAACGAATGTATTATGGTACTGCGACAACACACGGTTTCCAATCTACCTTAGCATGACGTATTACTAGAAGTGCTTTCACCCGAATTTTCATGCGCGCGCATGACAGCCTTGCCAACTGACCAATCGTCACACATCTCGACGCGTGACACTGTCAAACACCGTCCAATCAGAGCTTGCCCAAATCTTAACACAAGTCATGAAGGCCCATGATGAGACTGTTTAGCGTAAAATAAATAAAAACAGAAAATACCATGGTAACGGTTGGTATGTTTCACGGGTGGGCATAGAATTTGTGTGTGTGCGCATGCATACATTTTGTAACTAAGGTTTGCACGCTTCTAGGAATTAGTAAATTTATTTTTAGCTCTGTAATCACACAATTGGGAACACAGTTGGAACATTCCTTGGTTAGCAGAATTTGTAAGATCTATCACAGCCTTCAAGACTGGAATTATACTTAAAACTTGCTGATTTTGTTAGCACACTGTTAAGGGTACCTTGCGATTTATCTGGGAACAAAAGGTACACAAAAGTAGTTCTTACATTCATAGAGCGTGTTTGCATCAAACATGGATGAAAATAAAGATCCCAATGTATGCACAAGCGGTCATAGACCAAATAATTATCTGCCATTTCTAACAATTTTGCTCAGGATTTGTATACAAACTAATCAGGTTTCTTTTTATTAACCATGATCCTGGACAAAGGTGGATCGGGGAGGGGGGGGGGACGAGGGCGCCCTGGGCCATGCCTCTCCCAACCAAGTAGTTTCTAATAAAAACCAAACAAATCAAATAAATACAACAGAGGAGTAGTGAATATATTATTTAATCGATGCTATTGATCCCCTTTCCTTCCATAAATGGATTGGTGAAATACTGATAACATGACGAAAGAAAGGGCATACAGGGCCCCATGTGGTCAAGCCCCAGGCCAGTTGGTCACGTGCCCCCCCCCCCATCCGATATTTAGCTCTAGGCCCGCCCTTGATTCAGGACCATCATTCGCCTGAGTTTTATAGAAAGCAACAATTGCCATTCTAGTGAATAAAATGATAATCATTATGATGTTCCGGTGCTAATTGAAAACTCCAATCAACCTTTACCAAGGAACAAACGACGCTATGAATGTTTAATCTGACTGCAGATGGAAACCGAAAGAGAGGGTAATTAATTGTCTTTGCTGTCAAAATAACTGAGAAGGATGAAATCAAATATTGCATGAAGTACGCCTGAGTCATATGCCGAGTGGTTTTATCCTATCATTACGTGAAATGATAGCTTTGGGAGGTATTCCCATAGACGTGTGCACAAGCAGTGCTGTACTCGAGACAATCACAAGACCAGACACAAGACCAATTGTAGAGCAAGCACAAGACAATTCATATTACCAGCCACAAGTAACAGGGCACGAAAAATAACAAAGGAATGCCTTTGCTGCAATTCATTTGAATAGCTTGTGCCCTGAGGTCTTGCGTTGGTCTTGTGTTGGTCTTGGCACCGGCACCGCCGTTACAGTACATAGACTTGACGCTCTAACTTGTCATGAACCTTATGTTTTTGCAAAGGACACCCTTCCCCTTGCTTGTGAGATCTCGCTTGAGGATGTGACACATGAATGCATGCGATTTCGCCTTGCACTTCTACATTGATTTTTGGTCTGGGAACCAGACTACTAGAACATTTGCGGTCAAATTGTATGCCGCTATGAACGTTACAAGACGTAGGTCAGTCCAGCTGTTGAGCAAATTGCATTGTTTTCTTCTGCAGTATCTTGATTATATTGGAACTTAGCAAGTGTCTGTGCTAAGTAACTGATGTTCGAGGGAATGCCCTTGATTAACTCGCACGTCCCGAGTTTAAAAAAAGGTCTAATAAAAACCAAACAAATCAAATAAATACAACAGAGGAGTAGTGAATATATTATTTAATCGATGCTATTGATCCCCTTTCCTTCCATAAATGGATTGGTGAAATACTGATAACATGACGAAAGAAAGGGCATACAGGGCCCCATGTGGTCAAGCCCCATGCCAGTTGGTCACGTGCCCACCCCCCATCCGATATTTAGCTCTAGGCCCGCCCTTGATTCAGGACCATCATTCGCCTGAGTTTATAGAAAGCAACAATTGCCATTCTAGTGAATAAAATGATAATCATTATGATGTTCCGGTGCTAATTGAAAACTCCAATCAACCTTTACCAAGGAACAAACGACGCTATGAATGTTTAATCTGACTGCAGATGGAAACCGAAAGAGAGGGTAATTAATTGTCTTTGCTGTCAAAATTACTGAGAAGGATGAAATCAAATATTGCATGAAGTACGCCTGAGTCATATGCCGAGTGGTTTTATCCTATCATTACGTGAAATGATAGCTTTGGGAGGTATTCCCATAGACGTGTGCACAAGCAGTGCTGTACTCGAGACCATCACAAGACCAGACACAAGACCAATTGTAGAGCAAGCACAAGACAATTCA
Organism: Patiria miniata; assembly: GCF_015706575.1. Lineage (NCBI taxonomy): Eukaryota > Metazoa > Echinodermata > Asteroidea > Valvatida > Asterinidae > Patiria > Patiria miniata. The sequence continues at coordinate 16,015,096 of NW_024037068.1, forward strand.
TATTACCAGCCACAAGTAACAGGGCACGAAAAATAACAAAGGAATGCCTTTGCTGCAATTCATTTGAATAGCTTGTGCCCTGAGGTCTTGCATTGGTCTTGTGTTGGTCTTGTGTTGGTCTTGCGATGGTCTTGTGATGGTCTTGTGATGGTCTGGTATAAATTGACAAATTACCGTGTTCGTGTGATTAACACGTTAATTTTCGGTGCTAAATTTGGGTCCTAAAATCATCATTCAATACGCGACGGAATACGGCCACATCCACAAAATTGTTAGTTTGCCCACATTGCACTGAAAAGGTCTGGAAAGAAATAATAACAATTCCATTATTCATTAAGGTGGATGTATGAATGTCGTTGTAATGCTATAGAAACACGTCCAACAACCTCTGAATTGTTAGTTCGCCCCAATAGCTGGGAAAATGACTTGAAAAAAATAACATCCTATCATTCAGGAAGGTTGCTGTATTAATGCCGTTGTAATGCTATTATAAATAGAAGCACGGCCACAGCCTAAAAATTGTTAATTTACCCCAAGGGCTCGAAAATGACTGGAATAAGTACCACCCATTGTCCATGTAAGCTTGATAAATGAATGCCGTTGTATTTCTATAGAAACACGTAACAGTGCCCCAGAGTTACTGCTTGTCAATTCCTTTGAAAATGACTTGAACAAAATATTACTCCATTATTCATTAGAAAGGCTTGATGGATTATCTTTATCCAACCCATATGTATATATTTTGTGTCCCAACGTACACGGACAGTTCCAACGCGTGAAAAATATTTTGATGTTTATTTTTTTGACATTAGCAATTGCATAGGTCACCCCATAGACGGCCACCCACGGGCGCGGATGCAGGTGGTGGTGGTGGTCTGCATTCAATAGGGGACAATGAACAATAGAGGACAATAGCGTAACCCAATTCCCGAGAGGTCCCCAATTTGGATTCGTGTATCGCCCCCCCCCCCCTAATATTTGGCTCTAGGCCCACCCTTGCATTATGACCATAATTCGCCCGAGTCTTATAGAACACAAAAATATATAAATTCTGTTGAACAATGATTGTTACTATTATGTACGAATTGAAAACACACGACAAAAGTTACCAAGGAACAAATGACGTTATGAAAGTTTAATATAAATGCAGCTGGAAAACCGAACGAGAGAGTGATTGTCTTCGTTATCAAACCGGCAGAGCTGGGAAAATGACTTGAAAAAAATAACATCCTATCATTCAGGAAGGTTGCTGTATTAATGCCGTTGTAATGCTATTATAAATAGAAGCACAGCCACAGCCTAAAAATTGTTAATTTGCCCCAAGTGCTCGAAAATGACTGGAATAAGTACCATCCATTGTCCATGTAAGCTTGATAAATGAATGCCGTTGTATTTCTACAGAAACACGCAAGAGTGCCCCAGAGTTACTGCTTGTCAATTCCTTTGAAAATGACTGAACAAAATATTACTCCATTATTCATTATAAATGCTTGATGGATTATCTGAACCCAACCCATATGTATATTCTATCTCACCTATTTTGTGTTTAAACGTACACGGACAGTTCGATACGCGTGAAAAATTCTTTGATGTTTATTTTTTGACATTTACCAATTGCATAGGTCACCTCATAGAAGGCCACCCAAAAGCTAAAATAACAGTTTTAACAATGTTTTAAATTGAAACACTTTTACGAAATGTACACTATTTTACATAAGCTTTCAAACTGACCAAATCTGTGTTGTCGCTATGCGTATTTGTATTATATATACATGTTCAGTCACAGCCTCAGAATTGTTAATTTACCCAAATTGCTCAGAAAATGACTGGGAAAAATTACAATTCCATTTGTCATTAAGCTTGATGGATGAATGCCATTGTGATGTTATAGAAAAAAGTCAATAGGCTCATAATTATTAATTTGCCCCAATCGCTCAGAAAATGACTGGAAAAAAAATACCATTCTATTATTCAGTAAGGTTGATGTATGAATGCCGTTGTAATGCTTTAGAAGCACGGCCACAGCCTAAGAATTGTTAATTTGCTCCAATTGTTCGGAAAATGACCGAAAACAAAATACAATTCTAGTATACATTAAGGTTGATGTATGAATGTTGCAATACTATAGAAGCACGGCCACAACCTCCGAATTGTTAATTTGCCCCAAGTGCTCGAAAATGACTGGAACAATCACCATCCATTATTCATGCAAGCTTTATAAATGAATGCCGTTGTAATGTTATAGAAACACGTAACAGTGCCGCAGAATTACCTTTTTTTCCAATTTCTTTGAAAATGACTGGACAAAATTACCACTCCATTATTCATTATACAAGCTTGATGGATTATCTGAACCCAACCCATATGTTTATTCTATCTCACCTATTTTGTGTCTCAACGTACACGGAAAGTTCGATGCGCGTGAAAATTATTTTGATAATTATATTTTGACATTTACCAATTGCATAGGTCACCCCATAGACGGCCACCCACGGGCACGGATGCTGGTGGTGGTGGTGCTGGTCTGCATTCAATTTGGGACGTTGAACAATAGAGGACAATAGCGTCCCCAATTCCCGAGAGGTCCCCAATTTGGATTCGTGTACAAAACATATGGGAGGTCTTCCTAAGTACAAACAAAGGAGGGACAATATTGCAGGCAAAAAACGTCGTTGTGCGTGTGGGTGTCTCTGTTGGCGTGGAGGAGGGATGAAATTATTCTCTATCGTGATGATGTACAGGAGCCAACACCAAGAAGTTTCTTAATTGCGTTTGACCATAACTAGCGAACCTTAGGACTTTTGCAGAGACTATCACAATTTCACAGTTGGACTTCTTGTTGGACAGATTTCCTACTCTATGAAACCTCTATATGAAAACTATACAGCATTTTTTTTTATTAGTATTTTTTATCATTAAATGGTCCATGTATATCCAGACAATTAAGAGCGCTGTTGCAGTGATATTATTTAATGCATACACTCTTGTCAATTTCTGGGCCCTCTGTCGATCTTAGCGTAACTTTGTTGGCGAACCACGATTTTTTTCGAGGGACGGAATACAGACCTAATTGGGGTGGGTGGTACATGGTAGGCAATTCCGGAATAGTTTCTCTCAGTTGGCATTTAGAGCCTCGGTCAGTAAATACATTTGATCAAAATACAGAAGAAGAACCTGTCCCACGGGTGTCGCTTGACAAGGGAGTGTCACCCCCATCCATTGATTGTGTTTGTCGACACAATCGTTGTATTGTCTTCGAAATCGTGTGTTTGTTGCCAAAAATGCCGCCACGAAGAGCGCCAACTATTGTCCAATATAAATGTCCACGATCGTCTGCTTGAACAGCGCCTCCAATAGTCAGAAAAAAACCTTCCTGCCCACCTTTCAGCACAGAGGGTCTGCCGGCAATTTTTTTGTTACAACCAATTCAAATCAGTCACGCCACGCCCCTGACCAGTCTGAGACTGTGTCCGCAAGGGGCTTCCAGAGCTATGGCTACGTCTATTGTCAGCGCGTCCCCGCGTATTTTCAATGGGCGCAGACCTAGACCTAGCTCTAGCCAACTGATTCGGATGCAGCCTGTGCATGCACTTTATGCTTGCGCCTCGTGCCGATATGACAAAGAGAAGGAGCCGGAACCACAATCTATAGCCCCTGGTTTGAACGTTTGTACCACGCAAGAGCCGGGGTCGATTTTTTTTCCCTCCTGAACGACATCCGCATATGGGTGTGCGCTATGGCGTTTAGACTTTACTTTTCTAAAAACATGAGAATAAAATATAAAATTAGAAAAAAAAAATGAATCCGCACGTAATGAAATTCGGGCATTATTTCCCTTTAAAACAAAATCCTCCGAGGCCTCAGGTTAGAAAAGAAAAGAACAAAATCGGGTACAAAACGGTGATTGGAACCGCAACATCGCGGTGCAAAATCACGACCCTGTATCGACTGAGCTATCGCACTGCTCGCCGAAACGTGGGGGAAACAAATAATTATATACCTGCGTACGTATCAAAAAAGTATCGCAGAGGGCGCTAAACAACCATGTACGCGGATGTAGTTTGGGACCAGAAAATTTGCAGCCGGGGGAGGGGGAAGGGGTAGGCTCTTTGGATTTTAACCATGAAAAGATCAATTTTCCTTCCCCAAATACTGGGCGGGAGATAGGGCACAAGAGGGATGGACAACACAATGTCTTAGAGTGTGGAGGCACCAAATCAACACCAACCCTCAGTTACGTTCGCCCATTGGTAAAAAACCCCATATTTGCGCAGTTAAATTTTAACCAGCAAACACACAGAAAGAGATGACGAACCCATTAACCCCAATAAAAGTGCTGCAAGTATAGAGCCTAGATGTTTTCCCCTGATGGCTCGCGTCCGGACCCCTCGAATAGGAATTTCTGCGTGTAAAAGTCAGAGTTTTTAAAATTATTTTTGGTACATTGATTACTTCAGAAAATGGGAGACTAAAATGTCTTTTGAGTTAACTTAAAGGACTAATTCGCAGTTACAAACAAATCTAAAATGACCGTTTATAAAGACTTTATTAAAACAAGCCTGACAAAATTTTAAATCCATTGGATGTAGGTATGTAACTCTTTGCGTCGTTATCATTTTCGTTCTCACGCAAGTTAAAACAACCGTGATCGAGCAAGGAGACCTAGGTACGGAAATCAGAAGGTCGTCAGTAAATTTCGTTTTTACCCATCTCCAAATGATTTCTCTTTTTTTTTCTTGTGGAACGCCTTGTGATTAGAAATCATTGTGTCAAAAATTTAGTAAGAGAAAGGGCAACCCCTTGTAAAAGGCCCATAGGACGCTCAAAGACAAAATCCGGAAGCTCAAAGACAAGTTGACGCACTTTCAGCTCCATTAACCACGAAAGTGTCTGATGAAGAAAAAGAAAGCATCGCGATAATCTGATGTGTCACTAAAATAACTGCGAATTATATTCTTATTTGAACACAGCACAAAAATGAACAAACTTTCACAATTGAATGTTTTCATTTTATTTTTTACACTCACGGCGATATACAAGCTTCTGTGGAACCGTTTAGTATTTGACATCCAGTGACATGCAATAACTTGTCAACTATCGATTTGTGTTGCCATATGTTTTCTTAGTCACTTTAAAACTTGTAACATTCATATTCCATGGAAATATATTTTGATTTTGGCCCAGAACGCTGTAGGGCTCCATTGGTAATTCCGATTTCGAATTTACACCAATATACTTCATATTTGGTGAATTATTCATGTGAATTATTCATGAATGTTGCGCTCTAAATCGCCCAGAATTGAAAAAAAAATCGTTCTGGAACAAATTAAAGTGTCTTTCCACGGCATCTAAATGATATGTGTTAGAGTAAGCAATATCACTGAAAATAGTTCCCTCATAGAGACATTCTCGTAGACTGTTTTTTACCCCTAACCCCAATTCTCCCTATACCGCCAGAGTTTTTGGTGTTTAGGCCCTATACCACCTCGACCACGAGCCTATTTGCGACGGAGAAATGCTGCCTCTGAATAGGAGCTGAGGCGTTAGGGAGACACTTTATGTTTCCCCATATAGACATGTCCCCCAAAGGTATACTTTCTGACACTAATTATCTCACAAATGGTACTATTCACGAGAGTGTGAAACTCAATATTGCATTATGATCATAAAGGTCAATGAAACCAGTCTATAACATTGAAACTGGCAGTGTTATGGCGAAACGGTTGGGATAATGTTTGCTTATTAAGCAAATTTTCAACTTTAAACCTGTTGAAAATTTTACATTCACTTTCAAGAATTTTTTTTGGGGGGGGGGTGAATAAACCTTAACTTCAATGCTGGGCAAATTAAACATTGACGTATAATTGACCGTATGCACAGCAGCCATTTTAGAGGGTTGATTTGTTACATAGGTATTCTCATCTTGGCAGAACAAAGGCACTGCCCTCCAATATGGCCTCTGTTTGTGAGATCTATTTATTGGGCAAGACAGGTATAGTAAATTCACAAATGAAACATACATTTATATTTTGTAATTTGTAAATCATGGCTTAGTCGCTTATCATTCGTTCTTTTGGCAAGTGTATATTACCCTTCCCAGAAAATATTCAAATGTTTCAAACCCAATCATTTTCAAATCAATTATTAAACTCATCACTCGGTTTGGAATCTTTTCTAACTTGGAACTGTTGTGCTATATATACATTAAAATGTCTCTCTGAATGATATTTACCGAATGTATGCAAATTGTTAACAAGCTGCGATAACTATAATTAAACGATACAACATAGTTGAGGACAATTTTTTTTCCAATCCACTATCAATCTTATACCATAAAAACACTGACAATTTAATATAATTAATGCCCCTTGACATGGATAAAATACCTTTAACTAATAATTAACACTAAAAATGTGAAATATAACAAATATCCCTTGAAATGGGTAACAAGTCTTTCAACTACGCCGTCTCCTTAAATAGACATTCCACTTTTAATCTCTGTCTTCAAACCTTGATTATTTTCAATCAATGATATTACGCCCATTAATAAAGATTTGAAACATTTCTAACATGAACATGTTATGCTATTGTCTCTCAGAATAAAATTCACCGAATTTAAGCAAAAGTTTAACGGCTGTACTAACTATAATTATACGATATACGAAATCTATTTTCACTTGTGAGTTGACGCAATTTGTTTACAATTCAACTATCTATCGTGACTCGTGTACATTTTAATTGTGACTTGAAATTATGATAACTACTGAAAATGTCGAATATCCCTTAAAATGGGTAAGTGTCTTTAAAGTACGACGTAAATACACAATACATTTCAACTTTCAATTTTGAAATTAGGATAAACACTGAAAATGACATACAATAAATATCCCTTAAACTGGGTAAAATATCTTTTAACAACGCCGTCTTCTTAAATATACAATTCATTTCAACTTTCAATCAAAGTATGTCACTCAATAATACATTAAAAAGTGAACATCTGAAGTATATTACACATAGGGTCTACCGGTTTATAGCGTCTGACTAAAACACCCCTTAAACTAGCACCCCGAGAACTCAATGTCTTTCGTTCACGAACTGTCCCAATGAAGCGAATCTACTTTAGTACTGCGATATCATGCGGTTTCCAATTTGCCACACCTTAAATGACGTTTAACCTGCGTTCACCTTAATGTTCATGCGCGCGCATCACAGCCTTGCCAAGTGACCAATCACCACACGCCTCGGCGCGTGCACTGCCAATCACCGGTCAAGCAGTTCCCAATTTCTTGGCTCTGATCTGCTAACCACATAATTCTGCGCTGACGCCCACAAATTGTGTGCTTACCGCGCTAGCAGAACAAGTCTGTGCTAACCCATAAGCGCAGAATCCTTAGTTACGGGATATACGCATGCGCAGAAGCAAACATTCCTTACTAACGCGAGAAATACGCTTATCGTAAGCACGGAATTTTCTGCTATAGTAAGCAGGGATTTTTCGGTAACGCTAAGCAGAGACAAGAAATTGGGCCCAGAGCTTGCCCAAATCCTTACAAATCCTAACGCGAGAAATACGCTTACCGTAAGCACGGACTTTTCTGCTATAAGTAAGCAGGGATTTTTCGGTAACGCAAAGCAGAGACAAGAAATTGGGCCCAGAGCTTGCCCAAATCCTAACAAATGAAGGCTCATACAAAGAGTCTATAAGGCCTCATCTCAATAACCGCGAACGGATAGAAACATAATATTGCACAAAAACGCCTAAAGCCGATGCGAATATACCGTCTCCAAATACTTTCATTTTTCGTATCTCGCGTCTTTCTACATCCAGAACCCCGGGATACATGGACAGACGTGATCTGCATTTATGATTGGTCAACACCACGCATGCGCTCTTTGGAAAACAAGTCTGAATAATCAATTCTTTGTCGCTTTCCACCTTTGGTCTGTTTTTTGTTTCATATTGCATTACTCTCTGCTCAAAAATAACCATCTGGATTGCTAATTGGTTGCTGCATTCAATAAACTGACTCCATTTTTTCACACGCAGGACTGGAGAAACCAATTTGTTGATAGTATGTGATATGTTTGGTGTTTCAAGTATTTCTTTTCCCCGTTTGGTTGGCTGAAGGTAATTTCTTGCTAATTAGTATCTCTGTCTGACGTTGCTGAACCATTCAGAGTGCATTATTGTTCGGAGGGCATTCGTTATGGTCCAAAAGGTTCGTAGTTAACACAGGCAATGCCAATCATCTAGCCAATACAACCACAAAAAATTGACAATCGCTGATTATTGTGGAATCATTAGACACAGGTGATGGATTCAAGTATACATAGCCCTCAGGGAGAAAGATATCGCTCAAAAGCAACTTGGTAACATCTCCTAAAATATATTTACTTGTGTTGTGTTGTGTTGTGTTGGATTGTGTTGGGTTCTGCTTTGTTGTGTTCTGTTGGTTTCTGTTGTGTTGTGTTGTGTTGTGTTGTGTTGTGTTGTGTTGTTTTGTGTTGTTTTGTGTTGTGTTGTGCTCTGTTCTGTAGTGTTCTGTTGTGTTGTGTTGTGTTCTGTTGTTTTCTGTTGGTTTCTGTTGTGTACTGTTGTGTTCTATTGTGTTCTGTTGTGTTCTGTTGTGTTACTTAAATTTTGGATTTATTTACAAGCGATTTGTTTGAAGATAAACGGTTCTTTAACGTTCACGAATGATTTTTAACAAAAATGTATAAAGACAATCTTCTCAAACAAGCTTGAGAGATTGCGCTTGTTTCAAGCTCGAGCTGAAAGTGTCTCTTTAAAATCGCGAAAAGTTGATGTGTCATCTTTTTCTAATACAAGCGTCAGTGAAATTGCGAATTATAGTTTCAAAACCTGAAAATGAACAACATTAAGCACAACACAAAGATTGAACAAACTCCAACATTTCATTGTACACTGACAGCTATATACGTCCACTTGTGAGTGATACGTGCGATTGTGCACTTTGTGACTGAATCATGAAACATCGCACGTTGGTTCTTCATGCCATGAAGAACATTTTCAGATGTGGAGACATTTCATATTTGACCTCTGGTGACCTTTGAGAGGTCAATGACCTTTACATACACTATTTATAACAATTGTTCTTGAAATTGTTGAGTGATACAATTGTATCACATATTTGACCTTAACAGCCCCACTATATTGGGGAAACAATTTATTACTGTTTTTCCTACATTGACCTGCAATTTCAGTTCAAGTATCGAACGTTTTAGCTATAGGATTTCCAAGTTACTTTAACGTTTCATTAGATGTCCTAGAAAGATACTTTCATTTCATCCCAGAATGCCGTCGTACTCCATTTCTAATTAAGAGCAATATATTTCATATTTGGTGAAGTGTATTTCACGAATGTAGCGTAATAAATCGGGTAGATGTTGGGAAATTCGTTCTGGAGATAAAACTAAAAATATAGCGGAATTTAAATGATATATGTTAAAGTAAGTGGGAAAACCTACATGAAATTATAATAATGAAGGTTAATTAAAACGGTCTTTAAACTAGCAGTGTGGAGTCGCAACGGTTGTGTTCATTTTTGTTTAATAAAAAATAACTTAAAACTGATGTGTCCAAATCACTGTCAATTGAAATTACGATGAACACTGAAAATGTCAAATATGATAAATATCTCTTAAAATGGGAAAATGTCTTCAAACTACGCCCTCTCCTTGAATAGGAAAAACATTTTCAAATTTCATTTTATGTCAGCTACGTATTGTTATTTTAAAAATGTTCAATCAATAATGTATCAAACAGTGAACGAACAGCTAAAATGATACACATACGGGTTAAATGGTTTCTTACTAACGCCCCTTAAACAAAGACATTGACAAACAGGGGAACCGCCGACATATGGCTGGATAGCTCAGTTGTATAGAGACCGCAGCGGAGGTCGCAGGTTCAAACCCCGCTCAAGTCAATGTCTTTGTACCACTTTAAATATGTAGCTCAAATAACCTTTAAGAGTGCAGACTGATTAGCGATATTTGGCAGTGTAATTTACACAAACTAACCCACTTCAAAATTTGCGGCCTCCTATTTCGTTCGCCATGTCAAAGGGCCAAATGCAGATACATGGAACGATCTTTCTACTTACGACCATTCAGCATTTTTAGTTCACAAATGAAATGACGACCGAACCTGCAGGTCATATCATCCCATTTCCAATTGTATTCTTGTCTTATAGCAACACAGTCTTGGCCTTTCCCTCTTCCGTTGTCAGGCTGATCGCTTGCCCATCGCGTGAAGTTGGCACCAGAGCCGGCACTCCACACGAAGCGCGTCTCCCTCTCCATATCGTTGTATCCGAGCCAGGCCTTGACAGAGGGCAATTCTTCCAATGGATAAGAAGCTTTCAAAAGCTCCACTATAAACTGCTGTTCTTCTAAGCTGTTGATGGACACAAGGTGCGCTGGAAACCAATCAGAGTTGGACAATTCCCGACAGTACTTTTCAGCTTCAACCCAGGGCAACTTTTCAGTGACCAGTCGGTAGCAATCTCCGTCGAATGCTACCCAGCGCTTAGGGCAAGGCATGCAATGTTCTGCCCGGCCGCTGTCGAGTGTAAGGAGTGAAAAGAAAACGAAATAAGCGAATATTACCGAAAAGGACGCCGTACTTGCCAGATGAAAATTCAACCAGCCGAACGACTGCATGGTCGAGAATACCTCAAATTATTTCCATGCAAGCTTTGGGTGAAGATTGTAAAAATGTTGTCTTCTGTAACGACCACATTGAGCTGTGTAAAAAAATGGTACTCTGGCCTACGACTTGAACTGCGTTTTGTTTTCTTGAAGTGGAGGCACGCAGACGAGATCCAGAAATTCAAACAGGCAGCGCAGGTGTTTACCCAGACTTAATTAATACCGCTTCCCCACTTTAGATCTGAGAGTCAGTAGCGTACCGACGCCGCGCCTACACCACTGCTTGCTCAAAAGACTACATGTAGATCAATTAAAAGAAGCGTTAAATACCTAGTGCGTTTAGTATCATGAAAGCGAATGACGAATGCGAACCCCCTGTTCGTTCTGTCGATCATTGTATGACTTGCAAAGGCCTGCCATTCATTAGTTTGAAATGTGGTCTTCGCTCTGACAATTAAAGTAATTATCCACGGGGCTGTTGTGATGAAAGAACCGGTAACAAAGATTAAACGTGAAGCAGAGTGGCGGTTGTTTGGCAGCCGAATCGATCATAATGCATTCTACTTGTATATGTACACGCGTAACATAGCAAGGCCATTTTGATTAGAGGCGGGGGGGGGGGGGGGGGTTAGACGTGAAAAGTGACAATCGTCTCATCCCTGCACGCGTCTCATCCTTCTCATTGTATCCACTTTCCATATCAGACTTTCGTCAATATTTTATGATTTTCCAAGGCCTGCCGTTAATCGATTTGAAATGTGGTCTGCGATCTGACAATTAAAGTTAATTAGTTCCAAGGAGCTGTGATAATGAAAGAACCGGTAAAAAGATTGAACTTGAATCAGAGTAAGGGTTGCTGGCAGCCGAATCGATCCTCATGCAATCTGCTTGAACATGTACACGCGTGAGCAGTTGCGTATAGAGTTTTTTTTTGGTCAAAATTCTTTCGATCCTTAAAAAAGGTAAAATCGAGAATGGAATAAAAAAACATAGTAACGTTTGAAAGGTGGAAGTGCATGGTTTCATTAAAAAATAGGCATTGGACATATCACTTCGCGCAAGAGTAACATGATATAATTTCACCACTTATTGATTGCTTAGCTGCCATTTAATAAAGGTGCTTAAACGGCTTCCTCCGCAGTAATGTCAACTCCACATCAACCCCGCGCGAGGCCGGTACGGTTTTCGATCGCGCGTGTGAAAACCAAGACTTGTGGATCTTTTCACTCGTCGTAAGTAAAATGAAACATTAAACATAATTTACTCTGTCGAATCAAAGATAAATCTATTTATTGAAACGGAAAACATTCAATTTTAAATGTGATGAATTGGTCAAATAATTATTACTAATGCTAAAATAGCACTTGTGCACAAAGCTAAAATGTCACCTAACCCAGGTTTACCTTATCCTGCCTCCACGAATTTTGATTTACTTATGTTTTGGACCACAAGGAATCGATCTAGATGGTTTCCAACATTACAATTCCTCGTCCTAAGGTCGTTTCAACGATAGAACGACACGAATTTGTCGCTACAATAAGGCGTGTCGCCCTAATGCAGCCGCGATGAGCAAAATCTGACGCCTTTTTATTTGATTTTGTAGTTCTAACAATTCCATTATTATTATTATGGGAGTGGTAATACGGCGGACTGCAGTTTCGAACATCCAGTGAGCTATCCAGATCTTTTGAACGATGTTTCGAGTGTTTACGGGTACGGGTCAGCTGTAGTGTGAGTTTGTAACACCTCCTATCGGGGCACATTCCACTTCCCCATTTTGAAATACTCCGAATTTTTTTTTTGAAGGTGCATTTTGTTGAACAGTTTTCTCTCATACTATATTGCTCACTCTGATATCGCTAACATAAAATCCAACCAAGTAGTCTTTACATGCGGGATGTTTTGATGCGGATCCCTTGGGCAAAGTATTTTTCTTTTCAAATTCTCGGTTCATTTCATCTGGTTGACTCGCCGGTTTGTCTTCATCACTCACTTTTCATAGACGACAACGGTAAACATGCGCCAGCTACTGCAAAGCTAATGTCGTAATAAGGCGGTAGGATTTGGCCACTTAAATGTGTCGAGTTCAGTTTTGATAACACTCACATTGGGGGCCTCTTGTAAGAAAGCGTAAGAAAGTCCTCAACCTATCTCAACAAGTTTGATCTAGGATAAGTCGTTTGTTGGTGACGTAACTTACACCTGCGCACTAATATCAACATGCGCATGTTTCTAGTCAAAAGTTGGTCAAAACGTGCACAACACTTCTTTGTCCTGGCTCCCTGCTATGCGTTATGATGCGCGCGGCTATTGTTACCAGCGAGGCGACCAACCTTGAAAGGCGATAGGCTGGTTCTGAATACTCGACCTAACTACTCTGTCGACTAACCATAATTCTCGCTAGGATGAAAACTGATGTCGAACGTTCGTAACTGAACCTACAAAATAACTAGCTCTAGCTCTAGCTGGAGGGAGATGTTAAGCGCTTTTGATGGGCATTCTATGTCTGCATGTCTCATAGTAAAAGAACTGGGGAGATGACAATATACTGTTTTTGGTCAGTCATGCAGAAGAACAGTGCTCAGGTGATCCAAAAATAGACATAATTCGGTAATACGGTATAGGGCTCCCTCCATCGGTGAATTGACTTAGAATTAACTTCATGTAGGGAATGTACCACTAGGTCGTCTTTTTTAAGATAATACTCGTAGTGCTTTTACAATTTCGGCATGAAGTTTCTATCATAAAGCCGCCACACAGCGTTTATTGAAGGTTAAATGATGCGTTTAATATGTGGGAACTCACCTCCAGAAAGTCTTGATTTTAAATGAGTCGATCGCACTGCTTTATAGTTAGGGTTTCTCGAGTTCGCAGATAAAGTACCGAGGCTGAGTGCAAGGTTTGGTGCGCCATGTCCACCCGTAAGACCGATGACTGTTAACACAATCGTAGCTGCTCTCTGACTTAGGTTGGTTGGTATACCAATTAGTATACCCAGAACTCTGCAAAGATTCACTCCAGACAAACACACCCTCGCGTTCAATATCGTTCAGTCCCATCCACCAATAGTGAACACGTACTTGCTGGGTATCTTCAACATACTTGGCCAAGAACTGCTGCTCCGCTTCACTGTTGATCGTGACAAGGTGCGCATGCCCGAATCGACGGGGTGGCAACTGCTGACAGTAGTTCTCAGCATCCGCCCAAGGAAGTTTTTCAAGAACCAACCGGTAGCAGTGGTCCCCAAATGACATCCACTGGAACGGGCATGGACTGCAGCTGGCGTAGGTACCAACAATCGACAGAAAGGTAGACAGGACGAGAAAAGAGAGGCGCCGTACAGTTGGTGACATCTTCACTCAAGATGTAGAATTAGAGGCTAGTTCAAGTAGTCAACATTTTCTCAGCATATAAGCAAACAAATCCAAAGAGGGACCGGAATATTAATCCAAAATAAAATGTGGGAACCTCAATGAAACTGTAGGTACGTCGGAGCATAATACTCAAAGTATTTCATTCACGAACCTGTCAAATAAAACGGGCCCGAGGAAGCGAATGTACTTTGGTTCTGCGATAACACACGGTTTCCAATCTGCCACACCTTAGCATGACGTATCAACTAGAAGTGCTTTCACCTCAATGTTCATACGCGCGCATAACAGCCTTGCCAACTAACTAACTAATCCTCATACTCCTCCACGCTTGGCACTGTCAATCAACGCCCAAACTGACCTTGCCCAAATCCAATTGTTAAGCGTAAAAATCTACAACAGAAAAGCCCATGGTTACTGTTGGTATGTTTCACGAGTAAGCATGGATATTGGGCCTGTTAATAAGGAACAACCGACGTCATGGAAGTTAATTAATCTTACTGTAAATGGAAACCGACCGAGAGGGTCATTAACTGTCCTCGTTATCATACCAGCAGAGCTTAGTATAAAGCCCCAATCTCAATAATTGAGAACGGTGAAAAGAAATGTTGCCCGAAGCGCGCTTAAAGACGATTAACCAATTAGTGATATCACCGCTATACAATAAAGTGCACAATGTGTGTGGGTGTGAGCATGTGTGATCTGTTACACGGTACCCTCTGGAGACATGTGCACAATAGGGAACAAAAGATTGTACACGTCGCGTCAGGGCAATTTTAGTCTCCACAAGGTTATCACGAAATAGATATATTGAATTTACTCAAAAACTAGGAATTTACCGTGTGTCGATTAGTCGCCAATTGAATTTTTTTTATGTAAGGGATAATAAGTCCTAATTTTGGCCCAGGAAGTTAATTCTGGTTAAAATAGCAACATTTTGAAACTTCACTTTCAAACTCGAAAACTTTAGTACACGATAACAAAGAAATGACTCCGCAAGGATACACATTCCAGTATGTCTGGAGTTGTGAACAATAGATGTCTACGCAGCGTAGGGTCCCGAGACATTTGCAAAAACATTTGTGGGATAAACCCGCCACTCGCCTTTCCTATTTTACCGGTTCATCCGATCATCGGGCCATCATATAATTAAACTGAGGTGTGCGCTGAAAATTCGGACCGATCTGACCGTAAACACGAATGATTCTTTCGCATCCGATTTCACTGGATCCGATATCAACGGAGAGGTGTACGGGCAGCACTTCGATTTCACTGGACGCAATATTGATGTTGACCAATCAGATTCACGAAGAAAGTCACGTGTCTGCAGACAGTAAATAAACTGCCATAGAAACCCAAGTGATAGAAACACCCACTTCCGAAATTCAGGGACTCACAACTCTCCAAGGTGTTTGAGACACACATCAAATTATAGCTTATTTCATCATATTTCATTTTCTGTTCATTTTTTTTGATGTTAACCAGTGGATTTTGGGAGAACAATCCATCGAAAGATCATCACCTTTAAAAGTAGTACTGTAGCCCATCGCCATTTTAGAATTAGATGCCTGCGCTCCATTGCAATTGTAAGGCCTAATTTCATCCGAATTTCACGGAAATACGAGCTTGCAGTCATGTGCACGGCTTTCACTCTTCCTTTTTTTTATTTTCAAACCATCAAGTTCATGTCCCACATGTAACCAATTATAGAACGGAATTTGGCGTGTATGCCGGTTACTTTGTGTCAAGGGCGGATCCAGGGGGAGGCCAAAGGGGGCCATGCCCCCCCCCCCCCCAAAACGAAACCATTTTTTTTTATTTTTATGTGTCGTCGCAATAAAGGCAGGCAATGACTACACCACCATCTTTTCCTGAAAAAAACATTGGTAAAAGTGGTCAGAAATTGCCTCAGATCGCACCACAGAGCATCTAGAATCAAAAAAAATTTAGGGGCCCTTAAGCGGGCCCCGAACCCCACGCCGTAATTTTTTGACCCACTTTTTGGGGGGACCAAGTTTTTTTTTGGCCCCCCCCCCAAAAAAAAATTGTCTTCTGGATCCGCCCTTGCTTTGTGTGCGTAACTAACGGCAAGTAGAACATGAAAGGGAATCAAGATCAATATTGGCACGGGCTAAATTTGCACTGTGGTTTCCCAAATAGAGTTATAGCTGTTAAATATGTTGATGTGCATAAACGCCTTTTCACGGAAATAATGGTAGTAAACGCGAATACTACTTTTTGTGCATTATCACATCTTTGAACAGCGACCTCTATAGTCAGACGGTGTCCCTCCCCCTCTCCTGATTGTCTTATTTCCCAGGCTGCTGGTCCTCCAACGTTGACAAGAAATCGCCGCTACTCATTGCAATTACAGCCCTGTTGATCTACACTTTTATTTGACACCGGTTACTGCTTAAATAGCCTCGGTCTTTCGAATTTTTAGGTACCATCACTTCCGTGGGCTCCGGAAAATTAACCCCCAAACAAGCCCAAGTTTCCCATAAAAAAAACAAATTTCCGTTTTCACAATAAATAAATAAATAAATAAATCAATAAATAGATACTATGCAAATATTGAAGGTAACTCTTCGTGAAGTTGACCTATCGCTGTAGAATCGCCTTAGAATCGCGTCAACGCAGCTTGTGAAATATCGTTCAATTACATGATATACAAATGAAAGCGGAACGTGCAAAATCTGAGACAAACAAAATTAAGTGCACAAAAATTCCATAGGGTTGTCTAAGGGGCGTGGCTAACTCGTAAACGGCGATACGTCAATTACCCACAAAAGCGTCTGATGAAATGTAGCGCGACAAACTGATGTGTCATCTTAGTATAACGTAAGCGTCGGTACAATTGCGAATTATATTTTTTAAATTTGAAAATGAACACTATTTTAACACAACACACTATAAATAAACTTCAACAATATAATATTTCGAACAACAGAACATTTTACATACACCGATCTGCAATAACGGGTTAACATTCAAACTTTTGTTGCCATAGGTTTGCCTACTTACTTAAACACTTGTATCATTGAATTACATGAAAAGAGACTCTAATTTCGTTCAGATCGTCGTTGGGGTCCATTGATAATTCCGATTTTGAGAACTTCGTTCAGGAACGAACTTAAAGACTCCTTCCACGGAATTTAAATTTTACAAGTGTTAAAGTAAGTGGGAAAACTTGTATACCATTATAATTATAAAGGTAAAATAAAAACAGTCTTCAAAATTTAAACTATCAGTGTTATTTTTTACTAAAAAGAACGTTAAAACTGATGAAAAGGTAGCAATCACTATCATAATTTGTTGTTGTTGTTGTTGAAAGTACCTTAACTTTACTGCTGGGCGATTAGGAATGCACTCAAAATTGACGCCTGGTAAAATATGCCGTATGCATGGCAGCTATGTTGGAGGGCTGATTTGTTATACTGGTATGCTCATACCTTGACAGAACACACGCACTGCCCTCCAATATGCCGCTGTGTGGGAGATCTATTTATCGGGCAGGACAGGTGATAACAATTTGAAAAAGAAACATAATTATGTGTATTTAGTAACTTTAAAATTATGGTATAGCCACTAATCATTCGTTCTCATGGTAAGTGAAGTGAATTTCTCTGAAAACTAATCAAATGTCTTTTAACTTCGATAAATTTCAATCCATGTCTTTGCCAAATGATTAAGATTTGAAACTTTGCTGAATTGAAATTGTTATGATATACATGAATCGTCTCTCAGAAAGAAATTCACTGCATTTTAGTAAAATCTTAACAAACTGCGCTAACTATAATTAGAGGATTAAAAAAAGAAATGTCACTTGTGTGCTGACGCAATTTGTTTAAAATTTCACTATCTATTGTGCACATGTTAACCGTCACTTGAAATTACGAAATACACTGAAAATATCAAATATAATTAATGTCCCTTAAAATGGGTAAAATGTCTTAAACTACGCCGTCTCATTGAATACACAATACATTTCAACTTTCAATCTTGAAATTACGATAAACATTGAACATGTCTAATATAATAAATGTCCCTTAAAATGGGTCAAAAGTCTTTAAACTACGCCTTTTTCTTGAATACACAGCACATTTCACCTTTTAATCTTGAAATTATGATAAACACCGAACATGTCAAATATAATAAATGTCCCTTAAAATGGGTAAAATTTCTTTAAACTACGCCGTCTCCTTGAATACACAATACATTTCAACTTTCAAACTTGAAATTATGATAAACACCGAAAATGTCAAATATAATAAATGTCCCTCAAAATGGGTAAACTTTCTTTAAACTACACCCTCACCTTTAATAGGAAATACATTTCAAAGTTCACACTGTGACAGCTATGTATTTCTTTTTTTCAAAATATTTCACTCAGTAATGCATTGAAAAGTAAACGGACGGCTAAAGTAATACCCATGTGGGTTTATGACTTCTTACTAGCGCCCTATGAACAAAGACATTGACAAAGGGGGGAACCGCCAACACAGGGCTGGATAGCTCAGTTGGTAGAGCAACGGAACAGCAATCCGGAGGTTGCAGGTTCAAACCAAGTTCCAGTCAATTTCTTTTTTCAACTGTAAAAATTTTGCAAAATAATTGGTGCAAGAATGTTTTAGATCTTCACAATGCAACAGATAGAACAATGCACTTTTACAAACTGTACAATATTTCACATAAGTTTGCAAAGTGACCTAATCTGTGTGGCCGCTATGTATATTTGTTTGAAAAATATTGAATTAACTCATTTTAGAATATTTATTGGTTACAGGCATAAAAAGAATTGAAACATTCTCTAACTTCGCACTGTCGTTTCAAACTAATTGAATATGTAAAATCTTCTCAATCAATGCTTTCAACGTAATAGATTTAATTATTTTTGCATTTTCTTACAGATAACAATACAACTATACATTGAAATGACAATCACGTAAAATTTCCCTTAAAATGGGTAAAATTCAAAACATTATATATCTATACTATTTCTTTTTAATATTCAATTTTTAAGCCAATGCACTTTTAAGACCGATTCTCCAGGTTGGCATCGATAAACATAACAGACAATATGATAACTGAGAAAATCACAATCATCTTATTAGCTATACTAAAAAGCAAACATTGCTTATTAAAATGTCCCTTTAATTGGATAAAACCTGTTTTAATATCTCAATGTTTGACAAAGCACATCGTGAAAAGAAAAACAAAACAGATGCAAATACAACACAAAGGGCACAAGAAGCCCTTTTTGTCGGACCAATGTTAATTATTTACCTGTTATTTTATAAGGTGTTAGTTACAAATCTCGCTGCAGTGTTTGAGTCGTTTGATGTCAGTATGTACATTGCCCCTAACAATATTCCTGCGCATAAGCACCTTAGCCAGCCGCTTTTGAAACTAATTGAATCTGACAGTGAACACAATCTGGCTCTTATTAACACACTCTTAAATGTCCAGGTCAGATTCGACCTAGAATCCGGGTCCGATATGACCTGACTCACTTCTGGGTCAGACTGACACTTCTCTGAGTCACTTGTCAGGATCATTTAGTCCGGAAAAATAGGTCACGAAAACTTGTTAGTTAAATGGCCCTAGAAAAGAGTCTTTGTACACAAACACTTCTGATTTTGATCCAGAAGAGTGCCAGGTCAAATTTGACTCGGATTCTGAGTTGAATCTGACCCAGGACTTTTAAGAGTGCAGACTGATTAGTGATATATGGCAGTAATATTTCGCTATCCGAGACACCCTTAAAACCCCTTAAAAATAATAACCAATCGTGAGCTAATTTTACCGTTTTAGTTGCAACTTTCAAACGTTGACACACATAAACATAACGCCGGCTATATTTTTAAGCGATGGAGCCATACTCACTCTGCTTTTAATTCCATTAGCCTTTTTGAGATATGGTGGACACATAGGAGGGTGTTATTTGTTGTCAATGAACGTTTTTGTAATTTACCCAAATTGGCCCACTCCAAGATTTGCTGCCTCCTATTTCGATCGCCACATGTCAAAAGGGCAAACGCAGATACAAGAAACGATCTTCCTACTGACGACCATTCAACATTTTTAGTTCACAAATGAAATGACGACCGAACCTGCAGGTCATA
The DNA here is from genome assembly GCF_015706575.1 of Patiria miniata. Taxonomy (NCBI): domain Eukaryota; kingdom Metazoa; phylum Echinodermata; class Asteroidea; order Valvatida; family Asterinidae; genus Patiria; species Patiria miniata. The sequence goes on from NW_024037068.1 coordinate 16,035,266, forward strand.
TCATCCCATTTCCAGTTGTTTTTTTGTATTATAGCAACACAGTCTTGGCCTTTCCCTTCTCCGTTGTCAGGCTGATTTCTTGCCCATCGCGTGAAGTTGGCACCAGAGCTGGCACTCCACACGAAGCGCGTCTCCCTCTCCATATCGTTGTATCCGAGCCAGGCCTTTACAGAAGGCAATTTTTCCAATGGATAAGAAGCTTTCAAAAGCTCCACTATAAATTGCTGTTCTTCTAAGCTGTTGATGGACACAAGGTGCGATGGAAACCAATCAGAGTTGGACAATTCCCGACAGTACTTTTCAGCTTCAACCCAGGGCAACTTTTCAGTGACCAGTCGGTAGCAATCTCCGTCGAATGCTACCCAGAGTTTAGGGCATGGGATGCAATGTTCTGCCCGGCCGCTGTCGAGTGTAAGGAGTGAAAAGAAAACGAAATAAGCGAAGATTACCGAAAAGGACGTCGTACTTGACAGATGAAAATTCATCCAGCCGAACGACCGCATGGTGGAGAATACCTCAAGATCATTTACATGCAAGCTTTGAGGTGAAGATTGCATAAATTGTGCCTTCTGTAACGACCAGATTGAGGTGTTCTGCAGTGTAAAAATGGTCCACTGGCCTACGACTTGAACTGCGTTTTATTTTCCTGAAGTGGAGGCACACAAACGAATTTCGAAAATTCAAATAGGCAGCGCAGGTTTTTACTCAGACTAACTCAATACCGCTTCCCACTTCAGATCCGAGAGTCAGTAGCTTACCGACACCGCGCCGACACCACTGCTTGCTCAAAAGATTTAGTATCAAGCATAGCAGGAGACGAATGCGAACCCCTGTTCGTTCTGTTCATTATTGTATGACTTGCGAAGGCCAGCCGTTCATCGGTTTGACATGTGGTCTTCGATCTGACAATTAAAGTAATTATCCACGGTGTCAGCGTTGTCCTAGCAACACGAACGCTTAAATTAAGTATACATTTGTACATTTGTACATGTGTGTTGTACATGTGTGTTTGTGTCAGTAGTCCGTGTGTATTGTTCGTATTCGTTGTACCATAAGTAGACTGTAAGTATATAACTAATAAATAATGCATGTGTCTTATAAATATTCATGTTGCCATGGTCCTATCCTTTGTATCTTATGGCGTTCTTGGTATTCTTTAAAATAAACCCTGCCTGTCATGTGACCCGCAGCCCGCGCGTTTTATAAAAAAGATAGAGATACGACAAAAACAGAAAGACGCCGATCGCGATCAATCTGTAGAAAAAAAGCATTTTGCTGACTGCAAACTTGCAATATCGCCTAGACCAGGTCTTGAAACCGGCGATGAACTCCAAGAGTCATACTGGACTTTGATCTGCCATCAGACCGTAAGTTTAAGGTTCTGATTTCTTTTAAATAAACATGCTTTTGATTGTGTTATTTAGATGGCAGTAATATATCTGGAGCGTTACTTGATATAAGGCGTTTATGTAAATATCCTAGAGACATCATGTTTCTTAAAGATGAATAAGGCTATATTTTCTAGATTAATTCTCTGTTTTATATCTAGCTCAAATTTAGCGTTTATTGCCTTTTATTAGAGTCCTTTTAAATATGGCTCTATCATAATAATATTTGGCGATCATTTAATAGTTTGATAAATTTTGATTTAACTATTTGCAATGTGGGATTGTACACATGTACCTCTTAAATCCACAATTATAAATATTGCAGATGGCAAACTGGCTTAGCTAGAAGCCGTTATCCCCAAAGACCGTCGCTTGAGGCAGACAGGCCCTGCGACAGGCTGACAGCAGCTACCCAGCGTAACCGCCGTCAAGCTGGTCGACCGTGACGCCCGGTTTCTACATCACCCGGCTGCCTACAACAGAGGCTCCGTCGAGCTGGCTGCGCACCGTCAAGCCAGTGGTCCAAGTGCGAGAGAATACTCCACCCATGCACATGCCAACGCAACTTGAGCCGTAAACTATACGGTGGGCCCTAAATATTGAATAATTATTGCCGGCTTAGAGTAGGTTTAATATAATAGTATTAAAGTTCATTTAATTAGGTGATTTAACTATTTGTTCGTGTTTGCTTCATTAGATTCTTCTTAGCGTAGGTTAAACTTCTGTTGATTTAACTTGGTTAATTTAAATAGATTTGGTTGATTATAAGTTCTATACTTCAAGCTTTGACTTTTCTGCATTTAATTCATTGATCCATTTGCGTTACCTAAGGTTAGTTTTATACCCATCTTTGGTATTGATTTATACTATTTGTTGGGTTACCATCGCCTCATTCTATAAATAATTTTCGTAAGGATTTGTATACATCATATTTGTAAGTATTATTCGTAGCCTATAAATATACAGTTTGTGCATATTAAATAATTTGTAAATATACAGAACGTGTCAGAGGATTATTATTGGTGTTTGCACGAAGTCGTGGGTGGGAAAACCAGTCCCGAAAATTCCACTGCACTAATTTCTGGGGGCAGTTGTGACACACGGGGCTGTTGTGATGAAAGAACCGGTAACAAAGATTGAACGTAAAGCAGAGTGGCGGTCGTTTGGCAGCCGAATCGATCATAATGCATTCTACTTGTATATGTACACGCGTAACATAGCAAGGCCATTTCGATTAGGGGCGGGGGGGGGGGTGGTTAGACGTGAAAAGTGACAATCGTCTCATCCCTGCACGCGTCTCATCCTTCTCATCATTTCCAAGGCCTACTGTTAATAGCTTTGAAATGTGGTCTGCGATCTGAAAGTAAATTAGTTCCAAGGAGCTGTGATAATGAAAGAACCGGTAAACAGATTGAACTTGAATCAGAGTAAAGGTTGCTGGCAGCTGAATCGATCCTCATGCAATCTGCTTGAACATGTACACGCATGAGCAGTTGCGTATATAGGGGGGGGGGGGAGACGGGTATTTAAAAAAAAAAAGTGGTCAACATTTCTTTCGATCCTTAAAATAGGTAAAATCGAGAATGGAATAAAAAAAAACACAGTAACGGTTGAAAGGTGGAAGTGCATGCTTTCATTAAAAAATAGGCATTGGATATACCACTCCGCGCGCGAGTAAAATTATATAATTTTACTGCTTATTGATCGCTTAGCTGCCATTTAATAAAGGTACTTAAACGGCTTCCCCAGCAGTAATGTCAACTCCACATCAACCCTGCGCGAGGCCGGTACGCTTTTCGATCGCGCGGGTGGACATCAAGACTTGTTTATCTTTTCACTCGTCGTAAGTATAATGAAACATTCAACATAATTTACTCTGTCGAATGAAAGATATATCTATTCATTGAAACGGAAAACATTAAGGTTAAATGATGCGTTTAATATGTGGGAACTCACCTCCAGAAAGTCTTGATTTTAAATGAGTCGATCGCACTGCTTTATAGTTACGGTTTCCCGAGTTCGCACATAAAGAACCAATGAGCAGTGCAAGGATAGTTGAACCATGCCCACCCGTGAGACCGATGACTGGCAACACAATCGTGGCTGCCGCCTAAATGTGGGTAGCTTGGAATCCACTTAGTGTACCCAGGGCTCTGCAAAGATTCACTCCAGGCGTACACTCCCTCGCGTTCAATATCGTTCAGTCCAATCCACCAACGGTTAACATGTACTTGCTGGGTATCTTCAACATACTTAACCAAGAACTGCTGCTCCGCTTCACTGTTGATCGTGACAAGGTGCGCATGCCCGAATCGACGGGGTGGCAATTGCTGACAGTAGTTCTCGGCATCCGCCCAAGTAAGATGTTCAAGAACCAACCGGTAGCAATGGTCCCCAAATGACATCCACTGGAACGGGCACGGACTGCAGCTGGCGTGGGTACCAACGATCGACAGAAAGGTAGATAGTGCAAGAAAAGAGAGTCGTCGTAGAGTTGGTGACATCTTCACAAAAGGTTTATCGGTCCATAATGCTGAATTAGAAACCAGTTTATGTAGTCAAAATATACACAGCATATAAGCGAGCAAATCCAAACAGGGACCGGAATATTAATCCAAGATAAAATGTGGGAACCTCAGTGAAACTGTCGGGACGTCAGAGCGTATAATACTCAAAGCATTTCATTCACGAACCTGCCAAATAAAACGGGCCCGAGGAAGCGAATGTACTTTGGTTCTGCGATAACACACGGTTTCCAATCTGCCACACCTTAGCATGACGTATCAACTAGAAGTGCTTTCACCTGAATGTTCATGCGCGCGCATTACAGCCTTGCCAACTGACCAATCCTCACACTCCTCCACGCTTGGCACTGTCAATCAACGTCCAAACTGACCTTGCCCAAATCCTAACAATTGTTAAGCGTAACAATTTACATCAGAAAAGCCCATGGTTACTGTTGGTATGTTTCACGAGTAAGCATGGATATTGGGCCTGTTAATAAGGAACAACCGACGTCATGGAAGTTAATTAATCTTACTGTAAATGGAAACCGATCGAGAGGGTCATTAACTGTCCTCGTTATCAAACCAGCAGAGCTTAGTATAAGGGCCCAATCTCAATAATTGAGAACGGTGAAAAGAAATATTGCTGGAAGCGCGCTTAAAGATGATTAACCAATTAGTGATATCACCGCTCTACAATAAAGTGCACAATGTGTGTGGGTGTGAGCAAGCGTGATCTGTTACACGGTACCCTCTAGAGACATGCGCACAATAGGGAACAAAAGATTGAACACGTCTCGTCCGGGCAATTCCTATCGGTGAATTCATCTGCACAAGGTTATCACGAAATAGATATATTGATTTTACTCAAAAACTAGGAATTTTCAAGGTGTGTCGATTAATCGCCAATTTTTTTATGTAAGTGATATTTAGTCCTAATTTTGGCCCAGGAAATTAATTCTGGTTAAAATAGCATCATTTTGAAACTTCACTTTCAAACTCGAAAACTTTAGTACACGAGAACAAAGGAATGACTCCACAAGGATACAAATTCCAGTATGTCTGGAGTTGTGAACAATAGATGTCTACACAGCGTAGGGTCCCGAGACATTTGCAAAAACTTGTAGGCATTTGTGGGATAAACCCGGCACTCGCCTTTCCTATTTTATCGGTTCATCGGATCATCTGGCCATCATTATAATTAAACTGAGGTGTGCGCTGAAAATTCGGACCGATCTGACCGTAAACACGAATGATTCTTTCGCATCCGATTTCACTGGATCCGATGTCAACGGAGAGGTGTACGGGCAGCACTTCGATTTCACTGGACGCAATATTGATGTTGACCAATCAGATTCACGAAGAAAGTCACGTGTCTGCAGACAGTAAATAAACTGCCATAGAAACCCAAGTGATAGAAACACCCACTTCCGAAATTCAGGGACTCACAACTCTCCAAGGTGTTTGAGACACACATCAAATTATAGCTTATTTCATCATATTTCATTTTCTGTTCATTTTTTTTTTTGATGTTAACCAGTGGATTTTGGGAGAACAATCCATCTAAAGATCATCACCTTTAAAAGTAGTACTGTAGCCCATCGCCATTTTAGAATTAGATGCCTGCGCTCCATTGCAATTGTAAGGCCTAATTTCAAGGTTATCACGAAATAGATATATTGATTTTACTCAAAAACTAGGGATTTTCAAGGTGTGTCGATTAGTTGCAAAGTGAAGTTTTTATGTAAGGGATATTAAGTCCGAATTTTAGCCTTGGAAATTAATTCTGGTGAAAATAGGATCATTTTGAAACTTCACTTTCAAACTCGAAAACTTTAGTACACGAGAACTATTAAGGATAGGAATTCCAGTATGTCTAGAGTTGTGAACAATAGATGTCTACACAGCGTAGGGTTCCGAAACATGTGCAAAAACTTGTAGGCATTTTTGCGATAAACCCGGCACTCGCCTTTCCTATTTTACCGGTTCATCGGATCATCAGCCATCATAATAATTAAACTGAGGTGTCCGCTGAAATTTCGGACCGATCTGACCGTACAACGGCTGGGCGACCGGATGATATCAAACACGTTTGATTTTGTTTGCATCCGATTTCACTGGATGCGATGTCAACGGAGAGGTGTGCAGGCAGCACTTCGATTTCACTGGACGCGATATTGATGTTGACCAATCAGATTCACAAAGAAAGTCACGTGTCTGCAGACAGTAAATAAACTGCCATAGAAACCCAAGTGATACAAACACCCACTTCCGAAATTCAGGGAAAATACTCACAACTCTCCAAGGTGTTTGAGACACACATCAAACTATAGCTTATTTCATCATATTTCATTTTCTGTTCATTTTTTTGGTGTAAACCAGTGGCTTTTGTGAGCAAATTTCATCGAAAGATCATCACCTTTGAAAACAGTACTGTAGCCCATTGCCATTTTGAAATATAATGCCTGCGCTCCATTGCAAAAAAAGAGCAATTATTTGGCCTAATTTCATGAAATTGCTACCGGAATCAAGATCAATATTGGCACTGGCTAAATTTGAACTGTGGTTTCCCAAATAGTGTTACAGCTGTTAAATATGTTGATGAGCATAAACGCCTTTTTACGGAAATAATGGGAGTAAACGCGAATAATACTTTGTGTGCATTATCACATCTCTGAACAGCGACCTCTATAGTCAGACGGTGTCCCTCCCCCTCTCCTGATTGTCTTATTTCCCAGGCTGCTGGTCCCCCAACGTTGACAAGAAATCGCCGCTGCTCATTGCAATTTCAGCCCTGTTGATCTACACTTTTATTTGACACCGATTACTGCTTGTATAGCCTCGGTCTTTCAAATTTTTAGGTATGCATCACTTCCATGGGCTCCACTAATGGCACCACTGATGGACATGGAGAGATTGTGGGCGGACGCAGCATTTTATTTTTTTTTTGGGGGGGGGGAGAGGGCGGTGAAGGAAATATGTCTACCTTGTTTTGCTGCTTACGGATGAGTACAACAGTCTTATTCACTCCTCAGGTTTATTTTTGTTCGGGGGGGGGGGTGGTGAGAGAGTAGTAGCATGTCCCCAGTCTGGATTCGCCATTGGACTCAAGATTGTGGTAGTGTTGGGACTACCTTACTGAAGTCTGATTATGACGAGTGTGTTTCTAAGCTCTGGCAGGAGCTACTACTTGTCACTTCGTGGTTGGTCAGTCGGTCGGTCGGTCGGTCGGTCGGTTAGTCTGTCTCTGGAATATTGACCCCAAAACAAGCCCAGGTTTCCCATAAAATACCAAATTTTAGTTTCCCCCCAACCCCCCCCCCCCCCAAATAAATCAAATACTTCGTATTTATTAAATTGTATGTAACAATATATGTAGAGTTGTTTTTGAAACTGTTTGCTATTTTTTTTACACTGACTGATTATACAAGCTTCTGCGGAAACAACAGTACATTTTGCATACACCAACCTGCAATAACGGGTTAACTTTGAAACGATTGTTGCCATAAGTTTGCCTAGTTACTTCAACACTCGTATCATTTAATTACATGGAAAGATACTTTGATTTCGTTCAGATCGAGGTCGGGATCCATTAGTAATTCCGATTTTGGGAACTTCGCTCAGAGACGAACTTAAAGACTCCTTCCAAGGAATTTAAAGTTTACAAGAGTTAAAGTTTGTGGGAAAAAATGTATAACATTAGAATTATGAAGGTAAAATAAAAAACAGTCTTCAAAATTTAAACTACCAGTGTAATTTTTATTAAAAAGAACTTTTAAACTGATGAAGAGGTAACAATCACTATCACAAATTGGTTATTTTTGTTGTTGAATGTACCTTAACTTAACTGCTGGGCGATTAGGAATGCACTCAAAATTGACGCCTGGTAAAATAGACCGTATGCATGGCAGCCATGTTGGAGGGCTGAATTGTTATATTGGTATGCTCATACCTTGATAGAACACACGCACTGCCCTCCAATATGCCGTTGTGTGGGAGATCTATTTATCGGGCAGGACAGATGATAACAATTTTAAAAAGAAACATAATTATGTGTATTTAGTAACTTGACAATTATGGTATAGTCACTAATCATTCGTTCTCATGGTAAGTGAAGTGAATACCTCTGAAAACTAATCAAATGTCTTTTAACTTCAATATATTTCAATCCATGTCTTTGCCAAAAATTTAGATTTTGAAACTTTGCTGAATTGAAATTGTTATGATATACATGAATTGTCTCTCAGAAAGAAATTCACTGCATTTTAGTAAAATCTTAACAAACTGCGGTAACTATAATTAGAGGATTAAAAAAAAAGAAATGTCACTTGTGTGCTGACGCGATTTGTTAAAAATTCCACTATCTATCGTGCACATGTTAACCGTCACTTGAAATTACGAAATACACTGAAAATATCAAATATAATTAATGTCCCTTAAAATGGGTAAAATGTCTTAAAAGTACGCCGTCTCATTGAATACACAATACATTTCAACTTTCAATCTTGAAATTACGATAAACATTGAAAATGTCAAATATAATAAATGTCCCTTAAAATGGGTCAAATGTCTTTAAACTACGCCTTCTAATTGAATACACAGCACATTTCAACTTTTAATCTTGAAATTATGATCAACACCGAAAATGTCAAATATAATAAATGTCCCTTAAAATGGGTAAAATTTCTTTCAACTACGCCTACTCCTTGAATACACAATACATTTCAACTTTCAATCTTGAAATTATGATAAACACCGAAAATGTCAAATATAATAAATGTCCCTTAAAATGGGTAAACTTTCTTTAAACTACACCCTCACCTTTAATAGGCAATACATTTTCAAAGTTCAATCTATGACAGCTGCGTATTTCTTAAAAAAAAAAAATATTTCACTCAGTAATGCATTGAAAAGTAAACGGACGGCTAAAGTAATACACATGTGGGTTTATGGCTTCTTACTAGCGCCCTTTGAACAAAGACATTGGCGAAATGGGGAACCGCCAACGCAGGGCTGGATAGCTCAGTTGGTAGAGCACCGGAACAGCAATCCGGAGGTCGCAGGTTCAAACTGAAGAAAGTTATAGACTCCGATATGTTGGGAACTATTCCAGGTTTATTAGACGACAACACGAGTTCACATACGAACATGTAAGCGGCCATGTTAGGAGTGATGCATGCTGGGATACATGGATTAGACTTGCTACAATGCATCGATTAGATGGGAATCGCTACATCCTCTCTTCTAAGTTTAGTTTTAACATTTTGAATAAAACAGCTTTATGAAATAAACATTTGTTTGATCAGTGAATTTGTAAACTGGAGTCTGGTAATTTAAAGTCCGAGTATTTCACTGATTTGAAAACACTTAATGAATATTTAAAAAACACACTGGTTATGTAAATGTACCAAGATAAACAATTACTATCCTTTCCTCTGAAAAAACAAACAGAGGGTTAAACCAATAATATAGTAAAAAAACAACAAACAAAACTCAAATGCCTTGAGTACTGAGATAGACTGTCTCAGTACTCGATGTGTGTACAAGGGATTATTCTGCCCTCATCTTTGGAGTGTACAACACATAACACATGTTGAGTAGGCAAATGTAGTTACTAACAGTCCAGTAGTCGGGGACAGTCCAAAGTTATCAGCATGAAATTTGGAACAACACACAAATCCAGTGCGGGCGAAGCAATAACAGTCACACAAAACTGTTAAGTGTATTTAGGATTTGGCTTCGAGATGCGACCGGAACGAGTGAGAACTGGCTGTGGTGGAGGTGCGTGGGGGATGGCAGGCTGAGGCAGTGGATCCTGTGGCGGTAAGTAGAAGTCAGGTGAGTGTTGTTGCTGTGGAGGTGGTTCAGGGACTGGCAATAAGTGTCTCCGATTGCGGCGGTAGAGTGTGCCTTGGGCATTGACGATGTACGATCTGGGGTTTCTGGAATGCTTTTGGACAATTCCAAGCTGATCGTGCCCTTTGGGTGAGTGTAGACGGACAACTTGCCCTGGTGTCAGTGGTCGGAGGGGCTTGGCAGATTTGTCGTATGAAGACTTCTGTTGCTGTTGCCTCTTGCGTAACTGTGCTGTGACGCGTGTGTAAATGGCGGGTTTAAGGAGTGGCGTCGGGGTAGGGATGGTTGTGCGAAGACGCCGTGACATGAGACGTTGGGAAGGTGAGCCAAGCTGGGGGTTGGTTGGGACATTGCGAATGTTCAGCAGGTTTCGGTAGAGGTCTGAACCGTCGCGTTTTGTCTTCTCGAGGAGTTGTTTGGCGCGCTTGACAGAGCTTTCTGCAAGGCCATTGGACTGGGGAAAATGGGGACTGCTGGTTGTATGCTGGAAGCCCCATGACTGTGCGAATTGTTTGAAGGCGAAGCAATCAAATTGTCGTGCGTTGTCACTGATAACGATGCGGGGGATTCCATGGATGGAAAATTGTCTCTTGAGTACCTCAATGACTGTAGAGGCACAGGTGTTGTCGAGTGAAGCGAAGTCAAACCAGCCGGAGTATGAGTCACCAAGGGCTAGGTAATCCATACCGTTCCAATGGAAAAGGTCAACTCCAATGTGTTCCCATGGTAGGCTGGGTGGGGGGTAGCTTTTCAGTGGTTCTTTCTGTTGATGGGCTTTGGTAGCGTTGCAAACTGTGCATCCAGAGACGGACTGCTCGATATCAAGGCACATTGATGGCCAGTAAACTACATCTCTGGCTCTGCGTTTGGTAGCCTCGATGCCTGGGTGACCTTCATGCAGTATTTGGATGTATTCTGCGCGTAGTGACTTGGGAATGATGGCCTTATGTCCCTTTAAGATGATACCGCGGTCGAGAACCAGTTCATCTCTGAACGCGAAGTAGGGGTGGGCCTTTGGTGGGGCATTGTTGATATGCGAAGGCCATCCGCGACTGATGACATCAGTGAGCTGTTGCATGGCAGAGTCACAGGCAGTTGCTTTCTTGAGCTGTTCAAGTCGCATGTCAGAGATTGACAGGAGGGTCATGACTTGCAGGTCATCAGTTTCAGTACCGGTCGTTGTCAAGGGTGCACGTGACAAAGTGTCGGCAAGGAACAATTCTTTTCCTTTCTTGTACACGAGGGTGATGTTATACCTCTGTAACCGGAGAAGCATGCGTTGAAGCCGCGCAGGGGCACTCAGCAGAGGCTTTTTGACGATGGTGACCAATGGTTGGTGGTCAGTTTCGACTACGATGTCTTTACCGTATATGTAGTCGTGGAACTTGGTGCAGGCAAACACAACTGCAAGCAGTTCTTTTTCAATCTGTGCGTAGCGTTGTTCAGTGTCACTCATGGTACGTGAAGCATACGCGACAGGGGCACCCTCTTGTAGGCAGGCTGCGCCAAGGCCAAACTTGGAGGCATCGCAGGTCAACGTGACTGGCTTGCGGACATCAAAGTACGTGAGTGTCGGCGCATTAGCAATCTTGTCCTTGATTGCTAGAAATGCGGCATTGTGTTGCTCTAGCCAGCACCAATGGATGTCACTATGTGTGAGCTCGCGTAGTGGGGCTGTTAAGTCGCTCAAGTTGGGTACAAACTTGGCCAGGTATGTCACCATGCCAAGAAAGCGTTGTAGGGCAGTAACGTCGTTGGGTGGAGGCATGTCGGTGATAGCACTGACTTTGGCTGGGTCAGGCTTAAGACCACTGGCGGTGAAGACGTGACCGACATATGAGACTTGTTCAAGACCGAAGCGGCACTTTGTGGGGTTGAGGCGCATGTTGATTTTGCGTATCCGATCAAGGACAGTTTTGAGGTTTCGATCATGTTCCTCTTTAGTGCGTCCACCAACTAGTATGTCATCTACGATGATGGAGCATGGCAGATCGGCGAATATCTGCTCCATGGTTCTCTGGTACACATCGGAGGCAGAACAGAGGCCATAGGGCATGCGAAGATAGCGGTATCTGCCATGTGGCGTGCTGAATGTAGTCAGCAGTGATGATTCGTAATCCAAGGGGATCTGCCAGAACGAGCATTTAGCATCAAGCACTGAGAAAACTGTCGCACCATCCATCTTGGCAGCGACTTCCTCTACTGTTCGGGTAGGGTGGTGTGGGCGTTTCAGTGCTTCGTTAAGGTCGCGAGGGTCGATGCATAAGCGGATTTCTTCGCTGTTTTTCTTATGAGTCGCGACCATGGAGGAAACCCAGTCTGTCGGTTCGGAGACTGGAGTGATCACGCCTAGGGTAGTCATCCGCTGCAGTTCGGACTTGACCTTGTCTTGCATTGCAGCAGGGATGCGACGTGGGGGTCGGACAACCGGCGTAGCATTGGGGTCTATGGTCATGGTGTAGATGACTGGTAGTGACCCGAGCGAGCTGTCAAACAGGTCTTCGTAGTCTTTGAAGACTTGAGGCGATGTGGTGTCATTGGAGACATGGTAAACTAAGTTATTGACAGACAGCAGGCCTAGACGGAGGCAATCGGTTAAGCCGAGGATAGCTTTCACTTGTGTGTCAACAATGTGAAAGTCAATATTATGGTCAGTCTGCGATGAGTCAATGCGACATGGCAGTGTAGCTAGTCCAACTGTGTGGAGCTCGGTTCCTCCATAAGCGATGAGCTTGGTTGACTTTGAATTATCGATGGACTTAGGTGGTGCGATGACATTGTAAACATTCATGGGCAGGACGTTACAACGTGCACCAGTGTCAAGTTGGACAGGAACGTGTGTGTTATTCACCACAAGCGTAGCGTGGATGTCATGTTTCAAGTTCAAGTTGGTGTTGTCCACGGCTCGAACGTAAAATAATTCTTGCTCATCCACGGCAGGTTCGTCTTCCTCCGAGTATGAATCGGGGTTTACTGTGTAGACGTGGCGGCTGCTTCTGCAGTAATCAGCATAGTGATTCTTTTTGTTACATTTGTGGCAAGTCTTGCCGTAGGCTGGGCATTCGCGCCTCTTGTGAAAAGTTCCACAATTTCCACAAGGTTTTCTGGGCTTTTGATGCTGTGTAGAACTACTGCGTGCAGATGTCTGCCGTTGATTTGACCATGTTGGTCTGTTTGGGCGTTGAGCTTGTTTCTTTTTGAAAGCGTTGACAGTGGTATTTGATTCAGCCATTGTGCTGGTAGAGGCTGACAACATCTTTGCCTGATCACCTGCGAGCTGCATTGATTGTGCAAGTTCCACTGTGCGCTTGAGGTCAAGTTTGTCCTCTGGTTGGGCAAGCAGGGATTTCTGGATGCGTTCATTCTGCACGCCACACACAAGTCTGTCTCTCAGCATTTCATCAAGGTTTTGGCCAAACTTGCAGTCACTGGCCAGTGCACGTAGTGCTGCTAAATATTCGGCGATTGATTCACCAGATCGCCGACAGCGGCTGTTGAATTGAAAGCGAGCAATGATGCTAGACTTTGTGGGTTTGAAATGCTTCTCAAGTCTGTCCACTAGTTCTTGATATGTAGCTTCGTTTGGTTTCTTAGGGGCAAGAAGATCGCTAATCAGCTTATATGTTTGTGAACCAACGACAGAGTTGAGTATGGCCCTTTTGCGTGCTGCGTCGGAGATATTGTTCGCCGCGAAATATTCGCCGAGACGATCAGTGTACATTTCCCATGTCTCTTTCTTTTCACAAAACTCTCCAATATTGCCGAAAGTAGCCATGATGTATTAAGAAACGAATCCTGTACTTACTGACACCATGAAGAAAGTTATAGACTCCGATATGTTGGGAACTATTCCAGGTTTATTAGACGACAACACGAGTTCACATACGAACATGTAAGCGGCCATGTTAGGAGTGATGCATGCTGGGATACATGGATTAGACTTGCTACAATGCATCGATTAGATGGGAATCGCTACACAAACCAAGTTCCAGTCAATTTCTTTTTTGAACTTTAAAAATTTTGCAAAATAATTGGTGCAACGAATGATTTAGATCTTCACAATGCAACAGATAGAACAATGCACTTTTACAAACTGTACAATAGACAAATTTCATGTTGTTTAGCAATTCGGCCTCTGAAATTCCTTGTGAAGTAAAACATTCTTAACACCGTTATCAAAAAAACCGATTGCTGTAAATTTCTGGGTTTGCTTGTTGACTCTGGATAAAAATGGAATAATCACATTGACCATCTAAGTGAAATAGTTTCTAGAAATACTGGTGTAATTAATAAGATCAAATATTTTGTTCCAAAAATGTTCTAGATTCTTTATATAACTCATTAATTTTGTCATATCTTAATTATGGAATACTTGCCTGGGTCAGTTCGGTCACTAAATTGGACAAGCTGTTACTTCTTCAAAAGAAGGCATTACGTATTATTAATTGTGCCGACTTTAACTCACATACACATCCCTTCTTTTGTAAACATGAAACTCTTAAAGTTAAAGATATTTATTACCATCAGCTTGGGTCCCTCATGTATCAATCTGTCTGTATTTAAACGCATATTTAAGTCCACTTTGTTGGAATCCTTCTACTACCAAATTGAGGTTTCAATGTGTTTATATACTTGTACATTGCTGACCTGTCGTTGTCGTAGTTGTACCAGTCATATTTGTTTGTTTCCGTCCGTTGTAAGTTTAATGAAGAGAGTTTTGTGTTTAATTTTTATGGTGCATGTGCATTGAGCCTGGTCATTCATATTCTGATGTACGGGTCCGATTACGAGTACTCATTTTCTTGCACTCGTTTACTCGCACACTTGGTTTCTACTTTTATTGTACAATTGTTTTCTTCCAAAACTAAAAAAACAACAACAACAAATGAACAAAAACAAAATCTCATTATCCGGCTCAATGCACACGCATGCTCAGGTGCCCATTTCTTACAAGCTCTGCTTCTTTATGGGCCCCTCCACAGTATCTTTCTTACTTATTGTTTGGTAACCTTCGACTTTATTCAACATGTTTTTCTGCTGTTCTCTATAAGATTGTCATTGTCATTATCATTGATATTGTTTTGGTACTGTGGAAATAAACTGAACTGAACTGAACTGAGATATTTCAGATAAGTTTGCAAACTGACCAAATCTGTGTGGTCGCTATGTGTATTTGTTTTAAATATATATTTAGTTAACTCATGTTAGAATAATTATTGGTTACAGGCATAAAGAGAATTGAAACATTCTCTAACTTCCACTGTCACTTCAAACTAATTGAATATGTAAACATTTCTTAATCAATGCTATAAAGGTAATAGATTCAATTATATTTACATTTTGTTACAGATAACAATTTATGAGACATTTGCAGGATGAATCAGACATTTCTGAATTCAACAATTCTAACCTAATTATAATATATTTAACTTGCATTTTTAACAATTTCTTGCAAACTATATTAACTATACACTGAAATGACAATCTCATAAAATTTCCCTTAAAATGGGTAAAATTCAAAACTGCATATCTCTATTCTATTTCTTTTAAATTTGCAATTTTTTTTTATGCCAACGCACTTTTAAGACCGATTCTCAGAGTTGGCATTGATAAACACAACAGACGGTATGATAACTGAGAAAATCACAATCATCTTATTAGCTATACTGAAAAGCAAACATTGCTAATTTAATTGTCCCTTTAATTGGATAAAACCTGTTTCAATAATTATCTCAATGTTTGACAAAGCACATCGTGAAAAGAAAAACAAAATGCATGCAAATACAACACAAGGGGAACAAGAAGCCCTTTTTGTCGGACCAATGTTAATTATTTACCTGTTATTTCATAAGGTGTTAGTTACAAATCTCGCTGCAGCGTTTGAGTCGTTGATATCAGTATGTGATGAAATCAACATTGCCCTCAACAATATCCCTGGGCTTAAGCACCTTAGCCAGCCGCTTTTTGAAACTTATTGAATCTGACAGTGAACACAATCTGGCTCTTTTTAAACGTCATGTAACACACTCTTAAATGTCCAGGTCAGATTCGACCTAGAATCCGGGTCCGATATGACCTGACTCACTCCTGGGTCAGACTGACACTTCTCTGAGTCACTTGTCCGGGTCATTTACCCCGGAAAAATAGGTCACGCAAACTAGTTAAATGGCCCTAGAAAAGAGTCTTTGTACACAAACAATTCTGATTTTGACCCAGAAGAGTGCCAGGTCAAATTTGACTCGGAATCTGAGTTGAATCTAACCCAGGACTTTTAAGAGTGCAGACTAATTAGTGATATATGGCAGAAATATTTCGCTATCCGAGACACCCTTAAAACCCCTTAAAATAACCAATAGTGAGCTAATTTTAACGTTTAGTTGCAACTTTCAAACGTTGACACACATAAACATAACGCGAGCTATACTTTTTAAGCGATGGAGCCATACTCACTCTGCTTTTCATTCCATTAGCCTTTTTGAGATATGGTGGACACAACAGGAGGGCGTTATTTGTAGTCAATGAACGTTTTTGTCATTTACCCAAATTGGCCCACTCCAAGATTTGCGGCCTCCTATTTCGTTCGCCACATGTCAAAAGGGCAAACACAGATACAAGGAACAATCTTCCTACTGACGACCATTCAGCATTTTTAGTTCACAAATGAAATGACGACCGAACCTGCAGGTCATATCATCCCATTTCCAATTGTATTCTTGTCTTATAGCAACACAGTCTTGGCCTTTCCCTCTTCCGTTGTCAGGCTGATCGCTTGCCCATCGCGTGAAGTTGGCACCAGGGCTGGCACTCCACACGAAGCGCGTCTCCCTCTCCATATCGTTGTATCCGAGCCAGGCCTTTACAGAAGGCCATTCTTCCAATGGATAAGAAGCTTTCAAAAGCTCCACTATAAATTGCTGTTCTTCTAGGCTGTTGATGGACACAAGGTGCGCTGGAAACCAATCAGAGTTGGACAATTCCCGACAGTAGTTTTCAGCTTCAACCCAGGGCAACTTTTCAGTGACCAGTCGGTAGCAATCTCCGCTGAATGCTACCCAGCGCTTAGGGCAAGGGATGCAATGTTCTTCCCGGCCGCTGTCGAGTGCAAGGAGTGAAAAGAAAACGAAATAAGCGAAGATTACCGAAAAGGACGCCGTACTTGCCAGATGAAAATTCAACCAGCCGAACGACTGCATGGTCGAGAATACCTCAAATTATTTCCATGCAAGCTTTGGGTAAAGATTGCAAAAATGTTGTCTTCTGTAACGTCTAGATTGAGGTGTTTCGCCGTGAAAAAAAAATGGTACTCTGGCCTACGACTTGAACTGCGTTTTTTTTCTTGAAGTGGAGGCACGCAGACGAGTTCCGAAAATTCAAACAGGCAGCGTAGGTCTTTACTCAGACTTACTTAATACCACTTCCCTACTTCAGATCTGAGAGTCAGTAGCTTACAAACGCCGCGCCAACACCACTGCTTGCTCAAAAGACCACACGCAGATGAATTAAAAGAGGCGTTAAATACCTAGCGAGTTTAGTTTCATGAAAGAGACGAATGTGAACTCCCTGTTCGTTATGTCGATCATTATATGACTTGCGAAGGCCTGTCGTTCATCGCTTTGAGATGTGGTCTGCGATCTGACAATTAAAGTAATTATCCGCGGGGTTGTTATGATGAGAAGAACCGGTAAGAAAGATTGAACGTGGAGCAGAGTAGTGGTTGTTTGGCAGCCGAATCGATCCTAATGCATTCTACTTGTATATGTACACGCGTAACATAGCAAGGCCATTTTGATGGGGGGGGGGGGGGGGGGTTGATTAGACGTGATAAGTGGCACTCGTCTCATCGCTGCACTCGTTTCATCCTTGTTCACCGTTTTCACTTTCCACAGCAGACTTTCGTCAATATTTATGATTTTCCAAGGCCTGCCGTCAATCGCTTTGAAATGTGGTCTGCGATCTGACAATTAAAGTTGATTGGTTCCAAGGAGCTGTGATAATGAAAGAACCGGTAAAAAGATTGAACTTGAATCAGAGTAAAGGTTGCTGGCAGCCGAATCGATCCTCATGCAATCTGCTTGAACATGTACACGCATGAGCAGTTGCGTATATAGGGGGGGGGGGGGAGACGGGTATTTAAAAAAAAAAAAAGTGGTCAACATTATTTTCTTTCGGCTTAAAATAGGTAAAATCGAGAATGGAATAAAAAAACACAGTAACGGTTGAAAGGTGGAAGTGCATGCTTTCATTAAAAAATAGGCATTGGATACACCACTTCGCGCGCGAGTAAAATTATATAATTTTACTACTTATTGATCGCTTAGCTGCCATTTAATAAAGGTGCTTAAACGGCTTCCTCCGCAGATATGTCAACTCCACATCAACCCCGCGCGAGGCCGGTACGCTTTCCGATCGCGCGTGTGAACATCAAGACTTGTGGATCTTTTCACTCGTCGTAAGTATAATGAAACATTAAACATAATTTACTCTTTCGAATGAAAGATATATCTATTCATTGAAACGGAAAACATTCAATTTCAAATGTGATGAATTGGTCAAATAATTATTACCAATGCTAAAATAGCACTTGTGGACGAAGCTAAAATGTCACCTAACCCAGGTTTACCTTATCCTGCCTCCACAAATTTCGATATACTTATGTTTTGGACCACAAGGAATCGATCTAGATGGTTTGTGACATTACAATTCCTCGTCCTAATGTCGTTTCAACGATAGGGCGACACGAATTTGTCGCTTCAATAAGGCGTGTCGCCCTAATGCAGCTGCGATGAGCAAAATCTGACGCCTTTTTATTTGATTTTGTAGTTCTAACAATTCCATTATTATTATGACGGGAGTGGTCATACGGCGGACTGCAGTTTCGAACATCCAATGAGCTATGCAGATCTTTTGAACGATGTTTCGAGTGTTTACGGGTACGGGTCAGCTGTAGTGTGAGTTTGTAACACCTCCTATCGGGGCACATTCCACTTTCCCATTTTGAAATACTCAGATTTTTGTATTTTTTTAAGGGTGTTTTTTGTTAAACAGTTTTCTCTCAAACAATATCGCTCACTCTGATATCGCTAACATAAAAACCAACCAATTAGTCTTTACATGCGGGATGTTTTGATGAGGATCCTTAGGCAAAGCATTTTTCGGTAAACATGCGCCACCTACTGCAAAGGTAATGTCGTAATAAGGCGGTAGGATTTGGCCACTTAAATTAGTCGAGTTCAGTGTTGATAACACTCACAGTTGGGGCCTCTCGTAAGAAAGCGTAAGAAAGTCCTCAACCTACTTCAACAAGTTTGATCTAGGATAAGTCGTTTGTTGGTGACGGAACTTACACCTGCGCACTAATATCAACATGCGCATGTTCCTAGTCAAAAGTTGGTCAAAACGTGCACAACACTTCTTTTTCCTGGCTCTCTGCTATGCGTTATGATGCGCGCGGCTATTGTTAACAGCGAGGCGACCGACCTTGAAAGGCGATAGGCTGGTTCTGAATACTTACCTAACTACTCTGTCGACTAACCATCATTCTCGCTAGGATGAAAACTGATGTCGAACGTTCGCAACGAAACCTACACAATAACTAGCTCTAGCTCTAGCTGGAGGGAGAAGTTTAGCGCTTTTAATGTACTGTCGAGGGCTTATTATGTCTGCATGTCACATAATAAAAGAACTGGGAAGATGACATTATACTGTTTTCGGTCAGTCATATAGAAGAACAGTGCTCAGGTGATCCAGAAATTGGTGCTATAGGGCTCCCGCCATCGGTTAATTCACGTAGAGTAAACTACATGTAGGGCCCACACCACTAGGTCGTCTTTTTTTAAGATAATACCAGTAGTGCTTTTAAAATTTCGCCATGTAATTTCTATCATAAAGCCGCCACACAGCGTTTATTGAAGGTTAAATGATGCGTTTAATATATGTGGAAACTTACCTCCAGAAAGTCTTGATTTTAAATGAGTCGATCGCACTGCTTTATAGTTACTGTTTCTCAAGTTCGCAGATAAAGTACCCAGCAGCAGTGCAACGATAGGTGAACCATGCCCACCCGTTAGACCGCTGAAGGTAAACACAATCGCGGCTGCTGCTGCCTAAATATGGTTCGCTTGAATCCCACTTAGTATATCCAGGGCTCTGCAAAGATTCACTCCAGACGTACGTACCCTCGCGTTCAATATCGTTCAGTCCTATCCACAAATAGTATACCATTACTTGCTGGGTATCTTCAGCATACTTAGCGAAGAACTGCTGCTCCGCTTCACTGTTGATCGTGACAAGGTGCGCATGCCCGAATCGACGGGGTGGCAACTGCTGACAGTAGTTCTCAGCATCCGCCCAAGGAAGTTGTTCAAGAACCAACCGGTAGCAATGGTCCCCAAATGACATCCACTGGAACGGACATGGACTGCAGCTGGCGTGGGTACCAACGACCAACAGACAGGTAGATAGTGCAAGAAAAGAGAGGCGTCGTGGCGTCGATGACATCTTCACAAAAGGTTTATCAGTCCATAATGCTGAATTAGATACCAGTTCAGGTAGTCAACATTGTATACGATATATAAGCGAACAAAATCAAAAAAGAAATCGGGATGTTTTTCCAACGTAAAAATTGAGGACCCCAACTAAACTGTCGGTACGTCGGAGCATAGAACTCAAAGTCTTTCGTTTACGCACCTGCTTGATGTAACGAATGTACTATGGTACTGCGACAACACACGGTTTCCAATATACCTTAGCATGACGTATTACTAGAAGTGCTTTCACCCAAATTTTCATGCGCGCGCATGACAGCCTTGCCAACTGACCAATCGTCACACACCTCGACGCGTGGCACTGCCAAACACCGTCCAATCAGAGCTTGCCCAAATCTTAACACAAATCATGAAGGCCCATCTAATGAGACTGTTTAGCGTAAAATAAAAATATACAACAGAAAATACCATGGTAACGGTTGGTTTGTTTCACGGGTGGGCATATAATTCGTGTGTGTGCGCATGCATACATTATGTAACTAAGGTTTGCTCGCTTCTAGGAATTAGTAAATTTGTTTTTAGCTCTGTAATCACACAAGGGGGAACACAGTTGGAACATTCCTTGGTTAGCAGAATTTGTAAGATCTATCACAGCCTTCAAGACTGGAATTAAAACTTGCTGATTTTGTTAGCACACTGTTAAGGGTACCTTGCGAATTATCGGGGAACAAAAGGTACACAAAAGTAGTTCTTACATTCAAAGGCCGTGTTTGCATCAAACATGGATGAAAATAAAGATCCCAATGTATGCACAAGCGGCCATAGACCAAATAATTATCTGCCATTTCTAACAATTTTGCTCAGGATTTGTATACAAACTAATCAGGTTTCTTTTTAATTAACCATGACCCTGGACAAAGGTGGATCGGGGAGGGGGGGGGGGGACGAGGGCGCCCTGGGCCATGCCTCTTCCAACTAAGTAGGTTCTAACAAAAACAAAACAAATCAAATAAATACAACAGAGGAGGAGTGAATATATTATTTCATCGATGCTATTGATCCCCTTTCCCTCCACAAATGGATTGGTGAAATACTGATAACATGACGAAAGAAAGGGCATACAGGGCCCCATGTGGTCAAGCCCCAGGCCAGTTGGTCACGTGCCCCCCCCACCTGATATTTAGCTCTAGGCCCGCCCTTGATTCAGGAAACATCATTCGCCTGAGTTTTATAGAAAGCAACAATTGCCATTCTGTTGAATAAATGATAATCATTATGATGTACCGGTGCTAATTGAAAACTCCAATCAACCTTTACCAAGGAACAAACGACGCTATGAATGTTTCATCTGACTGCAAATGGAAACCGAACGAGGGGGTAATTAATTGTCTTTGCTGTCAAACCGGCAGAGTTAATACTTAATAATTGTCGTAATAACTGAGAAGGATGAAAACAAATAATGCATGAAGTACGCCTGAGTCATATACCGAGTGGTTTTATCCTATCATTACGTGAAATGGTAGCTTTGCGAGGTATTCCCATGGACGTGTGCACAAGTAGTGCTGTACTCGAGACCATCACAAGACCAGACACAAGACCAATTGTGGAGCAAGCACAAGACAATTCATATTACCAGCCACAAGTAACAGGGCACGAAAAATAACATTGATGCAATTAATTTGAATAGCTTGTGCCTTGAGGTCTTGTGTTGGTCTTGTACTTGCGATGGTCTTGTGTGGGTCTTGTGGTTTTTTTTTACGCCCCCCCACAATATTTTGTAAAGACTGCCTGTTTCCATTCAAATGCCCTTTTTTTCAACGGGCTTACCCCCCCCCAATAATTTGCAAAGAGTGCCTTTTTTCTACGAAGTGCCCTTTTTTTCTGAACAAGTGCTCTTTTTAAAAAAGAAGTGGTTCCTTTTTTTGTGGCATCTGCCGTTTTGGTTGCCTTGTTCAAAATTTCGCACTTGTATCGCCCTGAAAAGCACCATATATTTGCCCTTTGTGTGAATAATTGTTGGTTTTGAACAGCTCCCCCATCGACAGATGGTACCAGCCCCCTCCCCCCCCCCGCTTTTTCATTTCACCTGTCCACATTTCACAACGGATGTACAATTGCCCTTTTCAAAAATTTTACCCCCCAATAAAAATGACCGTGCTACGCCCCTGATCAATGGTATATCATTAGCATGTGCAAATTGAAAACACAAGTCAAACGTTACCAAGGGACAAACAGCGTTATGAAAGTTTAATCCAAGAGCAGATGGTAACCGAGGGACAATTTTCTTTGTAATCCAACCGACTGTGCATTATAACATGTCTTAATGAAAATAAATAATTTAAAATGTAATTATCTCTACGGTTTGAAATATATGTATATTGCGAGCGAGAGTTTTTTGCACGTAGCTCACCTAAAAACCAATAATTATAGAGCGTGGATTAGGCCAAAAAAAATAAGTCTCCGGTTTCTGGTATGGAGCTTGCCAAAAAAGTGGTGCGGCGACGCGGCTTTTTTTTTTTTTTACCTGATTTTTTTTGCCTCAAAATGTAGGCTGATGACTGCAAATGGTGCCCGACTAGACTTAGTGCAAATATATTGGAGTCCAGAGAGACAACATAAAGCTTATTCTCGATCATAACCCCACCTAAAAACACGTTAAAATTGTGCAGCAGCAGGATTCCAGTCAAACCAGTGAGTTTGGCGGTTTTGAGACATCATCTTTCATTGAAAAAAAAAACTTTTTCATTTCGCCGACGCGCATGGCTACGGCGACGCGCGTGCATACCAGAAACCGGAGACTTTCTTTGTTTGGCCTTACTGTGAACCACAATATTACAGTATATAGTCCCAGCAATACGTCTATTTGTAAATAACCACATAAATATCGTCTCCAAAGTACGATTTCATAGATATCTTTTAAAGGGCAATGCAATGTAATTTGTTCAAGCAATCCTTGAAAATACACGTTCATCTTTTTGTCCCGTTTAACCTTATTTTCAATTTTTGTTTGGCCATTTTTAAGGGTATTTTTGGTGTCTTTTTGGTATTGAAGCTAATGCGGATTCCGCATTCTTGAGCCAAAGTTTACGTTCTCTTGCGTTCGTGATTTATGCCATTTTGAGACTATTGTGCTTTAAAACACAGGACACACTGATTCAATACTGAGGTTTGGAAATATCTTATATCCCCAACAATCCGTTAGCGGCCCCCACCCGCGAATCTTTTTTTTCCCCAACGACATCCGCATGGGGTGTACGCTATGACATTTTGGACCTAAATTAGAAACAAAGAAATAAATTCGAATGTAATTAAATATGGACTTTATTTCCCTTTAAAAAGTCCTCCAAAGCCTCAGATTAAAAAAAAACCACCACAAATTCGGGTAAAAATGGTGACTCGAACCCACACCGCGAGGATCTTCGCGGTCAAAATCACGATGCTATCCTACTAAGCTATCGAACTGCTCGAGAAATCCTGGAAATGCAGGGTAATATAATACCTGCGTACGTATCATAAAGATATCGTAGAGGGCACCCAACAACCATGTAATGTGGATGTTGTTTGGGAAAAATAATTCGCCCCCGCCCCGGCAGCGAATATTTTATTTACACAATAGTACAGGGTACCCATTTTTCAGGCGACTTGAATCAAGGTTATAGGATTATAGAGTGCCGCGTAGCGGCGCTCTACAATCCTATAGCATCGTTGAGCATCGCCGTTGCCTAGTGGTTTTGCAGGCTGGCTAATGATCAATAGTCCCGAGTTCGAATCCGCTCTGTCCCTTCACCCTTTGCTCTTTTTTTTTTTCAACAAGTCAAAGTTTTATCTGAGAAACGTTATTTTACAGTCGGATACTACTTGTTCAGCAGCAATTTTCTTCTTCTTTTCTGATCCGAGGCTCTGGAGGATTTTCAAAAAAAGGGAAATGAAGTCCGAAATCCGCACAAAGTTGAAAAATAGTAGCCTCCACTCCAGCCTGGTTTTAAAATGAATGCCCCATGGGAAAGCGCAGGTACCCCAGATAGTTGTGTAATAAAGGATATCGCGCCCCGGCAGAAATGCCACAAAACAATCATGACATGCAAAAGCTCAGAGTGTGGGCCTTGAATGCCGCCGTGTAGTCGCTGTTATGCTGTAAAAAAAGACAGCAGCTGAAGCCTGAAGAATTAATTGCTCCTAAAAACGAGAAGAAAGAAATAATGACCATTTCATTATTCATGAAAGCTTGATGGTTGATTGAATGTCGTATATAATGCTATGGAAACACATAACAGTGCGTCACAATTCCTATTCAATTGCTTTGCAAATGACAGAACCCCCCCCCTCCCATTATCCCTAGATTATTCATTAAAGCTTGATTGATGATCATTACCCAACCTTTACGTATATTTATATTTCACTATAATTATGGTGTCTAAAAGTACAGGGAGAGTTCGAACGAGTGAAAAACGTGTATTGAAATTTAGGGGTGATATAGGGGGGGGGGGGTTGGATGGGAGTCTGGGAAGCTCTGAAATCATCCGAGAGAAAACATGTTCTATCGTGACGATGCAAACGTCTTGAAGTGATGTCGTAATTGCGTGTGATCAAGGGCGGATCCAGAACACAATGGTGGGGGGGGGGAGGCCAAAAAAAAATGTTGGGCCCTCAAAAAGTGGGTCAAAAAAACTACGGCGTGGGGCTCGGGTCCCGCTTAAGGGCCCCGACAATTTTTTGGATTCTAGATGCTCTGTGGTGCGATCTGAGGCAATTTCTGACCACTTTAACCAATGTTTTTGAAGAAAAGATGGTGTTGTATACTCATTGCCTGCCTTTATTGCGACGTCACATAAAAAAAATGGTTTTGGGGGTTTTTTTGGGGGGGGACTATGGCCCCCTTGCCCCCCCCCCAAATCCGCCCTTGCGTGTGATCAATATCATAATACAGGGAGTCCCCAAAAAAGTAGTCCCAAAACAAAGGGACAGTATGAACAAGACCAAAACTTAATGACTATTATTGTTTTATCATAAATTAGAGGCAGTATAGGCTTTCCATTGATATCCTGGATGCATTCCTCATACCATGCATGACTGAGCTGAAACCGTTGTTTTGAAAATGGTGTGTGAACCTTCTTGGGACCTGTGTGGGGTAAAACCACTGATCTCTATATAAAGACTAGATAGCTAATAAAGAGCCGCACATGTACGAATTTGACGCCATTTTGGTGAGACCGGCTGGTGATCTACAAAGGACAAGTTGCCGTCTTTATAGACAGCTTGATTTCTTTTGTAACGTCGCGGCTCACTTGACTTATATTTTGGCTACCACCACTGACCAACTGACCAAGGTTTACTACAATTTTTCTAACGTAGTGGTTACTTTTATAATGCCGCAAATCACTCTTTCGGCGTTTTTGGAAATAATAATCACTACGGAAAAGTGTTCCTTTGAGAACATCATAATATGTGTACGTGACCAAAATGCGAGTCAACTGTTGATACAACGCGCGCGTATTTACGCGTAGAATGTTCGTATTATACGCGGCCATCTTCGTGAGACCGGGGGCGAATTGGTCAAAATGCAAAGTCTGCTGTGTGAATGTTGTATGCATATCCGCTATCCAGTCTTTATATAGACCGCTTGCAGACGCCTTCGATAATTGACGCGCGAAGGTGCGCGACGCCATGTTGTGGGACAAAATGTGCATGGATAGATATGCGCTTGACCCACAACATGGCGTCGCGCGCCTTCGCGCGTCGATTATCGAACGCGTCTGCAAGCAGTCTATAGAGATCAGTGGGTAAAACAGTGTTAACACAACCAGACATAAGACCAGAAGCTTCAAGGGATAGTCAAGAAAACAAAGAAAACAAGATGTTCGTCAATTGGTGATCTTGTGCTGCAGCACAAGTTGCATTTTGAACGAATTTCGATCAAGGAAATGGCACATGTCTTCCAATATCTTAGCCTGAAATTTCACCCCTGTTGGCACGCTTCCAAAATCTTTGAGTAGGATAATTGACGTGAAAAAAATTATAAGATTTGCAATTATTTTTGGCACATTTATTTCTTAAGAATGGCACCCTCGAAAAAGGTCTTTGTAAAATTGTTACTTAGCATCTCAGTTTATAGAAACTGGAAAAAAAAAGAATAGCGTGCCAAAAATCGACCACTAACTTCCGAAAATCCGAAAATCTAAATTACATCGTGTTTAATTCGTGCAAAGAAAAATTTTAAAATAATTTAGTGGCGGTCATAACTGAAAGTGGACCCCGAAATTCGTTCTCGCACACATAATACAGGATTAACACAAAAACGCCCAGTTTTTAAAGGGTAGTCGTGTGGATGTTTCTATCCTAGTTTTAAATGTTCTTTCCGATCAACATAATCTCGTTCAAAGCGCGTTTTGTAGCCCAATTTGGCTGTTCCAGGACCTAGTGTCCCTTTAAGACGCACCGTTGGAAAGGCCTTCTTTCGTTGATTACTTCAAAATGATAGCTTGCCAGAAAGATTAATTTCACAGGGAGTTTAGTCCACTTACTATCTTTGAACCAAGTATGTTTTTCAACAATAATACGCCAGTTACTTTTTTGGATGGCTGCAAATGATAGACTATAGCTTTAAATAAGAGACTAACTTAGATATATGTTAGGATGTACATTTTTTTGAAATAATAGAAGGACTCTTTGCATTAATACAAACAAAATAATTATGAAGTGACCGCTGATAAGGACTGCATTCAAGCCAGCCCAACTAAATCTAAAACACATCGGCTGTGGGAAGGTCACCCCCTCCACCATTAATCACTTGTTGGCAAAATCGTGTCTGTTGACAAACATACCGCCACAAAGAGCGCCAACAATTGTCCAATAACATCCACGATCGTTTGCTTTCATTAGCGCCTCCAATAGTCAGATCACTCCCCAGCCCATTTTTGGGGGTTTTCTTGTTGCGACGATCGACTTACCGAAAAAGGTTCCGGCTGTATACCATGCAGCACAGAGGTATGCCGGCATATTCTTGCCCCCCCCCCCCCCCCTATCAGTCTCCCTACTTACCCCCAAGGCCAGTCTAGCTCCGTCGGGAAATGAACCACAAATTCAAATAACAGAGCAAGGGCTCGCACAACCGGCGTCGCTTGACGAGAGGTGAGGGGAGTGTCAACCAACCCCCAAAGTCGCCATTCTGTCTGCAAAACTCGTACCCCCGTCCTGCAAACAGGACGCTGGGAAGGGCTGATGAATTCACGCTCTGATTGGATAGATTTTGCAAGACCTGTGACCTGCAAGTCATCACGCGACCACGACCCTGCACAGTTTCAAACAGCCGTTAAGACTGATTCATTACTCTTTTATTCCAATTAATAAATGTTATTGTTTTAGTTGAAAAGCATTATAATGTAGGAAAATCTGTAAAACTTACCTGTGTTGTAAATTTGCGATTCCCGTCACTTTCTCAGGCTCCGTTTCGAATTCACGAAGGGTCAATCATTGCATTATGCGACGCTCAAAATGTGTCCACATAGTCCGCAATGAAAAAGAAATCACATCCGGTATGGAATGTGTGCATTTCTATGGGAAGTTTTCGGATAGCATTATTTACGCGCATTGTTTTACTGCGGTCTTGAACAGCTGCAGCCAGATGCTTTATATATAGGTCATAGGTCAATTCCTTCACAAGATTCTGTGAAGCTCATCAGTCCTTCCCAGCGCCCTGTTTGCAGGGCGGTGGGCACGAGCGAACCATGAAGGTAGCAGACCAGTAAATAAACTTCCATAGACCCCAATGGTGAATGCTCCCACTTCAGAAATTCGGGAAAAATACTCACAACTCTCCAAGGTGTTCGAGACACACATCAAATTAAAGCTTATTTCATCATCTTTCATTTTCTTTTCAATTTTTGGGGGGTCAACTGATGACTTTTAGGAGAAATTTCCATCTGAAGATGATCACCCCTGAAAATAGTCCTGAAGCCCATCGCCATTTTGAAAAACGATGCCTACACTCCATTGCAAAATAGAGCGCTTTTAGGGTCCAAATTTCATCCAAATTACACAGAACTGCAAGCTCCCAGTCGTGTTCACGGCTTCCACCCATATTTTTTTACAAACCCTCAAGTTCATGGCCCACAGCATGCTCAAATACTGAATATTTTGAGGGCATGCAAATCGTGATTTGGCCGGCGTAGGCAATTTCGGACCGATTTACTATTCCGATAATGTCCACGATCGTCCACGATCGTCTGCTTTGAACAGCGCCTCCAATAGGCAGATCGTTACCTCTGCAGCCCATTTTTTTTTAATACATGCACTTCGGGTTTAATTTGTGCCTAACGGAAGAAAAGGAGCCGAAACCACAATAATCATGGCTCGGGGGGGGGGGGGGACACAGAAAAGGGGGCTTGTGCTCGGAGGGGGGGGGCAATCGTTGTGGGTTTTTAACAATAAAGGGTCATTTGGTCTTCCCTGAGTTTTGAGCAGGGGAGGAGGAACAAGTGGGGCAGGGAACACAAGCATCGAGCGGCGGATGCCCCAGTTCACGTACGCCACTGGTGATAGCTGTATTATATTGAATTCGTGAATTTATATTGTATTTAATTTCGTGGTGGCTCTCTTACAAATCGCACAACAAAGCGTGACGTCATGTAGTCTCAGGTCGTTTAATTTCGAGTAATTTATCAAACGAAACCTGTTTAGCACCTATTCCGTGATATCAGAGAATCGACCCGGGCGTTGTAATTTGGGAAACAACCACCTGCTCTCATTAATATCATAATGAATAGTTTACAGACAACACACAAAGACGAATACCCAACAAAAAAGGGGTTATCTGATTAATTATTTTTTTCTAGTTTAAGTTGCTGGTTTGTGGGGAAAGGGATACGACAATGGCGTGTCACAAATCAGCGTTGTTTTAGTCATTTTTTTTTAGTTTCCCCGTTTAAAGGGAAGATACCACATTTGCAAACATCAACAAACGAAATGATCAAATTATTACTAAATACCTTACCGGATTGGTAGGGAATGAGAGTCTAAAACATCCTGTAAAATTGTGGCTCCTGGTGTGCTGACATTTGCAAGAAATATGGTTAGATGATATATGATAGCGTTGGGGAAAACTGGCTTATTTTCAAAACTGCTCCTAATTGTTCATATTCCGCATTTACTTTGCACTTTATTACACACCTGTGAAAAGGTACAAGCCTGCCAGACTGATTCTCTGACCTTACAATTCCCCAAAGTCTAAAAATTGCTCCGTTTCATCTCAAGTGGAGTCAGGGAACCAGACTACAAGAAAATGATTGGTTTTCTTGGTTTCTCCAGCATCTACAAGCCCAAAACGTGAAACAAGTCAGTTTAACAATATTTGCTATTACATTAATTTTTTTTCAAATCCATTCATTTCTGAAAATTGCAGCAAAAGCAAATGTTGTACATTCCCTTTATTTAAAATGAATGATATTCACCGACAATAGAATACTGATTAAGGTTTGAATGATTCATGGGTAATAACGTACCGTTACAGGTTTATTTCTGAGCTTTCAGGCATAGTGAAGTTCTGCATGTAGCCCTTTCAATATCTAGGATACGAAAGCCCAATTCAAAATAGGCTTTCTTTTAGCGTCCTTGGCTTTTTTCTTCGATTAATATAGCAATGAATGACGTCCACTAATGTGTAAATTTAAACGATTGACGTCACAGAACCGTGAAATATTTAACATTCAAATGTAAGGTTCAAATCAGAACTACGCAAAGCCATCAGTTAGTGATATTTATTACAAATGCGCGTTTTTTACCCAAAGGTATTTTTGTTGGGGTTTTCGCCCACCACATGGTATCAGTAATTCATGCCTTATGTTTAAAATGTGTATATAACTTTATTTCTTTAACATTTCTGAAATACTTGTATTTGTACACATTAATGTTTGTCGAGTGTTTCACCAAGGTACTTTTCCTTTTGATTTTAACTTTGCTTAACATTATGTAATAATTTGTATTGTATGCAGGGCCCCAGTGGATACCCTTGGTTTTTAACTGTTTGGGCAAACCCTGGGTAAAGAAATGGAATCAATAAATAAATATACAAATATAATATTATGTGCAATGAAATGTTCGCCTTCGATGACTGCAATATGCGCGCAGCACCCTGTAAACCCTTATAAAGGTGCTACATAATAGGTCTCATATTTCTCATAAACTTCATTTACCTGTCTTTAAAAATAGACGTAATTAGACCAGCGCCGTGAATGCGTAATTGTTGGTAGATACGTGCACTATATAAGACCGGGGTTCTGTCTCCCAAACGAGCAACACCACAATGGGTTATTGGTTGGTCTATAGTCTCGTCTGTTGACGAGTCAGTCTTCATTAAACCATAGAGCAAGGACTTTGCGCCATGATTTAACAGTTACCTAGGCAATGAACTTCGTCTGACATACACGAGATGGGTGTGGATAATGATATCCAATGTACTTGTATTTTGCCTGCAACGAGTTGAGCATCTATCAAGATGATGTAGTTGGTGTCTTAGTTCAGTTCGAGGCTTGAGTAAATTGAAGGATTTTGGTCTGAATCGACTCAGTCTAAACTGGCTGATCATAATGAGCGGTTCGGAATGCATTAGTACCCGAGTTATTTGTCCAGAGTGAAATGTTCCGAGAGAGGCGACACCTGCGCAGTGAAGCTTAATTTACGTAAGAATCCAATCCACTTCAAACACAACATGGAGGACATGTTTGCCTCAAATTCAACATCCGAAGACGTGTTGGTTGCTGAGGACCATTCCATCAACGTTCGATTCACTATTTTCCTCATCGCTGAAAGTTTAGTGTTTTTGCTCGGAGTGCCCGGTAACTGCCTGATTCTCGGTGTCTACTGGACCAAGACTCGTAAGACCAGCACCGATATTCTGATCAGAGCCCTGGCCTGGGCTGATCTGGCCGTCTGCTTGCTGAGAACGCCAGATATCATCGTAATTTCTCTACGTTTGGCCGGAAAGTATTTGCCGTATTCATTTTCTCGAGAGCTCATAGATGCTGTTATCACGGCATTTACAGACGCTACATTAGTCTCGTCATTCAGTATCACTGCAATGATTGCAGTCGAACGCTATGACTGCGTATGCCGTCCGCAAAAACGGATTTTCAAACCTCGACGGTCTAAGATAGCTGTTTTGGTCGCAGTGTTGTTTGCAATTGCTATTAACGCAGGACAACTTGTCCTGCATATCTGTAGAGCGTCAGGCACCGTACCGCCTCCTTTACATGTACATGTATATGGAGACATAGAACCGATTGTTGAACCAGTTTTATATGTGATTGCGTTAGTGACAATAGTTGCGTGTTACGGGAGGGTTTACGCCACCATCCGTAAACATGTCAAGGTAGGGCCCGCACAAGCGCCAACTGCACGAGATGAACACAGGCCGAGTGATCTGACACTCGAACGCCAGGTTATCTGCTCGACAAGACCGACACCACCTCCGCAGAATAATGATTTAAACTCTCGTGAATCATTTGTCGACGAGGCCGTGACAAGGTTCGTAAATACGCCAAGCACAAGTCTGACAACTGAAGTAGATTCCTACAAACGGAAATCCAGCGATGCATGCACGTCTGCTCACGTAGTATCGTTGGCACACCAAGACTCCTCTGGCCCTAGCCAACCCAATGTGATCGCCGAGCCCAAAGCTAAAACTGCGCCCCAAGACAACTCCCCATCGCAAAGGCAGAGTCGTCCAGAGCCTGGACACGCCCCTCAAAGGGTCGGTGCTGCCAAACTGCAGCGTAAGACAACCAGAATGCTTTTCATCACTAGTGTGGTGTTTCTCCTGACCTGGCTGCCCTACCTGATTTACGCCGTCAGATCGTACGCGTCTCCACATGATCAATTAGCGGAAATAATTGAGGATATTTCGATCACTCTTCTGATTAACAGCGTAGTTAACCCGCTGATTTACGGCATCGCAAACAGACGATTTAGGAAAGATTGTAAGGAAGTCATCCCCAAGATCAAATGCTGCAAATGCTCATAGTCACAGGAGTCTGTAATTTACTCTAATACACGTAAGACTAAGCACGAAACTTTCCAGGACCTTGATTATCTTGAAATCCGTGACCATTTGCAGACACCGGGAAAATAAAACAGCAGAATGGGAGAAAGAAAGCTTCGATTTATTTCCAAATGTCTGGAACAAT
The DNA here is from genome assembly GCF_015706575.1 of Patiria miniata. Lineage (NCBI taxonomy): Eukaryota > Metazoa > Echinodermata > Asteroidea > Valvatida > Asterinidae > Patiria > Patiria miniata. The sequence goes on from NW_024037068.1 coordinate 16,067,674, forward strand.
GGCGACGTTGTAAACTCCAATAAGTTGTGGCAGTTTGCTGATCGGGTCTTATATACGAATCCCAAAATACTATTGAAACCGATGCCCTCGGTGCTAAGCCATTGTATGACATTGATGACCGTTGTTTTTAATCATCTCAACAAAAGACAGCACTGAGGCCTTCAGCTTCTGTACCAATTTGAAATCCCTCTACTCGTATTCATGAATTGTATTCATGATACATTGCATGGTTAGAATCACACTGACCTACGAAGCTATTGTCAACTTGACCACTGTCATTACGTTTACAGGTTCCATGTGGTACTTGACAGGGTGGCATATACCGTAGAAACGGTCATACGTGACGGCGGCCGCTAGGTTTACTGATACGATAAAGCAAATTCGTAAATAAGGTGTGTGGCACACACAATCGGTCCGCTTTCTAGTTAATGATGTTATAATCATGGATGTGCACCACATTTTGAAAGCACACAACGTGTCGCAGAAAGCTAAGTTACACAAGTACACATTGGTGACAGTTTGCATGGACTTGATCTGGCTAAACGTAGCGATAGCTGATATGAATGATGACCGTCGCGAAGAGCGCCAACTATTGCCTAATAATGTCCACGATCGTCTGCTTTGAACAGCGCCTCCAATAGTCAGATCGCCCCGCCCAATTTTTGATTGTGCGACAACCGACTGACCAGGGGAAAAACATCCTTCCCAAATTTCAGCACAGAGCCTGGTCTGCCGGCAAAAAAAAAGGAATTTGCCACCCCCTAATTGAAATGTGTCTGGCCACGCCCCTGACAAGTGTGTGCATGCACTTTAGGCTTGCTCCTTCTGCCAGTTCGACGATAGAAAAGGAGCCGCGAAGCCACAATCAGCCTTTTTACGAGATCCAGTGGTGGTGGTGGGGGGGGGGGGGGAGAATGGGGCCAGGCTCTTGCTCAGGAGGTGTGCACGTCAGTCGCACTTATTCGGGCAGTTAAATTTTAACCAGCACACAGGCAGAAAGAAATCGGGTATCCATTAACCGTAATAACAGTGTTTTGTATTGAATCCAGAGCGCAAAAATACTGCACGACGGACCCGAGACATACCGACGTCACGCTTTGTTTACATGTACGCTTTCTTACTGGAGCCATGTGGCTCCCTTAAGAAGCGCACATGTAAACAAAGCGTTTGCGTGACGTCATTTTGTCTCAGTTCTTTTTTTTTTAATCTTGAGTAATTTATAAAACGACATCTGTTCTATACTTATTTCTTGATAATTGGGGAATCGACGTAACATATTTATAGACCTACGACCAAGGCAATGTAATTGGGGGGAAACCATTTGCACAATGATAATTATCATTACGAGTAGTCTACAGACAACACACAAATACAAATACAGAAACAAAATGGGTTTTCTGCACTGTAAAAAAAGGTTGGGCAAAATGGATTGATAATTCGACCAGAGCTGTCGAATTATCAACTGCCAATACACTCTTGGGCAAATTCTTCCACTCTTGGGCAAATTCTTCCCACTCTTGGGCAAATTCTTCCCAATCTTGGGCAAATTCTTCCCGACAGTTTGACAGTTTTTACCCAATTCAACCCAATATGAGGTAATTTCATTGCCCAACAGTATTTTACCCGACCTTTTTACGGTGTGATCAATTGTCTTTTTGTAAGTCAAGTTGCCGGATTGTGTAGAGGTATGTGGGAGGGGGTACGGGCAATGGGGCGTCTGAAAATGTAACTATCCTCCTTTTTGGTCATTTAGTGTCCACGTTATTAATATATAAAATGAATGACGTTAACCGGCGAATGGGAAAATTGCAAGGACCGATGAAAGTTTGAATGATTGATCGGCAATAACTCGCACCGGTATACTGAGTTTATTTTCTGAACTTTTAGGCTCATTTTGATGTGATTGGGCCTATTTAGCTTACTTGGTTTTTTTTCTTCGATTAACATAGCAATGAATGACGTCCACTAATGTGTAAATGATTGTCTGTTGCAGGACCGTGTAATAATTAACGTTATGTTCGTTAGCAATCTGTCAGCCTGAACCAGCCACGATCCGGTAATAATGAGCAGCAATACAATGTAGGCTTCGATGTCCGTCAGATGAGCAGCAAGACTAAGGCTTATTTGTCGTTGCAGTCTCGTCGCCGAGTCAGTCTTTCTTTAACCACAGCGCAAGGACCTTGCTTTATGAGTAAACAGTTACCTATAAGTAATGCACTGGAAACGCTTTTCCTCTGACAATCACTAGATAGACGTGGATAATGATATCCAATTATACTTGTATTTTACCTGCAACGAGCGGTGCATCTATATAGATGACGGAGTTAGTGTCTTGGTTCAGTTCGAGGCAGAAGGCTTTTGGTCTAAAGCAACACAATTTACCAACTGGTTGAAGTGAGCGGTTTGGAATTCATTCATATTATAGAGTTTTACCAGAGTCATTTGTTCGACTTCAGCGAATTTCAGACAGAGAGGTGATACCTGCACAGTGAAGCTTGACTTATACGTAAGAATCCAATCGACTTAAAACACAACATGGACAATATTTTCGCCTCGAATGCAACGCCCGAATGTGGGGTAGTTGCTGAGGATCATCCCCTCGACGCTCGATTTACTATTCTACTCATCGCTGAAAGTTTAGTTTTTCTGCTGGGGGTGCCCGGTAACTGCTTGATTCTCCGTGTCTACTGGACCAAGACTCGTAAGACCAGCACCGATATTCTGATCAGAGCCCTGGCCTGGGCTGATCTGGCCGTCTGCTTGCTGAGAATCCCGGCGAAAGTAATTTCTCTACTTTTGACCGGAAAGTATTTGCCGTGTTCATTATTTCTAGGGCTCACAGATGCCTTTATCGCGGCATTTAATGACGTCACAGTAGTCTCGTCATTTAGCATTACTGCGGTGATTGCGGTAGAACGCTATGACTGCGTATGCCGCCCGCAAAAACGGATTTTCAACCCAAGACGGTCTAAGGTAGCTGTGTTGGTCGCAGTGTTGCTTGCAATTGCTACGAGCGCAGGACAACTTGCCCTGGATGTCTGTAAAGCATCAGGCACCATTCCTCCTTCTTTACAGGTATACGGAGAGATTGAAGAGATTTTCAAGTCAGTTTCAGTTGTGATTGTGTTAGTGACAATGGGTGCATGTTACGGGAAAGTTTACGCCACCATCCGTAAACACGTCAAGGTAGGGCCCGCACAAGCGTCAACTTCACGAGATGAATGCAAACCGAGTGTCGAACGTCAGGTTGTCTGCTCGACACGACCGACACCACCTCCGCAGAATAATGAGCTGCCGACACGTGAATCATATGTCAACGAGGCCGTGACAAAGATCGTTAATCGAAGAAGCACATGTCCGACAACTGAAGTAGATTCCTACAAACGGAAATCCAGCGATGCATGCACGTCTGCTCACGTAGTATCGTTGGCACAGCAAGACTCCTCTGGCCCTAGCCAACCCAATGTGATCGCCGAGCCCAAAGCTAAAACTGCGCCCCAAGACAATTCTCCATCGCTGAGGCAGAGCCGTCCAGAGCCAGGACACGCCCCTCGAAGGGTCGGTGCTGCCAAACTGCAGCGTAAGACAACCAGAATGCTTTTCATCACCAGTGTGGTGTTTCTCCTGACCTGGCTGCCCTACCTGATTTACGCTGTCAGATCGTACGCGTCTCCACATGATCAATTAGCGGAAATAATTGAGGATATTTCGATCACTCTTCTGATTAACAGCGTAGTTAACCCGCTGATTTACGGCATCGCAAACAGACGATTTAGGAAAGATTGTAAGGAAGTCATCCCCAAGATCAAATGCTGTAAATGCTCATAGTCACAGGAGTCTGTAATTTACTCTAATACACGTAAGACTAAGCACGAAACTTTCCAGGACCTTGATTATCTTGAAATCCGTGACCATTTGCAGACACCGGGAAAATAAAACAGCAGAATGGGAGAAAGAAAGCTTCGATTTCTTTCCAAATGTCTTGGACTATGGCGACGTCGCAAACTCCAATAAGTTGTGGCAGTTTGCTGATCGGGCCTTATATACGAATCCCAAAATACATGTACTACTGAAACCGAGGCCCTCAGTGCTAAGCCATTGTATGACATCCAGGACCGTTGTTTTTAATCCTCTCAACAAAAGACAGCACTGAGCTAGGCCCTCCGCTTCTGTGCCAATTTGAAATCCCTCTACTCGTATTCATGATTAAACTCCACCCGTGACGTCACCCTATTGTCCTAGCGCTCCATTATTTTGCACGAATGGAGCGTTGGAGGCGATACCTTCCATTCTTTTGGAATGTAATAAAGCCTCCATCACTCCATTCCTACAAAATAATGGAGCGGGAAATAAAGAAACACCAAAAATGACACAGTTATAGTTTTGCACAGTTGCAACTTTACTACACCGTTTCTCAATGATGATTTTATGCATTTTCTTATACATTTCGTACAATGCTTACGTAAGTCAAGAACCATTTTTTTTTCTCATACAGACTTTTTTCATAGGCCCTACACCGTTTCTCAAATGGAATTTTAGGCATCATTCGTACTTTTACGTGATAGTCAATAACCAATTTTTTTTATACAGTATGCTACACCGTTTCTCGAATAGAATTTTATGCATTTTCGTATACAATTTCTTACAGTGTTGAGGCGAAAGTCAAGAACCATTTTTTTCTTGTACAGAATCTTCGCACAAAGTAATGTTACATGTAACAATATAAACGTTTCAACGATATAAATGTTTCACAATTAAAGCAGATGTTTTGACAAGGTTCGCAGTACAATTTATATCTCAATCTTGTTCCTGGGTTTCAATGCCTAGCATGCAGTCCTAGAAATTCTTGATCGGCAAGAACTCAACATCCTGAAGAAATGTGTAGGTCTTTTCCATGGTGTCCAAGAAAAGTTGAAGGAAAATCACAAGTTCGTGCAATGTAAATCTGGTCTGGAACAGTTGTAGCGGTTTTGCAAAAAAAAAACCACCAAAATCTTAATCTTGCAATTTTGAGTGGTTTTAGCTCGTCCTTCCTTGTCCAATGATGAGTAGTTTGACTAGTCTCGAGTTGCGTTGGTAATGCCGTCGACGAGGTAGTCCGACTGGAGACTGCCCGCTAGTTTTGACCCTCTTCGTGACACTATCCACAGACTGCATGGCCAGAATTAGAAGAAAACAAAATCAGAAATTAGTTTTTGGGGTCAAACAACAAGACGGAAGCATAAGTTCATATTCCTGTAAATCCACTTAAGTCTTACAAAGCCGTAAAAAGCACAGGGTAGTGACGACACAGAAAGCTTCAAATTAGAACAGTTTTAGTGCAAACACGATGTCTGAATAACCTTTATCGGATAATAAATTAAAGAATAAAGCTTACTGCTATCTGACATTATCATGCTCAAAATACAACATTTAAATTTTCTGATTTTATTAGCTGTTATTTCTACTTAACAAAAAGGGTACTTCTTACCTTTATACTCATACATGTAATCTTCCTGTTCATTTGGAGTGTCGAGATGGTCTTTTATATCTTCCAGGCAAAATTTGAAGCGGCCGGCAAATTATTATCCGATATATCCATGGAGCTAGTATCAGCACCGTATCAAAGACAGTTCCCTGGCACGCTTTAATTCCACTGTATCTCACGTATTATTATCATACATTCCATAACGTCTTGAGATTGAACACTGGGTGTCATCAGCACGCTAGTCAAGAACGAATGCATGGTGCCTGGGTGGGGTTTAGCATTTTATACCAAGCGCGCCTAGAATCCAGCATTGTATTGGTTACGTAAGAACATTACGCCAACATATACTATTCGCAGTACAATTCTGTACAATTCCATTTATACTAATGCATTTTACAGTTACGCAATGAGACAAAGCGTGTGTCTTTGTATGAAACAAAGTCGCTCCATTCGTGCAAAATAATGGAGCGCTAGAAACAATAGGGGGACGTCACGGGTGGAGTTTAAGTCGGATAATGCCGCTCGGTACCGCGCCATTCGTGGGTAAGAATGGCCCTCGGGCTTCGCCCTCGGGCCATTCTTACCCACGAATGTCGCGTACCTCAGGCATTATCCTTTACATAATGATACATTGCATGGTTAGAACCACACTGACCTACGAAGCTATTGTCAACTTGACCACTGTCATTACGTTTACAGGTTCCATATGGTACTTGACAGGGTGGCATATACCGTAGAAACGGTCATACGTGACGGCGGCCGCTAGGTTTACTGATTCGATGAAGCATATTTCGAAAATAAGTTGTATAACACACACAATCGTTCCGTTTTGTAGTTAATGATGTTATAATCATGGATGTGCTCCACATTTTGAAAGCACACAACGTGTCGCAGAAAGCTAAGTTACACAAGTACACATTGGTGACAGTTTGCATGGACTTGATCTGGCTAAACGTAGAGATAGCTGATATGAATGATGACCGTCGCGAAGAGCGCCAACTATTGCCTAATAATGTCCACGATCGTCTGCTCTGAGCAGCGCCTCCATAACAATAGTCAGATCGCTTTCGCCCAATTTTTGATTGTGCGACAACCGACTGACCAGGGGACAAAAACATCCTTCCCAAATTTTAGCACAGAGCCTGGTATGCCGGCAAAAAAAATGTATTTGCCAACCCCCCCCCCCAATTGAAATCAGTCTGGCCACGCCCCTGACAAGTGTGTGCATGCACTTTAGGCGATAGAAAAGGAGCCGCGAAACCACAATCAGCCTTTTTACGAGATCCGGTGGTGGTGGTGGGGGGGGGGGGGATGGGGCTAGGCTCTTGCTCAGGAGGTGTGCACGTCAGTCGCACTTATTTGGGCAGTTAAATTTTAACCAACATACAGACAGAAAGAAATCGGGTATCCATTAACCGTAATAACAGTGTTTTTTATTGAATCCAGAGCACAAAAATACTGCGCGACGGACCCGAGACATAACGACGTCACGCTTTGTTCACATGTACGCTTTCTTGCTCCCTCAAGAAGCGCACATGTGAACGAAGCCTTTGCGTGACGTCATTTTGTCTCACTTCTTTTTTTTTATCTTGAGTAATTTATAAAACGAAATCTGTTCTATACTTATTTCTTGATAGCATAATTGGGAAATCGACATATCATATTTATAGACCTACGACCCGGGCAATGTAATTGGAGGAAAAACCATTTGCACAATGATAATTATCATTACGAGTAGTCTAACAGACAACACACAAATACAAATACAGAAACAAAATGGGTTTTCTGCACTGTAAAAAAAAGTTGGGCAAAATGGGTTGATAATTCGACCAGAGCTGGTCGAATTATCAACTGGCAATACACTCTTGGGCAAATTCTTCGCAACAGTGTGACAGTTTTTACCCAATTCAACCCAATATGAGGTAATTTCATTGCCCAACAGTATTTTACCCGACGTTTTTACAGTGTGATCGATTTTCTTTTTGTAAGTCAAGTTGCTGGATTGTGTAGAGGTATGTGGGAGGGGGTACGGGCAGTGGGGCGGCTGAGAATGTAACTATCCTTCCTTTTTGGTCATTTAGTGTCCCCGTTATTAATATATAAAATGAATGACGTTAACCGGCAAATGGGATAATTGCAAGGACCGATGAAAGTTTGAATGATTGATGGGCAATAACTCGCACCGGTATACTGAGTTTATTTTCTGAACTTTTAGGCTCATTTTGATGTGATTGGGCCTATTAGCTTACTTGGCTTTTTTCTTCGATTTATATAGAAATGAATGACGTCCACTAATGTGTAAATGATTGCCTGTTGCAGGACCGTGTAATAATTAACGTTATGTTCGTTAACAATCTGTCAGCCTGAACCAGCCACGATCCGGTAATAATGAGCAATACAATGTAGGCTGTGATGTCCGTCAGATGAGCAGCAAGACTAAGGCTTATTTGTCGTTGCAGTCTCGTCGCCGCGTCAGTCTTTATTTAACCACAGAGCAAGGACCTTGCTCTATGAGTAAACAGTTACCTATAAGTAATGCACTGGAAACGCTTTTCCTCTGACAATCACTAAATAGACGTGGATAATGATATCCAATTATACTTGTATTTGGTCTGCAACGAGCTGTGCATCTATATAGATGATGGAGTTAGTGTCTTGGTTCAGTTCGAGGCAGAAGGCTTTTGGTCTAAAGCAACACAATTTACCAACTGGTTGAAATGAGCGGTTTGGAATTCATTCAAATTATAGAGTTTTACCAGAGTCGTCTGTACGACTTCAGCGGATTTTCAGACAGAGAGGTGATACCTGCACAGTGAAGCTTGACTTATACGTAAGGATCCAATCGACTTAAAACACAACATGGACAACATTTTCGCCTCGAATGCAACGCCCGAATGTGGGGTAGTTGCTGAGGTTCATCCCCTCGACGCTCGATTTACTATTCTCCTCATCGCTGAAAGTTTAGTTTTTCTGCTGGGGGTGCCCGGTAACTGCTTGATTCTCCGTGTCTACTGGACCAAGACTCGTAAGACCAGCACCGATATTCTGATCAGAGCCCTGGCCTGGGCTGATCTGGCCGTCTGCTTGCTGAGAATCCCGGCGAACGTAATTTCTCTACTTTTGACCGGAAAGTATTTGCCGTATTCATTATTTCTAAGGCTCACAGATGCCTTTATCGCGGCATTTAATGACGTCACAGTTGTCTCATCATTTAGCATTACTGCGGTGATTGCGGTAGAACGCTATGACTGCGTATGCCGCCCGCAAAAACGGATTTTCAACCCACGACGGTCTAAGGTAGCTGTGTTGGTCGCAGTGTTGTTTGCAATTGCTATGAGCGCAGGACAACTTGCCCTGGATGTCTGTAAAGCATCAGGCACCATTCCTCCTTCTTTACAGGTATACGAAGAGATTGAAGAGATTTTCAAGTCAGTTTCAGTTGTGATTGTGTTAGTGACAATGGGTGCATGTTACGGGAAAGTTTACGCCACCATCCGTAAACACGTCAAGGTAGGTCCCGCACAAGTGCCAACTTCACGAGATGAACGCAGGCCGAGTGTCGAACGTCAGGTTATCTGCTCGACACGACCGACACCACCTCCGCAGAATAATGAGCTGCCGACACGTGAATCATATGTCAACGAGGCCGTGACGAAGATCGTTAATCGAAGAAGCACATGTCCGACAACTGAAGTAGATTCCTACAAACGGAAATCCAGCGATGCATGCACGTCTGCTCACGTAGTATCGTTGGCACCAGTGGCGTAGCCAGGAATTTTTCAGTCGGGGGGCGCTGGGGGGGCTGGAACATTTCATGGGGGGGCGTCATGTAGGGGCGTCAATCGCTTCTCAAAAGTGGGGGGCGGGGGACATACCTTGATCAGAACTGATGCAAGTGCGAAACGCGAAGCCCTTCCTGCGTGGGGGTTCGGGGCCCGCTTAAGGGCCCCGAAAAAATTGGATTCTAGATGTTCTGTGGTGTGATCTGAAGCAATTTCTTACCACTTTCCTCCATGCTTTAACTAATATTTTCTCAGCAAAAGATAATTATTTGAACATCGTTTTTGAGGTTGGAGTCATTGAATCAGCTATCGGTATTCTGAGCTATAGGCGTGGGGTTCGGGGCCCGCTTAAGGGCCCCGAAAAAAATTGGATTCTCGATGCTCTGTGGTGTGATCTGAGGCAATTTCTTACCACTTTAACCAATAATTATCTTAGCACAAAAGATAATAATTTAAACATAATTTTCGAGGTTTTCTCAGCTAAAGGCATAAGAAAAATTTTTGAACATTGTTTTCGAGGTTGGAGTCATTGAATCAGCTACCAGAATTCTGAGCTATAGGCGTGGGGTTCGGGGCCCGCCGCGGCTTAAGGGCCCCGAAAAATTTTGGATTCTAAATGCTCTGTGGTGCTATCTGAGGCAATTTCTGACCACTTTAACCAATATTTTCTAAGCAAAAGATACATTGTAGTACATAATAGGGCCCTGTAAATGAGACACGAGTTCAAAAATCTGGGGGGGGGGGACATTTGATATTGTGTCCCCCACCCTTCAAAAAGTGGGGGGGGGGGGAACCAGTCCCCCTGTCCCCCCAGGATTGACGCCCATGGCGTCATGTAGATCAATGATAATTTTTTTAGAAACTCCAAATCTCAGTGGGGGGGGGGGGGGGGGGGGGGGGGGCGACAAGGTTTCATGGGGGGGGGGGCTGTCGCCCCCCCCGCCCCCCCCCCCCCCCGTGGCTACGCCACTGATTTCAAGGATTTTTAATTGGCCTATTATTATTATTTAGCTTATATGAATGGAGGAAAAAGTTTGTGCGTGGCCGATTCGCGTGATATCGCTGACTGAAACTGTGTGACCCACGGACCACCTGTCTATAATACGTGTTCCGTGGTGTGAGCGAGCAGTGCAGTGGGTGTTAATACGCATTTTAGATTATCATTATGCGCTATGTCACGCCGGTTGTCAGCTTACTGGTCCGCGAAGGGTCGTTTCTCAGTGGTCATCATGTGGATCATTCGCGACTATTTAGATTTAGATCAATGATAACTTTTTTAGAAACTCTAAATCTCAGTGGGGGGGCGACTGGGGGGCGACAAGGTTTCATGGGGGGGGGGGGGGGGGGGGGGGTCGCCCCCCCCCCCACGCCCCCCCGGTGGCTACGCCACTGGTTGGCACACCAAGACTCCTCTGGCCCTAGCCAACCCAATCTGATCGCCGAGCCCAAAGCTAATACTGCGCCCCAAGACAATGCCCCATCGCTAAGGCAGAGCCGTCCAGAGCCAGGACACGCCCCTCGAAGGGTCGGTGCTGCCAAACTGCAGCGTAAGACAACCAGAATGCTTTTCATCACCAGTGTGGTGTTTCTCCTGACCTGGCTGCCCTACCTGATTTACGCCGTCAGATCGTACGCGTCTCCACATGATCAATTAGCGGAAATAATTGAGGATATTTCGATCACTCTTCTGATTAACAGCGTAGTTAACCCGCTGATTTACGGCATCGCAAACAGACGATTTAGGAAAGATTGTAAGGAAGTCATCCCGAAGATCAAATGCTGCAAATGCTCATAGTCACAGGAGTCTGTAATTTACTCTAATACACGCAAAACTATAGCACAAAACAACACAGGGCCGTGAATATTTTGAAATCCGTGACCATTTGCAGACACCGGGAAAATAAAACAGCAGAATGGGAGAAAGAAAGCTTCGATTTCTTTCCAAATGTCTGGAACTATGGCGACGTTGCAAACTCCAATAAGTTGTGACAATTTGCTGATCAGGCCTTATACGAATCCCAAAATGGGCCAGCCAAACGCCCATCCCTCTAAATCCGTGGGTGATTAAACTGACATTGGTATGGTGCAGCCAAAAACAAGAAAGGGAATCGTTGGGCTTTCGTTTACTGTTGAATATGGTCTCACCATCAGCCTGGACAAAACAGAGGTCCTACGCCAGTTTACCCCGTTATCTGCGGCTCCCCGCCCCTCCATCTCCCTCGAGGGAACAGAGCTGGAGACTGTAGATGACTTCAAATACATCGGCAGTGTCATCTCCAGCGACGGTTCCCTTGACGGTTCCCTTGGCAAAGAGATCAAAGCGAGGATTTGCAAGGCAAGCCATGCAAGCTCTTGGCAGACTGAGATCTCGTGCATGTTGAACCAGCACAGCATCCGGCAGTTCACCAAACTGTGTACAAGAGAGTTGTGCTCACCAGCCTTCTTTATGGATGTGAGACCTGGACCTTGTACAGGAGGCACGCCAAACTGCTGGAACGCTTCCACACGCGCAGCCTGAGATCGATTACTCTCGGCATCCAGTGGCAGGGCAGGATCACGAATCTGGAGGTCCTGGACAGGACAGAGACCATTACAAGCATCGAAGCTACTGATCTTAAAAGCCCAGCTTCGATGGACAGGGCATGTCATCCGAATGGATGCCGACTCCAGAATTCCCAAGCAGCTTCTCTATGGCGAACCTTGCTTAGGCAAAAGAAACCGGGGAAGGCCTCAGAAGCTCTTAGTAGTAGAAACATTTATTTCAATGTTGCCATTTCCACACAATAAAATGTTACAATGCCGTGTAAACATATTATACAGAGCAAAATGCAAGGAGTTATGTAATTGTGTATAATAATGTACATGGATCAATACTAGAACAAATTTACGACAACATTAGGTATAAGGTGAAGCGTCACGCTTTTGTACCCTAACCTATCGACAGACAAGTGGACATGACCAAGAAAAACAGAGACAGTGACAAAGGACAAAATGGACAACAGTGAGACACACAAAGACACAACCTAGAAAAACACAAACTGGTATGAGACGAGGGCATACATCTAGATTCATACATTATAACTAGTTATTCGAATAAACGTAGAAAAACACAAACTGGTATGAGACGAGAGCATACATCTAGATTCATAAATTATAACTAGTTGTTCGAATAAGAATTGAGTAGATGTGATCTAAGGTTTTTAACAAAGACAGAGAAGGAAGGTGCTGATTTTAAGAAGTCATCTAGACTATTCCAGTATGCACCACGTTGATTAACGCTATTTTTAGACAATGTTGTTCTGTTGAATTGGACATATAAATTTATCCTACTAGTGCTTCGGGTATTATACAAATGAATATCAGATGTGAGCATAAAGAAGGGGTTGACACTGTCTTCAAACTCAAGATAGTGTCAAGGCCAACATCGTCCATGCTGGAATACCCCCGAAGTACATGTAGCTAGAGGAGCTTGCGTAGGACCGGGCACAGGCTGGCGTGCTGTGACAAAACAAGCAACCGACAGCTGTGAAAAAAACCGCCGAAATAAAGTCATGGAGGCCCGGGAGAGGAGGAAGGCAGCTGCAGCAGCAGGACCCGAAGCGCTAGGCCAGTTTGTCTGCCCTCACTGCGGACGTCTATGCAGATCAAGACTGGGAGTCCACAGTCATATGAGAGTTTACACCACTACCGAATGAGAGGCACAGACGTCATCGTCGGACGCGACGGACTACCAATGAAATGAATGTTGAATGTCAAAGCTATATTTGTTTGTAATTTTTTATGAGCTAATCTCGCGAAAGAATATGAAATGTATTTTTTTTTATTGCAGTCCTTGAAAGTGCACCTTTATGTCCCTTTAACCTTATTTTCAATTTTCATTTTGCCATTTTCAAGTGTATTTTGCTGCCTTTTTGGTTTTATGCTATATAAAAATATATATTCATGAGCAAGTTTTCCGTAGTCTGGTTCCCAGACCTGACAATTATTCCCGACGCTCACGTCTTAAATTGTAGGTCAGGCAGCCTCCGTGGCTAAAAAATAAACATGACGACATTAATAGCCCTTTTTCAAAGCGCGGCTTCGTTTCCGATTTCGCTTTATCACTTGTAGCTTTTAATGTTCTGATCAAATCTTTAAATAAATCACTTACTTCGTAATATCATACAGTTATGATGATACAGTTTGATGTTTTTGTAAGATAAGATTGAGTAATGTTGATCTGGAATCTTCAAAATTACGGAACCAAATAGCACTGTTAGCAGGCGGAGCCGAATGAAGACCGAGTTTTGGAAAATCTCGGTAACGGTCGTCAAATTCAAAATTGTACATGACGCAGCAAAAAAGTTCGCCCGTACGATATGAGTATATTTGATGCACAAAATCGTCGTTGAATTTCAAGTTTTCTAAATGAAAACAATGAATATTAATTATCAAATCATTTAAAATAAAATTAATAAGCAATTAGCAGTTAATTAAACCTATATTATATACTCGGAAATACTCGGGCGCTATCCGATTTTCGACGAAACGACTTCGGCAAACTTCGGAAATTTTCGGAAAAAGGAGGAATTCCTCCCGTTTTTGTCACGTGACGTAAATTGTAATACATTGTATTACCGGAGGCTACCGGACCTAAGAATCATCAGGAATAGTCGGAATCTTTTGGTCTGGGAACCAGACTAGTTTTCCGGAAAAGCTTGAAAAATTGTAAAGGTTTAAAGAAAAGTGCACTTTTCAACAAAATTAACCAAAAAGGAATATTAATTAGTTTGCATACACTAAAAGAGGATCAGACAGTAGCACAAAATATGTTACTCAGAAATATTCACTTCATTTAACCACGTCCCCAACAAGGGCGGATCCAGAACACAATTTTTTGGGGGGCCAAAAAATTTTTGGTACTCCAAAAAAGTGGGTCCAAAAATTACGGCGTGGGGTTCGGGGCCCGCCTAAGGGCCCCGAAAAAAATTTTGGATTCTAGATGCTCCGTGGTGCGATCTGAGGCAATTTCTGACCACTTTAACCAATGTTTTTTTGAGGAAAAGATGGTGGTGTACTCATTGCCTGCCTTTTTTGCGATGTCACATAAAAAAAAAAAAATTGGTTTCGTTTTGGGGGGGGGGGGGGGGGGGCCATGGCCCCCTTTGGCCCCCCCTGGATCCGCCCTTGGTCCCCAAGAGTTACTTACAACGACGTGTAGGCCTATTGCTAATTTAAACGCACAGTGTTATTTTTCCGTCCGCATACAAAAACAAGCACCGATTTTAAAAGCACAGCCAGGCACCCGGCTATTCCTCTAGTTTTGCATACATGTGAAACTTTTGTTGCACAGTTACCGGATCTAGAGAAGGCCGGGGTTAAGGGACACCCCCCCCCCCCCCTTCAGCCCAGCGCTGACATATTTTTAATGAATGGGGCCCAAAAATAATAAATGGATGCTAAAGTTCCTAAATTTATTCTCGAGTTGCCTGTTCCATCTCGAGAATGTTTACAATCTTGTTAATGCGCGAGGGGTATCTGTGTTTTTGAGGGGTACTTTTGCATTACAAGAGAGGAGGCAAATTACTGTTCAGCGCGATCATAATAATTTCTTGACCTGTTTGAGGGGCAGTCATCTCCAGGTGGCACATAATTATGCAAGAGGGGCAATTTTGTTGGCCTTCCCCCCCCCCCTCTCCGTCCCCCCCCCCCCCCCCCCCCAGTTTCGCCGCCCCAGGCTGTATCGCAGGCGCGGTGCTAATGCTAGAGGGGGCTAGCAGCAGCGGCGTAGCTACGGCGGACGTGGGGGGGGGGGGCGCACGCCCCCATAAAAATTCGCCCCCCCCCCCCCCATTCGCCCTCCCCTCACTGAAAATCTTGCATCCGGACAAAAGCAAGGGGGCGAGGGCTCATACTCCTACAATCGTGCACACTACTTCATCTATAATTAGTGTACGCCCCTTCTCACGACTATTTTATTAGGGCGGAGACCGTTCGCATGTGACGTCACTAGTAGCATTTGCTAATGTCATTTTTTTGTGGCATGTGCCGTTTTCGGTGCCTTTTTTCAGAATTTCGCAACAATATCGCACCATATAATTGGTCCTTTACGGTGTGCATAATTGGCGGTTTTGAACAGCGCCTCCATCGACAGTTCTGTCTTCCGTGTGTATTGTTTACTTGGTTTCTTTTTTTTTGGTATATCCTTTTGTTGTGTGTATATACATGTCAATCATCCGAATAAATTATATTATTATTATTACAGTTGATTTTGGGCCAGCAGGCTACAATCGTTTTTTTCCTTCACTTTTTAAGCCTTGAAATATATGTCTCTCAGCCCCAGCAAAATGGAAGATCTGGGCCACAGGTTCAACATATCTTCAACATTATCGATTTTCTTTCCCGCTAATACATGTTCATGATTTGTCTGTGTATAAACGGCGGGGGGGGGGGGGGGACTTTTATATTTTTAAAATTGTTAGGCCCCATGAAAGTACGCTTTTAGTGGATGTGCCCTAGCGTTCGTAATCCACAAAAGATGGGTCCTATTTCATATCACTGAAATAACTACTGTCTGGCCCGTCCGCAATAATCTGAAATTTCTATATAAAAAAGGTTAAAAAAATAAAAGAACAAAGAAAATAGGCCTATAACCGACCTTGGGTGGAATGTTCTTTGTTTCTATATGTCTCATTCTAAACTGAATACGTTTTGGTATTATTAGAGAAATCATAAATTTAAGACATTCTGCATTTTTCAGGGTAAAACCGAAAAGAGTTCAGCCATCACTGCCGGTGTGGACGGTAATTCTGTCCCCCGGTAAAAGTGTCCGGGGGGACAGAATTACCTAGGTAAAAGTGTCCCCCCTGTCCCGTTAATTCTGTCCCCCTCCAGGTAATTCTGTCCCCTCCAGTTAATTCTGTCCCCCTGGTTTTGCACGCATATGTTGCTATATTGATGTTATTATAATGAATTCAGCGCACAGGGTTTCCTTTTTTAGATTTTTCCACCCTTCATCATTGATTATCAAAATGAAATTAACGTTTAGATGTTAATCAACCGATCTATGTTTCTGCAAGAAAGCAGAAAAGGCACGCGTAGTATAGTAATACTCAACCTATCGCTAGCGCCCTCACGCCCTCCGTAGGTGCGGTACACTCGCGCGCACGCCCACCATGCAAATCGCTCGCTCCCGAAGTCGTCATCAAAATTTAGCAAGGCGCCGCGCAAAAACAGTTAATAACTTTACTAATATACAGTCTGGGTGCTAGACTTGTGACGTTGCACGGGGACACATTTACCAGGGGGGACACATTTAACGTCGTGCAGGGGTACAGATTTACCTAGAGGGGGACAGGTTTACCTAGGTAAAAGTGTCCCCCCGGACAGATTTACCGGGTCACGACCCGGTAAATCTGTCCGGGGGGGGGGGACACATTTACCAGGGGGACAGAATTACCTGCCACACCGGCCATGTTGAACTGCCGGCAAAGGTTTTCATGTCACCATTAATTTCACCATGGGAACTGTTATATAGCGCCCTCCATTGATTGTGTATGACAAATAGACGGGTCCCCTCGCGTGATATCGAATATCTCGCTCACATTGTACTGCATCTTCAGGGTACATGTCAACTAGGCGGTTCCACAAGAATTTGCGGCTGATCAGAGTCATGTCTACTTGTTACTTCCACTTCCAGGTTTTTTTTTTTACTAACGTTAGTCCTCATGCATAAAACTTTTCCTAACTTGGGTTGTTGAAAGAAAAGCATCAATAGTATACACAATTATTTGGACTGCAAAATTTAGACTTCCACTGGAAGTTCCAGGAAGTGCAAAGGGTAAGATTTTATTCAGGATTTATTGTTTGAAGTGGCTATCGTTACGGCAGTCGTTGTTTAGCGCCCTCTACGATACTTTTTTGATACGCACGCAGGTATATAATTATAATTATTTGTTTCCACACAAGTTAGTGATCAGTGCGACAGCTCAGTCGATAGAGGGTAGGATTTTGCACCGCGAGGTTGCGGGTTCGAATCTCAGTTTTGCACTCGAATTTTTTTTCCTTTTCTAACCTGAGGCTTTGGAGGATTTTTTTTAAAAGGGAAATAAAGTCCCAATTTCATAACGTTCAAATTCACTTTTTTCCTTCTTTTAATTTTATATTTTCTTGTCATGTTTTTATAAAAGTTGCAGTCTACCGTAACGATAGAAAATGGGAAATGCGTTACGGCTGCCGTAACAATAGCCACTGCGTTTATTGTTAGATACAGGCTACCGAGATGACCGATTACGAACTTAACAAAGTCGAAGCAGGGTAAACATTGGGCTATTGGCAATGGCATGATTGATTGGGTAAACATAGCCCAGGGCTAGCTGGAGTTACCCAGCCCTGAGTTTTATCATTGGGTTGTCATTTAGGGCTGGAGCTAGTTTTTCTCGTAACCGATAGTATAGGCAAACATTTTTGGAAAATGTTCAATTTTGTCCTTGTTACACACTAATTGCAACTGCAACTCACCCCAAACTTGCCTGGAATAACCATTACACAGGTCCTTGAAGTAAAAAACGATCCACGATGGAGTTTCAGCCTACAATTGCAGTGAAAACAGGAGGAATAACCGCTAACCTGACAACCTTGCAGGCATGGCCAGGACCGCAATTGGTTTGTGCACACACAAAAATTGTGTACAATGAATGGCGGTCGATTACCATGCACGTACAGCTCGCTGGTACTAGGCGTTTGTGCGGTCGGTGCATGACGTGACGCGGAAGCGTAATACCCGATGACTGTTTCATGCTTTAATAAGAGGTTCACTCGCATCACAGTGCGGTACTGGAACGGCAACCGTCGAGTTGGCCGGCTATCGTGCATTCATAGTGCAGTGTTATTTACGTTCATTGAAAGACAGGGACAATAACTAGTTAGTTCCATAAATGAATGCACGATGTAGGCTGAATCTTCATCGTGGATCGTTTTTTACTTCAAGGACCTGTGTAATGGTTATTCCAGGCAAGTTTGGGGTGAGTTGCAGTTGCAATTAGTGTGTAACGGGGACAAAATTGAACATTTTCCAAAAATTTTTGCCTATACTATCGGTTACGAGAAAAACTCGCTCCAGCCCTAAATGACAACCCAATGATAAAACTCAGGGCTGGGTAACTCCAGCTAGCCCAGGGCCCAATTTCTGGTTCTGGTTGTTATGTTACTGTGCAAACACCTCTTAAGTGGTTATCTCGCACATTTCACGGCGCTGCTTAACAGTTAGCAGAAAAGTTGTGTTTAGCATAGCAGAAAAATTTGCGGCACAATTGCAGAATACCCCGCCACTCAATCTATCCACCTCGTAGCCGGCTACAAGGTCACGGTTGATTGCCCTTAATACACCTTCTCAACAGCAGCGCTACTTGAGATGTACTCTCATGACTCTGCGTCTAGCTTGAGTAACTCCAGCTGATATGCTCCATTTTCATTCACATGTAACATGTGAATGAATATGGAGCATGTGAGCTGGAGTTACTCAAGCTACTCTGCGTCATGCTCCACTGCACTCCCACTCCGTATCCGCGTAGCCGCCAACAGTTGGTTTGGACTTGGAATTTTTTTCAGCAACTCCCATTCCTTTTGTGTTGCTTCGTTCTCAAGCATATTCAAGGGGACTCCCACCATGCCCACTCTGTATCCGCGTAGCCGTCAACAGGGTGGTTGGTTTGGACGTATAAATTTTTCAGCAACTGCCATTCCTTTTGTGTTGCTTCGTTTTCAAATAATGGACCCCCACTCAGTATCCGCGTAGCTGGCATGGACTTGAATTGTTTCTTTTCCAGTGATTCCAACCTTGTTTTGTAGCCAGTGATTTTAGGGGTGTATTTCCGAGTGGCGGAGTATTCTGCAATTACTCCTTCCTCTGTAGTAAGCGTGCCTTTTGCTGTGCTTATCGTTACGGTCTCCATGAAAAGCAGCAAATCGTGTGCTTAGCAGCGCCGTGAAATTGGGCCCCGGTTGGACTCCGTTGTCAGAACAGTGTCTTACCCGTATTTCCGTTATTCGTGTAATACAGTCGTTTTCTTAGTTCCGGATTTTTCCTAGTTCCGGATCGCTTCAAATAAAAACCTACCTCTTTTGGACTAGTCTCCAATAAAAAAAAAAATCTGACGAAGTGCATTTTGAAAAGGGAAATGTAAGCTTCCTGATACACACAGACCTTTTCGATAAAACTTTTAGAAAAGGAATTTTGGCCAGATTTCCGACTCGCACTTTGACATGTTTGGACCGTTTGTAGAAAATCATGGGAGCTGCGAATCGACGATAAATTTTCTCCTCGGTATTTCTCTCGTACTGTGCTTTTAAATTCAACTTTTTAGGACGTATTATCACTTTCTGATGGCTGATAGGCCACTGAAGGGAAAAATTAGTTATGGCCAGATATGGGAATCTTTCCGAATCGGGGACTAGCTGAGAAACATTTCCAATTTTGTTAGGAAAAACTATTTTTCATAAATACCTAAGACAGTTTACGCATTCCTATTGGTCGAGAGCCCGTCACGTGGCCGGTCTTAAACGGATGATTTAGACATGGCTAGCTGGTCTTAAACTAGCTCTACAGTTGTGTACTGAGTGGAGCGTTGAATTACGGGTACCCCTCCATACAAACGCTCCATCGATTTGGCATACTTTGGTGACGGCTTCACAGTAGCATAGTCACATACCCACGAGAGGACAAAAAGACCCCAAAAAAACCCGGTAAAGAGAATACAAATGAGAGAGACAGTTACCCTGGATTGATCTACACATTCATGACATTCCATCAGACCCCTTACATTGTTCCCAAACAGCGAAAATTTTGAAGAAAAACAGCAAAATAGTCTGAAAACTTACAGCTCAATGTGTTGGCTGTGAGGCTCAATCCTTGCACCGGTTTGCCGAATGAGGGCGTCTGACGTGACGTCACCGTCGTTACTCGATCGAAGAAAAACAAGTCGCGCTTTATCAACGACTGTTTCGTGTAATAATACGTGCTCCAATCCGCCCGTACGACAGTATGGGCTTTGAACAAACACACGCAAGGTGGAGATGGCTGAAACGTACACGTTCTAAATTAAAAACAAATTAATGACGACAGATACCCACATGAAACTTGTATCAAAGAACTACATGTACTAATACTGACAAATGAAAATCCCATTGTTATTAAAATACGTTTCAGCCGTCTCCACCTTGCGTGTGTTCAAAGCCCATACTGTCGTACGGCGCGGATCGGAGCACGTATTATTACACGAAACAGTCGTTGATAAAGCGCGACTTGTTTTTCTTCGATCGAGCAACGACAGTGACGTCACGTCAGACGCCCTCATTCGGCAAACCGGTGCAAGGATTGAGCCTCACGGCGAACACATTGAGCTGTAAGTTTTCAGACTATTTTGCTGTTTTTCTTCAAAATTTTCGCTGTTTGGGAACAATGTAAGGGGTCTGATGGAATGTCATGAATGTGTAGATCAATCCAGGGTAACTGTCGCTCTCATTTGTATTCTCTTTACCGGTTTTTTGGGGGGTCTTTTTGTCCTCGCGTGGGTATGTGACTATGCTACTGTGAAGCCGTCACCAAAGTATGGCAAATCGGTGGAGCGTTTGTATGGAGGGGTACCCGTAATTCAACGCTCCACTCAGTAGAGCTAGTCTTAAACACTTTTCCAGTGTCACATGAAATTTGGACTCCCGTGAAATCCGGTGCCTTTTAATGTTTTATTGGTTGAGCGTTCACATTCCTCATCACGTATGCATATTATACTTTTATTGTCAGAGGGGTGTTTCGTAAAACATGGAAGTAAAATTGTTGAACAAAATGGTTGGTAACGTCAAGTTTTTTTACTTGTTTTGATATCTGGACCGAAAAGATTTGTTTTTTTGACCAAAAAGGTATTTTTGAATGGGAATAAATATGTGTTCGGTCGGTATTAAACACTCTGTTCAAGACCGGTGTGAGTCTGGATGGGTGATAATTGCCCTCGGCTTCGCCTCAGGTAATTATCACCCTCCAGACTCACACCGGTCTTGAACAGAGTGTTATAATACCTCCGGAACACACATTTATTCCCTTAGTATTACTACTGGGAAAATGTTCTTGACTCTCCATAGACTTTGTACACAGTCGCGGAAGTGGCGCGTCAGGTTGCAACATTTTTTTCTGTTTTTAAAATGTGATATAAATTCAATGGTGTTGTTGCAGTACCTTAATGATAGCAGTTAAAAATTGCATTACGGCTTCCCTAATGATAGCCAGTTTATTGTCCTTCAGGCCAAAAAAAACCAACATAGTCGGTCTCTGGTCAGACCGAAGTTCCGGAATTGATGCGGTGACGCGTTTTTATTATTTTTTTGGTGGCTTTTTTTCCCCAAGCTTGTATTGTACAGACAAGGTGGGCACTATTTTGCTTTTTTGTGTCCTCATTATACATTGGTGTCCTCCATCATTTGCCTTGGTGCCCTTTATCATTTGCCTGGGTGCAATTTCCCCATTCCTTGGTACAAAAATTTGAGGAGGCGCGGCAATAGAGGGCGCTGTTGTAGCTTCCGTGTTAATTTGAAGAAAAAAAAAGTTGACGCACATAATTAAAATTGACGCGCGCGCTGACCAGAGACAGAGTAATTTTTTTGGGGGGGCCTAATACCCAACATGCCCAACCTATAAAAACGTTTATTTATCTTGATTTTTATTGATGCAGCTCCTCTACTATACCAGCTCAATTGCCGTGGGCTAGATTTATCGCCATGGAAATGAGCGCTTCTACCATCAGTCTCCTTGTCATATCCTCCTGTGTCTTCTGGTCGTCGCTGTACGGCCTCTTCTGTTACCTCTGCCCGCAGCGGTCGTACGAGTGGAACTGCCGAGCCGTGACCCTGGTACACGCCGTCACCATCGTCGTTATGTCCTACATCTTTGGAATTTACTACAACCCGTGGCCTTTCACACATCCTGGTAATACATTGTTTGAACTCATTGGAACTCACTTGCAGGCCAGTCAGGCAGTTTGAGTACTGTTTTGGGGGTGAAATCTGAAGATTTTGATTTGGGGTACGAGTGAAAATGGTCAAAAAAGGTTATTGGTAAGGACTCTCTACTTTCACCCGACCATGTCCAAATGTTAAAAAAGGCGATTCGTAGAGTCCTACTCAGACTACTTGCAGACCAGGTTGGGGGGGGGGGGGGGGGGAGGGGGAGGGCAAGGTTTCCCTAAAAAAATGTGATTAAAAAAAAACTAATCAAACCAGACAACGAATGAAGATGACAATTTTTACAGCACCCGATTTCACGAAACTCTTCGTAACTTACGATGCATCGCAGCGCTGCGACGCATCGTATCCCTACGATGCGTCGCAGTTGCAACACGTCCTGCGATCCATTTCACAAAACACGTCGTAAGTGCGACGCATCGCATGTGTATTTATAGCACAATTCGGTGACTGTTTTATGTATTAAGTCAGCATACAGCAAATAGTCGTCTGGTATTCAACAAAGTGTCGTCGGATCTCCGCTCGAAATTTGTTAAAACGTAGGACAAAATGGTGGCCGTGCGATGCAATTTTAAAGGAAAATGAGCTCTCAGTGGACTGTGTAGCTACTTTGAAATTTCAACTGCAATATTCCAGGCTAATTCATAATTATTCAATGAATTTTCTATTTACAACTTAACACACATTGCCTCGGTATATAATCTTGTTTATGTAATGTTTATGGCACAAAACTGGCTAAAAACGGACTCTTTTTATTTTGCGACGACCACTAGACACGTCGTAGCTTGCGACGTGTTTTAAGCCGTTGTCAAGGAACTTACGAAGCGTTCAACACATCGCAACTTTCAGGAAATGGATTATACGATGCGTCGCGAGTTGCGACGTGTTACACGTCGGAACTCGAGTTGCGACGCGTCGCAGCGCTTTGTGAAATCGGGTGCTGGTACATGTAGTTGACACATTTGAGCATTAAGTGGATGGGCTTTCTGGGCTTGATGTGATACGTGTGCATGGAATGTATGTACCGAGTACATGAACGTTGTGGCAAGTGACCTACAAATACTCACAATGGTTTGCGATGTCTGCATTTCCTTCGCAAATCATTGTGAAAGGGATCATCAATCACCAGGATGTTTTGATAATCGGTGAACACTAGCAAATGTCGGGTCTCTGAGCACCATTCCTAACACGAGTGTCAGTTAAAGCTATAGTCCATCATTTGCAGCAATCCAAAAAGTAACTGGCATAATTATTGTTGAAAAACATACTTGGTTGAAAGATAGTAAGTTGACTAAACTCCCTGTGAAATTATTCTTTCTGGCAAGCTGTCATTTTCAAGTAATCAACAAAAGAAGGCCTTTCCAAGGGTGCTTCTTTAGACGCACCGTAAGAAATTTAAATTAGTAGTTCGTTTTGTTATTCGGCGAAGCACGCGCAAGGGTTGACACGATGCACACGCGCGCGGTTGCTATAATTCGTCGGAATAGTGCGCGACATCGCGTATAGTTGCAATCAGCTCAGTGAGAACGTGTCTCGGACGCTGAATTCAGGCCCAATTCAAAACATGATTCAGCAACTTTTGTTTTGAAATTGAGATCCTAGAATGCTGTTTAAAAAAAATATATACATGTACAGCTGAAGCTGAGCTGAAACTTCATCAGGTTAGTTGTTCAGTATCTTTCATTAGATTTTGAACACTTTTGTTGCTTCAAACAAACAAAATGCACAAATTACAAATGATGGACTATATCTTTAAAAAAAATGATCTCCTACAGAAATTGAGACAATGTCAAGATTGTTCAGACAATAAGTCATTGTTGCCAATTCTATAAGAACTGCAATGCATACTCAGTTGTTTCTCTGTCATTTCTGGTTTGGTCAGGCGGCAAGTCCAGCATCCACGAGGTCTACACCATGGTAGTATGTGTGGGTTACTTCATCTTTGATTTCGTCTGGTGCGTCTGGTTCCGAGACCAAGAATCCAGCGTCATGTTAGTACACCACCTCATAACGATCGTCGGTATACTCGCTGCCCTGGCGTGGGAGCACTCCGGCACCGAGGTCGGCGCGACCATCTTTGGGGCGGAGCTAAGCAACCCCCTCCTACAGATGCGGTGGTTCATGCGCCAGGCAGGCTGGAAGGGGTCCTTTCTGTACGAAGTCAACGATTTTCTGTTCCTACTGACTTTCACCGTTTGCCGGATCGGTTTGGGGTCGTACTTCCTCTACTGTGAGCTGTTACATCCGCTGCCTCGGATGTTCTTCAAAGTTGGCGCGGTGGCGCTGTACCTAGTTAGCTGGGTCCTCATGGTCAATATCCTGGTGTTTACGTCCCGCAAGTACACAAAGATGTACCACGGTTGGACAGGCAAGACTGTGGATGGGCCACATGGTCAACCCCTCGTTGATAGGAATAGCACGGTGCATGCAAAGGAGGATGAACGCGTAAGAATGAGAAATGGTTACGCAGCAGTGGATGGGTAGCAGTTGGCTAACTCGCTTTCGTATTGTAGTTGGGTCCCTCACAAGTCCATCTCAAGTCTGTCACAAGTACATCATCAGTCCGTTACAAGCGCATCACAAGACATTTTGCAAGGACCCTACCCTTCCCAAATCCATCAAAATCCATTCCCCCTTTTGGGGGATTTTGGTAGGCAAGCCAAGATAAGTCCATCAAAATCCAGCTATAGTAGTGGTGGTCTTGTGGTGGATTTCAGTGGGTTTGGTCCTAAAGCATTTGTGTGGAGCAGGGTCAGTGATGGATTTTGGCAGACTTGGTCCAGTACTTAGTTAATGACACTTGAGGGAGTTGTAGGGTTAATGAGGTCACAAGTAGCAAGTGATGAGCAATAACAAAGCAATTATACCTTTGTCAAAGTTCATTTGAATAGCTTGTGACTTGACTTTGGACTGGAGTACTTGTGATGGCCTTGTGATGGACTTGTGATGGACTTGTGATGGCCTTGTGATGGACTTGTGATGGACTTGTGATGGACTTGTGAAGGACTTGTGATGGACTTGTGATGGCCTTGTGATGGACTTGTGATGGACTTGTGATGGCCTTGTAATGGACTTGTGATGGACTTGTGATGGACTTGTGATGGACTTGTGATGGACTTGTGATGGCCTTGTAATGGACTTGTGATGGACTTGTGATGGACTTGTGATGGACTTGGGATGGACTTGGGATGGACTGGACTTCAACACTGTCTCTTACACGGATATGCATTACACTATCTCGTGTGATTACTAGTTCATAACGAAGCATTCAGAGTTGTAGGTTTAATGTCCCCATGATAAGTCAGTTACTAGTCATTCAGTCTGGAGTCAAATCACAAGTTGGTCACAAGTCATTCAATCTAAAGTCAAGTCACAAGTAGGGCTGTGCATCGGAACCGGGTACCCGAGTACCCGACCGTTGATGTCAGGAACCGGTTCCAGATTATGGGATCGGGTACCCATAACCAACTTCATGAATTACTTAGTTTAACAGAAAGGTTTTAAATGTCATTTGTGGGAAATTTGAAACATGAAAACCAGGCTACGTGGGAAAACAAAACATTAAACATATTTCACGTTTGTGACGCTTGCGAAATGAGCAGTTTACCCCGTAAATCTGTACAACTTACTGTACACATTTGTATCTTGCTGTATTGATGCACTGATGTACAAAACTACATTTTGTGGTAGTATTATCGTGCGGATCTTTATGAACATCTGAACAGCAACTTCTGAGATTTGAATTTGGGGGTTGGCATTCTGTAACATGTACACAATGTATCCAGGTACCCATGGTTTTCTTTTAATCAGGTTCCCCTTTTCTTGTACTACCCATACATGTAAATGCACACCCCTAGTCACAAGTTATTGAATGAACAGAGACAAAAGCCTTTTTTTGTCATGTGACCAGATTTGTGGTGGATTTGCAATTGACTGTTGACTTGACTTAACCCTAAAAGGTCCGGGGGGGGGGGGGGGGGAGGGGGGAACCCCTTCAACTTTTTCCGCGATAGCCTTTTTTTTTTTCGTGACCCGAGCTGTTATGACTTTTTAGCCTCAAGCCTTGCACATCTTTTGATACCAAAAACATAAAAATCAGACCACACGTTGTGGTGGATTTGCAATTGAATGTTGACTTGACTTAACCCTGAAAGGGCCGGGGGGGGGGGGGGGGGGGATTTTTGCCCCCCTTCAACTGTTTCCGCGATAGCCTTGAAATTTTTTTTCTTCGCGACCTGAGCTGTTATGACTTTTTAGCCTCGAGCCTTGCGCATCTTTTGATACCAAAAACATAAAAATCAGACCACGCGTTACCGCACAGCGAAACATTTTCCGGAGCTAAGCGCCATTAAAAACTGAACTTTCCCATATGTCGTGTACACAGAGCACAATTACCATTCGTACGTATGAATAATTAATCAGCCATAATTCCAAAACTCTTTGACCTGTAGTCATGAAATTTCTTGGGTATGTTCATGATGAGTTGTTCTATGCATGTACCGAGTTTGAAAATGTTTCGTCACTTGATGGCCGAGATCTTAGATGGTCAAAATAACCCGGCCCTTTTAGGGTCAATTAGTTAAACTCTTGAAACTTGTAGTAAAAAGATCTTTCCTTGAAATTTGTCTTATATCAAGTATATTGCCCACCCTCGCATCTAGTAATACCCAGGATGTGTACTTTCGAGTTTATTTTGATATGCAATACCGCAAACGGAACAAAATCACTACATTTTACCCATGACTATACATCCTCTGAAATTATGTACAATGTAATCCCAAGTAGTTTTGTTGGCATTTACATGTGAGCTGGAAATCACATGAATTATTATGAAAGGCATGTTGAAACGTGATGGTTAAAATGAAGAAGATAGTTTAAGGAATGTAAATATTTAAATTACAGTGTACATGTAGCTCATGTACATTCATGAGATAGGCTAGTAGCTTTATACATACCGGTGTCATATGAAAATCGGACTCGTATGAAAATCGGGCTCTTTTTCCCTTTTATTGGTTGAACCCTCTCACGTGACCGGTCCCTCTCCTAATTATCTATGCATGAGCATGCGCAATACCACCAAAGAGTCCGTATTTCATAAAACCTAAATTCATGCTACACCGGTTACCGGTACATATAATACATACATGTCAGACATGTCCGTACAGTACTATCATTATTATTATTATTATTATTATTAATCATTTCTGGTAATGAAACCAAGGATTCCTCAAAAGCGCCCTAGGCACTGTAGCTCGCAAGCCTGAAGAAACCTGTGGAGAGAAGACAATAAGAAGAAGTTACAGTTTTAGAGGTGGGAGGAAAAGCCCAGAAGAATATTTTGGGGAAACCCACGGAATCAGGCAGGGACTGAAAACCCAATCCACATATTGGCCCAGGCGGGATTCGAACCCGGGTCACAGCGGTGGAAGGCGAGGAAAGTACCACTACGCCAACCTGACTCCCCCACGCCACCTCAAACACCTTGTTGAGAATTTCTGAAGAGGTTGAATGACCTAGGATTTGTGATCTTACATGTATATAAAAAAAAGATGAAGAATGATATTGTACATGTACATACCACTGGACAAGTTATGTTATAGTGATCACTTACATGTAAAGTGATAATTTTTTATTTGACAAAAACGATTTTGCACAGTCAGGTTTTTTTTTTTTCAATTTTGGTGCACTGGCCTTAACAGTTGGCATTTATTAATGAAACCAAAATCAAGTTATTGTTGTGTTTTTGATGTTATGCATTTGATTATCACAGGGATTTTGTGGTTTTGTGTGTTGTTGCAACTTATTAATTTGATTTTCATCATAATTTTGGTGCACTCCATTTTATAAGTGGGCATTGTTTTAAAGTCTTTATACATACATGCAATAGGGCTGTGCATCAGAGCCAGGTGACCGAGTACCCGATCACTGATGTCAGGAATCAGTTCCAGATTGTGGGATCGGGTGCCCGTTACCGACTTTACAAATTACTTCTCAGACAATGAAAAAGTAAGGTTTTGATGTCATTTGTAGGGAATTTTCAAACTGAAACAAGCTATGTGGAATAACAAAACAGGTTTCACTTTTTATGACGTTCGCAGATGTTGCAGTTTACACGGTAAAGCTATAAAGCTCACTGAACACACTTGTATCTTGTTGCATAGACGCACTGATGTGCTAGTATTATGGGGGGGGGGGCCTTTATGAACAATCTGAACAGCAACTACCAACATTTGAATTTTGGGTTTGGGGTTTCTGTAACTGATACCCATGTTTTTTTGTTCCAGTCGGGTACCCGGTTCCCAGACTAGCCGTAAATGCACACCCCTACTTTATAATTATGTAATGTTAGTGTGTTCATTTCTAACTTCATTTAATTTTAATGAAATGAAGTTAGAGATAGACACATTAACATGACATACTCGACAGTGAACAGTAGATATAATTCACAGAATTGCTCACTGTGTTCTTTGAATCACTGGTGCACCCAAGGGGGGCGGGGGGCTTAATTGTCCCACGATCTGACCTTGATGATATGTATGTGGCCTATTTTCAAGTAGTATAATAGGGGTGTCAGTGGCGCCACCAACATCAAAATAGTCAAACCCCCCCCCCCCAAAAAAAATCCCAAATTGTTTGGGAAAAAAAATTGTGAGCCCCCCCCCCCCCAAAAAGCCAAATCATGGGTGCGCCACTGCTGTGAATGTTCATGAAAAAAAATTTACCACTCGCAACAAGTCTCAGGATTTTCTTTTAATAGTTTAAACAGTTTTGTATGT
The DNA here is from genome assembly GCF_015706575.1 of Patiria miniata. Lineage (NCBI taxonomy): Eukaryota > Metazoa > Echinodermata > Asteroidea > Valvatida > Asterinidae > Patiria > Patiria miniata. The sequence continues at coordinate 16,096,689 of NW_024037068.1, forward strand.
ATGTAGAGATGATATGGTACTTGATATTTTGTGTGCATGCTATGCCTGTCCACATGTACAATGCACATGTACATGTGTTTCCTTTTTTCTTTCAAGCATCAGTAAGCACTTGTTGAAAATTTGCAGTTTATAGTACAACACTTCTCTTACACCCCGTTCCTTGGAAATAATGGCCTGGTATATGATAATTTTAGGACAGTTGGCAAATGTGTTATAAAGAGCCCATGCAAAAGGTTTTAATTTAAACTTTCAATTGACACTTTTTGTGTCCAACTTCACTTCCAGTCGTTAAAATAATGTCAAGGAGAAAGGATGATGACCTAGTAGGTTTGCTCTAAGAATGTGATATCACAAACTGTTTAGAGCAATTTCAGTGACATTTTGTTTTCATGCTAAGGCAAATTTCCATATTCACTACAAAAAACAGTGACGTCATCTTAGGCAGATTATAATGGGGGTGTCTCAGTATTTTAATACAGTTCAGAGGAATGGGAAAGTACGCTTAAGTGTAAAATTCTCTGCACAGGTCCTTTAATTTAACAAGGCAGAAAGAACATTGTATGTAAATTAGCATGCCATAGTCCCGTGACCCTGCCTGTTTTTACGTCAAAACCACTTTAAAGGGCATATTAAAGGGTTTGTTCATACACTGTGAATGCAACTCAAAAAGAATAGACTTCTTGCACAGAGCGCCCTCACAGGGGACAGGTCTGCATTTGTCTGTGATAGGCATGAGTAGACACTACCTTTTTTTCATTAACAAATCTGTCCCCTATTGAGGGCGCTCTATGCAAGGGGTCTATCAAGGCCCTGCCTGATGTGTGTCCGTCCTTGGCTCTCATGAGTCAGTCAAACTGTGTCGTTCTTCGGCTAATCCGATTGGTTCCTCACTCAAAATTGTGTCCAATCATGTCCCTGTGCTCTTGTGGGAATCAGGGTGACCGTTTTAGCCGACTTTTGGCTAACTTTGACAGATTTTTTGTTAAAAATTGAGTTTGACAGAAAATTTGACGGAGTGGATTTTTTTGGCAGATTTCTGGCAGAATTCTTCAAACATGGATATTTGACAGAAAAACATAGCAAATTTGAAGAATAATGGTACATTTGTTTAAAAAAAGCTTCAATCTTCTCAAACAAACCCTTGCATAATGGGACAGGTTGGCTGGTCTAGGTGCTGAGGTTCACTGGGAACCAGACTTTGTCGTGACACAACTGCGTTTAGCCTGAAATTTACGCAATTTTATAACATCTTTACCTTACTGTAGATTGTTTATAAAGTAATTGGAACCTTAATGAAGGCAGTACTACACCATCTACATGTGATTTTAAGTGTTTATAGTGTATTTGCAGTACTTCTGGGGAATTTGGCAGATTTTTGATGAATCTGACAGATTTTTGAATTGCATTTAGCAGAATTTGGCCATGAAAATGGAAATATAAAATTCATGCAGTGTTGTAGCGAAGTCCATCACAGTTCCAGTCGCCAGTAACTCATGTGCCTACATACCTCTACTAGTACTAGTCACTGTGACAAGTAACAGATGATGAACATTGACAAAAAGTACCTTTGTCACAAACCATTTTGAATGCATGTAGCTTGTGACTTAACTTGGGTCTGGGTGACTTGTGAGGGACATTTGAGACGGGTGCGGGTAGTCAGGGTTTTGGTTTGCCTGCTGCAAAATAGAATTTTCGTCCCATTTAACCCGTTTTCAGCTTTCTGACTTTGCTTTTATCAGCTTCCCGATTTTGATTGTAAAATATCCACCCCGTTGCAACATGCCACTCTGCCACACCCACCCCCCACCATCTACGCCAGTACTGCTTTCTGAGGACCTCATGTACTACATCACTGAATTTATGTATCTTTAAATATTGAATGAACAGTACTGCTATCTTTATACGCGTGTGTATGTTTGTAGCGTGACATAAATGGTCTGAAATGTTTAAGAGTTTTTGCATATTGAAGGTTGTATCGGTTTGTGGTTCCTAGTGATAATCTCTATATGAAACCAAAACGATGCCGCTATTTGAAGGTAGAGTACATAATTTTGTCGTTTGTGCATTATGTTTGTTTGAAGCAGCAAAAGTGTTTGAAACCTAAAGACGGGTGCTGAACAACTAACCTGATGAAGTTTTACATCAGCGAGTGCTGTATGTTCCGAGAAAACAAAATTGTAGAATCTCGATTTCAAATCAAAAGTTGCCTAGTCAGGTTTTGAATTGCGCCCGAAATCGACGCCCGGGCGGGACACGTTCTCATTCAGCCAATTGCACTGCTACGCGATGTCACGCTTCGCCGATTTAAACGAACTAAATGTGCTAACGGACATTTCCAAAACTTTGCAAACTTCTTTTATTGTTTTCTTCAAAATGACAGCATGCCAGAAACAATTGTTTCACAGTGAGTTTAGTGTCATTACCATCTGTAATCAAAGTATGCCTTAAGTTATTACAATAATTTCGTCAGTTACTTTTTGGATAGCTGCAAGTGATGTACATGTACTCTACCTTTAATTAATGCATGCACACATGTATTGCAAGAAATACTTTGGTTTTACACGGAAGAATTCGAAGTGGCCGTTATTTTACAGCCAACTTGGTTCGGAAGCGAGAGTGGTTGTGAAACCGGCCAGATGTAGTTTGCTTGGCATACTGCCGTTTTTCTTTCGGCTATGTTCTTACTATTTCATCAAGTTATGGAGAGCTTTTCCTCATGGATTCTTGGTGTCGGGACTATTGTTTTAGTGAAGTTCTGCATGTAGCACTTTCAAAATCCAGGATATTAAAGCCCAATTCATCAGCTTTCTTTAAGTACAAGAATAGTTCTAATCACTCATGTACTTTTTAAGTAACGGAGTTTTAAACACGACCGCCATTTTAAAGTTCTGCCCACGGATCACAAAAAAGGTGTGCGTTCTTTCAGCAAAACGAAAACAATTCACACACATCCTGTGTGATTTGTTTTCGTTTTGCTGAAAGAACACTGAACTTTTTGTGATCCGTGGACAGAACCTTAAAACGGCGGTTGTGTTAAAAACTCCGTAACTTGAAAAGTACATGAGTGATTTGAATGATTCTTGTACTAAAAGAAAGCTTGTGAATTGATCTTTCATATGCTAGATTTTGAAAGTGCTACATGCAGAACTTCACTAAAACAATGGTCCCAACATTTGGGTTTCGTTTTTTTGACTCGCCTTGTAGAGCCGCGTTTGGATTATTGGCTATGGCCATCAATATTAGACAAGCATTATGGAAGCGGATATGAAGTCACTTCCCATATAGACACGTGTGTTACTGTCGACTTCGGTCCTGGGGCCAATTTCACGGCGAAAACTGCTCAGCACAAAGATGTGCTTAGCACAAAACAAGTCTGGCTTCTAAAAGCAGTTTACCAGCCAAAACTCCATGTGATGTTGCTCTTGATTACACTGTACATTGTATATAGTATTAAGCTGTTGTTTGCTAAAGCATGAAAATCACGTGGAGTTTTTGCTGGTAAACTGCTTTTATAAGCCACATTATTTTTTTGTGCCAAGTACTATGGCATGCGCAGTACTATACGAATGTTTTTGAGTGCAATGGTAAGAATAATTTCATGGGGTGACAGATGGAATGTTCCGTTCCACGAGGCGAAGCAGTGGAATGGAACGTTGCATCTGCATCTGGAAATTATTCTTTCCATTGCACGAATTTGAAACATTCATTGTTTTTTTATACAACACCTGAATAAATCCTCGTCATCTGATTGGTCAGAGCCGCCAATAGTGTGACCGTGCAATGGATCTTTTATTTTTGAGGTGTGGCGCGCCGGGCCATGATCAACTGTTCAACTACTGATAAATCAGATGACTTTGTGGCCTTAAATTGTTTTTCTTCTTTGCCGAACATATACGTGAATTGTGATGCCTCCAGAATTGTAGTTGAGTCAACATAGTTATTAACAAAAGGTTACAAGTAATATGGAGGACATGTGAATGTCTTTCTCACAGCTGAATATAAGAAGTGGAAGTCTTGTAGTTTACTAGTAATTTTCTAAATGATTGTATCGATGAATTTGACAAACTGAAAAAAAATGAAAAGTTTGAAATGTTGACATTTATACAACTGCTTAAAGGATAATAAAATATAAAATGTTTTGTGATTGTTTTGTATTATAATATAACATAATTTTCTTCTTGTGACAAAGTCATATTTCCTAGTGAGGTCTTTATATTATTATTTTTTTTTAAAGGTTTGATTGATTTTTGAATAAAAAAACCTAAATTTTTGATTGCAAGCCCTGTTTTTCCCAAAGTTCCTTTTCTTTTTGAAAATGATTTCATCCGGCGGATTTTAAATGGTTTCATCTGATCTTGTTTTTATGTAAGATACATTGTCCTTGCCCTATTCGAGCTTCACCGCGAAAAAAAATGTACTGATGTTTTTTCACTTGCCCCTTTTTTTGCAATTCAAACGTTATTCACTTTGAATGAAATGTCGGACAAACAAAATCTGCCCACGTTAAGGAATAGAATTTCAAATTGTTTTTGTACCCACAGTTTTCGTAGGGTAGATTAGACAGGTTCGTGTGCGCGATCAAATTTTGCCCGAAAAAAAACGATATTTCTTCAGAGGGTAAGGCAGACGCACAAATAAGAAAAGAAAAAGAAGTATTTTTGTTAAAAAGTGAAGCACACAAGTTGAACAATTTAATAGGGAAAACATATGATCGATGCATAATTCAGAGATAAAAATGTGAAGTATGTATCATGGTAGTTTGCGCAATCATCTAACATAAAATTTGTCTTGTAGTTTATTTTGTAAATGTGATGAGAAATATATCGCTAGGGTCAGGCACTCGACCACCAGTAAGATTATATCGGGCAAAGTGCACGATGAGTCATGTTTTCTGATTAACGATGTATATTTGAACGGTGCAGTGGTCACGAAATTTCAGCACTTTGACCTTGAAACACAAATAGAAAATCTGATATTAAAAGATACGGAAGTGTGACAAAGTACAATCAACCTTTAGAACAGCGCCATCTTGTCTTGGATTCAACACTCCATGTGGTTTTCGAAAACACGGCCTCGTCTGCGACTGTGGCTTCACTTTTTTTGAGGTCCCGATTTTCGGGCCTCGGGCTTAATATATATCACCATGTCAATGCACCAGGAGCATCAAATATTGTATCATGAGGCAATAGTTTAGTGTATTCCCATCTGGTTTCCCTCCTAAAGGATGATGGATAAGCCAATCCCAGCCATTAGAAAAGCCGCGGTTTGAAAACCGCCTATAATTGCTTTGTACACTGTCATGTCGGAGACATTTTGACCGGTGACATCATGTACTTGCATGGTTTGAAAACATATTTTTTGTGCGTATGATTTCTGTGTGAGCAATTAGCATCAAGCATGGTACTGCCCTTCGTATGACTTATATGGGCAAGTGAAACCGAGTATCTCACTGATACAGCCCCCCCCCCCCAAAAAAAAATACACCCAAATTTTTAAAACAAAAAATTCCGTGAATTTTCTTTTTTAAATAACACACAAAATCGTAAGGAATATGACTCCCGTTATTCTTACCCTATCCAACACGGTACCATGGAAATCAATAAGATCCGAGAAAACACGGAACAAAAGCTTTTCATTGCGACAATCATTATACAGCCGTGAAAATACAATCAATGTTCCCCTTTGACCCGCATTGTTCACTGCATGCAGAAGGCCGGATCAACGTACGTGTACGTACATGTGCACTGTACGTCCGTATCATGGTTATACGCCGTGTGTACGATGATGTCCGTCCGTTGCTGATGACGCGCAGTATCCTAACATGTAGAGTATTGAAAATCAGGTGATTATAATATTTCAACATCGCAGTTGCATGATCTATTAATTCCTCCATGCATGCACGATCGTACTGGACATCTCTGATTTGAAATCAACAGGTTTATGCAGATATAGATTCATTCGTGCGGCAGTGATCTCACCATCTTTGCCGGCCATGTAATTAATAATATTGTCGGCCCATCGTCTGCATCATGAGAAACGTCGCTCCGGCCTATGTTCATTCGATTGAATTGATGACTGCGTGCACAAGAGTCAACGTACGTATATATAGCCAGGTAAGCGATTTGGTGCACCATGCTATTGAGAGTGTATCTGTAATTGGATGCATTTTCAAATCTCTAAAATACAATTTCCATCATTATGCTCGGCATCATCATCTTGATTCATGGCAATTTCTTTTTACCATTTCAGTTACAGTAATAATCCGGCTTCATCATCCATGCAGGCATAGGCTATACAGGTAAATATATGAGACATTATAGAACTTCTAAAACAACTGGCAAGCAATGTTGCATTTTAATTATGCACGGCTTTGATGTATACATGTATATAGCTTTTGATTCGTATTAGATCCATATGTGTGTTGTTCTGGGCATCCAATACAATTTCGCATTAATTAAAATGCCTACAGCGCCGTCTGTGTTATGCACAGCACTGCCCAGCTGTTGCAATCACGGACCATTTATGGTCCGTGTTGCAATGCACGAAACAATATATCTCTCGGCTGTGAAAGAAGATCGGTTCCGATAGTACATGCGAAGAAACTAGCACTGACGAACGTAAAATCAACACAGGATTTCATAGCGGCAACCCCTGTACCTTTGAGGTCAAACTTTGTATTATAAATAGGCCTATATGCATCCTTCTTTAAAGCATGCAATAAGCCCGTACAGTTACCGACAGTGTTATCGAAAACTACATAATATATGTTTCGAATCGACTCTCGTTTATAGTTTTTGTCAATTTACTGGATTTGACGTGAGCATAATACACAATTCAATACACACGTGAGCAGTGTATACGCGTACTGTCATAAATAATCCTGGAAATAAATCTGCAACAAATCGTGAAAAGCTTCAGGTACAAATTTAATTGATGACTTCGGTCCTACGTGACGCAAGTTAAATGATGGCATGTTGTATTTGTACATCAACCGACGCACTCGAGCACAGTAAAAATAAATTATAAACTATTGCAGCATCAGACACACGTACACGGGCTATGAAAAAAATGATACTCATCATATTCATAATGATCATGGGTATGGTTTATCCATGTATACAGTTTTGTCAAAGATAGACAGCGGATAAAGAACAGATTATGCATATGGAAGCCCAGATGATAACAGCATAGTACTAGCTGATCACTCGCAGATGAGTTTTTGGATCCCTTTTATTTTAACTTAGGCTATTGGATAGCTCATTGTAAAGAATGAAACACTGCAAATCTTAAAACATGTACTCAACACAAAATTAATATACATTATCCCTTGTCATAGTTGACCGACTATAATGAAGGACATGTGATTACGGCACGGTAAAAAGCCCTGTAAAAACGCTGTACCAGCAAAATTAAAACAAACCAGACAGCATGTCAAATTATATTTTAATGGCCTTTTGTCTACCGATGTCTGTAGAGAAGCACCAACACAAACCAACCAAACAACAGCCATAATTGTGTTCGGGTTAATGATTTATTGTCATACAAAAAGGCGTGGTGGCGCTGACCGTGCATGTATCTCCCACATAGTCCTTAAAAACATAATAACCAACTGAACACGGTATCTGTTAAACTGTTCTGGTATGTTTCTTTTCAGCAAATGAAGTGTTAGATTTGATTTATACTGAAAATTAGAATTATTGTTTTGAAAGGACTTACTTGCAATCACTTGAGTCATCAAAAACACAACAAGCAACTGAACAATATCAAAGTGTTCTGGTAGGTTTCGTTTCAGCAAATTACATGTTTGTTTTGATTAATACAGATAAATATAGAGTTCCAAAGAAGCACTTATTTGAAATCACCCAAAGATGTGAAATCACCCAAATATGTGAAATCACCCAAAGATGTGAAATCACTCAAAGATGAACCAAGTTCGGTCGGGGACCACTGGTCGACTGTAGTTGATTCATGACGTAACTTACGCCTGCGCACTAATAACAACGTGTGCACTTACATACCTTATGCGTATAATAGGCCTTTACATGTATAGCAGGCATCTTAGACGGCAATGCCCTTTTTTTTTTCTTTGCTGGGATATGCATAGGCCCTATGAGTGAATTTGTTTGTGCATTCATTGTTACTGAATTAAAATAACAGAAAACGCCCTCTATTGGTGGCTGCTACGTATATAGCAACATGCGAATGTCTCCACTGAGTCTCAATGATGGCTAGTCATCACAATGCGTCTCTCCCTGCACGCTAATGGGCACAACCGATACGCGGCCGACATTGGTATAAACTGGTACCAAATTGCCGACATGACAAGGCGAACTGTAGTCCATTAGTAGCGTCGGTTTGAGAGAAGATAGTTGAATTTGTCATGAACTCCGCGCATTTATAATAGGTTCCCGCCCAAAATATGAAGAGGTCAGAACGACACGTGTCGGTACCGGGAACCACGTACTAAATTACTGTGCTGAAGAAGTGTTATTATTTCCTACCAAGTGGGCCTATATTGTAGTACAATTTATACGAAATTATTTTCATCGATTCACAGTCACCATGGAGCTAACCACGGGACCCATCCTGCTTCTCACGGTCACCGCCTTCGTGTGCTGGAGCGCCCTCTACGGCCTGTTCTGCTGGCTCCAGCCCCACCGATCTTATGAATGGAACTGTCGGGTTGTGGTCTTGATCCACGCAGTGACTGTGCTTAGCATGTCGTCGACCTTTGGGTTTCTATACAATCCTTGGCCGTTCACGCATCCAGGTTGGTGCACATAATTATAATCGTCAGTGAATTTAACTCACAATGCAGAAACGCTGCCGTTGGCGGCGCTAATCCTGTTCGACGCACAGTGCATCATGGAAACGTGTGAGATCTTGGGCCAAGTTCGCGCTAGGACTCCAATGGTTAACTAAAGTTTGCCCGAACTCTGCCTAGTCAACGATGGCCAAGTTCGCGCAAGGACTATAGTTGACCAATGGTTAACTAACGTTTGCCCAAACTCTGTCTAGTCAACGGTGGTTGACTACGCTAGTCGACTATTTGGAACCAGCCTCCTGGGGTTGGTTGCTTCGCTGGTAACCAATTGCCGCGCGCATTCATAACGCAATCAGAGAGCCAGGATCCAGAAGTTTTGCGATGACAATTTGACCAGCGTTTGACTAGAGACGTTCGCACGTTGCTATTAGTGCACAGGCGTAAGGTACGTCATAAATCAACCACTGGTCGACTAATGGTCCTTGCCCGAACTTGGCCGATGGTTGACTACGCTAGTCGACTATTTGGAACTAGCCTACTGGGGTTGGTTGCTTCGCTGGTAACCAATAGCCGCGCGCATTCATAACGCTAGCAGAGAGCCAGGATCCAGAAGTTTTGCGATGACATTTTGACCAGCGTTTGACTAGGGACGTTCGCACGTTGCTATCAGTGCGTAGGCGTAAGGTACGTCACAAATCAACCACTAGTCGACTAATGGTCCTTGCCCGAACTTGGCCATTATTGGCAAAATTTGACAAATGTTTAAACTTCGTTTCCAACTATGCGAAATAAGCGACACGGGAAATTTAGTTTTTTGGTTGCGCAAAATTTGAGCTTTTTTTGTTTTAGCATACAAAAGTTGACATTTTCAAGTTCATAACATTGTGGACAAATTCCAAAACTGTCACGTGGTTCAGTTTAAAAGACATCATGGCAACATCGCCCTCAAGTGTCAAAATATAGCATTTACAGTGCACCCTTACTGATAATTAAGAGTAGGCCCAACAATTGAAAATTTGGAAGAGAAAAAACACGAATTCAAAAACGGTGTGACCGTTTCCATATTATTCATTGTTTAATTCCTAATGGGACCTGTGTACCTTAGGCCTAAGGCTAAACTCATTACATTCTGGGACGCGTAATTTTTTTTCCTAGGAGGGTTAGGGGCAATGTCATGAATAATTCAGTTTTTCCTTTGAATCATTGCAAGACTTAGGTTTTCGTTCTATTTTCCCCTTAATTTAAAATTATCTCAGTGATAAATTTGGAGAAGAAAAATAGCTGATGAAAATGAGCAGCGACGACGAGGATTCGAACCAGGGATCTTTGTATCCATAGCTCATCTGGCTATCCACTAGGCTACTGTGTGGTAGCTCGACGACAACCATTCTTTAAAATGCTTTAATGTATTGTAACTATAGTTGAGTAACTAACAACAATGCTGTTGATGTCATTGTCCGTTCTCATGGATAAACATGAATTATTCATGACATTGCCCCTAACCCTCCTAGGAATAAAAATTACGCTTCTGGGACTCTTTTTTGGTTTTTGTCCATCTGGATTTTCAGGTAACAAATCCAACATTTACGAGATAACGACCATGATAGTGTGCCTTGGATACTTCCTCTTCGACTTCTGCTGGTGCGTCTGGTTCTACGACGACGAAACCAAGATCATGATAGTCCATCACCTCGTCTCCATCATTGGTATCGCCGCCTCGTTGGTAACCGGCCTCTCGGGCACCGAAATCGGAACCTGCATCTTCCTGGCGGAACTCACGAACCCTATGCTCCAGTTCCGCTGGTTCATGCGCAGTTCTGGCATCAAGGAAGGGTGGGTGTACGAGCTGAACGATTTGATGTTCATGCTAATGTTCGCCCTCTGTCGGTGTGTGATCGCCAGCTTTTTCCTCTACAGACATATCAAGCATCCGCGCCCGAAACCTTTCTTCAAGGTGGGCGGGGTGGCCCTCTACCTTGTTGGAATAGTTATGTTTGGACACATAGTGGTGTTTGGTTATCACAAGTACACGAAGTTGTACCGGAGATGGAAGTCGAGGGACAAGACGATAGAAAACAATAAGGCAAAGTGAGCCTGAGACTTTCAATTAAGCAGAAATAAAAACTGCGTACCTGGGCCCAATTTCTAGATCTCTTAACCCTAAAAGGGCCGGGTTATTTTGACCATCTCTCAGCTGCCGGGGGCGGATTTTCCCCCCTTGTGATCTCGGCCATCGAATGAAGGGAAAAAATGAAACTCGGTACATGCATAGAGCAACTCATCAAAAACATGCCCAAGAAATGTCATGGCTTTAAGTCAAAGGGTTTTGGAATTTTGGCTAATTAATTGTTCATATGTACGAATGGTAATTCTGCTCTGTGTACACGATGTATATGGCAAAATTCAGTTTTCACGGCGCGTAGCGCACGAAGCCCAAATGGCAGGACCATTTTTTTCTTATCTTAGTTCTGAATGTAGCACTTTCAAAATCTAGGATATGAAAGCCCAATTAATAAGCTTTCTTTTAGTACAAGAATCATTCACATCACTCCTGTACTTTTCAAGTTTCTGAGTTTTAAACAAAACCACCGTTTTAAAGATCTGTCCACTGATCACAAACAAAGGTGTGCGTTCTTTCAGCAAAACAAAACCATTGAATCGTTTTTTTGTTTCGCGGAAACAACGCTCACTTTTTTTTTTCTCCAGTGCTTAGCGTCTGGTTTGAACTTTCAAGTCAATCATAAGAGCTATCAGAAATACAAATGAATTGGTTTATTTCCCAAACGCGACATATCCATTTTCAACAAAGAAAAAAAATGCACGTTTATCAAACTTTAAAGGATAAAAAAGATGTAATAGTTGTTTCTACATTTTATTTTTGGCTTTATAGTCTTCTTGAATTGTGCTTAAAACCCGTCGAACTGACTTTGGCCCTTTTGGGCAGCCATGACGGAGCGGGATTCAAAATGTATCAAAATGGCGCTGATCGCGTGTTGGAAATAGACTCTTCTTAAAAGACAATATTATTTGTATCTCTGAAGTTCTGTACACCAAGTTAAACGTATTTTCGCGATAATTAGCCAGGACGCACGCTTAGGCCCCCCAAAAAGTCTCCGGTTTCTGGTATGGAGCTTGCTCAAAAAGTGGTGCGGCGACGCGGCTTTTTTTTTTTTACCTGATTATTTTTTGCTTCAAATGTCGGCTGATGACTGCAAATGGTGCCCGACTAAACTTGGTGCAAATATATGGGAGTCCAGAGAGGTCACATAAAGCTTATTCTCGACCATAAACCAATCTAAAAACACGTTAAAATTGTGCAGCAGCAGGATTCCAGTCAAACCAGTGAGTTTGGCGGTTTTGAGACATCATCTTACATTGAAAAAAAAACACCTTTTCATTTTGCCGACGCGCATGGCTACGGCGACGCGCGCGCATACCCGAAACCGGAGACTTTTTGGGGGGCCTTATACTTACTTTTTTTTTAACATTCAGCACGCTATAATTTCACCGTGTACACAAGGCTGAGTATTAACGTAAGTTGTTGCATTATATGGTACTATAAACAGGAGCAATCTGAGTGGTCGAACTCCGAAAGTTCTTGGTTTTATTATCTCAATATTTTTGTAGGCTGTGCTAAGATGTAGTTTAACTGTCTTCCACTCTTGCGTAACGAGTCTTGAATCATTACATTTTGAGGGTTTGCATGAATAGCCTTTTTGATACATGGCGGACACTGAGGGCGCTATTGGAGTGGTTCACAAAAACATTTACTCGCCCCAAATAGCTACGCCCTATTTTTGTGCAACATATCTGACAGAGGCAAAATAAGTTTGACATCACACGATGTGAAAGCAATTGTTTTTTTTAGCATATGTGTGGTTCTGACAACGAGAGAACGGATACAAAGTCAACGATCAGTGAGATAAATTGCTCTAACACTTTTCACAGGCGTTCAGCGTTTCTAGATGATTACGTATAATGCACATGAAGGGCTAACGGCAATGATTTTTTAAAATAAAATTTTGATACGCACTCTACTTATTTTGGGCTGAAAAGGGTTCTTTCGTCTCATTTCTTTGTTTAAATACCACTTTAATTCCCTAGTCGGCCTGAAATTTCATTTCTATTATGCCAGCCACAAAATGTTTGCATTTACAAAGCACACGTATACCTACGCAGTATTGACGTTCATGGCGCTATACATCTTTGTTTAATACCACGCTCATTTGGCCGATGAAGCATTCCAAAGACAATCTTAGCTCCATGGGAAATATAAAGCTCGATGCTGCCAGATCGGCGCAAAGCAGCTAAAACCAATCACAATAACCATCTCTGCCCTCACAGGTACCCATTTTACTCCTGGGTGGGGAGAAGCAATATGAGTGACAAAGTGCCTTGCCCACAGACACACGCACCATAACCCCACTGCAGGCTGGACTCCAAACCACAACCTGCCGAATTACTTGTAGAAAAAATGCCCCAGACCGCGATGTCAAGGCACTTCGCAGACAAAGTTCAAGAGATAACGAATCATTTTGTTTGTCAGGTAGCTTTTTTGACAATTTAATCTGATGGATTAATTGATAGTCAAGTAAATCGCAGAACATTGGATACAATACAATTAGAATCATTCACCGACGATTGCATTATGTGGCAACCTTGCGCGTACTACTGGTGCTTGGAGAACGAATAAACACAGGAGAGGACAGGAATTCATGAAGGTGAGATTACTGATAATTAAATACATGTAGGCCAAGAGGGTTCTTGAGAAACCAGTTCTGTTTCTTTCGTTTCTTTAATTGTCCCCATTTCATCTTTCCTCCCAAATGTATTGGTCAACCTCCAAGAAATTGAACAGAAAATGGAAGATGACGAATTTAACTTCACTTGATGTGTGTCTCAAACACCTTTGAGAGTTTTGAGCATTATCCCTTGTTTTTGGAAGTGGGCGTATTTCTTACTGAGGTCTGTATGTATTTACTGGTCTCAGTGTAACCTATAGGTGGTTGCCTCCATGATGATGCAGTTATACTGAGGGCGCTCTTTTTCATAAAGGCACTTTTATGGCGGGGGGGGGGGGACACCAGGTGGGCACATGGGAATTAGTTAGGGTTGTCCCCAGCTACCCCCCCCCCCCCCCAGCAACGCCACTGCGAAGTTCAAACGTAAACACACCACTTATTACCCTTTTAGAGCTTAAAGGATATTTTTAATTTTTAAATCAACTTTTCATATACTTTTTTTTTTTTTTACCAAGGCCACCGATCTACAATGCAGATCAGCCAAACTGCCATCTTGCTGTTGTCAGTAACGTCATTCACCTCATGGAGCGCCCTCTACGGCATCCTTTGCCTGGCGTTTACTCACAAGTCCTACGAGTGGAGTTACCGGGTTGTGGTGACGGTCCACTGTCTGGCTATGCTCGTTATGAGCGCAGCTTGCGAATTGTTCAACGAAACCTGGCGATTTAGCATTCCAGGTAATCACTATTAATTAAGCAGGTTCGCAGTTCGGTTACCTGACCAAACGATCACACGATGTCCCTTTTAAGACATGTAGGATCATTTGCGATTACCCGGAAATTATTCTTTCCATTGCACGAATGTGAAATATTCACTATTTGGTTTATGCAACATCTGAATAAATCCTCGTTATCTGCTTGGTCAGAGCCACCAATGGTGTGGTGTGACCGTGCAATAGAGCGTTTATTTTTGCGGTGCACCCGGGCCGTCTGAGTATCACCCGTTATCCACGGAGCCAAATCCTGTATAACGTCTGACATCTCCTGACATGCAAATGTATGCAAGCCGCGCGCCAGCCAATCGGAGTCGACTTCGAATGCAGCGCTTTGTAATACCACAACAACCGGCCACATTTTTGCGACACATGATACAGAGCGGGTGTCACGCTTGTTTTTATCATGTGACACGCAACGGGTGAATGACCGAAAACTCAATAAAGAAAGCGCCCGCTGACTGGTCAAACTCTAGGGCAAGAGACGGGGTCTTCCCTAATTAATCAGCAAATATGTTCACGCGAAATAGACCAAGGCATTCGCCGTGGTCTACTACATGAACTAATGGCCAGAGTGGGGTGGGGGGGGGGGGAGATAATTAATGCCCGTTAATAATGCCCTTTTTTACAAGTGCACTTAATGGGGCGCAATTTCTGAAGGGAGGCATGCACTCAATGCATTTTGGAGCTTATGTTTGCCTTCCCGAATTTCTCAGAATGCAGAGGGGGACATGTCCCCCCCCCCATTTTAAAGTCACTTATAGTGCGACAAAAAAGTCCCTATATAATGTAATTTCAGCAGGACATACATTTTTAAGTACAATCTATCAACTCGAGAAGAGCCATATATTGGTCCTGGTGATGTTAGTTTGGCAGGTCTTTATTGGTGGTGAGAGTGATATATTAATCACACACACACTTCTCGCCAAATAGTGGCTTTTCCATTTATTTCTTTTCCACAGGACAGCCGTCTACGAACGACGAGATTTTCACGTTGGCAATATGCCAAGGTTATTTCATCTTTGACCTCATCCACAGTATATACCAAGGCAAGGCCAAGGTGATGTGGGCCCACCATGCAATCGCAGCCGTGGGAGCCCGCGTGACATTGACGTCCGGCATTTGTGGCGCCGAAGTCACCTTATGTCTGTTCCTGGCCGAACTGACCAACCCAATGCTGATGGCGCACTGGTTCCTACGCGATGCCGGCATGGCAGATCACATCCTCTACGAGGTGAATCAGCTCTTGTTCTTGGCGTCCTACATTGTAATACGCATGGGGCTTGGGTCGTATCTACTGTACCTCTACATCATGAACCCTCTGTCCTATGTACTCCTCAAGATCGGCGGGATAATAATGTGGCTAGTTAACGTAGTTTTTATGGGGGAGATTTTAAAGAAGGCTTACAAGAATTTCATAGTGAAGAAACGGATATGAGAAACGTGTGCGAGTGAAACCATCATTAAGGGCTGGCTATTTATTCCCGTGGTTTAAACGATATACTTTGAGTAAGGCCAAAAAAAAGTCTCCGGTTTCTGGTATGCGCGCGCGTCGCCGTAGCCATGCGCGTCGGCAAACCGAAAAAGTGTTTTTTTCAATGAAAGATGATGTCTCAAAACCGCCAAACTCACTGGTTTGACTGGAATCCTGCTACTGCACAATTTTAACGTGTTTTTAGATGGGGTTATGATCGAGAATAAGCTTTATGTGGCCTCTCTGGACTCCCATAGTCTAGTCGGGCACCATTTGGAGTCATCAGCCGACATTTTGAGGCAAAAAAATCAGGTAAAAAAAAAAAAAAAAAGCCGCGACGCCGCACCACTTTTTGGGCAAGCTCCATACCAGAAACCGGAGACTTATTTTTTTTGGCCAATAATTATATTTTACACAAGTTCTTAATATGGCGTTTTCAATTGCAACTTTAGCCAAATTGCAACATCCAGACACTTAATTATGTTTTGTTAAAACTTCATACAAATAGAAACCCTATGGCATGTGCATTGAAATCGATGTATGCTGTCCATGTTAAGGCTGGTTCATACTAGGCGTGAAAGCGAACGCGAATTTGTGACGTCATAAGCCCGGTTCACTCTGGGCGCGAAAGCGAAAGCGAATTTGTGACGTCATAGCAAGTATTCGCGCTGCGAATTCGTAAAAGTTGAACATATTTCAACTCAAACCCGGTTCATACTCCATGCATGCGAATGCGAAGCGAATTTGACGTCATGAAACGTTCGCTGCCAAATTCGCCCGAGTTGAAATGTGCTCAACTTTTACAAATTCGCAGCGCGAATACTTGACACGACGTCACAAATTCGCGTTGCGTATTTCGCAGCGAATGTTTCATGACGTCAAAATCAATTCGTATTCCTATGAAGTATACGAACCGGCTTTGCACAAGTATTCGCGAAGAGAATTCGCAAAAGTTGAACTGGTGAATTTCGCAGCGACTATCCCGTGACGTAGGCCTATTCGCTTCGCATTCTAGTCGCGTATGAGCCGACCATTTAACTGTCGAATGAGGAGAAAATGTATGAGATTAAAATATACGTTTGCATTGTTTTTTTTTAATCCAAGTTTTCTCACGAACTATCTTCTTATTAATTATGTACCATTCAAAATAGTCCATACAATGTAGATATCTTGCAGTGTTATACTGGAAACGTCCTTCAGTTCATCTATCTCTACAGTGCGAGTCAAAATAAGCGAAACCCGAATGTCGGGACCATTGTTTAAGTGGCGTTTTAAAGTTCTGAAAATTCCGTAACTTGAAAAGGTACACGAGTGATTTGAATGATTCTTGTACTAAAAGAAAGCTTAGGAATTGGGCTTTCATATCCTAGATTTTGAAAGTGCTACATGCAGAACTTCACTAAAACAATGGGCCAGACATTTGAATCTCGTTTTTTCACGCACACCGTGCAGGCTTCAATCATATTTTTATCTCGAGATATAAAATGCTGCTGTAAACTATTACTGACTGGATTGACGTGAAGTGTTCGAACGTGAACGTTACTGGGCCTGCACTGCAAAAACTGCAGTATTAAATTTACACTGTTGGTATCTACATAGGACCATCTGGTGTTAAATTTTACTAGTGTTGTCCTATATAGATACCGAATGGTGTTAAATTAACACTACAGTTTTTGCAGTGTGACGTGTCGATAGCAGATCATTTTGTCAAAGGCAAACAAACCTAAAGAAAGTCATACTTCAGAACAACAGTTTAGTAAATGCACGTGGAAGCAAGGTGCGCTTTATTCATTTATCAGCCAATAATTTGTGATGAGGCAAAATCGTTCTAGCTCTACTCAAGCAAGTATGGAGAACATAAATTAATACATGTACATGAATATATATAGAGGCCGAGAAAACTTTGCGGGTAAAAATCCAAACAAAACCAGCTAACATTCAGATAAACACACCGAACTGTAGCATGCTCATACAGATTTGGTTAAACCAATAATTTACAATTCAGCGTAATGTACCTATAGGTTTGGGCCGACTGTCACCTACTTTATGATAATGATCAAACCCATAAGAGGTACGTAAGGAGCAAAACGATAGGACAACACAGCGTGGATTTTTGTAACTTTAAGTTATGACCGATAAATTAAGGGCGAGCGTGATATCTTGAAATATACATGTACATTGATTTAAGCATTGCTAATGTTGCTAGCACCATGACTTTGGGCGTGATCCCTGACTACATGGAAGGTTTCTGGCTATATAGCGCCCCTGAACCAATACATAGACAAAATGGGGGCCGCAAACATAGGGCAGGATAGAGCACCGGAACGGCAAATCCGGAGGTGGCAGGTCAATTACTTTGTTCAACTAAAAAAAAAACCACCCAAATGTCATCTTGTCAGTTTCTTTTTTTTAGTGATTTGAATATTAAAGAGCTTCTCGTCTGACAGGAACAGGAGTTATATAGATGGGGAGCTGTGGCAGGGAAGCGTACATTTTGGACCCTCAATTTATGGCAGCCAGGTTACTGCGCTTATTCCAAACGAAGCACAGGATTAACACTAAGTAAAATGGTACTGATAAAATAGGTTGAATTATCAGTAAGTTAACGAAAAGGGATTTACAAAGATAAAGTAATGGATTAGAATATGTGGTAGAGATTGGTTCAGCACGATAAGGCAAATTTAGTTCTTTGGTTTTAAATTGAACTTAAGAAACTGAAAACAAAATAATTAACACACGTTCCTTTGTGGCAAGATGAAAGCCTGAAAACATGCGAAAAAGCAAATGGATACGTTATTTGGAGTTCAGGCCGGTTCACACTTAGTCCGAGTATCACCCGTTATCCACGGAGCCAAATCCTGGAGAACGTCTGACATCTCCTGACATGCAAATTTATGCAAGCCGCGCGCCCGCCAATCGAATCGTGACATCATTTCATTCCTAAATCAGGACTACATTGTTTGATTGGTCAATTCGAATTGCAGTGTTTTGTAATAATACAACAGCCGGGCGCGATATCGCGTAACATGATACAGAGCGCGTGACCCCTTTTTTTTTTTTTTTTTTTTTTTTTTTAAATCTTATCCATTGTCTTTGACGCACAACGGGTGAATGACCGAAGACCCGATATAGAAAGCGCTCACTGATTGGTCAAAACCTAGGAGGTCAAGAGGCGGGGTCTTGCCTAATTAATCAGCAAATCTGTTCACGCAAAATAGACCACGGCATTATAGACTAGTTCGATACTCGGCGTGAAAGCGAACGCGGTGACGTACGTCGCGGCAAATGTTCGCGGTGCGAATTCGCAAGAGTTGAACACATTTCAACTCCGGTGAATTTCAAAGCGCAGGTATTACCGTTTTCGCTTTTCGCGTTGAGTATGAACCGGCCATTATAGATTGTCGAATCAGAAGAAAATGTGAGAAATAAAAGTCATTTTTTTACATTGGGTTCTCCCGGTTCTTCTCACGACTTGTCTTCTTATTACGTACCAATCATAATAGTCTATAGATACAGTGTATCTTGCAGTGTTGTTATACTGGTCCTTCAGTTTATCTCTCTTACAGGCTTCAAATCATATTTTTGTTCCAAACAAGAGAAGTAAACAGCTGCTGTAAACTATTACTGACTGGATTGACGTGAACTATACGAATCGTGAACGTTATTGGGTGTAACGTGTCGATAGCAGAACACTAAAGGTAAACAACCCGTAAATAGCAAACAGTATTACATGCACGTGGCGGTAAAGTGTCGTTCACACTGCGCTATATTTAGTTTAACAGCAAAGATGAGAAAATAACACGTTCTAGCTCTACTCAAGCAAATATGGAGAAAGCAAATAAGGCCAATACATGGAATATATATAGGCAAGGAAAACTGAACGAGTGACACTGTAACGTCCAAAAAAGACCAGCTAAACTTCTGATAAACAGACACCCAAACTATACAGGGTGCAACCCTGCAAACAAAATCGCATAGACACTTGTGCTAAATGCGCATACTTCAAAATTCTTTTAAAAATACTCAGAACTCTCACAGGTGTTCAAGCTGCACAGAAAAATGATGATCAACATGTCATCTTTCATTTTCTTTTCATTTTTTGGTGGGTTGACCATTGACTTTTCGAGATATTCTCACCCAAAGAAGACGACCCCTATTTTCCCCAAAGCGGAAAATAGCATCCAAAATGCTCAGAATTGGAAGCCACAAGTCCGGGCCATTACCATATCTCTTCAATTTCCCAATTTTATAACTCCAAAACTCTCTAATATAGAATATTTTGCGGGTATAACATTTATTCATGAGCTCGGCGGAAGGATTTTTGGCCTATTTACAGGTGTGCACCCATATCATGCTCATTATACAAATTTTTTGTTGAACCAATAATGGGAGGCGTTTGAGACACTTTGTGGCATCAAAACACAACGGTCCTTTTCAATTGTAACGTCATGTTTAAGCTCTGTGTGACCGTTTTGGCAGAGTTTCTGCTAGATCTGAGAATGTTTTGTGCACCCCCCCCCATCAGAATTTTGAAGTGCATCCAACAGAATCGTGCGATTTTTTATCTGGTCGCCCTGGTTCAAACGTAAATATAGTACTATGCGTGCTGTATCAACATTTGACAGGCTGTATTGTTAGGCCAAAACAAAATATATATTTCTGCTTCCGATTACATGGCATTTGAAAATAGGGTATAGGTAGGTAAGGAACTTTTTTTGGCAATCGTTTTTTTTTTGTGTACGATGGAGGTTTCTGCGTGTAGTCAAGGGTAAAATGTAGAAATTTATGGTTTTGGGTGTTAATTTTTTCATTTTTCCAATAAAGATATTATGGTAGGGGCTGTCAGAATAGGGTAGGTAGCTTAGGAAAACCGGAAGCAGAACTTTTTTTTTTTGGCCTTCGTTTTTTGTGCATTTTAATTGTGTAATTCATGGCGACTAAGCAGATTTTCATAGAATCTTGTAGAGTTTTGAAATGCATCTAGCAGAGATTTGAGATTTTCATCTGGTCACCCTCTTTAAGCTACAATGTGCCCATATTCAAAATGAGGTAAACCATTGAAAAGGACCACAAAATAATGTAAAGCGTGTCAAATGTCTCCCACGACAATAGTGTACCTTTTCGGCCGACTTTCCGCCCGACTTTCCGCCATTTTGATGGTAATAATCGATCAGACCCATAAATAGTAAATAGGAAGTTAACGATAGGCAAATAAAATATGGAATTTAGTAACTTTTCAGTTATGACCTATTAATTAACGGCAAGCGTGATATTAAAAATGTACATTGATTTAAGCATTGCTAATGTCGCTCGCAGAGAAGAAACTGGGACATTGAGTGCAGAAAACATGCAAAACAAATTCAAAACTCTACTTACTCTTTAGCACACAAAATTCATCAAATTTTTTAAGGAGGCAAACTATGTCCTCAGTATTTCACCAGCCAGGTTTGAGGTCTGAATTCAATTTTTTTAAGGAGACTCTTCTTCAATATATTACACCTGAAAGTGATGCCAAGTGATTTCAATTTGAAGCCTTTAATTAGTTGTACACGTCCAACTTTTGGAAAAGACTGATGACCTCTTCAGTAGTCTGGTGGCAGACTATGGAGAGATGTGTAGAAATAGAGACCGGTACCCGATGTTTCTTTTACATTTTGGACCCAAAACTTATGGCCGCAAGGTTATTGCACTTATTCTAGACAAAGGACATGAATACTACGATAAATGGTACTGATAACAATAGGTTGAATCATCAGCAAGATAAAGACAGCGTTGGACAATGATTACGTAATGGATTAAATTTTGATTCAGAGTAGTGATTTGCTCCGCAAGATAAGGCAATTTTAATTCATTTGGTTTAAATATAAATTTAGAAGTTTAAAACAGAATACAGGGCGAGTCGAAATGAAAGTGACCTGGATTAATGATTTTCCCCCTTCAAAGCAATTAAATTTTTACACCAACGAAGCATATATTAGAGAAGCATGTTCTTCCTCACTTAAAAAAAAAAATTACTGAAATTGACCCATGCTTTCAGAAGTAATGCATATTTTATTAAAATAATCCATTATTACAACTGTCCATGGAATGTCAATTGAAGCTATTGAGCTGAGTGCGAACCAGAGATTACACACAGGCATTCAAATACAAGTGAGATTTTTTATAATTTTTGACAAAACTGAAAAATTATTTTTACTGTCAGATTTTGTACTATTCATATGAGAAAATATTTTTCCTTTGCAAATTGTAATTCATTCATAAAGGCTGAAAAACGTCCTTATTTTATTGTATTTGAACGGTAAATGATCATCGGTGGACAGCTGAATTTTTTGATGTTTGTATTAAAATAGACATAACCTGTGAACATACATGTAGTACTCAAATTACATGAAAGTTTCACAGTTACTAGTCAATAATATGTACTTAATCCTAATGTTATTTCTATGAAATGGAGCTAGCCACACGTTTTACAAAACATTTTTTTTTCATTAGGTCACTTTCTTTTTGACTCGCCCTGTATTTAAAATGGTTTCCTTCATAGCACGGTGGAAACCTGAAAACACACGAAAAAGCAAATGAAAATATACAAAGTTAATTACTTTGGTTTTAAATTCATTACATTTTCCAGCTCAAAACATGCAAAATGGGCCCAATTTCATAGAGCTGCTTAAGCACAAAATTTGCTTCAGCACAAAAAAAAAACTCTGCTTAATATAATCAGTTCACCACCAAAACTCCATGTGATTGTTATGCTAAGTAAACAACAGCTAAATACCAGTCACAAGCAATGCACATCGCATGGAGTTTGGGCCGGTAACCCAATTATAATAAGCAAGGGGTTTTTTTTGTGCTGAAAGGGAATATACAACATTTGCAAAAATCGAAAAATAAAACTACCAAGTTTTTAAGAAATACCTTACTAGGATGTTGGTAAATGACAGTCTAAAGCATCCTGTAAAATTATGGCACCTGGTGTGAAGTCATTTTCAGGAAAATGGTATTTTTGTATACATTTTCCGACCACCATTGGAAAAACCTAACTATATTTCAACTACTGCTCCAAATTTACCCTTTTTCAGTCCAAATTTTGTTTGGTATTGGTTACATGTTTATGAACGGGTGCAGGCCAGCTACACTGGTTCCCTTACCTTACAATTTTCTGGCAACTATAAATTGATCCATTTCATTTTAGTGGAGTCAGGGAACCAGACTACTTGAACAATTTTGTTTTTCTTGGTTTTTCCAGCATATTCGAACATAAAACTTCAAACATGTCAGTGTAACAATATTTGATATATTATTCTAACCCGAATACTCCATTGCTGAAAATTACAGCAAAAGCCAATGATGTACATTCCCTTTAAGCAAATTTTGTGCTTAAGCAGCTCTATGAAATTGCTTAATAACCCCCTAGGCCCTCTGGCTAGGATGCAACCTCAATCCTGCAAAATCCTCCAATCGCCACAAAAAAAAAATGGATTCAGCCTCAATCCTCCAAAATCATCCGTTATTTCTTGAATTTAGTCTGTGGAGGGTGACCAATGCCTCAATCCTCCAAAATCCTCTGCCAATTACTGCTATGGTTTGAGGCAGTGTGAATGGCAGTTAGAAGCGGTGCGGATGAAATACGAGACAAACACAGGGCTGATTTATGCATGGCTGAACATAACCAATGCAGGATATGGCCTACTGGCTTGACGTAATGCATCCTCCACAAAAAAGCGATACATCTTTTAAATTCATCCTCAATCCTCTAAAATCATCCAAAGCCAGTAGGAGGATTTTGGAGGATTGAGGAGGGTTAGGGTTAATAAGATAGAGCTCAACGGTGATCAAATCCTTGTTTTGTTTAAGGGATATCTTAGCCTTGAAGCAATACATCCTCAGATCCGGGTGGTTTATCTGCATCACCAAACACTAGTTCTAGTCACTGCACTCACCCTCCTTCAAAATCCGACCCTGGCTAATTGGTCTGGCTTTGTGACCTCCGAGCTGAAGGTAGTTCGCATTTTCTTTATTCCTGGAGCGGCAAATTTAATTAAAAACGACGGTCAGACCCATGCCTTGTGTGTTTTGCTACTCGCACATAATTCACAAGTCTCAGTATTTTGGTTTTCTAGGCTACAAAATAAGCAGGAATGGAGTCGAGTCCGTCACAAGTCCACTCACAAGTACATCGTCGTGTGCCATGGAATTGGAAGTTAGCAGCCCAGGCACACAAAAAACATTGATTTGAAAGGTTTTCTTGCTCCCATTTCTAAATTGAAAACCACATAAGGCTGAAATTTGGGCTCATGAAATTTGTTAATAATTGAAATAATATTATTCTTAAGATGGATTCTTTTGCGTCGGGGTGATGTAAATCAAATTAGGTTTTGCCCTTCGAACCAGCCAACCCATCCCGTTAGCTCGGGGGTCGAGTGGTAAGATATCTGAACTAGAAAGCAGGAGGTCGTGGGTTCCAGTCCCACCCTGAGCGATTTTTTCCAACTTTCACTCGGGAGGTAACACACTGAGTATACAGTGGTTTATACCTCAGTGAAGGGCAAAACCTAATTTGATGAAATAATATTGTGCATTTTTATTTCAAAGTATTACGCAATTTTGAAGTTATTTACATTTTTATGCCAACAACCTTTTACAGGGAACTCCCGCTGCCTTAATTGTCACGTCCTTTTGCTGGGAATAAACATGGCTTTGCATACCCACTTCCGCAACAAAATGTATATCAAAGGTAAGGATTGTACTGATTGCCAGAAAAATCTGAATTTGACCCTTTGACCCATTTTTCACCCAAAAGACTTTCCACGCACCCGACGAAATCACAAGTCAAGTCACAGGTAAGAATGGATGAACAGTAACAAAGGAATGCCTTTGTCAAAGCTCATTGGAGTAGCTTGTGAGTTGAATTGGGACTGGATGGAGGACTTGCAGGGACTTCAAGTCTTGTGATGGACTTAACTATCATCCCTATCAAAAGTGGAACATCGCTACACTGAACATTCGGCTATACCAAACATTGTCCTCAGCTCCAGAATTTTGTGTGCAAAATGTACCGAACATTGTTGTTGAAAAATGTCAACCGAAGAGGGAAAAGTGGCTATTATTTCCCCAAGGAATAGATGGAGAAAGGGTCATTCCGTGTCAAATCAACACGCTTTTGGACCCGACCCTCACAGATTGAAACAATATTTGGTGTGATGATTGGCCTATATGAGAAACCCCCATAACTGAATTTTTTTGTAAATTGACTCGTTAGTTTTTGAGATACGGGTCAACGAACTTTTGACTAATTAGCATGACCTCCGAACTTTAAATACTTGTATCTCAAAAACTATAGCTCCTACAAAGCCAAGTTGTACATCATATTAAAGTTCTTTGAATGGCCTCCATTTCATAAAATAAAACCAAAATCGTAGCATGAAGTGCAGAGAAAATGCGTAACAAAATGACCTTTGACCTCGAATTACGAAAAACAATATGCTTCAAATTTTGTAATTTTTTTTCAAATGTTAGTTTATGATGTCAGCAACAATCTTAAGAAAAAATTGGGATGGGCGCTTTCAAAGTTTTTAAGTTATGATTTTTTGAAGAAAGCCTGTCCATGAAAAAGTATGCATAATATTAAATGTACATGTACAAGTAAACATGTACATGTACACTTGTACTGTGTACATGTACATGTGCACATTTTACCTGTGCATCATGTTTGCCCTTTACAACCGCATAGTCTCAACTCATATATATTAAGGGCAGAACAAAATTACTTATAAAAAATATATTATACCGGTCTACTTTCATTTTTCGCTCAACCAAAGTCTGTGTTGCAGTGTTCATCTCCTCGGCGAGAGATGAAGAATGAAGCGGATATTCTCAGGCAAAGATTCCAAATTGCACGTACCATTCTAGGAACACAAAAGCTGCACTGTTTTTGTCCGATGTCTAAAGACAATATTAAGGTGCTTGATTTTTCCTCCTCCTCAGACTCAAGGGAGGAACCAGTTTGCCTCCAAGTCCATGGACAAACTGCATGTATTGATTTTGCAGATATCAAGGGGTATGTTACAGTGATGTATGACTGTTACTGGTGGCTAGCATGTGTTCAGGAGATCCTTCCAGCATCCCAAGAAGTGGAACTGAGTTTTCTTCATCCCCATGGGCCATCTCCATCTTTCAAGTTCCCCTATCGACCAGACACACTTGTAATTCATGGCAAGGATGTACTAACAGCAGTGGAACCGTTCACTGAAACAGGACGCGTATACAAGATCTCCGCCGAGGAGATGAACACTGCAACACAGACTTTGGTTGAGTGAAAAATGAAAGTAACGTAGACCGGTATAACATATTTTAACATATTTTTATGCCCCGCGGCGAAGCCGAAGGGGTATACTGTTTCCGCCTTGTCCTTCCGTGGGTGGGTGGGTGGGTGGGTGGGTGGGTGGATGTGTAGGTGGGTGTGTGGGTGTGTGTGTGTGTCCGGACAAATCTTGTCAGCGCGATAACTTGAGAAATACTTAACATATGAATTTCAAATTTGGTTTGTGTATTGTTCTTGGTAATCCTAAGAACCCTTTTGCATTTGGGGCCAAAAGGTCAAGGGTCAAGGTCCCAGTGACTAAAACCAGTGTTGTAGGTCTCGAGACCGGTCTCGGTCTCGAGACCGGTCTCGAGACCACTTTTTGCTGGTCTCGGTCTCGGAAGCTGTGGTCTCGGTCTTGGTCTTGGCCCCCTTTGGTCTCGATATTTTGGCCGGTCTCGGGTCGAGACCGGTAATATGTAGCTTTTACAGCTCGATCGATTACTTTGTGTTCACTTCGTTCTGTACCGTTGTTATTTAAAACATTTGCTAGCCCGTAGATCAAGCTTGTTATATATAGCGGTCGGTTTGGACTCGACTGCACGTTGGAAAGTACATGTAAAGCTGCAGCAGTACCAGTCACTGAACGATTTGGAACAAGTTCGGCATTTATCTGTTGAGTCGGCCACATAAAGCAAAGTATAAACTTGTAACAATTTATGCAATAAGGGTCAACCATTTTCGGGGATTGTGTAGTTTAGCCCACCCCTGTGGGCGTAATCACTTGCATTTTGTATTCTGATAATAAATGAGGTGCTTCAAATTAGTTATATTTTCGACCCCACACAATGTTCTCTTTAATTTGGGACAGTATTTTGAAGCAAAAGTAAATTTTTCTACCTGATTTTCCAGCTTTGAACTCACACACTCTTACCAGTTACCACTCACTGTTGCCATGATAGTGTATGATGAGACCCCATTTTATATTTTGAAGTACCCCATTATTCCTCAAAAATTAAAATCCCGTTCAGAAAAAAATTTAAAATCCATATCTGGCACATTCTGGCTACCACCTCGCAACTTGTGGGTCTATATTTACAAGTCCACATTCTATGACAGAAATTTAAAAATTAATTCAACATTTTCTAGCTCCCATTTTTTCAAATCAAGTACACAAGTCCTAAATTTATTTTAGGAAAAAAGAGGCAATGTAAAATTAAAATTGCATCTTTAAATATCCGTTAGAAGTCATAGCTGAGACCAAGGGGTGACTGTGGAGTTTAGGATCCGAGTTCCTATAACAGATGAAACATCTACCTTTAACTTTTTACTTTTGTCACGATTGGGTGCAGACAACATGTCAAAGCCCATATTTCTTAAGTGTAACTACTTTTTGCACAAGTAAGGTGTTTTGTTTCAATTTGTCAACACTGCCACTGTTCAAAATTTTGGTCTGTATTCTTTGTGAATAGAAAGGTTACATTTTTCAACTACAATAACGTGTCTTGTTTTTTTTATTTCGACTATTGTTATTTATTATCAGCGGTCTCGGTCTCGGTCTCGGACCATATTGGTCTCGGTCTCGGTCCGCCTTGAAGGGGCTGGTCTCGGTCTCGGTCTCGAATCTTCAGGTCTCGGTCTTGGTCTCGGTCTCGGACTATCCGGTCTCGACTACAACACTGACTAAAACAAAAGAAATTTTGTTAGTGCGATAACTTGAGAAATACTTTACATGTGAACTTCAAATTTGGTTTGTGGATCGTTCTTGGTAATCCAAATAGGCCTATCGCATTGGGGTCCAAAGGTCAAGGGTCAAGGTCACAGTGGCTTAAACAATAAAAATCTTGTATTTATTCTGAGATCATAGGGATTAGGGATTAATTCATATAAAACCTACAGAAGACACTAATGCTGTCAATGAACGTTCCATGTGACCAAGGTACGTACGTGTAAGTTGATGTTAAAAGAGTGGTGTTATGTCATGGGAACAGTCACAATTGCGGGGCATTTGTGTTTGTAAACACACCTGACTTGGATATGAGTTGAGACTATGCGGTTGTAAAGGGCAAACATGATGCACAGGTAAAATGTGCACATGTACACAGTACAAGTACAATGTATACATATACATGTACATGTACATGTACATGTACATTTAATATTATGCATACTTTTTCATGGACAGGCTTTCTTCAAAAAAATCATAACTTAAAAACTTTAAGACCGCCCATCCCAATTTTTTTTAAGATTGTTGCTGACATCATAAACTAACATTTGAAAAAAAATTACAAAATTTGAAGCATATTGTTTTTCGTAATTTGAGGTCAAAGGTCATTTTGTTACGCATTTTCTCTGCACTTCATGCTACGATTTTGGTTTTATTTTATGAAATGGAGGCCATTCAAAGAACTTTAATATGATGTACAACTTGGCTTTGTAGGCGCTATAGTTTTTGAGATACAAGTATTTAAAGTTCGGAGGTCATGCTAATTAGTCAAAAGTTTGTTGACCCGTATCTCAAAAACTAACGAGTCAATTTACAAAAAAATTCAGTTCTGGGGGTTTCTCATATAGGCCAATCATCACACCAAATATTGTTTCAATCTGTGAGGGTCGGGTCCAAAAGCGTGTTGATTTGACACGGAATGACCCGAAAGCCTCCCATTGCTGTAGGTACATGTAGTAAGCTAAAAACCTGTGTAACTTACATGATTCAATAGTCCGCACATGTTGAAAGTCGTCTTTCAGAAACTACCAGCGTGTTCAGGGTGAAGTTCTAAACAAAGGGCGCTATTTATTGAAGAGTGAGAACCGGAACACCGGCAGCTTAAAATCGCTATACCGAACGATCGCTATTACAAACAATTTCTGTGGATCCCGCGATGTTCTTTATAGCGGCGTTCCACTGTATTATGCCTTATTATGGGCAACTGCCATTATAATAATCAAAAACACATCACAAACCTGTTTCTTATTCGTATAGCATGAACATATGAGCTGTTATTAGCTATTTTAAATTTTGCTTTTAAAAATTCTCTTGAATTTGTCAAAACTAAATTTCCATTTTGATGGAGTTGCTTACTAAACAAAATTGCTCAGCACAGAAACGTTTATCAACGCAATTATAAGTTATCAGCTAAAATGTCATGTGATGTGCATGCTTCTGACTGCTTTCCGTATGATATTCACTCATCAACAAATATATTTGCTGTGCACTATTTGGTATCATAACACGCCTATTGCTGGTTCTTTATCCTGGTTGGCTGAAACGCGGTCATGTGTGATTCACTAATCTAGGCTAGTGCATGAAATTTGCGCCAGCGTGAACTAGACGCGCGTCAAGACATGTTACAGCGCCCTCCTCATATCACAAGAGGAGAACATTCTCAATGAACTTGCCACATCTCCTCTGCGAGCTTTCTTTCGCATCATGATGTGAACATGGCAACCAAGAAACTTTCAACTACAACTTTGATGGAGGTGTGGTTGATATTCCTAATCACTAAGCTGCACTACAAGTGAACAGTGAACAGCAACTCAAATTCTGGTACAGGAGTGATGTGAGAATGTTTACTAGTGAGAGAGATTAGTCTGGCACTGATGTTTTGTAGTCCCTGCAAACGGTTTAGTCGATTTAGGTTAATGCCGTACAATGTACAATTCTGATTTGCCCATGTCAATTTTGGATGTGATAAAAGCGTGAACAAGTATATACAATGTACAATCGTGATTTGCCCATGTCAATTTTGGATGTGATGAAAGCATGAACAAGTATTTCAGTTGTGTGTTTGTCAAGATATTTTCGCATGTGTCCCATGTTACGGATCGACATGCAGGCCGATCTAGAGATTGCTGTGAGGTGAGGTTCCATGGATAGAGATGAATCAAAGATAATGCCGAGATTTCTGACTTGATTTGATGGAAGGATAGTTGGATCACCAAGGCTTTACTAATAAGTTTTCTGTTTAAAGATGATTCACAGCACGGATGATGAATTCAGTATGATGTCATGCCAAGTCTAAATCAAAAGAGTCCATCCTTACAATTTCATGGAATGTGTTACCATTCAACGGCTGTTGCTGTTGCTGCTGCTGCTGTTGTTGTTCCTGCTGCTGTTGCTGATGCTCCTGCACCTGCTCTGCCAAATCATGTCGTTCAACCTCTCGCAGTGCTTCGACAAGTTCACTATCAGGTCTGCCTTTGCGCCACCACAGGTCCAGCATCGCGTGCATCTGGTTTCCTACATTGCCTGCATGATCAGACTTGATCCTGAACAACTCTGCACTCGTTATTCCCAAATACGTTGCCAGTTCTTCCCATTCTGCTTCCAACTGTCGAGAAAGTTTCCATAACCGTTGCTGCTCGGCAATCTCTGACTGAAACATGAAACAGCAGACATTTTCTCATTGGAAGCAACCGAAATGCTAAAAATCTTACGCAGTTTGCATAAAGCTGTTGAGGTTTCAGTTCACTGGATACTATGCATTCTGAGAAAATAGACAAAACATATGGAATATCTTTTTGGGTTACCTAACTGGACTCCATATTGGACATGCATGTAAAAAAAAGGTACCTGTGGCCACACTTTATTATGAAACCATCTTCAATGAATTTACTGTATTATTTGTGATTAATTAAGTAACATTATTGTCTTTACATACACTTGCCACATCTTCGGACAGACTTCTTGAATCCCTCTTGTTATGATTTGAATCTAAAGAAAAAAAATTAACCTGATTACAAGATCAGTTTTATAAAACAATGTTGAAGTTGAATATAAATGTAGACAGCCGGTTCTTGGAGGAATGCGTCCAATCAAAGAAAAACGGCTCATCAGAAGAACATCTTGTTTTGGAGCAGTGTGGAGCATGGGGCATCGTGGTTTAATGGTTAAGTCTTGCTCATATGCCATGGTATGAGTTCATACCCTAACAGAGAAAATGGTGATTGTGTTCTTGGGCAAGACACTTTACTACAATTGCCTCTCTCCACCCAGGAGTATCAATGGGGTAACCTTTAAGGGTAGAGACCATACTGCATTGATCTTAAGCTGCTGCAGAAAACTGGTCTCATTTTTTAATGAACAGGTGTAATAAATGTTTTTCAGACTTTGGTGTCTTTGTTTTGCGAGGTAGTCAAATAAGCCTAAACTATGTCTCAGGACAGTGTTGTGGTTCAATACTTGTATGTGAGTACATTGTACAAAGCACTCGCGAGTACCAAGCTATCTGGTACCTATCTAGTCTTGAAGATTATCGAGTATAATTTTTGAAATGCCGAGTCCAAGTACTTGGACCTCCGAGTGAAAGTACGAGTACAGTATGAGTACTTTAATAATGAGTACTCCAAGTGAAAACATTTGACCGGTAGTCAGGTACATGTAGTACAAAGAGACCGGTCATATAACGAGAGGACACATGAAGTCTGTGCAAATACCAACACAATGGAAATCAGTCATCTCCACAGTAGGGAGCACGCGTGCCTCTCCGAGTGAGATTGTGTTTATTCAAAAAGTAATTTTCAATTTTTCCCCCGAGTCCTTATAATCAAGTACAAGTGCTTTGATGATGGAGTACGATTTTGAATAGTTGAGTAAAAGTATTTTGCTTCTCGGGTACGAGTACCGGGAATTCAACTCCGAGTATTTGAGATCCCAGTGCGAGTATGAGTACATGTATGAGCATTCTCAAAATGTACTCGAGTACGAGTGACAAGTACGATTACTGCAACACTGCCTCAGGACCAGTAATTGCACACTTCTTTCACTCAAGCCATGTTATACACATGGGCGTCGCGAGGGGGGGGCACGGGGGGGGCACTTGCCCCCCCCCCCTGGAAAAGCAAAAAAAAAAAAAAAAAAAAAAGGAAGAAAAAAAAAAAAAGAAAGAAAGAAAAAGAGGCGCGAATACAAAGTGGTGTAAATTTAATGAGTTGGGGGGGGGGGCAAAATGTCCCTGCCCCCCTCTAAAACTGATAAATCGAGAATGTGTTGAGAAATACAAGCTTTTTTTGGCAAAAAAATTTTTTGCCCCCCTCTAAAAAAAATCCTGGCGACGCCTATGGTTATACATTATGTATTCGTGTATTACCTGACTCCAACCCTTCCTCCCAAAGCATCTCAGAAACCTCAAATCCTTTGCGCTTCAGTGTCTGCCTCAGGCTTTTAACCGCATCCTTATCTGAAACTTGGCTCGCTCGTTGGTCGGCAAAGAACAGCTTGAAGACTTCCATGAAGGAGATCATTGCAATCAGCCGCGCACCGGTCAAGCTCTCATCAGTGAGCTGGTCTGCGCCGTCACCTGCTTCAAGACGTTTGCCTATGTCTTGAAGGGCTTGCGGGGATAAGCCACCGTAATCTCCATACATCTTTCCGGGCTCCTTCTTGACTCTTGCCCCGTCCAGATTTTCCTTGATTGAAACAAAAAATATTGAATAATGATAATGTATTCTGGTTTCCATGACAAATCTTGAAACAAAATTCCATGACTATTTCATGACTTTTCCAGGACAAAATTAGGGCTTTTCATGACATCTTAGGAGCCTAGTTACAATATACTGGCCAGTCATCAATACAGAAAGGCCTATACATGGATCCTCCCTCTTGTTCATGTTAAACTCACAGTAAACAAATTAAATTCAATGTCTGAAATGGTATTAACCCTTTCATTACCACATTGTTTATTGACTTGGCTCTCCCCAGGACCAAACTGTTTGCTCAGTCATGCGGAAATCACTAGAGCGTGAACAAAATGACCACAAGTCCAAAACTCACTTTTTTCAACCCAGATTTTCACTGCCAAGGAGTGATTTAAATCGTAAGTGTTGTGTGTAAAGTTTGTTCCTTGAACCTTACTCTTTTATGTGATGTAAAAATGTAGTCCATATGTCTAAATATAAGAATGTTATGCCTATTTGTTCATCTGGTTCCATTTATCAAACTGCAAGACACTTCACCACATGACCAAATGGCACTCCATACCTCATTTTGTGCGTGTATACTTCTGAAGCACTTTTCTCATTTGTTTGTAATGGCAACACTATGAATAAACTACACCATTAGAACGATCCGAAAACACTCTTTCAGCTGGTATATGGTTGATGTATGGACGGCCAAACATATCAACATGCCGCCTTTCTGAATAGTAGTGAATATATCTGTGTTGAGGGTGTTCTGTGTGTGGTTTCCTGGTCGACTAAAGTCGCCCATGGGAACCAGCAGGGGGGTTCTTCTTGTCGACAAAAGTCGCCCATGGTAAAGAAAGGGTTAAACAGATTTCTGAAATGAAACCCACATCTCAGACATTTTTTCCCGAAAAAACCCAGGTACAAACATACATGTAGTTCATACTGTTTTGATTATATACAACTATAGTACTTAATTTCCTTATCCTTTGGCTTTCACAGTGTTAATGCCAACTTTTTTAAACAACAAAAAATCAACAATTACAACACATTGAAGGTTAGCGACAACTGATACCTTGGAATCAGCAGAGGGTTGGTCTTGGACTCTCATCTCATTCTCGTCTGGTTTTACATTCTTTGTCTGGTAAAATATAATGCAATGAATCAGGACCGTCAATAAAGCGTGCACCGACACATACTATGAATTGTCTGAAAGGAGACACTTTATAATACTAATTTAAGTTGAAGGGAAAATTTACACGTGTATCAGTCAGAAAAATATCAGCAGCAACATCGTCTTCAGACCGGAAATACATAACTTATAAATTGTAACTATGATTAATTGCAACTTTTGAAACAATTACAAACAAAATATATATAAATAATATTGATAACAATAATTTGGGAGGCTAATCATCCTTTACTCGCAGCTGAGAAGCTGAATTGCGAAGGACGCGGCCACAACATGGTCGAGCCGCAGGCATTGTATACAATGTAGGGGCCTTTGGCAGCCAGCCATACGATCAGTACATGTATGACCACGGAGCACAGCCAGAGAGCAAAAGTGTTTGGTGGTTTTTGGGGGGATGGAGGAAAACCGGAGGGCCCAAAGAAAAACCCTTTTTGGCACAGGAGAGAACCAACGCACAACTCTACTCACATATGGTCCTGCCCGGGAACAAACCAGGGCTCCAGTGGTGAGAGACGAGCACTTTACGCATTAGCTACCCAAAATGATGATCAATTGTTGACATCATTCTGAATGACTCTAGAGTCAAGTCACTGGAAATTTAGTGCATATAAGGGACAACCCGAGTCGCTCCTGTAGTACAATGTACATGGACTCCGGGCATGGACAGTACATGTACAAAAATGTAGCGCTTTTCTACCACTTTCAAAACCTCCACTCGGAGGCACATGCACATACTGGTCCATGGATGCATGGCGCTAATTAAGAACAACAAATTCTGAGAGTGCACAAGTCGATGCATCTGTCGTTTGAGTATGGTTCTTGGTTGGTTTTTCTCCTAAATACTCCACGTGGGAGTTTATACAGGAGGCCAGAAACACCGGGGCAAGCCCCTTCTCTTAGTGATAAGTGTTTACTGGGTTCTTTTACGTGCATTTATACAACACACGGGACCTACGGCTTAACGTCCCATCCAAAGGACGAGCAATAATGGTTAAGTGCCTTGCTTAAGAGCACAAGTGTCCTCCGGCGGGCTCGAACCCACGTCACTGTTGCCTCTGAAACACCAGAACGTGAGTCCGGTGTTCTTAACCGCTAGGCCATGACACTCTTAACCGCTAGGCCATCACACTCCAGTATCGGAGACCATTAACAATAGGCTTGATTCACGTGTCAGCCATATTATATTGAAAGCGAGGTAAATCTTCATTCTCGGAACTTGTGACTAGAAATGAAAGCTATGAAGTAAAGTTAATTACAAATTATTACCAGTCTGCTCTGATGAATAATTAAAAAATTGTGATTAAGCATACCATGATGTTGTAGGCCACATTTAAAACAGAATTGAAAGTGAGGCTTGGAATGCGTAAATAGTCTGGCACCATCCCATTCACCAGTTTACAATTTATAAAATACATGTACATTCAGGGAACACGATCGAAAATGGCTTCCACATGAATAAAGGTCCATGACTTTGAATGTCTCACCCCAACCTCGTCCCCAGTGCTTACTTTGTTTCCAACCACGTTTCTAATAGTAAACCCTGGATAGGCAACTTCCTGTATCCTGATTGGATACCGCAATTGGCTAGTAATGGATTTTTATCATGTACTTGGTGCTATTATTCACAACGTGCAGTACGTGTTTTCGCGATCATTCGTCCACGTCTTCTCGAAAATACTAATTTCCTTTCTAATTTGCTCATATTAATATGAAATATGATACTGCATGTTGTCTCGATAAGATCGTAACAGTTTGATTTCAAAAATCGTGTTTTCGTAACTCACGCCGTACTCGCGCTGCTACGAATTGACTCTGTTTTTACCCCAGACACCGCATACAAAAACAAACGCTAATGTGTAACACATATCCAGGCACCAGACTGTTCCTCATTTGCATACGTGTTCAAAAATCTTGCACATGCAAATGATCCAATACCAGGGTGAGAGAGCAGGTAGTGGTGGGCGCGTACTGTTCGACACCCTGGGGACGAGGTTGGTCTCACCCCAACTCTCTATTTGCAACTTGTGTGTACCGAGTCCACACTATGTATTTGTTATGGTGCAACTCAGGTAATCCAGTTGGAATCGGTTGTCACTTACTCTTCTTGGTCTGATGCGCAATTTGACTTTGTCTTCAGTCCTTGCGTTGCTAGCTTCTGGTGGGCCGACCTGGCAGACGTAACCCTTGCAGTGCAGACTTTTCTCACAATGCGACTGTCTTTCAAAGTCAAAGGTCACTGAGTTTGTGCAGTACTTCCAAATCCTTGACTTTAGAATTGTCTGAAAACAATCAATCACCAGGACTGCAAGTGAATCCATCACAAGTCAATCACAAATCAAACACAAGTCAATCACAAGTCAATCACAAGTCAAACACAAGTCAGTAGTCAATCACAAGTCCATAACAAGTCCATCACAAGTCAATCACAAGTCAATCACAAGTCAATCACAAGTCAAACACAAGTCCATCACAGGTCAATCACAAGTCCATCACAAGTCAATCACAAATCAAACACAAGTCCATCACAAGTCAGTATTCAATCACAAGTCAATCACAAGTCAAACACAAGTCAATCACAAGTCCATCACAAGTCAATCACAAGTCAAACACAAGTCAATCACAAGTCCATCACAAGTCCATCACAAGTCAAACACAAGTCCAACACAAGTCAATCACAAGTCAAACACAAGTCCATCACAAGTCAATCACAAGTCCATCACAAGTCCATCACAAGTCAATCACAAGTCCATCACAAGTCCATCACAAGTCAAACACAAGTCAAACACAAGTCCATCACAAGTCAAACACAAGTTCATCACAAGTCAATCACAAGTCAAACACAAGTCCATCACAAGTCAATCACAAGTCAATCACAAGTCAATCACAAGTCAATCACAAGTCAAACACAAGTCCATCACAAGTCCATCACAAGTCAATCACAAGTCAAACACAAGTCCATCACAAGTCAATCACAAGTCAATCACAAGTCCATCACAAGTCCATCACAAGTCCATCACAAGTCAAACACAAGTCCATCACAAGTCAGTAGTCAATCACAAGTCCATCACAAGTCCATCACAAGTCCATCACAAGTCCATCACAAGTCCATCACAAGTCAATCACAAGTCAATCACAAGTCAAACACAAGTCAATCACAAGTCAAACACAAGTCCATCACACATGTCACAAGTTAATCACAAGTCAAACACAAGTCCATCACAAGTCCATCACAAGTCCATCACAAGTCAAACACAAGTCCATCACAAGTCAATCACAAGTCAATCACAATTCCATCACAAGTCCATCACAAGTCAAACACAAGTCCATCACAAGTCAAACACAAGTCCATCACAAGTCAGTAGTCAATCACAAGTCCATCACAAGTCAGTCACACGTCAATCACATGTCAATCAAAAGTCATCAAGTTCCAAGTCAAATCACAAGCTTTTCAAATAAATTATGACAAATTTCCTTTCTGTTCATCCCCTGGTAATTGTGATCGACTTGTGACTGAACTTAGAGGGACTTGAGTTGACTACAACACTACCAATCAATGTACTTGTGATTTCAACAATCAGGGATTTCAAAAAAGGAAACAGGACCAGTTACCTTATCCTGTCCCTGTTACCTTGGTTCTTTGTAATTTACCATTCAAGTATCATTAAGAATGTTGACTTCAAACAATGTTTTATTTGTTGGGCAGGTAGTTTGCTATTCATAATCACTCTCGGAGGAGGACTCAATCACAACAGGATATCAGAATCATAAAAGAGAGGTCAGATGTACGGTAACATGGACAGGGAAAAAAAGGTAGACCCCAAATTCTACCAGAGTAGAACAAGTCAACTTAGTCTCATTTCCCTGGCACTTTAACCGATCAGTCACTGTACCGCCCCAAACTGCCCTGCCTGTTACTCCCTGTACTGCCACAAACCACCCTGCCTGTTACTCCCTGTACTGCCCCAAATCACTCTGCCTGTTACTCCCTGTACTGCCCAAACTGCCCTGCCTGTTATTCCCTGTACTGCCCCAAACCACCCTGCCTGTTACTCCCTGTACTGCCACAAACCACCCTGCCTGTTACTCCCTGTACTGCCCCAAATCACTCTGCCTGTTACTCCCTGTACTGTCCAAACTGCCCTGCCTGTTACTCCCTGTACCGCCTAAACTGCCCTGCCTGTTACTCCCTGTACTGCCCCAAAACTACCCGACCAATGTATGGTTGCAATTGCATGGCTTCTTCTGGGAAAAAATACAATGCAATACAATGCAATACAAATTGGGGAACCGCTAACATGGGGCTGGATAGCTCAGTTGGTAGAGCACCAGCATGCTAATCCGTAGGTCACTGGTTCAAACCCCCCTCCAGTCAATTTCTTTGTTTAATTTAACTCTAAAAATATGTAATAGTGCACCTAGTCAGTTTCCCATTGTGGTTTTTTTGAAAACAATGTTAGGGCCAATGATTTTCTGTTTCAGAAAAGTGCAAATTCCGTTTGCAAATATCCTAAATTCCGTTTTAGGCTGAAAAATTCCGTTTCACATTCATCCAATACAAAAATTGGCATTTTATATACTTGTACATTAGGCCTATACCATGTACACAGAAAATAATTCCAAGACGATAATGAAATAGTCGTTTGGTTGGAGCGCAGGAAAATTGCCCCCAAAAAGATTGCTATTTTATCAACGGCCGATCAATGTACAGACGTAGTATTTAACTTCGCCACAGTCAAGTCGTATACTGCACTGCCACTGCCACACACGTGAGAAACATGCAATAGTTGTACAGGCCAATCCCATGATGTCACACACATCAGCTGGCTGAAGCGAAATTCATGTCCGCCATTTTGTTTTCGGGCTAACGTTAGCGACAAAAATAGGATAGTTTACGGTAGATTATTGGACCTAAGCACGACATGCATTTCAAAAGAGCCAAAGTTAGATGTTATACGAATGGTGGATTGATTGCACAGAGAAAAATAAACCTGCCGATGGAGCAAAAGAGACCCGCGAGAGCATGCCGTGAGTGTGATGATTTTCACCCGTGCGCTGGCCGACAGCTACATACGGCGTGCGTCGGAACTGTCACTCCCATGACCACGCGTACAACGGTAATGATCTCGTAACATTTATTGCTCTGATCTTGAACGTTTTTGTCCCACCAACATCGTGATATAAACATCACTCATTTTTTATATGGCTCGTCTGTTCAATCAATCATCAACAATTCGTTTTGTATTTGATACATTTTATGAAAGTGTGTTTTTTTTATCAACGAAATTGCAGAAGTTATTTTGTTCAGATTCAAATTCCTTTTTCCGTTTCGAAGAGCAGATTCCGCGAATTCCGTCCGTTTTCCGCGATCGCGGAAAATCATTGGCCCTACAATGTAGTAAAATGTAAAATAGGTACCGGTATAACAGCAGATGGGAGCATACCTGTGCGTCTTCAGCTTGCCAGCCTTCTGAGACGTTTCCGATTTCAACCTGCACGTCTCCCTGGTTGAAGACAACTTCCAAGTCTCGTGGCACATCCAGTTGCTGGGAACTGACGTCGTGCCTCAATTCTGTGTCCATCACATTCTGTTTAAAACCCAAAAAGTTGACTCCATTTTTACTTCAAGAATTTTCCGAGCCCCAAACTTTAATTTGTGTTGACAAACAACCTTGTCACCCAGTTGTCACCCCCTCCCCTCCCCCCAAGAAAACCACAAGAAAATCAAACAACAACGAGGAAAAAAGAGAAATTAAGGTGAAGGGAAAAAAAAGAAGAGTCTGAAAAGTCAATATTTTACTGCACATTCAATGCATATTTTAAGACTCAGACTGGAAACCTTCAGAAATGGCCCTAAAACTAGCTTAACGTACATAAATACGTATATATGAATAGTTTTGAAAAGCGCCCCCAAACGCCAAATAATGTCCACCCCCCTTTTGAAATTTTCGCAGTCAATGATTTTCTATGTTGCCTTCCCTTCCAACCCCCACCCCCTCAAAAAATGATTTCTTTGCCCCTCTCCCCCCAAAGGTTCGAGTCCCACCAGAGAGAGCTTGCAAATATTCTTACAAAGCCCTTGGACATCAGTAAGTACTTACAGTGTTTAGGAAATAATCTTGGTGAAAAGTAAAGCCCAATTTAAAATCAAATCAGAGAGTAGTCAGTACCTTCTCAGCCACAGGATCATTATTCCACAGGTGAATCCGCACAGGGTACCAGTCTTCGCTTAAGTCCAAGTCAGCTCCAAATGTCCCAACTTTTACTATTTTGGCGACAGACTGATCTTGGCTGGTCAAAGCTGCTCCACAAAAGTGACTCATCAGTAGCACGGCCTTCTGATTTTTAGTCGACACCAAGATTCCGTCGTCCTGACTATCCATAGCCTGCCAGGTTTTTGAGTCATCCTCGTCGTTGCTGCAAATGTGTGCGGAGAAATTCCATCCCGTCCCCTCCTTGGCGTGGTGGGGAAACGACAAGACCACCCTGTCTCGAAACTGCAGCCCTGTCGGACCGCACTGGATCATTGGGGATAGGGGAATGTCTTGTCCACCCAACCCATCAATGGGGGGCGCGTTGGGGTTGACGTAGATGTACACCTTTTGAAGGCTTCCCGCGGGTAGGGCGTCACGCGGGATGTACAGGTGGACATTGTATTCCTTCAGGGATAGGCTTCCACCCATCTCGTTGAAGTAGGAGATGGCGATGTAGGGCAACTGGAAAATGCTCTCTTGTAGCTCACTATCGCTGAGCCCTGCAATCTGCTTGTCATGTTCCTGCAGAATCAGCTGCAGACGGGTCGGCCGGGTGGATGCATCGTCTGAAATTAAAATAGTCACTCAAATTAGGTTTTGCCCTTCACCGACGTATAAACACTGTATACTCAGTGTATTACCTCCCGAGTGAAAGTTGGAAAAAAATCACTCGGGTGGGACTCGCACCCAGGACCTCCTGCTTTCTAGTGCCAACGTCTTACCACTCGACCACCGAGCTAACGGGATCGGTTGGCTGTTTCATATCAGGGGGGGTGGGGTATGACACCCCTAAAATCCTTCTACTTCCCCAGTATGCACTAGAAAGCAGGAAGTCGTGGGGTTCGAGTCCCACCCGAGTGATTTTTCCCAACTTTCACTTGGGAGGTAACATACTGAGTATACAGTGTTTATACGTCGGTGAAGGGCAAAACCTAATTTGATTTACATCACCCTGACGCAAATGTTCCATCTCATTTAAAAAAAAAATCCTTAGGAATCATCTCATGAGTTTATCCAAAAAAAATTCAAGATAGCCGCAACTTGATAATGGTGTATAAGATTTGGGGGACACCTCCTAACAAAAACTGCCTAGGGAGTAAATATTACATGAACTGTGTTGGGGTTTTTTCATGTTGGATTCTGCTCTTTGGGCAATTTTACCTGTTTATTCTCAACATTTTTATCTCAAATTTTAACAAATTGGATTTGTAAATTACCTTTTGGCAATTCTCTGCTGTCCGATGGTAAGTATGCCGGACTAGTTGGAGGTGATGGAGTTGAATCACTACTTGAATCGTCTAACAAAAAAGCATCATCGCTGAATTTAGGTGGCTGAGAAGAATGCAACTGGCCAATGATCTACCCGGAAAGAAGAAATAAAACAGACGTTGTAACATACAATAGAAATCACTGTCATCTCTGCTGGCTTAGGAATTAAACCCATTTGAGGCTAGACATGCTAGAATAGACTGATACAGTAGGCCCCACCCATGCGCACGTTGGCAACATCATGCAGGCGCATGTTCCAGCCCTGTGGCGTAAATCTGTATCAATGACTGGCAGGGGGATGGGGGTATGACAGCCCTAAAATCCTTATACTTTCCCAGTCGTTGCATATTCGAAAGCAAGTGGGTGGACACCATTCAACACTAGGTGGCACGGTTTATATAACCGCAGGAGTACATATCTGTGAAATGAGTGGGTTTTTTTTTTCAATGAGCGCTTAACCTCAATAGACCTAAGACATAATGACGTCGCGCTTTGTTTACATGTGCGCTTTTCAATGGGAACCAGGTAGGACGCCAGCCAATCGTGCCCATCTGGCTCCCATAGGAAAGCTCACATGTAAACAAAGCCTGACGTCATTAGGTTTTGGCAGGGCTTCTGTTTTGGGACTCTCAAAACAGTGTATTGGGGGGTCCTACATTTTGAGAGTAGCGGAAACACAAACTGACCGGCAATGCACTCCCATCGATCATCCCTAACCCCAGAACCTGGGAGTCTCCTTGGTCTGGTACCCTGTCGTCCTCTATGCTGATGCCTGGTGACCCAAAACCCTCGACACCGACAGCTGGTTGGACAGAGCTTGATGATGCTCCCTGCCCCACAAATTCACGTGTACGTGTACCGGTACCTGCTTCAGCTGAAAAATTGACAAAAGGACTGTATCAAAAACGTTATACGCTCTCACTATACTTCGTCATCACAGAATACATGTACATTTGTACCGTACTGCATAATGTTCATCATTATTGCATGCACTGAAGTTGTAGAACAAATTTTTCACATAATGTTCCCTCGGTATAAGTGCGATGTGTTTGTGCATGTTGCTGATCAGTCTAGTTTTTGTAGATGGTCTTCATCGTAACACTGAACTTGGTAGAGTCTTTAACATTTTAGAACATTTCAGATGTGCACATTGATGGTGAAAGCATTAGACTTCACAGAATGGGTCAGTTATCCTAGTGATTTATTGTCAGAGTTCATTATACTCAAAGCCAGTGACTGGGAACAAGAGGAATTGTGAAGACTTGTGATGGATTTGTGTGGACTTGTGATAGACTTGTGACAAACTTAAGGACATTTGATAGACTGAGGAGGACTTGTGATGGACTTGTCATAGAATTGTTGTATGTGAGGACTTGTGAGGGACTTGTGAGGACCTGTGCTGGACTCAACTACAACACTATGTTTATCTTACGGACAGCATCAAGATTCCATGACAGCCAGGCCCAGTAACTTTCTATGACTCCTCCCCAAAATGTCATCTGCTTGAGTAGAATGTCCTCTTCAAGATCCAACCGAATATCTAATGGTTGATAGATCTCTCGATGGTTGAGGCCCAGCGCATACACCTGCTGTCTCAGCATCTCAACAGACTCCACCACAGCTTTCTGCAATGGCTGCCTCCGGTGGCCCCTCAACCTCTGGTGCTCAAAGATGACCTCCCAACGTACGTTGATGCAGGCAAACTCTTCCACCATCAAGTCCACGCGCTGCAGCTCTCCACTGTACTCCTGCACCGGATCACTGGCTTCCACTAAGCGGGTCTGCTCAGAGATAAGCTCCACTAGCTCCTTAGTTGTACCGCTCTGTATCTCTGCCATCTTAAACTGTCTCCCTGGAACCTTCCTCTGCTCGAGAGCATCTTCTAGAATCTTGATCAGTTCCTTCTGTGCAACGACAACCTTGCGCAGCTCGGTTACGATTCTACCCTGTTTCTCTGAACCAACGTCCGTTTCTTGTCCGGGCAGGACCTCCTCCAGATTGCAGACCCACATCCTCTGATGCCACACGAGCTGTTCAAAGTGAAACAGAATAGCAGGTCTGCCGGCGCGGGATAAGTCTTCCTCACTGCTCCTTTGGATGAATGTCAACTCGTCTGCCAAACCAGCTTCCGCAGCCTTAAGCCGTTTGAGTGCCGCTAGTGGTTTATCGCTGTAGTCCAGTTCACTGTGCTTTTCCTCTCCAGGAAGCTCTTGCGTAGAAGCCTGTCCACCAGCTTGGGATACATCCCTGAGTTTCTGCTTCTCGTACAGAAGTTCCCGTCTCAAGTACAGCCACTGTCTCTGTTCCCTGTTGAATGCCCATTCCTGTTTCCCTGCGGAAAGCTCACTAACTTGTTCTTTTTCTTTTCCAATCAACTGCAGTCTGTACTCGTTCAGATTCAGTTTCAGAGTGTTGAGATGGTCTCGTTCTTTGCAGAGCTCTTCTTTGAAGGCCTGCAAATCAGATGGCTGGATACCCTTCCTTTGGACAGCGATGATACGAGTTACATTTTCCAATAGCTGCCTTTTGCTGCTCACAATCATCTTTTGCAAAAAAAAAAAAAAAGAAAACAGAAAAACTTAAGCAACTCCCAAGTTGTCTCATCGTTTCCGGTATTATTATCAAGATCTATGATTCTCCACAACTGAACATTTTAACCAGTTTGCGCCGGATGACATGTATACCCGCAAAGGTTTTGCAGTATCGGGAACTGATGACGGATAAACATGCAGGGAGCGAGGCCAGAAATATCTGTCAGCGACCCGCAGCGGGGGAGGCCGGAAATATGAGTGTGCTGCCCGAGGGTGATGGTTTCAGCCTGCCTGGCTTGAGGTCGAGTGAAAAGTAATCCTGCGCCTCGTTCCGTTCTTGTCAAAATAATCCCGGCGCGAACTGGTTAAACTACATGAAGACGTATTCATTCTAACTAAGAATCAAGCCCTCAAAGAGAGAGTTCGGAGAGACCACTGGAATTCTTGATTGCATTGCCGACAATGCCTGGTGCTCTTGAAAAGATGCTCTAGGTTTGTGCACACTCGGAATAAAATAAGTTCTACATATTTTATGACAATATCACACAGAACTTAGAAAACCCTGCTTCAGCAACGGTTTTTTTATCACATGGTTAACACATAGATTGCAGAC
The DNA here is from genome assembly GCF_015706575.1 of Patiria miniata. Taxonomy (NCBI): domain Eukaryota; kingdom Metazoa; phylum Echinodermata; class Asteroidea; order Valvatida; family Asterinidae; genus Patiria; species Patiria miniata. Next base: position 16,140,999 of record NW_024037068.1, read on the forward strand.
ATGTAACATCCATAACGTAATAATTTAACTTCCGTAACAACGAAAGCATGTGTCCTTATTTATAACAACAAAGTTTCACTTTGTAAAATATCATTGTATGTTTTTGTAGCATGAACCAACATACTTATTTCATTCAACTCTTGCACAAACCTCACAGATTTTTATCAGTGCGTACTGAATATCAAAAATCTATGTCTCAAAGTATAACATCTGTAGCGACCATTTGCAGCACTCACTAATTCACGTTACATTAGCATTGTCATGCTGTATATTTAAGCTAGAGTTGTACCAAATCTAAAAATAGATCTTTCACTGCAAATATTTTACTTTGCTGTTTTCAAATTGATTTTTGGAACGATGGAATATCACTTAAGAAAAACCAAGTTTAGAAACAGCGGCAAGAGAAGCCAGTTCCTACATTTAAAAGCTAACTAAGGCCAAAAAAAAAAATTTTTTTTTTTCTCTTCAAGCTTGGATTGTACAAGACAAGGTGGGGTACTATTTTGCTTTTTTGGTGTCCTCATGTACATTGGTGTCCTCCATAATTTGCCTTGGTGCTCTCGATCATTTGCCTTGGTGCAATTTCCCATTCCTTGGTGCTCTTTTGTAAAAAAAATTAAGGAGGTGCGGCAATAGAGGGCGCTGTTGGAGCTACCGCGGAACATTTTGGAAAAAAAAAAGATTGACGCGCATGATTAAAATCGATGCGCGCGCTGACCAGAGACCGACTTATTATTTTTTTTGGACTAACAGCAACTCTAAGATTTTCCCCCAGTTTTCAGATTCAGTGTGGATGCCATTAGAAAGTGCACCATTCCTTGATTGAAAAAAAAATTAAGTGTACTTTTTCCTTTTGAATAATTTTTGTTACCTCAACAAGATGTATTTGTTGGTACATTTCATCTCCTTTCATATCTGAAATACAAATAAAGGAGTTTTATTTAAACTTCCTGTACAAATCAAAATATTACTTTCATTGATCGATGTTTGTAGAGTGCACTTTTGTCAACACCCCCCCTCCCGGGGGGGGGGGCATTGTCATGCTAGTGGTTAGGGTTTGAGACTCATCAGAGGGTCAAGGGTTCAAATACAGCTATTGGCCATACTACATGTCCTTGGGCAAGCCACTTTACCCCACTTGCCTTTCTTCACAAACGTTCTCCTTTGTTTTACATGACAAGACCTCACTACTTTCACCCATGGGCGTCACCAGGATTTTTTCCAGTGGGGGTCAAAGCACATTTTCTCCCAAATCCCTGTACTTTTCCAGCATATTCTTGATTTTTAAGTTTTCGAGGGTGGGAAGGGGCATTTCCCCTCCCCTCCCAAACCAATTATATTAACAGCAATATTACTTTGCGTCTCTTTTTCTTTTCTTTTCCCCCTCTTTTTGGGGTTGTTTTTCTAGGGGGGGGGGACAAGAGTCCCCCTTGCCACGCCCATGCTTTCATCCCCCCTCCCAAAGCTTCAATGTAGCCACTTATTTTATTTCTTCTCTGTTTAATTCTAAAAGTTGTGATCGAACATAACAAGTTATTTTGCAAAGTGCGCACAATCTTATCACCTTTTTCTCCTGTAGGCGCAACCCTGTCTGTGTCGCTGGGATGTCCTTCCCTCGTTGCTGAAGTGGAGGCTTCCGCCATGTTTGCCTGCCCTGTTGACTCTCAAGAGGTGTTCGTTGGACAAGTTAAATCAGACAATAACCTGAAAAGATTCAAGATAAAAGTACGGATATAAAAGTTGGTCTTAACATGCAAGATTGTGTAGGTACAAGTATGGGCCTTGTTCTCTTCAAAGGGACACCAATTGGGCTACAAACCACGCTTTGAACGAAATGCTTTCAATCGGAAGAATTTTTTAAAGTGCGATATCGAAATGTGAAAGTCAACTTTGGTCGACTTTCACTAAACAACAGTAATCAGAATTACGGAGCACGAACTACAATGTGTGCCTTAGGCCAAAAAAAAAATATTCGGTCTCTGGTCAGACCAAAGTTCCGGAATTGACGAGGCCATGCGGCTTTTTTTTTTTTTTTTTTTTTTTTTTTTTTTTCAAGCTTGGATTGTACAGACAAGGTGGGTACTGTTTTGCTTTTTTGGTGTCCTCATGTACATTGGTGTCCTCCATAATTTGCCTTGGTGCTTTCGATCATTTGCCTTGGTGCAATTTCCCATTCCTTGGTGCTCTTTGGTAAAAAAAAATGAGGAGGTGCGGAAATAGAGGCCGCTGTTGGAGCTACCGCGGAACATTTTGGAAAAAAAAAAAGATCGACGCGCATGATTAAAATCGACGCGCGCGCTGACCAGAGACCGACTTATTTTTTTTGGTGGCCTTATTGCATTTTTATTTTACGATCTGTTTCGCAGAGATGCAGATTTCGGTACCGAGTTGTTTGTTGGAATGAATATGCCTTAAAATATATTCCTGTGGGAATATTAAGGCCTAATCGTAAGGTTTAAAGTACCCAAAAAGTACGCCAATAGCTGTTTTTTGTTTTTATTGAAATGATGTGTAGCATATGCAACCATGTGCAGAGGCGGCGCGATCGGATTGGCCACGGAATGGTATGGTCGACCACGTGCAACGCGTGCGCCTGTATAATTGATTGATTGATCGCAGGTGTACTAGAATCAGCAATAAATGCCAGAGAAGATTGTTAAAGAAGGGTGGTTAAAACCACTGGTTTTGTTATGTTTTTGATGGATGGGTCATTTCAAATATTTTTGCCAAGTACTTAAAAATATAGCCACGGCATACTTAAGTTATATTGCAAATGTTTCTATCATTTTGGGAGAATCTGCATACATTTGTAAAATGTTATGTAATTGGCACATGGTTGATTTTCAGCAAAGCAAAATTCTCTGAACTCTTTCCATGCATAGGATTTAACTAAGCTTCTTAGACTTTCGACAAAAGTATTATAATATTTGTGGATTTAGGGGCCATTCAGAATTTTCAGTGTTTTAAAATTTCAACTGGAAAGATTTCCATATACGAAGTTCACTCAACACCCTGTGTTAAACCCTATGAGATTGGACTGAAAAATTCTAAGTGTTTTCTAAGAAAATGCTTGTATTTTCTCACTGCTCAAATTGACTTTGATGACATGAAATTGCTATCTGGGGGCTTGTTAGTCAATACAGAGGAAAATTAGTGAACTTCATATATGGAAATCTTTCCTTAACTTGACCCACCCATCCACAATTTGGAAAAATAGTCAAAATTTTATAACACTGAATTCTGAATGGCCCCTTAGTTTATTTACGTCAACATTTTAATTACGACATGATTTTAAATATTTTGCATGTAGCTTGAGTAACTCCAGCTCCTAATGCCTATCGCATAGGCATATTATTAGAGCTGGAGTTACTCAAGTTATTTTGCATGCAGTTGTTTTTACCATACCAAAATCAAAAGAAATTCATTTATTTCAAACGTGTATTTAGTAACAATGTCAGATGGCAAATAAAAGTTAGTTTATCAAACTACAGACCAAAGTTGTGCACATAAACTTATCCTTTATTCAACAAACATCGATCCGCATTGTTTTAAGAAGTAGGACACAATGGAGACTCCGTTAGTCCGTAGAATGACGTTTTCCGTTTGTGCGCGAATTATGGGCACGAAACATTTGTGGCAGCCAATTTGACTCATCTGCAGACGACGACGTTCTTGCTGCTTCCTTGACGTTCAATATGTTCAATTATTTTTCCATGTAGTTTATTAGTCATTCTTACAATATTATTAAAGTCCATAACTGTGTATGAACTATGATTTAGTTTTTGCAAGAAAAAAATCGGTCAAACTAAGTGCACGAAAAATGGTCAAACGAGCCTACTCTAGCACTTAGCAGGCTTCTCTCCGGGCGTCAGAGAAGCCTTCTGTCTGATCTAAATCTAGAACATGAGCCTACACTTACCAGCACAAATATAGCTGAAGGACGTTACTCCGTCATCCTTCACTGAAACTGAAAGTTGTAGTTGCTCTTGTACTAGTTTACGAAAGTATTAATTCAACGCCGTTTGAAAGGCAAGTAAACAGGTAAAAGTATCGATATCAACTTAACTCAACTGCATTTCGTTGTGTTGTTGTGTTGAACTAGGCACCATGCGTTGGGCGAGTGGAAAGTGGAGGTGTCATATTAACTCAGACTTCAGACACCAAAGTACACTCAACCTATCAATTGGTGTTTATTGGTAAGACGCATGCGCACTAGTACGGAAATTCAATTTACTAGGGTACAATGTTTTTACAATCACCCGTTTTATGTCAAAGGTTACGCTGACGTCATTGTCTAGCCGTACCGTCGATTCGTCGAATCCAATGGGATTCCCGCACCCCCTTTATAAGGTGGGAAATCCCAAATTATCCCCGCGCCTTCCCGATTCATCGCAGGGTGACCGTTTTAGCTGATTTTCGGCTAACTTTGACAGAATTTTTGTAAAATAAATGAGTTTGACAGAAAATTTGACAGAATGGATTTTTTGGCAGATTTCTGGCAGAATTCTGCAAAGATGGTAATTTGACAGAAAAACAGCAAATTTGAATAAAAAATGGCACATTGTTTTAAAAATACTTCATACCTTTGCATAATGGGACAGCTAGGTTGGCTGGTGAAGGTGCTGAGGTTAACTGGGACTTTGTTGTGGCCGGATTTAGTTGCGGTTGCACCTTTTTACCCAAAATTTACGCGATAATTTCAGAACAATTTCATAACATTTTAAACTATAAATTGTTTATAATGTAATTTGAACGTTAATTAAGTCAATACTTCCAATCTGCATGTGATTTTAAGTGTTTATTGTGTATTTCAAGTAATTCTGTGGAATGTGGCAGATTTTTGATAAATCTGACAGATATTTTTATGTGCATTTAGCAGAATTTGGCTCTGACCTTGCGGTCACCCTGATTCGTTGGATGTCAAAATGAATAATGCATGAACTTACGGCGAATGCTTAAAAGTCGACAACTTTCCTGAAGTTGTTCAAACGTGGAAACCAGATTCAAATTGTTCAAATTAACGTCGGAACCAGATGCAGGTTTTCCGCTTTTGAAACAAAATTTTGCATTTTATTTGTATCATAATAATGAGTACAATCAGTTTTCAAGTAGAACCCATAAAATTGCTCATAACATAATTAATAGAATGCTTTTATACTATATGATATGGTGTCGGACAGTGTAATAATTATATCATTTTCGAAACCGTTATGTGTCACTAGCGCTGTACAAATACACACATTCTTGACAAAGAAAAAATATAGTCATTAGGCCTAAACAATTGATAAATTAATATAAAAATTCGTTTTGAATATTGTTTACTTACTTTTTAAAGTAAGTAAACAATATTCAAAATGAATATGAAAAATGTTGAGAATGAGCCATAAAATGATAATCAGAGATTATTGGACACTTTTCGGAGGAAATTGTTCATACCGAATCCTGTATATATTTTGTACAGTGCAGTGAGTTACAGAAATTCTGGAATAGAGCCAGCCCGCAACCCCGGCCCGCACCCATGCATCCCGTCACGATCCCTCAAGACCCAGCGGTTTGATATCGAGCTCACAAATTTAAATTCTCCGACAATTATTTACGTACATTTTTCCAAACAGAACAAGTTAACTTAGTTGGTAAATATATATTAGCACGAAGCTTAGGAACAACCGAGTAAGGTTGGCACTGAGCCATCATGGAGGGGCGCGTGGTTCCCTCACCAAAAAATCCCAAGATAAGGCCAAAAAAAAACAGTCTCCGGTTTCTGGTATGGAGCTTGCCCCAAAAGTGGTGCGGCGACGCGGCTTTTTTTTTTTTTTACCTTTTTTTTTTTTTTTTTTTTGGCTTCAAATGTCGGCTGATGACTGCAAATGGTGCCCGACTAAACTTAGTGCAAATATATGGGAGTCCAGAGAGGCCACATAAATCTTATTCTCGATCATAACCCCTTCTAAAAACACGTTAAAATTGTGCAGCAGCAGAATTCCAGTCAAACCAGTGAGTTTGGCGGTTTTGAAACATCATCTTTTATTGAAAAAAAAAACTTTTTCATTTTGCCGACGCGCATGGCTACGGCGACGCGCGCGCATACCAGAAAGCGGAGACTTTTTTTTTTTGGCCTAATATGCCTAGCCTAATATTGTGAGGTTAATTCTGCACTATGGGGGAAACCCAACGTTTTTGGACAGCCTATATACTCTGCCCGTCTTCAGTTGTACACGTATTCCCTTTTATTAGCAGCGGCATAGCTATAGCTGCGGAAGGAGGGGGGCACGCCCCCATAAAATAATCGTCGCCCGCCCAGTTCCCCCCATGGAAATTTGGCAACCGGGGAAAATAACAGTCGTATAAATTACCATGCTCAGCGGGTTGAGGTTGAAGTGCCTTTTTTTTTTACACGTTTTGTTATAATTGTTAACGAACCCCCCCCCCCCCCCATAGGCTGTTTAATAAACGTCCAGTGGAAATCGTATAGCGCCATCTATTGTCTTACATTGACTATGATGTCAGTTTAGAACAGCGCCCACATGGAAAGATAGCATCCAGGCCCTCCCCTCCCTTTGATTGTAATTGGGCGCCCCCGCCCCCACTATGACGTTCCTCCCCCCACTAGCCCCCCTCCCTCCCCCAGGACGATAACCCTGGCTACACAGCTGCCTGTTACGTCAACCGACTGGTTAAAATGCTACACGAATGGCTCTGTGTAAATGTTTAGGTTTTTGAATGGTTTAACTTACAGGGTATAGAGCGCCTAACAATGGTTTCCCGGAGGTTCGTTTCGGCCAAGATGAAAGTGCGTAACGTGTATAAGGCCTCTTCTTCGTGCAGTCTGCGGCCGTCCTAGTTCTATTCATAATAAGTAAGTTCTTATTCGTAATATGCATGCAGTGGCGGTTCTACGGGGGCGCGGGGGGGGGGGGGGGGCTAAAAAAAATCCAGAATAAAAATAAATGCAGTAGCAAAATGTAAGAATGTGACGTACATGCGAACGTTCTCACCCTAAATAGTCGTGAGAAGGGTGCATTTGTTTTGTACACTTTCAGTTAATATAGTGTACCTGATTGTAGGATTTTATCAGCGCTCCCCATTGAAAATATGGCACGAGCCATATTGAATTGAAAGTTAGGTAAAATCTTAATGTTTGAAACTTGCGAAGAGAAATGAAAAGTAACTTAATGTATAATAAATTCCAGTCTGCTTCAATGAATAATTTAACATGTGTAATTAAACATTCCCATATGAACAAAAAGGTGTTCATATTAATATGAAATGTGATACTGCATATGTTGTCTCGATATGATCGTAACAGTTTAATTAAAATAAAATCGTGTTTTCGTAACTCACGCCATGCTCGCGCGCACTGCAACGAATTGATTCTCTTTTTACCCCAGACACCAAATACAAAAACAAACGCAAATGTAACGCACAGGCAGGCACCAGACTAGTCCTCATTTGCATACGTGTTCAAAAACCTTGCCCATGCAAATGATCCAATACCAGGGTGAGAGAGTAGCTAGTGGTGGGCGCGTACTGCTCGACACCCAGGGGACGAAGTTGGGGATATACCAGCTACAAGTAAGCAGCGCCCTCAAGTGCCCATATGTAATATAAGATCCACGTGACCACCAGCTTGTAACCCCACCTTCCCCGATGTAATTTTAGTAAAGAAACCTCAATTTTATAACTAATCCAGCACTTTGGCTGTCAATTCAGTACACGACACTGAACTTATGGTTTTCATTTTCTCAGAAATGTTTTCAATCAGCAAGTGTTTGGGTTCATGTGCGAGCATGCGTATGGCCGACAACTTTGCCAGCCTTTACATACATTAAAATTGATTAAATTGATTAAAAAGATTATGTAAAATGAATCACGATTAAATCACCTCGCCCCTGGTTCTGAATCGTGGTTTATATTTTGTACATTTTTTCCTAACGGAGTAAAAAAACACAAAAAAACCCAACAACACCCCAACAAACAAACAAACACCCCAGCAAACACCAAATCATAACAAAAAAAACAAGCATTATGCTTTCGACTTATCAATAGAGAATCTGATGGCGAATTGTTATTAAAATAACATTCAGAAAATTCACCTGTGAAAGCTTAACCCAATAATAACATTGTGAAATTCAATATATTATTCATTTCAATAATGTTCAATTATATGTCATATTACCCATCAATTTTGACATTAAAAACAATGGGAATTAATGTGTAACTTAGTGTTCTCCGTGTGTAATATTGACAAGATATCAGTCAAACTGTACTTAATCATTCTCTAACAACAATTGTTCTCTGTTGTTGGGGGGGGGGGGGGTTGGAGGGGGTTGCATGTTTTTTTCCTGGGCTGTTCTCTCTATTTACATTGGTTACCAGTTAGACAACGCATCAACTTCAAAACAGCAGTTTTCATGCACAAAGCACTTCATAACACAATGCCGCACATAATGGGATCACTCAACCTCAGTAATTCATCCAGCCGTAGTGGCCTCCGCTCCAGTATACAAGAGTTCCACGCACATTCAAAAAGGCAGGGGACAGGGCCTATTCAGTGTCTGGTCCCCGATGCTGGAATTCCTTGTCACACAACATCCGCAACATCAGTTCTCTTGACAACTTCAAGGGCAGACTGAAAACTGATCTGTTTTCTCCACATAATCTATAACTTGTCTTCTGGAGTTGTCCTTAGTCGCGCATTGTTACTTGCGAAAATGCGCGCTATAAATAGTGTTATTATTATTATTATAATCAAACCATAGGTCCATGGTGCTAAACAGATATGCCTCCAGTTTTCGGATAACTGGGGTGCGGCACGTATACGTGCACTGGCAGCTAGGACAGTCAGTCCGGTGTTTCCTGGTTTCACAAGTACTGAATAAACCCGCATAGTGCAGGTAGCAGGGTGACCGTTTCAGCCAATTTTCGGCTAACTTTGACAGAATTTTTTGTTAAAAAAAACGAGTTTGACAGAAAATTTGACAGAATGGATTTTTTTGGCAGGTAGGTAGGCTTAGCCATGCGCCGTGACACGCTGTAGAGCTAGGACCTAACTCTATGATTGTACGATGTTGAAATTACGTGATGGCCGGCCGTGACTATAACGAATGACCTTGAATTGACCGAACAACAACGAACAACAACGCTGTTGCACGTAAACATCAAGACTGCGGCTGTTGGGTGAGGTGGATGATTGAGTTCGCGAATTCTGCTGTTCAAGTCCACGCAAAAATCGGGAAAGATCGTAAGTGTTTGGACGTCACTTAATTAAATGAACATGTCCATGTATATCAGCTATGGTACAGTGTTATTGAGATATTGTTATATTTACGAGTTGAAAGAAAGCCAAAATTCATGGGCAGCCAAGCCAAGTTTTTTTACAATGTTACACCATAGGCTAGGCTGCACAATATGGGTGTACATGAACATGTACATGTACATGTACTGTACGTGTACGTATGCACAATGTACTACATGTAGTCTATGTACATAATGGGCCTATATACAATGTCATGTACCATGGAGAAATAAAACATTTCTCCATGCATGTACGTACATGCACTGCTCCGATTTCCTGTACTACTACGTTAACTCTTTGAGCTATTTGCATTATAAATGCACGCATGCAGTTAGCCAAGTCGGAACCACCATTTTACCGATGAACTGCAGACTTCCCCGTTTCGAGTTTCACCACAGTCCAAAAACATTGCTATTCCTATATAAAGGTTATTCAGTTTTCGAAAGAAATCGAATGAAACACATCCATGGATGTTTAAATAATAGTTATTGATCGAGTTATTTCTTCACGAAAATCAAATTTATTGGCAAATAAAAACTGACGCTTTCTGTCCAATGTTGTTTCTTCCTGAAAACAGCGACGAATTATTTATGCAGCGTAGCCCTTAATAATAATTATGTACATGTATTCGAATGATATAACAATAGTACATAAATTTAGAGTATTTTAAGCGAATAAATTTCCGTAATCTTGTGACAGGATGTGTTACTGTTTATATGTGCCTATCAATTGTTTCCCCACCCCTCCCCGCGGGCTTCCCCACCCAAGACGTGGGGATTGTCACTTTTGAAGTGACAAAATCCCCACCCCTCGGGCAAAATTTAAGTGACAATCTCCGACCATGCCCCGACATACATACGTGGGGCGCACTAGTGATTGCCTTTCCATGCAGTACACCAATGTTAACAATGTAATTTGAGTGACCAAAATCCCCACCCTGGGGCATGAAAAACGTGACCAAATCCCGACATCGGACCTGGGGCAGCGGGGGGGGGGGGGGAGGAAACATTTGATAGGCGCTTTACTTTCACAGTGCAGGCCTATAAAGTTTTATGTTGACAGTTTTACATGAACATTTTATAACTCCATGTGATGCACTCTTTATAGTGCAGTCGATCTCCAAGAGTAATTATGAATAGCAAATTACCTACCCGACAAAAAGTCGTTTGAGGTCATTCTCAATGATACTTGAAATTGTATAATTACTGAGCACCAGAGCAGCCACAGATCTGTGTAAGATTATTACTCGCATTTTGATTAATAACAAAACAGCCCGTGTTAACTTTTACCAGTTATCTAAATAAGTATTCTCTGTGAGCAGCTTTTTAAATTTTTTCAAAGATTTGAGGCAGACAAATCTACAGGTATGTGCAATGTACTAATTTTATTTTTTTTTTAGATTCTCAACCAACCTGTATGGGTTTTTCTTAATTTGTTTAATTCATGTTTACTGTGATTTTGATGTTTTTAATATTGTAAATTATCATGCAATTTGACCTTCGGGTTACAATGTGATAATGTGAATAAAATATACCATATATTATATAAATATACCATATATAGCACAAATGTCACATTTTGTACCCTAAAATAATGTATAGAATGAAATACGTCAAGTTTCTTAGTAATTGGTTTGTCCGCCTCACCCCGATGAGAGCCGACACTTATGACCTCTAAATGTCATTACTATTTGCTGCAGGTTTGAAATCTATCCTAAATCTGAGACATTCATACCAGCCACGATGGAGTTCACGCCAGCAGGCATCGTGTTAGCCGTTGCCGCATTGTTTACTCTGTGGTGCGCCCTCTACGTCCTCACCAGCTTGGCGTTTCCTGACACGCCCAAGGCGGGCAGGAATCGTTTCGTTGTGACGCTCAACATCATCGCGACTTTAGGCTTGGCCGTCTGGTGCGAATTTTACAAAACCGACCCTTGCGATAACCCAGGTACTTTTCTAAGTAAAATGAAATGATTTTCATTTTTGTTTAATTATAATATTATTTCATGAGCCCATTTCACAGCCATTATAGCCATGAATGATGTACAGGGTGAGTAAAAAAAAAAACCACCCAAATGTCGGGACCATTGTTTTAGTGAAGTTCTGCATGTAGCACTTTCAAAATCTCGGATATGAAAGCCCAATTCATAACCTTTCTTTTAGTACAATAATCATTCAGATCACTCATGTACTTTTGAAGTTATGGAATTTTAAATACAGCCACCGTTTTAAAGTTCTGTCCACGGATCACAAAAAAATGTGTGCTTCTTTCAGCAAAACGAAAACAATTCATACACATCCCTATGTGATTTGTTTTCGTTTTGCTGAAAGAAGTTACCTTTTTGTGATCCGTGGACACAACTTTAAAACGGTGGTTGTGTTTAAAATTCCGCAACTTGAAAAGTACATAAGTCATGTGAATGATTCTTGTGCTAAAAGAAAGTTTATGAATTGGGCTTTTATATCCTAGATTTTGAAAGTGCTACATGCAAAACGTCACTAAAACAATGGTCCTGACATAGGGTTTCGTTTTTTTTTTTACTCACCCTGTAATGTTCATCTGCCATTCAGACATCAAATAGACACTGTGCATGGGTACCCTCAACGGTGACAATGATGAAGAGCTCCCACTACTACTACGGTGGAAAGCCACCGTTGTAAAAATAAAACATCGTTATTTATACTTCCAAACATAACTGGACCAAGAAACGCTATACCAATGACTTTCGTCAAAAGTAAACAAAGTTGTTCCAAAAAAATCAAAGAAACCCCTTTCGGTTAAACCCGCTGAACATGGTAACTTTAAGGACTGTGTTTATCTCTGGTTGCCAATTTGTTTATACATCCCAAACGCCCCCGTGGCTACGCCGCTCTCTATACCGTGCAATAACATAATCTAAACATGTCTGAAAAAGCGGGTATAGGCCTACAAAAAATGTTTAAACTCTAACCTCCATTTTCACAGTCGGAACTGCTCTGGTTCTTGTGACAATTCATATTGATTGATTGATTCTCGCAAACAGGTGCCGAATCCAACGCCAAGGAGACAATCCTACTGATCAACGCCCTTTCTGGGATGCTGTACGACCTCTTCCACTGTTGCTGTATCGGTCATCTCGAGAACCTGAGACAATTCGTCCATCACTCCCTGGTCATAATGATGCTCTCCACGGCACTCGCCACCGGTCGATCGGGCAGTGAGGTGGTTTACTTCCTTTTCTTCGCCTTCATAACTCTCCCCATGAACAGTCTCTTGCGTTTCATGAGGTATCACGACATGACGGAGCACATCGCGTACAAGATCGTGGACGTGACGCGTGCGGTGCTGTTTCTATTCCTCCGCGTTTCGGTAGGGGCGTACGTCGCCTACTGTTACATTCCAAACCCGGTGCCGCATATTCTGATTCGCATACCTGCTACTGCATTTAATGTCGTTGGGTTGATTTTCGCTGTCGTTAATGCACGTCGCGTTTATCGACAGATGATGCAAACAAATCAGAAAGTTGAGTAGCAAGCACTCGAGCTGCGGATCAATGCCGTAAGCCACCGGAAGCCACACTCTGAATATTCTGGCTTGCACAATGAATAACGTTACGCATAAATAGCCTGATTTGAATAACACTAACCTTAACAAAATGCCAGGATCCTACCCGGCACGGACAATCTTGTGATAAACACAAAGGACATTCCTAAAACAGATAAATACACGTACGTGGCTCACTGAAGTGGAAATGGATCATGATTCTAAGCAGCCCTTGATTTAATTCAGCGCCGCAACGATAAAACGCGGTAACTCTTCGCCATACTTTCCTAACGAAAAAAATCTTGGCCTGAAGAGCAAACATCTATCCCCTGTACCCCTAATCAAACCTGCCCTTAGCATCCTCGACTCCTCCCGTGAAACTTGAGATCTTCCCCGGTCCGGTGGTATCAGACTCAAGTTTCCTGAGCCTCGAGCAAAACACGTCCAGCTGCGGGTCCGCCAGAATCGCGACTGACGATGGGTCAGTCGCCCTCTACGTTCACGGCGATGCAAATAGTGAAAATGTTGCCTACTACTTTTCAATTTTCATTGTGTAATATTTTGTAAACAGGTTGTGATCCGCTGGTCTGCACATGCTGCGGACGTGCGGCGGCCGGAGGACAACATGCGATACTTGTACATGTTGTGTGCATACATGCGACGTGTACACACATACTGAAATTTGTATTCTTGTGGAGAAATTTTTTTGTTCTCGTGTAGTAAAGTTTTCGAGTTTGAAAGTGAAGTTTCAAAATGCTCTTATTTTAACCAGAAATAATTTCCTTGGCTAAAATTTGGACTTAATATCCCTTTTCTAAAACTCTTCCTTTTGCGACGGATCAACCCACCTTCAAAATTCCTAGTTTTTGAGTAAAATCCATATATCTATTTCGTGAACACCTTGTGGAGACGTATTCATCTCTAGAAATTGTCCTGTGGGGACGTATACAATCTTTTGTTCCCTATTGCGTGCACGTCTCCAGAGGGCACGGTGTATCAGATCCTTCTATTTCTACCTCCAAATGCTGGAAATAATGCGTATGCCACAAAATGTCCGCTGCGTCAGATGTAACTTTAAGAACCGTTTTTTTTTCTCGTCTTTTCCGAGGAACAATGCGATATTAGGTTAGTTTCCATTCAACAAGACCTTAAAAATAAGACAGACAATCGTAAACATACGCGCTGGTTCCAAATCTCTCAATTCAAATATGGCACGGGGACCAGTATAAACATTCCCATCGTACATTTATAATAAAGACAATATTTATGTGTTAAATATTTTTATCTCAATATAATTTAATATACAAACTATTTTTTAGTCACAAATTAATTTTAACTGTTTAATAAAATACAATGGATACATTTAATAAAAGGGTAACGAATAAAGTTAAATTGAGATAGCTGTCTTTACAATTCCATTGTTATTGTTTTTGGCCTCCTGTTAAACTCCCTTGCTGAGTCCTTAGCTTAGGAGAAGAACCAACCAAGTACCAAGAGTGGTAATACGGCGGACGGTGACTTCACTTTTTACAGTGAAGGCAATGGGCTATCCAGATTTGTCTTCTTCTTTTTTTTTTGTAGCGATCGGTGCTTGTGACTCATTTCGTCGGGTTGGTTAAATGGTTTATAAACTATTACCTTACGCTCTAATTCTTTGTACAGCCACAGGCAGAATTACGTAAACATTTAAAATAAAATAAAGAAATCGATAACAAATACATGTACAAATGTATATACTATTACACACACAGTTCATAATTCACCAGATAAGATATGCCTTCTATATGAGCAAAACAAAAAAGAAGTCGAGTCACATGGTCTGCAAAACATCTCGGCGAGATTCCAACTCTGACAAACACCCGATTATTGAAGTTGCATTTTAAAGGGAATATACATCATTTGCTTTTGCTGTAATTTTCAGAAATGGATGGAATTGGGGGTTTGGAAATATAAAGCAAATATAGTTACACTGACTTTTTGGAGGTTTTGGGATCGAAAATGCTATAAAAACCAAGAAAAACGATCATTTTCCTGTAGTCTGGTTCCCTGACTTCATATAAGAAGAAACAGAGCAGTTTACATACATTGGGGAATTGTAAGGTCAGGGAACCAGTCTAGCTGGCTCGTACCCGTTCATAGGTTTGTAATCGATTGCAAACAAGTGCAATGGTCAATTGGGGCCAGTATTTGAAAAAAAGCCAGTTGTTTCCAACGCTGATCGGCCGATCAGCGTTGGAAATTGATACAAAAATACCACTTTTCTTGAAAATGACAGTATACCAGGTGCCATAATTTTACAGGATGCTTTAGACTGTCATTTACCAACATCCTATTAAGGTTTTTTGCAAAAACTTGGTAGTTTTATTTTTCGATGTTTGCAAATGTTGTATATTCCCTTTAATCTAAAATATTATATCAAAATTCTTTTTTTTTCCTTCAAAATTTATTTCCATTAATTACAATATTGAAAATCTAGTTATTACAATGTTTAGAAAGTACAAATATAACAATCATAAATGATATACACAACATTAGTTTTGATGTACTACATGTATATAAATGTTTGTAAGAACCATAGGTTATAATATATATGGTGTTATCATTTTGAATAAAAATATATAAGTGTGAACAGCAGTAGGCATATTAATTAAAGAAATGTATACAGTTAAGTCATAAAATGTTGCCAGAAGTCTTTGTTTTTCTTTTGAAACTTTGCTCTGAATAATAACTCTGTAATGAACACATTAAAAATATTTATCCTTTTATTTTCTATACTCATTTTGATTCTTGCTTAATGTATTGAAAACATTGCTATCGTAATTATCAAATTAACCTCAGGTCTTCTATCAAGACCTGTTAATAGGTTTGGCAATGTTGGTGTGATAAAACTACTTTTTGTTTTTTCTTGGTAGTAAACCTTTAATTGATTCCAGAATTCAATTGTTTGTAAACAGGTTAAGAATGCGTGTTTATAGTCGTCAATCGTGTCACACGTTGAGCACAACGGACTATTCTCATTTTTTTATTTATACAATCAATCTTTCGTTGCTATTAGACGATGCATGAGTCTGTAATTGAAGTTTCTCAACTTAATTTCTTTAATGTCGACTATTTTCTTTTTCCATGTGGAAGTCCACTTAATCTTCTCACCAAATACGTTTTCCCACCACGATTCAATCTGAGGTGTTTTACCTCTTTCGTCTATCAATATATTATAAATATTTTTAGTTGTAATATCAAAATTCTTAATAAAATACGAATACTCTAATTATTTGTCTCTGAAAGAAATTAACAGTTCTCCATGAAAACAACAATGCGATTTCCAAGTGTCTTGGGAGGGTCTCCCATCCTAGATCCTGGGAACAGCACTCAGCAGTACACTCTTGGGGGAAATAAATCCATATTTACTCAGAGTCGGTGGAATCTAGAAAAGAGATTGCCAATTTTTTTTTTTTAAATAGCTTTAAAGTATTATTACCTCCGCCGATGTTTTCATCGGATTTGGTTAGTTTGTTTGTTGGTTGGTTGGTTTGTCTTATGTTAACAAGATAATCCGGATCTGGGTCTGGATCTAGGATATTGTATAGGATTCTTCACCATTTATGCGGGTATTTATTTTGGGTGTAGGCCTACTGACAGTATGGCGGGGAATAAGCCTTTTCGGAGTTCCAACTGCGCATTCATAACCTGTGACAACGCGCATTGTTTGTCTCAAATGGCCTTTGACAACATCGCGCCACTGACTTTACAAAAAGGCTGTTTGTGCATTGTGGGTACTGTCAAAGGGCATTTGAGACAAACAATGTGCGTTGTCACAGGTTACGAATGCGCGCAGTTGGAACTCCGAAAAGGCTTATAGTTTAGCCTTGGCGGAGGTTTGCGCTCTCTGGGTGCTTTCTATATGTTAATATGTACAGACCAATCCGGCGGCAGCCATTTTCTGCGGTGGCATTAGGCTCGCGCGAGCCGCGCTCAGGTAGTACGCACGCGCACTCCGGGCTCCTTTGACCAATAGAAATACCAAAATGCACACACGCCTCGTTAAGAACAACAGATCCTTTCAGTCGTCGGGCGTTGGGTATTTTGTTCAGAAGGGTCCTCTGTAGTAGGTTTGTGTGCTTAGTCTATGGGAAAGTGTTATATTAAAGGGACAAAGGAAAACACAAAGTATTGTCCTCGGGAGGACAAGAGTGTATGCGAGTTTGTTTCTGCATTCAATAGGAGACGTTGAACAATAGAGGACAATAGGGTCCCCAATTCCCGAGCGGTCCCCAATTTGGATTCGTGTTCAAAACATATGGGAGGTTTTCCTAAAAAGTTAAAGTACAAACAAAAGAGGGACAATATAGGGGGTCCCCGATTGCAGGCAAATGCACACTTCTGTCCGTGAGCGTGATACCAACGCAGTAAAAGCTTCTGATTTTGGTCGCCGAATTCATCTATAGAGACATTCAGAAAACAAACAGGGACAAAAAGAAACACAAAGTATTGTCCTCGGGAGGACAAGAGTGTATGCGAGTTTGTTTCTGCATTCAATAGGAGACGTTGAACAATAGAGGACAATAGGGTCCCAAATTCCCGAGAGGTCCCCAATTCGGATTCGTGTTCAAAACATATTGGAGGTTTTCCTAAAAAGTTAGAGTACAAACAAAAGAGGGACAATACGGGGTCCCCGATTGCAGGCAAATACACACTTCTGTGCGTGAGCGTGATACCAACGCAGTAAAAGCTTCTGATTTTGGTCGCCGAATTCATCTTTAAAGACATTCAGAAAAAAAGCACCCCGGGAAATGCTTTACAATGACTCAATACACTTTGTATACATCGGCCATCTTGGAGGTGTTACTGTAACTCACTTACAATAAATAAAACAAACAGGTCTACTCTTGCTTATATCTGTTATTGCAGTTCATCGATCGACATTTGAAACTTTGTATAAAATAGTAAACAGCTTACCTCAGTTTTGGAGCAAACGTCGAAGCGGAACTTCTGCATGACATGGACGAGCGCCATCTTGGTTTCCAGCAAGGCGAAGCGCATAGCGATGCAGTTACGCGGACCGAAGCCAAACGGCATGTAGGTGCACGGTTTGATGTTGGCCTTGTTCTCAGCGCTGAATCTGCATTTCCAAACATAAGAAAAAGGAATAATTTACAAAGGGTACTGCCTAGCGCCACCAAGCGTTTGCCTTGAGTAAGGATTTTCAAATAATACAGTGGTTCATAAGCCGGCAGTTGATACCACACAAATTGAGAAGTTATATCAAGTTTAAGTCACATGCTCAAAAAAATAAAAGCAAGTTCATACTCAGCCGGAGAGCGAACGCGACCGCGCATTGTGACGTCACGGCAAGTTTCTTGACTACGAATTCGCAAGAGTTGAACATTTCAATTCTCGCGAATTTCGCAGCAAAGTTCCATGGCGTCGAATTCATTTCACATTTGCATGTGGAGTACGAGCTTACCTCCATTAAAACGTGTGCAAGATCCCAGTTCTTGAAACAAATCAAGAACCTGGTTATATAGCTGAGAAACCTGTTTACTGTTGAACGAAACTTTCCAGCTCCGTTCTCATTTTAACCCGAACATACTTAATGCTTCTGCATCCAAGATTCAGCACTGTACGAGGGAACTTAGCACCTCGAATTGGAGGCCGGCAGGGCGAGAAACTCTTCGACATCTTTGCTTCCTTCTTCAGATTCTGAGCAGGCCGCATAAGGGCCGTGGCCGTGTAAATTCCTGGGAGGATGGCAAGGATATATTCGCCCACTTTTTGACAAGGGGTGATAAGTCATCGGATACTCCCCCCCCCCTACCGCATATTTTTGCGGCGAGAAAATAAAATGCCAAAATGTATGAAATAGCACTGAAAAATGGGGAACAGCCAAAAAATCAACGTCTTGATGCAGTGTAAGAGTGCCAGTTTGCATGAGATATACATCTGCATCATAAACAGTGACCTCTAGTGCCATGTGGTGTCCACCCCCCCCCCCCCCCCCTTTTCGAATTTCATGACCGGGGAGTTTTAGGATTTTGGCCATCCCCTTCCCTCCCCCCTCCCCCACTCGCCGGCACTGTAACCCATCCAGGAGGAATTGATAATTTGGGGCCCTCACATTATATACAAATACATGTACATTTTTTGTACATCAAGGCAAAGATATAAACAAAGACAAGACCTTGACAAGAAGAAGAACAATATGTTATTAAAAAAAAACACACAAGTAATCTGAAAGACAATTATAGTTAAGAAATACATCTAGAAATCACAAAATTGCACTGAAACTGACAATCCCCATCCCAGCTGATCATATTAGCATGATAAAACGACGAGACAAAAAAAGGAGTAACAATTAGAAGATTAATGCCACTGGTTGGGCACACGTCTCGACCAGGGCCCGTCCGCGTAATTTTTATTCCTAGGAGGGTTAGGGGCAATGTCATGAATAATTCATGTTTATCCATGAGAACGGACAATGACATCAACAGCATTGTTGTTAGTTACTCAACTAGTTACAATACATTAAAGCATTTTAAAGAACGGTTGTCGTCGAGCTATACCACACAGTAGCCTAGTGGATAGCGAGATGAGCTATGGATACAAAGATCCCTGGTTCGAATCCACGTCGTCGCTGCTCATTTTCATCAGCTATTTTTCTTCTCCAAATTTATCACTGAGATAATTTTAAATTAAGGGGAAAATAGAACGAGAACCTAAGTCTTGCAATGATTCAAAGGAAAAACTGAATTATTCATGACATTGCCACTAACCCTCCTAGGAAAAAAAATTACGCGGCCCGTCCCTCCGTTACTCCACTAAATCATTTGACTATACCTTTCGGGGTCAAACTTTGCAGGATTCTGCCAATACTCGGGACTGTAATGAAGCGCCCAGATGCTAACGAACACGCATAGTCCCTTCTCTACAGTGAACTCATCCAAACGTATGGTCTCGTTGCACAGGCGTTCCAGACTGCAAGATTAAGAAACATTCCAAATAACTTAAAGGGGTATTATCCAACAGCTTGTCGTATACACTGTAACAACATCTGGGTCAATTTTGACGGGAACAAAAAAACAATCATTTTGACCCGGAAGTGTCATTTTTGACCCGGAAAAGTGTAATTTGTGACACTGAAAAGTGTAATTTGTGACCCGGAAAAGTATAATTTGTGACCCGCAAAAGTGTAATTTTTGACCCGGAAAAGGGTCATGTTTTTATCTGGAAAAGTGTCATTTTTTGACCCGAAAATGGGTTAAGCCCAATGGAACCCGCATTCTGGGTCAATCTGAGCCGAGAGTTATTAGATTGTTCAATGTACTTTATTTTTCAGGTTGTTACGTATAATGTGAGTTTTAATCACTCAGAAAGTCTGGACGGACAAAACTATCGACGAAAGTGATATGAAATAAATTTGTCACTAAAACTTGGACCTTGAAAATGTGCCACCAGTTTCAGAGTGTTCACCAGCTTCTTAAATAACCCTAAAAAGCCATTTTATGAGATTTATTAACTCAACAAGGAACAAAGTATATGTCAGTCTCAAGAACAGAGCTTCTTTAAACGCTTTGATCCATAACTGTCATATATGACCAATTAGGAAGTCAAACATATACATTTAGTCATGCATTTTTACAGACAACAGTTTTAAAAAGTTACAAAACACTTACTGACTTCTCCTTTTTAGGATTTTCATAGCTTCTGGGAAATTGATATAAGTGCCTTTGTGTGTAAATTAATTCAGATTTATCGTTTCGCTTTGCGGTAACATGTACACTAATTAGGTAATAACTACTGTCGCTCAGTAGATATTTAGTTCTGAAAGAACTTGTCCTGCTTATTATCAACTTTCGCGAATTAGTTTTAGTTCTGATGAGAACAGTCCTGCTTAGTTCTAAAAAAAACCCGTTCTTTTAGAAAAGCCTACAATCGTAACTCAGATGACAGCCATAAATGCGAGTTATGTCCTCCGGCGTAAATGGCACTTATGATGAATAAAATGAATATTGTCGAACAGAAAAGTAGTCACGGCTGTAAGCTAAGCTGGGGTCTGTAATTGGGCGATGTAACACACGCGTGACGGCTGTCCTCATTGGACAATGTTGCACACGTGATGCGGTCCTCGTTTGACAATGTTACAGGTCAGTATAAGCGATGAGGTTCCCTGACGTGTAGTAAGTACTATAAGGAATTTTTTTATATGTATTATGAAGGAAGACAAGCTCCCTGTGGACTGTATAGCTACTTTGAAAAGTTAACCACGCTAATTCATAATTATTCAATGTATTTTCTATTTACAACTTTAGACACATTGTCTCGGTATTGTAGTTTCGTTTATGTATATTTTTACGGCGTAAAACTGGGTAAGAAAAGGATGCTTCTTATTTTGCAAAGACACACGTCGTAACTTAGACGTGTTTTAAGCCGTTGTCAAGGAACTTACGACGCGTTCAACACATCGCAATTTCGTGAAACGGATCTTACGACGCGTCGCGAGTTGCGACGTGTTACACGTCGCAACTCGCAGCTCTTCGTGAAATCGGGTGCAACTGATCGCCTGTTTTACTTACAAGACCGCTGGTGGATACAGGCGGAGAGATTCACTGATCACCATGTCCAGATACTCCATCTTGGGGATGACGTCATAGCCCAGGCTGTCCCCGGTGGGAGCGAGGTTGTCAATTTCGGCGTGCAGCTTCTCTTGTATGTCCTGGTTCATGGCGAGCAGGTAGGCCGTAAGACTCAACAATGTGCTGGTCGTCTCCATACCCGCCGTGAAGAACGTAATTGCCTAGGGAAGAATATCAATGACGTTGGTGCCAGCACCATCGGTCGTATAATGGATCTACTTTGGCCACACCAAGGG
Organism: Patiria miniata; assembly: GCF_015706575.1. Taxonomy (NCBI): domain Eukaryota; kingdom Metazoa; phylum Echinodermata; class Asteroidea; order Valvatida; family Asterinidae; genus Patiria; species Patiria miniata. Next base: position 16,162,682 of record NW_024037068.1, read on the forward strand.
ATGTGTCGCTGCATTCATAGCTATGGCAGAAGATTGAGCCTCATGCAAGCTTTATAACTTGTAAGGCCGTGGCCGAATAACTCTGTTACGGCGCGGCCGAAAACTTAACGCATAATGAAATCCACTGGCTAGCAGCTGCAGTTTCTTCCCAAAGACTCGTGTGTGAAAACTACAAGGGCATTTTGGAAACCATGCATGTAAAACAGTACACGGTCAACACTTTAAAACCAGTCATATTTCGATGGGATTGGGTATTTTATACATGCATGTTTTTGTTTTCTTTGTAATTGATAGCATTTTTAGTGAGAGCCACCAGATATAGTTCGCTTTTGGCAATCCTTCAAGGGTGTTATCAATATTGTTTTTGTTTGTTTTTTGCATTTGTTACACTAGCACGTTACCTTAAATGTTTGTTTTTGTATTCTGTGTCTATGTGTGTTCTTACCTGAGAAATAATAAATGAAATGAAATGAAATTTCAGGAGATGTACATGCAGCGCAGAGGACAACCGTCTGCTGAAAGTTGGCATCATGCATCACGTGACCACAGCATCCAATTTGTAAACAAGTGTCACATGTAATACAGAAAACTTTCATCGGTTGGGGTGATCATAACATGTAGTTTTTAAGCTTCTACCAACCTGAAGATTAGTAGGCAAGCTTTCATCCACTCCTGTGGACTTTCTCAAGCCAAGTGATTGTGTACTCAGTTTCTTGCTGTCTGTTGTCCCGAGATCACTGGAGCGCAGATTGGTGATAATGTGTAACCAGAGTCCCTATTCAGTGAGGGATTAATCCTTTTGATCCAGATGGATTCTTTCACCTTTCTTGGCCAGAAATGTGTTTCAAAGTCGATAATGTGGGCATTGTCCCATCCAATGTTGTGTCCAGTATTAAGGGCGTGTTCTGCAACTGCTGAAAGAGATGGATTGTTCTAATTCAGTCTAAGAACTCGTTTGTGTTCTTTCAATCTCTCCTTTAATGTTCTCCCTGTTTCTCCAACGTATGAACTGTCACAATCAGTGCAATCTTGTAGATAATACCTGTTCTCTCTTCTATGGGCGATTTGTCCTTGGGATGAACCCTTACTGAATAGGGACTCTGGTTACTCATTATCACCTATCTACGCTCCAGTGATCTCGGGACAACAGACAGCAAGAAACTGAGTACACAATCACTTGGCTTGAGAAAGTCCACAGGAGTGGATGAAAGCTTGCCTACTAATCTTCAGGTTGGTAGAAGCTTAAAAATATGATGTTAAGTGTCGCATGGTCTATACATCACGCCGACATAATTTATACGAAGCGAATTATTTAGGGTATCATAACGGCCAACATCGCAATGGAAAGTCTCAACGTTGAGGTTATAAAAAGTTCCTTCAGTTTCGCTTTCCCGTGAATATATGAATTAAACTCCGTTGAAGCAGAAGCTGCCGATCGGTATTTGAGCGACGTTAACGATGAAAAAATTTCGGGTTCAATAAACGTGACCGCTGTAGACCTTATGACACTCTGAGAAACGCCATGTAAAAACACAACGCAGTTTCCGACGGGTGTGTTTTAGCTTTATCCGAAAGAAAAGTGTAGGCCTACCAAACATACTTTACAAAGAAACCAGTAAGATTTAGAATTGGGCTAGATAACACTTGCTGGATAGGCATTACATTCACTGTGTGGACTTCCGAACAAAAGAGGTCCACATAAACCAGGTAGAGGCGACGTTGTGTGGACTTGGGCAAGTCCACACAGTGTTTCCCCATTTCTGGAAAACAGGTTTAGAGGCATTTTGGGGTTAGGTTTATCCGTGGCAAAATGAAGAGAAACACTAATTAAGAGAAACACTAATTAAGGGAATCATAGGGGAAAAAATGGCTTGAAAGTGTTTTCACAGTGAGAGTAAAATAATTTGTTTCAGAGGTTTTTCTTAACTACACGAAACCAAGGGAATGTCCACACTTGGTATGAAACGTAAACATGGGTGTGTTTACCTGAGCCTGGACGTCCTCGTTAGACAGTGGCTTGTGTTGCCTGGTACCTTTCCCCTTGCTCTTCACCACCGAGTCCACATCTCCCTGGTCAAGCTCGGTGTCATTGTGGGCATTAAGCATCAACTGCAGCAGATCAATGTTCTATCCAAGTTGAAGTCAGAAAACAACGAAATTATATAGCCAGAAAATGTACGTTTTAAATGCCAAAGACCATGTGAGTCACCCACACTTTGCGCATGGGGAATTCCAGTATTTGATTGGTCAATTTGGTTTATGCATGCACCGTTGTATGGAAAAGAGAAGCTGTAGTTACAACTGTAGCCTATGGACGCTCAAATTTAGTGTATAAAAGGCGTTTCAGGGCTAGGATTTAGGCAGTTGATTGCTTGATTCTCCAGTGATAATTGCAGAGGCTCTTGATTAGGATGGCATGACATGACAGATGATGAATGATTGAAGGCACGACCACTGTTCTTGATTGACTGTTTCCGTTCACCAATTATATTAGTCTATGTTCTAGGTCAGATCTACTTAAGATTAAGGATTCCAGGACAAAGTCCAAAGGGAAATAAGTTGCGTCACCGACGTTGGCCCACCCTTAAGTTGCTCCACCCACCTTCCGACTCCACCCACATTCTGACTCCACCCACATTCCGACTCCACCCTTATTTCAACTCCACATTTCGATTCCATTTCCCCATTCCCACTCCAACTCCCTAGGGTGTTCCGCTGGCCCTACTTCCACCAGTGTAACTGGTCCTGTCCATCGAGAAGAGGGGATAGCCTGGTGCTGTGGCCCACCATTGTACCACTGCAGGGATAGGACACGTCATGGCGGCAGGACACCACCAGACGAACCAGCCAGACGATCGAAGGAGAGCTGGCGAGACATGTCCATACACACAACCGCATAATGTGGATATAGTTATTGTCCAACTCTACTTGCCTACTGTTGTTCTCCTTTGTTTCTATTGAAATCTGAAACTACATATCGCGTCACACCTGGGGTACCGAGACTTCTAATAAAGACCGACTTGCGGGGTACTGTCCACATTGTTACCCTTTGTTCGTGGTACCCCATAAGCTCATGTATAAGAACACTGACAGGTGGACGGACAAGGCCCCCTCGGCGAATAAAAATACCATCTTCAGTCAATTTGTTAGAATTTTTGGCTGATGAAACCCCCCTCCTGTGAAAATTCCTGGATCCGTTCCTGCTGTCGGCCAGCGTTCGAAGCTAATTGTTTCCGTTCTTGTTTCATTCTCTTCGTTCGTTCATTTACGTGTACATTACTAAGACACAACACAATCCCAAAAACATTCGAGCCAGTTGTATGATCCAAGCCAGTGTTTAAATTGAAATTTAGCGTAACTGGTTATGTAAAAATATTCATTTTGCAATGAATGGCACCCTCAAGCGTACAATAAGGTAAAGCGACCCCCCTCCTTCCCTCGCAAGTTTGAATCCTATCTAGATGTACCACGAGTGGCCAGAAAAATAATACCATCCCCATTCTTTTGAATAGTCATAATAGGCTCAACCCCCCCCCCCCCCCTCCCCCGGGCTCCCCCCCTTTTTTTTTTCTTTTTTTTTACAAATGCAGGAATAAAATGTAAGTGCGCTTTAAACATTTTTTTAATCTACTCCTTAATTTGTTTGCTCTGCATATGTTTGTCGCACCTTAGATGTGCCTTCTCCCTCTTTCCGCATCTTGAGAGCTTCTTCCGCAACCTCCTTGAGATAATCTATGGCTGACTGATCGACAATGGTGACATTCATCCATTTCAAGAGCGGTACCAGGGGTGGGAATACCACTGCATAAGAATGACCAGAATAAAAACAAGGTTTTCACTGAGGTTTTGAACTCGTGTTCACTTTTTCTATTCAAAATGCTGAGGCATTAACATGTTTTTTTTAAGACACCAGTTAAGGAACTTTTATTTGCTCGGACATCAAGCTCATGATAGACCTTGATCCAGATAACGACTTATGTGAGGGGATTCCCCATTCATTTGCAGCACTGCATAATGAACATGGATGATTTGATGATTTTGGTGGTTTTTTGTGTGCATGCATCTGGTCTTCACAATGTGCCAGATCTAGCTCATTAATCCAATACAATATTGTATTCGTGCCTACACTAACACTCCAAAAAATCCAGGTTCAGATTTGACCCGGAAAAGGGTCAGGCGGGGCCTGACCCTTTTCCGAGTCAAAACGACCCTTTTTCCGGGTCAAAATGACCCGGAGAATGAGCCATACAGTGTAATTTTGACCAAAAAAAAGTGTCATTTTTGACCCGGAAAAGGGTCAGGCCCCACATGACCCTTTTCCGGGTCAATTCTGTCCCGGGACTTTTAGCGTGTAATTTAAGCCGCGCGCGTTGTTTTTTTTACTGCAGCAAACATCGTCAATGGATAATAATTATATGGTTAGTTTGATGTATATTCATAAGAAAATAACAATGACGTCACACCATTGCTCTCAATCATTGTGCATGTACACTAAATCATTTCAAAGAACGGCTTTCGTCAAGCTGCCACACATAGTGGATAGTGGAATGAACTATGGATCCCAAGATCTGTGGTTCAAACCCATGCCCATTTTCATCAAATACTTTTGTTGGTTGGGATAAGTGTAATTGAAGGGGAAACACTACGAGAATCTACAGTATCTTCCATCAACACTGCGTGATAAATATTCATGTTAGGGTGCGTGATGTGATTGGTTCAATACGATATGCTGCAAAAATATATATATACGCATTAAATTGAAGCTGCCCTCAAGTCGACCTTGTGACAACACAAGTACTAGATAGTCGGCTATCTACACTACACATCTGTTCATTCAACAATTTGTGCCGAACGCTGATTGGCTACACAATGAAATAATGATCCTGATGTGCATATGGCGTCACACAGGTCGACTGCGATTGATTCCCGCGCCTGTCGCGAACACGCCGCAGAATTTGTTTTTTTTTCTGCTGTTGTGGCTGTTCACTGATTTGTTTTCCCTTAGCGCCGATCGTCTTAATAATCGTCACAGTAACACTGAGGTCGCGAAATATCGGCGACTATAATTTGTTCTCGACAGTCGTAGCTCAGGCACAGCTGGACTGTTCTGTGTCGTCATAAGGACGATTTACGGACGGCATAATCTTCCTGCTTAGTGTTACTTACTCGCAAGAGCCACACCCGGATTTGCGTTGCCGAAGTCAAATACCTTCTTCGCATTATTCACGAAGGGATCGTCTTTGTCTTGTACATTCACTTGCAGACCGAATCCACATCGGGCAATCACGTCCAAGGTGTAGCCTCCAAACAATCTAATCAAAATATACACAATATTATGTCAAAAGTAAAGCTTAAAGGCAAAAAAATCTTTTAAATTGTTCTTATTCCCATTTATAACTAAATAGCATACATAAGTTGAATCTATTTTGATGAAACAAACCAATAAACAGGAGGCAAATGCTGATTCTTAATGGCTCGGTATATTGAGCCGAAGTTGCTGAATGTGTCTAAGGCGGTGGTAGTGAGTAGTAGTGAGCGGAACTTACTCCCTGCATTCCACGGGGGTCCCACCCTCCTGTGCCCTGTCGAAGCCAGACACCAGTCTTTCGCAACACTCATTGATCAAAACAGACATCTTAAAACAAAAGACACACAAATTATATCTTAACATACAAAAACGCACCTGAAAAAAAATTCCGCACTGCAACTGATGTTTATATAGACACACTTTTTGTATTATTGTCATTACAGAATGACACCTTAAAGTTTAGGTTTGCGGTAACACCACGTAGTAATAACTACTGTGGCTTAGTAGATTTAGTTCTGATAAGAACAGTTCTGGTTAGTTCTAAAAAGAACGTGTCTATCCATCTATTTTCGCTAAGTAGGTTGGAAGGCGTTGGGACTTCTCGCAATTATCTTCACTGAGGCTGAGTGAGTTAAGTTTGGGCTCAACGTTTCCACTAGCCTACTCTAGTCATGGTCAGGAGACTGTCTCAAGTTATTGATATGTCTTAAAATAACTGGGAAAACTATATAATACAGTTTGGCGGAGACGAAGACGACGTTGACCCCATTTCTGCCCAGAAAATTACGTGGCTAGAGCGCCTCGATCGTTCACTCAAGAAGAGCGCCTATGGGCTCCGTGCGCCAACAAGAGGGCGCCCTTTTACCTAGCAACGACGTCCCATGGGCGGGACATTTAGTTGGTTGACGCGCACCGTTCCTTGTGTGTGACGCAAGTACACCAGGGGATTTGTATATAAAAATTATGTACACGCAGTGGTACATGGTGGTACGGCCGCGCGTCGCGGCAAAATTGCAGTCAGGCAAGAGCAAGTTCGCGCAAGGACTATAGTTAACCATTGGTCGACTATTGCTTGCCCGAACTCTGTCTAGTCGACGATGGTTGACTACTCTAGTCGACTATTTGGAACCAACCTACTGGGGCTGGTTGCATCGCTGGTAACCATAGCCGCGCGCGTTCATAACGTACAGCAGGGAGCCAGGATCCAGACGTTTTGCAATGACATTTTGACCAGCGTTCGACCAGAGACGTTCGCACTTTGCTATTAGTGCGCAGGCGTAAGGTACGTCACAAACCAACCACTAGTCGACTAATGGTCCTTGCCCGAACTGGGCCCCAGATGGCGTCGGTCGGTCACCCCAACTGTACTGTCTTTGCCGGTGAGGGGATACTTGTAAACAGAACGGATAGATACCTTTTTCATCTTTACAGCACTGAACGTTGGCGACAGGATGTTACGAACATCTTTCCATTCCTCGTTGGCGAGCATACTCAAGCCTCTGGTCAATGGGGGTATGAGGAGGGGAAACACCTGCCAAGATATGGATAGTGAAACGAAAATAACGATATATGTCTCTGTGTATTAGAGTAACAAAGCGAAGCGATCCTTAGTCAACCTCGTCCCTGCCCAGCTCGATCCGGAGTCCCATGCTCGACTCCATTGTATTCACCACGGAGGCAAGCAAGTAAATAGGTCCGTCCGAGTATTTTTCAAACATAAGGATTGTTCCGTTTTACGGTTTTGATATACATGTACATGTTCATCGAACGGCTATATGGATTGTTTTTTTGTGCACACGCTTGTTTTGGTCACGTGATTTTGACGCCTACAAGACCTAAGATTCGCCTGCATGTATAGCCAGAATCTTCAGTTAAGTTTAGAAAAACAATACTCTATTAAATTCATCGTCATGACTCCAACCAATACAAGCTCTGCTGAGATCGCTTCAGGGACAATAAAGGTGGCGCTCGAGACCTCAAGATAATACGGATGCCCTTTTTTGTACGTGGGTTTTAAAACAATTGGTGGCGCACTATTGCAAAATGTCTGTATAATTTACAAAGAAGTGAGACGTTATAAGGAGAAGGCCGAACTCAGTACCAAATTTTGAATTCAAATTCACCTAGACCCAGTAACTCGAGCACTAGAACTCTCTTTTTTGTATTATGCCTTTGGTCAGGCCGCGGGGTACCACATTGTAGCTAGTACGACCGACTAAAGGCAGAATACCCCCCCCCCCGGAATTCTAGCGCCCACCGTCTCACTTCAACCACATTGCCTCACCCTGCGGTTGCAAAAATGGTTGAAATTCTTGACCAGGACTTTCTTGATGACATCTGGATCGTTGATGAGTAGAATGGGGCGTCGGAATTCGTACATCCTACAGAGTTAAACAAAAAACACGGTGTTTTGGATAAATCTCTCTCTTTTTTAACACAAAACAAAACCTGAGTATAAACCTAGAGCTTTAATTTGGGGTGTTTGCATCAGCTCTCTCTTATCTCAAGATTTAATCCACTTGTATGGGGTGTTTATTACCCGATAAAGGCCCATCACCACCAGCAGGAAAAAATTATAATTATCACTGTGTAAAATATTAACAACGAAATACTGGTTTGAAAACTAATATAGGCATACCCTGGCTTTTAAAAGCAAGATCACCACATGCCTTTTAAGCACACGTTGGGAACATTAGCACACCGGAGGTCCAAAACAAGCCAAGACCACAAGCGAAACTGATTACTGTTACCATAGTGCAAAACAAAGTCATTATATCGTATGTCATTGTTTGTGTAGAAAAACAATGAGAAAAGGGAAAGAAAATACTTATTTTATTCATAAACATGGAGTTTTTGGTCGGGGTGATGTAAATCAATATTAGTTTTGCCCCTCACCGACGTGTAAACACTGTGTGTTACCTCCAAAGTGAAAGTTGGAAAAAAAATCACTTGGGTGGGACTCGAACCCATGACTTCCTGCATGCTTTCTAGTGCAGACGTCTTACCTCTCGACCATCAAACTTATGGAATTGGTTGGCTGGTTCGAATCTGATCAGATTAGGCCAAACCTACCATTGAAAGACTTATTTTGCTGTATGTTTACATTATCGTTACTAGTTTTCCTTACCCTACTACTTTCCCTTTTTCCTTCACGAAATCTTCCATTGCAAGGTGAAATCCCTGCACAAGAGTTTTAAGAAAGCACATTATTCAAACAGTTAATACATAAAATCAGCCAATCTGCGGCACCCTTGCCCTTTTACGCCAATCGGGCACGCTATCAATTATATCACCATGGCCCCCTTCAATGGCGAAAGCATTGCCCTAGCCATTTATTAGTCTTGGCCTAACACTATATAGTGATCGATAGTACGCCCTCTAATGGCAAAACAATTAGACCAGCAGGCCAACTCGCACTAACGTCTTGGCCATTTCGTATCAGCGGTTTATTTTTTCTTTATTTTCTCTGTAGGCTCACCTTAAGGAACCAAAATCAGCGATCGAGAGGAGGATGGCTCGCCCGACGGTTGTAAACATATACGCGTCTCCCGGTACGTGATCAAGCATCAGCGCTTTACTAATTAACCAATCAGCGGGCGAGAAAAGGTCAGTCGAGAAAAAGTTCAATATGGCTCACGGTTGTAAACATATATGCGTGCTATACGTGCGCGACCATGCAAGCATGGAGCTATAACAGGTTTGTTCGAATTAGTATAGACGGTCTTATGTACATAAAATGCCCCCCCCCCTACGAAATGACCAATACGTTAGTGCGAGAAAGTACATGTAAAAAGCAATTATACAAGGGCGCTACAAAACAATGCAACTATTGGTTAAAAAAGCAAAATCTGTAAACATTTTATTCGGCACTGATTTAGATAAACAACCACCATTCATAAACAGGCAGGACCTAGCTTAATAAAATATTTATTGTAGCATTACTTTTTATTTGCCAAGTTCAGCTCTTATTCCACTGAACACTCAGCTTTTTGGAAAACGCAGGTTGCAAAAGTGTCAGTCTGTTACCGTGGCAAAACATAACTTTACCCGACCCCGCTACCGCTAATTTCGAACCCTGTTTGATGACAATTCTGATACGATCTTACCTCTGAAAACTTGTATGAGCTACCGAAAATCGGGATGTAGTCCGCCACAGGAACGCCTCGTCGCTGGAAATATTGGTGGCACCACCAGTCATAACTGCAAAATGAGACCAGATTGAAACCAGATTATAATCATTGCAGGATAGGCTTAGGCCGAAAACAGTACCTGGTGAGTCTCAAAACTCACTGAGCCATTCTTTGAAATGCATGCATGACTGAGTGATATAATGACGCCATTGAAATTTTCTTATGAAAAAACACAACATCGAACTAGCTGATCCATGATATCCAATGATTCCCATTGACGACCGGTTGGAGTCTAGATAATTATGCTGAGATCGATCGCCCCGGTCACATTTATAAAACCATCATGGAGGAATTCCTCCATGATAAAACTTGCCAAGCATATTTGCCAAGCATCAATATTTGCGATTTGGAGACCATGTCGTGAATATTGGCGTCAACTTGGCGTCAATATCTGCGAGAGGCCATGTCGTGAATATTGGCGTCAATTTATATGTGCGATGTCCCTTTAAAGCCACCATACGTTCCTCCTAGAAGCGCAACAAGTAGTAAGGGGGGCGGGGGTACGGGACCAAAATCGAAAAAATCTGCGGCGAGCCTGGGCACGCCGCTCTCGGTTTTGAAAAAATAGGGGAATCCCCCCGATCTCCAAAAAAAAAAAAAAAAAAAATCCTGACGCCGGGAGAGAGAGAGAGAAAAAAAAAAAAAAAATCTGACGCCGGGAGAGAAAAAAAAAAAAAAAAATCCTGACGCCGGGAGAGAGAGAGAGAAAAAAAAAAAAAAAAAAATCTGTCGTCGCTAAAATGAGGTGATGTCACCACCACGTGACCTTGAAAAATGTGTGAGTCACCACCACGTGACCTTGAAACGTGTTGAGGCACGATAAAAATTTGGCGTAAACAACGCGACCTTGAAAAATGTGTGAGTCTGATTGCTTATAAATCCAAAGTCTGTCTTCCAAAAAAAAATGAGAAAAAAATATTATATTTCCTATAATAAAATGGAGAGTAATATGTTCAGACCGACCGTCAAAGGATATTCTAAATGGAACAAAGCCACGCTGCGTGATTACGTACAGCGGTATAATATACCGCACAATGAAAATGTTTCTCTTACTCGTTAAGTATACATCGAGGGGATAAAACATTATGAAAGTAAATTTAAAAACTTGAGGAAAAAGAAACTTTATGAGCTCAAACAGATTGTAGACGAACAAAATCTAGAATACGTACCGACGGGTTATAAAGGACGAGTTTTGAAAAAGGATTTAATCTCGGCGATTAAAACATACAGACAACCCGAATACTTTACAGAGTCAGCTTTTAGAGAAACGAGAAGGTTTAGAAATTACTACAGAAACTGGGAATTAAACCCCAGACTTTATAACCATGATTTGATCAAGTTTTTTGATTCGCACAAGGAACAAATAGTCAATAAAATCAAGTCAGAATTGAGAGAGCTGAGAGGTTTAAAAATGGAGCTCACAATCAAAATAAAATACGAAAAAACCAAACCGGATGGTACGATCGAAACGATCGAAGCTATTCATTATAGCAAGCCGAAAGCCGTTTTAAATCAAAGTCAAATAAAACAGGCTTTAAAAGAAGAGATCGCCAGATATTTAGAAAGGATGAAAGGTATACGAATCAAGGATCGGGTTGGGTTTTAAAAAAGATAATGGCGTTATACATCAACATCAACAGATATAATCCAGCGAGAGGTAGTTCTTACATAAACCTACCCGAACATCTTAAAATTAAACAGGCGATGATAAACATCAAAAACAAAGACGACGAGTGTTTGAGATGGTGTTTGAGAGCTGCTCTTGAGTTGTATACGGATAAAGTAAAAAATCAAATAAGAAATAATCCTAAATATAAAATTCATAAAGAAGAACCCGTTGTATACACCAAAGACGACGGACTCAGTTTTAAAGGCGTTGACTTTCCGTCACCGGTCGATCAGATACCCAAGATAGAAAGACAAAATAATTTATCGATAAACGTATATGGTTATGAGGATGAGATATATCCATTATACGTGTCTAAAAACTACGGGGCAAAAGAGATCGATCTGCTTTTGATTTCTAAAGGTGACAAGCATCACTATTGTTGGATAAAATATTTACGAGGTTGATGTACGACGTTACAAAACATAAATGTAAGAAATATTTTTGTCGAAGATGTCTATGTCATTTTACCAATCAAAACAAATTAGACGGACATATCGCCGATTGTAAGGGTATAGATGCACATCCATCAAAGATTGTATTTCCTATGGGTAAACCAAAATACATAGACGGGCAACCAGGCGAAAGAGACGTACCGATATTAGAATTTAAAAACTATAGGCACAAACAAAAAGCACCATTTGTCATTTATGCTGACTTTGAATCCATACTACAAACAACAACAACAACACCCAAACAGACACTGACATCTAAACCTACTCACTCAGACAAAGAGACAAACACAAAAAAGATTAACGTTCACAAAGCTAGCGGTTATTCGCTAGTTGTCGTCCGATGCGACGGTAAAAATGTGTATCAAGAGACTTATAGAGGCAAAGACGCTTCAACTAGATTTATAACGACGTTGTTACAATTACAAAGCGATATTAATTGTCTATTTGAAAAACCCCAAACCATGAAATTTAACGAGCGAGCTAAAGAACATCACGATAAAACAAACACGTGTTGGATTTGTGAAAAACCAATTTATCCCAATTACTCGAGCAACTGTCAGTGTCAGAAGCCCAGAGAACCCAAGACGATAAAACAAAAGAAAGAATATCAGTACAAAAATAGTAAGGGATTTACCGAGTCTAAATGTCTCGACTGTAAAAAGAGAATCAACAAATTTAGAAAGGTGAGAGATCACTGCCACGTCACTGGTAAATATAGGGGTGCCGCACACGCTTATTGTAACCTCAAACTACAAATTAAACCCGGTTGTACACCGATACCAGTCTTTTTTCACAATTTACAAAATTACGACGCTCACTTGATCATGCAGAGTATTTCAGAATACGATAGCCAAACAGAAATAGAAGTGATCGCTAAAAATTCAGAAAAGTATATATCGTTTTCGATAGGAAATCTACGATTTTTAGACTCGTTTAGTTTTATGGCATCATCGTTGGATAAATTAGTGAAAGCTTGTCCAAAAGAGTCGTTTCAGCTACTCAAAAAGCATTTTAAACATCCTGACTTGCTATTACAAAAAGGAGTTTATCCGTACGAATATATGAACTCGTTTGATAAGTTTCAAGAGACCAGCCTACCACCCATCGGCAAGTTTTACAGCAGACTAAAAGACGAACATATATCGCAACAAGACTATGACAGAGCTCAACGCGTGTGGAACGAGTTTAATATACAAAATCTAGGAGAATATCACGACTTGTACGTGACTACCGATACGTTATTACTTGCAGGTGTATTTGAAAACTTCAGAAGAACGTGCATTACAAACTACGGGCTAGATCCAGCCAATTATTACACCGCACCCGGATTGTCCTGGGATGCTCTATTAAAACACTCGGAAGTTAAACTCGAACTGTTGCAAGACGTAGACAAACATTTATTTTTTGAAAAAGCAAAACGAGGAGGCATATCTAGCGTGGGTGGAATGAGACATCACAAAGCCAATAATCAATATCTTGATGACTACGATTCAAACAAGCCCTCTAGTTATATCGCTTATCTGGATGCCAACAATCTGTACGGTTGGGCTATGAGTCAATATCTACCGTACAGCGATTTTAAATGGACACCCTCGAAACCGTTTACCGAAGAAAGAATATTAACGCTTAAGAAAACGTCCAACACCGGTTACTTTTTTGAAGTAGACCTCGATTACCCGCACGATCTACACGCCAAGCATAACGATTATCCACTAGCGCCCGAAAATATGGTCATACCCCAAGATTGGATGTCTGATTATCAAAACGAGTTATTGGATACCGAACCTAGTAGCGACGTACAAAAATTAACGTGTACGCTTAATCCAAAACAAAAATACGTGTTGCACTACGTCACGTTGCAGATGTATCTCAAACTCGGCTTGAAACTAAAAAAGGTACATCGCGTGTTAAAATTTAAACAAGCGCCTTGGATGAAATCTTACATCGATAAAAACACACAACTCCGAACAAAAGCGACCTCTGATTTTGAGAAAGACTTTTTTAAACTGATGAATAACAGCGTGTTTGGTAAGACGATGGAAAACGTTAGAAATCGAATAGACGGTTATCTACTGAGAGACAATAACGAGAGCGATCAAGAAAAATACAAAAAAATTATACAGAAACCGAGCTATAAAACAACAACGCCGTTTCCAGAATGTGACCTGTCGTTTGTCGAAACGTACAAGACTAAAACCTTGTTAAACAAACCCATTTACTGCGGAGTGAGTATCTTAGATCTATCTAAGACGCTGATGTATGATTTTTATTACAACCGATTGAAAGACAAGTACGGAGATCAAATCAGGTTGATGTATACGGATACGGACAGTCTGTTGGTTGCCGTTTACACGGATGACATATACAAAGACATGCAATCTCACGGGCAACACTACGACTTTTCAAATTACAATCTGGATCACGAGTTATACGATCCAACCAATAAGAAAGTGATCGGTAAATTTAAAGACGAGTTTGGAGGTAAGGTCATTCAAGAAGCCGTTTGTATAAGACCTAAGATGTACTCGATTTAAGCAGATGACAACAACATCACTCTTAAAAAAACCAAGGGGGTCACAAAATCGGTCACTGACAAAAAATTAAAACACCGGCACTACTACGACTGCATCTTTAAAAATAAATCTAAAACAGAAACGATGACTCACATTAGGTCGGAAAATCACATCCTTTACACCATATCGCTAGATAAATTGTCGTTGAGTCCGTTGGATACCAAGAGGTACATTTTACCGGATGGAATACACACGCTCGCTTATGGTCACCGTAATCTAGATATTAATTAGGCGGTAATTGCGTGTCCTCGGGTACGACTTGAAGCTCTTGTCTCACAAAACTCCTTTTTGGACCGTTTTGAAGGTAATAAAGAGTAGGACCCGTCGTGACTTTTTTACCGTTAATCATTTTAAATTGACTCGTTCTTTTTTCCACGTTAAAGATGTCTATGCTCCAAATGGGATCCGTGGCTCTTCTCGAGGTTCCACCCTCTTGCTCACCCGGGTAATATAAATATCTAACCATGGCATCTTGCGGTAATTGTTGCTCTTTTGTTTTAACGGGGTTAGCCGGCGATTGCCGGACCTGTTCTAGTTTAACCGCCTCTGACGGTGCTTTAGCTATTAATCTCGTCGTTTCATCGTTTATAGCTTTGATCACGCTGGGTAATCGCTCGACCCATTGCGTGTTTCTACTCTCGGGATTTAACATTTCTTGAGCGTACTGATGACCAAACAGTCTCTCGGCTAGCGTTCGGTTAAATCTTTCTACGATACCCTGCGATCGGTGGTTTCCTGGTTCGCCGACGATAATCTCGACGTTTTTTGAAGTCATCCATTTTTTAAATGCACCTTTAAATTCGGTACCGGCATCTACTCTCAACGTTTTAGGGTAACTCAAAGGCGATCTCGCGTAAATCTTGACGATAGCATCTTGGGTGGAATCCGCCGTTTTAGAAACCAAAGGTTCTGCTTCGTGGTATCGACTCGCAACGTCGACAACCGTCAAAGCGTATTTATAAGTCTTGCGTTTTACTTTATCCCAGGGTAGGTATAGCACATCCATTTGGTGAAAGTTGTTTGGTGTTTCAAACTCTTGCGAAGTACTCGTAGGCCTGGGTACATACGCGGGACCCGGTAGATAAATTTGCCAGATCGCTTGTTTTTTAAGCCAATCTCTGATTACCTTTTTATCGAATTTGGTTTTATCGTATAAATGGTCGACTGCACTTTCACCTCTGCAATAACCACTCGGGCTATAATACAGTTTAGCTAATGTTTGCATATTATTTAATATAAAAGACGTTTATAATAATATGGCTAGCGTTGCTATGATGTTAGGAGGCGCGATCGTCAACGCCTTAGCTTTTACGGGGTCAAACTTTTTCTTTTCAAATCTGAAACAGAGGGATGTCGACGAGGAGCGTAAGAGACACGATTTAGCGATAGAACAACTCTCGGCCGCCAAAGATAAGTGGCAACGAGAACGAACGAAATATCTAGATTTTCTCAACGAACGTATCAGAAAACAAAATGCCTCTAAAGAAACATTTTCCAACGTAGACCGAGCGTTACGTTACTACAACGAGGTGAGTGGTCAGTCTACCAAACTACCCGTAGGACTGCAACGCGAACCCAAACTCGAAGATTTTTACGAGCCTAGCGACCAACAAATAGAAAGAGAACTCGCGTTTATCGCGGGAGGAACGCTTTTGGTGGGTCTATTGGCTTACAGATATCTTTAAATTTAAAACTCGTATAAATAAAATGAATGCGTATGGAAAAAAGCTCAATCCCAGCAGGCTATTAAAAATACCCAGATCTATCAAGGGCGAGAGAAAAGAGGTGGTCATTACCCACAATCCTAGTAGTATATCGGCGGGGCAAACGCTGAGAGTTAAGTTTCCTCAATTGGGCGTAGACGACGTGATCGTACCTGACACTTGTAAACTAGCTTTTAGTTTAGAACTCGAAGGTGGAGGTGACAACAATAGAACCATTTTTGGCAATTTAGCCAGAAATTTAGTCAGTGAAATCAGCGTCAGACTTCAAGGTCACGAAATTATAAGTTATCGTAACGCCGACGTGTATCACAACTTTAAAGACAATTGGATCAACAGCTCGGCAACTCGAAACATGGCGTACTCGGGCATAGAAAAAGAAAACGTGTCTAAACTAAGAATGGGGGCTCAAGATGCTAACGCGGGTGCCAACAACGGTAAAGATCAGGCTATCGCGGATGCCTATGGTAACAGATATTGTATTCCCCTAGACATTGACATACTGACTTCGCATCACCCTTTTTACCCCAGCGGTTTAAAACAACCTCTGACGTACGAGATAAAGTTTAACGATCACGATAAAGTAGTCAACAGTTCAGATACGGCGGCGATGTACAGTATCTCAGACTTGTCTCTCGAATACGAAGTGGTGACCAACAGAGACCTAGCCATCACCATCAGAAATAAACACAAGGGGTTAATGCAATATCTGTTTGATAAAATCCACTCGCTAGAAGTTAGATCCGTCAACAAATCGGACACGCTTTGGAACGTCAGCGTCAATCAACCCATCAGGAGTCTCAAGGGTATTTTGTTTTTGTTTAAAGATCCCACTGAAAAAAGCCCGCAGCGATTTTATAATCCAAAACTAACCAAAACATCGGTGACTGTAGAAGGTAAACCCAATCAACTCTACAGTCAAGGCATGTTTCAATATCAACACTGGAATGAAATTAACAAGTTCTTTGGAGACAGCGATACCGAAAGCGGGCGCGGAGTAGCTAAAGACTTAAATTTGATGGGTCTTGACCTCGGAGACTATCTAAAAAACAAGTACGGTCTGTGGCTCGATTTTAGAAGTAACGACGACAATTCTGCTCACGGATCCGGTAGGAAACTCGGAGACGGAGGAGGCATCAACGTTCAATTTAACAGAGAAGCCGAAAGTCAAGGTGACCTCACGATGTACGTCTTTTTGGTCATGGATGCTCAATTGACCTTGGAAGACGGGAATTTTAAATCTCTGTTAAGTTAAAATGACACAACCGCATTGCGCTTTAATCGTCGGCAAAACAAATTCGGGTAAAACCAAATGGATTTTGGATCTGTTAGAGTCAGACTATAAAAATACATTTGAAGCGATAGTCATCATTTGCCCTACCATTTTTAAAAACAAAACGTACATCGAAAGAAAGTGGATTCAAGCAGATCCCGAGGTATACCTCTGCGATCCGGAATTGTACAAGATGACGCTCAACGAAGCGATCGATTTTTACAGTAAAATATTCGAAGGTGTTGCCACGCTGTTTATCTTGGACGATTGCTCTTCGGATCAAGAGATTAAATATCGCAAAAAGACGTGCGCGCTAAGCAAGATGGCGTTTAGCGGAAGACACGTCAATCATAGCTGTTGGTTACTGACCCAAAAGTACAACAGCGTTTTAAAGGATTATAGAGAAAACACGGCTTGGTTGGCGTTATTTTACTGCAAAGATAAAACATCGTTTGATCAAGCGTTAGACGAAAATGACGTCGTACCCATTGAAGAACGAGATTATATAAAACGACGTTTGAGAGATGTGAAATATAGTAAATTGGTCGTATACACCGAACCTCCAGTTAGTTACGAGCTACTTGAGTAGCTAGGTGAGTAACAATTAATAACTAGGTGAGTAACAATTAATAACTAGGTGGGTAACAATTAATAACTAGGTGAGTAACAATTAATAACTAGGTGAGTAACAATTAATAACTAGGTGAGTAACAACCTACTCAACAAGCTACACAAGCATTACAATTTGTTAATCAACAAACGTCAACAAAATACATTTTGTTGTTAGTAAATGATAGCAATATTCGAGTATTTGCAGTTTTTGGCTATTATCGTCATATCGCTTAATCTATCGTTTTACACCTACGAATACCTTTGCTTTTGTAACAAAGTTACAAAAGCTACAACAAAATTAAATTCGTTTCTAATTAAATGGAGGACATAAAACTGACTTTAACGAACGAACAAGATCACAACGCAGAACATAAAGATCGTTTGTGCGGTGTCGTAGCAGCCGGAAACTCTAGAAAGTACTTAGGAAAGGAATACACCGTTAAACATATCGAAGCTCTTGACAGCAAAGAACTCGACAAATTATATCATCTGTACGAAACTAAATTTGGAAATGAAATTGTTAAAACCGTTGGTAAATACACTTTAAGTCTATTTTCGAGAGTGTTAGCTGTTGTTACACCCGTACAAGTTTTAGGATATAACGTCACTATAGATTCTGAAGAAGAACTCACCAACGACTTGAGTTCCGATCCTATTATAAGCGCGAGTATGGCTGGTATGTTGAGCGACGTTTGTTACAAGTACGGAACTTTAATATCACCCCTAGTTGCTACGATTATCACAACAAAACATTTAAAATTTAACAAACCTAATATAATAAATGGAAGATCAACAAGCAGCGATCACAGCTCAACCAGCAGAGACAGAGACGCCCCAACCGATGAAAACAACGTCGTCACCGACGGTAACGAGAGTGACCAAGACTAAAAATCCTAAACGAATACAGCAGGGTAAAGCTTTAGCCGAGCACAATAGACAGATGAAATTAAAATTAGCAAAAATGGACGTAACATCGGACGAAGCTACGAGCTCACCAGACTACAACTCTTGGGTGATGTGGGGTGCTATAGCGTCTATAATAGGAGTGGGGTTGCTGGTACTAAAAAGTAAGGCAACTGCGCCGGTTGTACAGCCAGTGCCGATAGTCACGCAACCCACTACACCCATCACCCCCAAAACGCTAGACATGGAATAAACCAGCAATTTAAAAATTGTTATATTAAAAACGATGAGTAACTTTGACACCAACGGAATAGCTAATACGATTTATCACGGAGCCGTCATATCGGGTCTGGTGATGGGATACGCCATGGTAGGAAATAAACTACTCAAAATGAAAGCGCCAGATTTAAGCAAACTAAGCGTAGAAGATGCGGCTAAATTGACGGGCATTATAAGTGGGGCTCTGGCCACGCAAAATTGGTTGGTGGCCCAGGGTATACTACCGGGCAGTATAATGAAACCGGCATAATTTAAATAGGAGTATTAAATAAATGGCCGATGGAGGATTTGACTTTGACCATGTCACCGAATATGAGGATCCACCTGACATTAACTTAGATGATGATGATTTAGCAGAGACCAATCTGGATTGGGATGATACTTTTGATACTCCTGATACACCGCTAGACACAGAAAGCGTCCTGGGCACGGGTACAATAAGCAGTTTATCTATAGAACTAATAAAAGAAGATGTTGATTCATTTTACAAACAAAATAATATAGACCCCGCGTTTATCGACCCCAACGATTTTGAAATTGGTAAAGACAGAAATCTATACGTTAAAACATATAAAGGTCGAGAACCATTATCTTATAGACGAGGTGGTCAAAGAATATATTACAAATTAAGTACATTACAAAGTAAATATGGTACCGCATTTATTCGCGACACCCTCAAAATCGCTGACTATAAACCAACACTACTTGCCAAACTAAAAGATAAACTCGAAAAAGTACAACCCGAGAGTATCCCCTTGACAGAACTACCCAGAGCCACCGATGAGGTAACCGAGATTATAGACGATTTACAACGCGACACCGGCGCTCAAACAGAAGGATTAAATTACAGAGAACTCCAGGGTTTAGACAAAAGTCTTCAGACGTTGAGAGGTAACATAGAACTTAATTTAGCGCGTCTCGCAGAATTAGACCAAGAGATATTTGATGCCGAACATGAATAAGGTGATCATAGGATCAGCGAAGAAGAACGACGAGAGTTAAACGATACATTGAGCGACTTAGACGCTGAAAGATCCGCCAGATTAGAAGCCGCAAAAGCCAACGAACGAGGGCTCAAAAGTCAGATCGCTAGAATCAAAGAAACGATTAATAAAATTTTAGGCGACGACACGACTCTGGCAGAAAAGATTAGAACTCTGTTTAGAGAACAAGGTGTGACCGTAGTGAACATTTTAGCCGCTTTGAGTTTAGCCATCAGCACCATAGTGAGTAGCATCGTCGCTAGCGTGAAAGGGGCGGGTGCCCCACCCACGCCAACACCAACACCAACACCACCACCAAAAGGCGGTATCAAAGAGTGGATTTCAAAACAACTCGCTAATTTTGCATCTGCTCTTCAAAAACTCGGAGTGAGCGCGTTGGGTGCTCTGCCGGGTATCACAGGCAGCGTACTCAGTTGGATATTTAACGCGCTGAGTAAGTCTGTATCGTGGTTGGCCGAACACGTGTGGGCTTTGTTTTTGGGTGTGGGGGCCTTGGTGTTTGCGTACCTGCAAAAACGATGGTAGTAATAGTTGTAATCAAGTTTAAACAAAAAAAATAAGCCTTACCAGCAGAAAGTTGGTAAGGTTTTTTTGTTGTTGTGAGATTAGAGTGTGACTTATCGCGTTGCCTCGTAAGCTAAAATACCCATGCCAACGATAGCTAATATTCCTACCGTCAACGATAATTTTTCGTCTTGGTGAGTTTGTAGTTTCGTGGGTTGGGTTAAAACTGTTGGTGCTGGTGTTAGTGTTGGTGCAGGTATTGGTGCTGGTGTGAGTGTTGGTGTTGGTGTTAGTGTTGGTGTTGGTGCTGGTGCTAGTGTTGGTGATACAACATCGGTCATAGGCTCTAGGGGTGTTGGTGGCGCGACATCATCGGTGTCATCAAAAGAGTCGTCCGGTTGAGGTTGTGAGTTTAAATCTGGCACCAAACCAGTTTTCATACTCTGGGTAGCGATTTGAAGATTGTTGTTATAGCCGTCGTGCATTCCAACCCTCAAGTTCATATCCGATGGAATTAAATACAACCCCGGTTTCACGACAAAATTTAAAGGTGTTCTGGCATACTGCAAAGAGTCTTGAAATTGATTGATACTCGTTTCCATGTCGTCTACTGCATTGATGATATCTTCAACGATGACGTTAAATTGTCTTTGAGCGTCTAATCCGGTGCCTGGTGTTAATACGCTCGTTTTTGTTTGAGCCTGCGCACCGAGTAAAGCGTACACGTAAGATCTGATCGATTCGTTGATCTTTATGATTCCCGCGGGGGTAAACGAACTCGTGTCGGGTATAAAATCTAACCAAGCCTTTTGTACCGATTCATTTTGTTCGATAAAGGCTACGGTGTAATCGCTGTAACGCCCTGAACCCTTGGGTGGATCGTCCAGACCAAACCCCATTTTAGTTCCACTCATCATATCTTTACGATACTCACTATACTCGAGATTAAGGTCGGTTGTATCATAATCGTTTCCGGGTACGGGTACGTAAGACGTGTCCCAATAATAAGCTATACCTAAACCGTTAGAGTTTGTGTCTCTCGTCTGTTTAAAAGACTTGTTTTGATCGATGCCAAACAACAAACAGGTATCGGTAAAAGCTCTGAGATTATAACTGTTGTCTAGAGCTTTAAATGCGTCATCCCCCGGTAAAGGAGCGGCAAAGTCGTACAGGATCTTTCTAACCGTAAAATATAAATGAAAGTTAAAGATGGCCCAAACGTAACGGTTGCTCGCGTTTAAAAGATCAAATCCAACACCGCAGCCCGTAGTAGCGCAATAGATCGCAAAATTTAACTGATTTTGATAAAACGACATGGGGTGTGATTTCCAACGATCTACATCCTCATCCGTTGTGATGCGAGGCAATTTATAGTCCGAGGTTAAGTCGGGAAACGAGCTTAAAAACCCGTTGGTATTATTAACTATAACTTCCAGTTCACTGGGTTTAGTGCTGTTTAAAAACTTTGCTAGGGGTGCAGCTTGATGCTTTAGCTCGTTTGCCTTGGCTACATTTTGATTTACTTGTTGCGTTACCTGATCAGCTATCGATTGTATCTGCTTTTTTAACGACTCAAAATCACTCATTATTTTAGTTTCAGTTTTAATATAAAAAGACTTTAAAATAAATGCATTCGTTTCACTTGTTTCAAAATGAGCAGACGTTTAAATTAGAAGACGTTGTAGATAATTTAAACGGTCAAAAATCTGTACGCGTAAAAAGAGTAATGTTTAACCCCGGATATTTTAATATTTCCAGCGCCACAGAGATTGATTGGTATACGCAAATAGATGGGAGACCCGCTGAAAGACCTGATGATGATAGAAGATACGAACGGGTTGACTCAAATATAGCAGTAAGAACAGATAGAGATTTTATTGCGCAATTAGTACCCGAGTACCCCTACGACTTTTTAATTAGAGACGAAAATACTTTCAATAGAGTTATAAACGATCTTATAGAAGCGTATGAAGAAGATAGACTAGACTCTGCTTTAGAATCGATCGAAAAAGAAAAAGAACAAATAATTGAAAGACAAAGAAATTTACACGATAAAAGTCAAGAAAGAACACTAACCGACGTACAACGCAATACGATTATATTTTTAATAACAACTTTATTTGAAAGAAGAGGCTTCATCGATGAAGGTAAAAAGATAGCGCTAGAATATATCGAAGGTATAATAAGCGAACCTAGAGAGAGAGTAATTAGAAATGCTGGGATAACAATACGGGGGAGTCTTGTCGTGTCTGGTGATAATTTAGATTTTATTTCTCCGAGTCTTTTAGCACCGTTACCAGCCGGAGTCACCGGTTCAGTCACCATCCCACCTGGGTGGTACGACGTCGATTGGTTCGATTTTATTTTAAATTATATACCCGGGGTAAGTTTTCGAATATTTAGAGAATCTAAAAAGGTGACGTTGGTGGTAACCGACGTCAATCTCAAATTGCGTTTAAACAGAGAAGTCTCTCGATTACTTAATTTACCCAAAGGAAGACTGATACCCAAAGTGGTGTATACGGGGTCTTACGACATTAATCCGTTTAAATTTTTGTTTATTCGCTGCCCGCAATTAAGTACGAGTGAAAACTTTTTTGATGGTCGACCGTCTGACATCTTAAAAATCATACCCGTGGCTACGCGCAAACCCGAGCCTGATAGAGTCGAGGATTTCAAGAAACTTAAAAACGGTATAATCGACAAACTGACATTTTCAATCATAGGTGAAAAAGGACAGATCATCAACAACAAGGGTGTGAGTATCATGATAGAGTTAGAGATCTTTTAATTTTAAAATCTTTTTATATTAAAAACATGAGTATAGATGGTAAGGCTTTATACCCCGATATTTCTGGAGATGTACTCCGATTAAATAGTAACGAAGAAACAAAAGTGTACAGACTTAAAAAGATTGAAGAGATTCGATCTTTAATCTTAAAAGAGAGAGACCACCGAGAGCGCACTTATAAAAAAATAAAGAGAATGATCGACACTATTAATTACGTAGAGATAGGATTAGAAGGATTGGGGGCTATAGCGGGGGCTGTCGGTATTCCCGCTCTCTTGGGTGTTATATCAGCCCCCGTTGGATTGGTGCTAGAAGGAACGTTTATAGGCGCTTTTGGTGTAGATATTTTCCTTAGAATCGCGTCTAGGCGATTATCCGCCAAGCTGAAAAAGCACGACCAGATTAAAATATTAGCAGACTCCAAACTTAACACGATTGAAGAATACGTGTCTCAAGCCATCAACGACGGAGATATATCGCACGAAGAGTTCTTATTGATTACGAGAGAGCTCGCCAAATTTAACGAGCTTAAGCAGAAAATTAGAACAAAAACCAGCACAAAGCTTCAAAAGATTAAAAACGATACAGACTTTGAAAAAGAAGTTAAAAAACGGGTAGACGAACGGCTGGCAAAAGAAAAAAAATCTCTTATCGAAAAACTTACAAGTTCAAATTCACGGTAAATAAACATTATGAAAGCGAACCACCGAGTTATACCTCTATTTCACCGCTGAGGGTGTTACCCTCGGCCCCGCCTTTATTGTAGTGGTCATCGTATCTTTTTAGTGCCTTATTAAATTGATTTTGAGTCACTTTAAATAAATCTCTAACTCGTTCTTTGTCTAATCCAACGACGTGATGATAACACGCCGCTATTAACGAGCGTTTGACGCAACCGTTTCCCCTCAATGTTTTGTAATTAACGAGCTCGTTATATTTATTGATTGTTTCTTGGGCATCTTCTGAGCCTTGCTCTGGGCACACAGACAAAACAAGTTTCTCCACAGTTTTTCTTTTGTTTCTTTTTAAAATTGACCAATTGATACGATCTTCTTGCGCATTTTCTGCCGAAAAATCAAAGTAACGTGAGACTATTTCACCGCACGTTTCACAAACTAAAAAACCATTCTCGATGATTATATGGTGATCGCACTGATCTGTTTTATCAGATAGCTCGAGGTTTTCACTCATTGATATATTTAATAAAAACCGATATTATTTTTTATTAATTTTTCAAATACTCGTCGGTCTAAACATATTACTCTCCATTTTTATATTAAAAAACAGCTCCTCTACCTTTTCACAGATAGAGAAGCTAATTTTTTTTGTCTCGAGTTTCAAGGTCACGTGGTGGTGACTCACACATTTTTCAAGGTCGCGTTGTTTACGCCAAATTTTATCGTGCCTCAACACGTTTCAAGGTCACGTGGTGGTGACTCACACATTTTTCAAGGTCACGTGGTGGTGACATCACCTCATTTTAGCGACGACAGATTTTTTTTATTTTTTTTTTTCTCTATCTCTTTCCCGGCGTCAGGATTTTTTTTTTTTTTTTTCTCCCGGCGTCAGATTTTTTTTTTTTTTTTTTTCTCTCTCTCCCGGCGTCAGGATTTTTTTTTTTTTTTTTTTGGAGATCGGGGGGATTCCCCTATTTTTTCAAAACCGAGAGCGGCGTGCCCAGGCTCGCCGCAGATTTTTTCGATTTTGGTCCCGTACCCCCGCCCCCCTTACTACTCAACAGATCACGGTCCGCAAAAGGCTATGGCCACACTAGTAGTATTCAATTCACGAGAGTGTACCCCTATAGTGTTTTTACAGCAGGCCTATATACGTATATAGCTATACGTACCACAGTGACAGGAACACCAGACCAACGATCAAAAGCAACGTGAGCGTGAATGGAGACAGATCCAATCCTACAACTTCCATGGTTAGGTCTATAATCACGTCGACCGTTCAGACGACTTAAATGTCCACTTCCTCGTCAATGACTGCCGGCAGCGCAGTGGCGGCTAGCAGTATATATTACTTATTACTATATACATGTATAGTGCACCAGGACTGATCAGGCGATGTGCCGAGCTCAACCAATGGGCCAACCAAACTGGAAATGACCATCAGTCCAATAATAACATTATGCAATGCAATAATAATTGAAGGCCGGTCGCAGACAGAACCAAATTCCAAAATGTCCAATACACAGTGTACTGTACTTTGATCGCGAACTATGTCAATAATATTAATTGTTTGCTGAATATAGTCTGCGGCAATATTGTATGGTAGCCCGTAAAGGACATGCAGTACGCAGATACAGTGTTGATCAGGTCTCATTTTCTCCGTCCATTCGTTTTGTTTTTAGCTTGAGAAACTCCAGCTCCAATGCTCATCGCGAATGGACCGATCCAGTAAGCACCGCCCCATGGTATTCTGACCAATCACAGCCGTGATTTATGTCCGACATGCGTGCACAAAAGTCCGACATGCGTGCACGCGCGTATGATGCGCGCGGCAGGAAAATGCAGTGTGGCATTGGAGAGGAGCGCGTGTTAATTTGCCCTCGTGCGCAGTGGGAGGGGCTTACTGGATTATATGCCCTATATATAGAATTCGCGATGAGCAATTGGCGCCCTTCGGAAATTCGACTCGCGATGACATGGAGGGGGAGTTGATGTCGAATTCGCGATGAGCAATGCATTGAGCGGGAGTTTCTTAAGCTAGTTTCTTTGACCTTCCATTAAGTCTTTATAGTACGCTAGTATTTGCACATCATTAATTCTTATAGGCCTATTTTGCGAGTAAAATAATACTTCGTTCTGGAGCCAACATATATACTCCATAGGTGCACTTATCATTTTATGTTCAAGTATATAATTCACAATAGTCTAGTCTTTTGTACGCCTCAGCCTATATAACCACGTCAAATTCGAGCATCAATCGCGATATCTAAATTACTGCAGCAAATGCGCGATTTGCTCCGCATTTATTTAGCATAGGCCCTACAAATAAAATTTCACTGAAAAAAAGTCCACAACTTCCCAACAAAGTGGCGGGATTCTACTAGACTCAAAGTGGTATACATGTATTACCGAAGTTGATAACTGATCAAACCAATTAATATATTGAGAAATTCGATTTTCAATAACCCTTTATGTCATGTACAAACAATGAAAGAAAAAGAGGAAATGACTAAATTTCTTCAGAAAACTTTTGAAAGAGATTTTGTATGGACTCATGGACCATGATAATAGATCTGCGATGCAAAACCTACGGTTCCGCAGATGAAAAAGAATTACGTCATCTCCGTAAACAGCAGAATGACGTCATTCGTACCCTTGGAACTTGAACACAGATTAAATGGTCCATGGATAACGTTATCGATGACGAATTCATCATGGAATTTGGCGTGGAAGATGTATTTATTTTGATCCTTTTATAGTAACGAATACTAAAAGCTTGTGATTTGTTTTAAAAAAAATTATATTTTTAATTTATTATTATTTTTTTTCTGGGAGGTGGGGTGGGGGTTATTCCAGTTTCTCAACAAAGTAAAAACAGGTATGTAAGCAATTTGTGATGAACATTTTTTTATTGCACAAAACTAATTAATTCTAACAAATTCACATTTACTTATGCCAACAAAATGTATGCATCCACCTTATATTTTCCCTGATGCTCCCCCTTTCATTAAAAATACATGTACATGATTTTCCAAAACTACTATTGGTGTTTCAATATAAATACATCGCAGGCCTTTATCAAACAGAAATGATTTCACATTGGAGACTAGGCAGCCATAGACGGGGAGTACATGTATATATTGATGCATGTATTATACATTTTTATTACACAAGAAAAAGTGAACTGGGATCATACATAGCAAATAAATTGGTTAAATTTACTGTTCAAATTTTGATAGGAAATACAACAAAAATAAGCTTGTTGATCCCATTCGTGGAAAAATTGTATCATAATGTGAATGACTCAATCCCAAATACCAAATAAAATAATACATGTAGTAATAATAATAATAATAATCTAGTGCTTATACAGCGCTTTATACCAAAGGTTTCAAAGCGCTTCACAATTATTACCCCTGTTCATCAGGCCACGAGACCAGTCTTTGCAGCAGCTGGAGATCAGCGCATCCTGGTCTCTACCTTCACAGGTACCCATTTATACTCCTGGGTGGAGAGAGGCAATTGTAGTAAAGTGTCTTGCCCAAGAACACAAACACCATGTTCCCTGTCAGGGTTCGAACCTACGTCCTACGGCACGTGTGTCAAACACCGTAACCATTGGACCACAGCGTTCCACATATAAAGATTCCCTGTGGCAGTTTTAAACAACAAATATCAAGAACATGATGCATACATCAAATAATATCAGGAATGGCAGTTTTAGGTATACACTTGTTTAAAAAATTCTAACTTTTGTTACCTAATATAAAAAAACCTGTCAATCAGAACAGAACAGCACAAAATTAATATAGGCCTAGAAGAAGACAGCAGATTCTTATACAATTAAAAAGGATAAATAAACTGATGATTGATTACATATCATAGTTATCAGAATGGCCTTGATGTGATAATACCTGTAATTTACAAATGTACAGCGACAAATTCAAGTATTAACAATACAAAAAACACTAATTAAAACCTGCATTACATTTTCTATTAAAAAATCATCAGCGATAAATGGAATAGAGGGACGCAGTGTTGTAGTCGAGGTATACTATGTGTGATGCAGCGGCGTAGCCAGGGTTCTCACCTTAGAAGGGTAGGTGGTGGGGGGGGGGGGGGGGGTGGAGGCTGCCCATTTTCTGTTACACCTGTTAACCATGGTCACTTATACAGGCATCAGATCCTCTGATTTCCATGATTTTACTTTTCATGAAGCCATAACAAATTGAAAAATACTGTTTAGTCTTGTGTATTTTTGAATTTCCTCGTTTTCTAAATTTCCAGCTGCATGCCTGCTTATAGGACTAACAAATTTTCCGATTGGGGGGGGGGGGGTTTGGTTTATGGGTGTGTGGATGAACGTAAAATGTCTGCGTACACGTCAACCCATAAATGGCCTTTGCATTCGCGAAGGTTGCACTGCTAAACCTCCCTAACATGCCTAATGAGAGCTAGTCCCATTGAACAATGCCACAGTTGCATCATGCTTGAAGTTAGTGACCACAGACTCCGAGGCATTTTTGAGCTGATTGATCTTGCTACACTGAGCAGAGCCCAATTCCACGGCGCTACTTAACAGTTAGCAGGAACGTTGTGCTAATTACCGGTATACCAGCAACCTGTGCTAACCTTAAGCACTATTTCATTTCCTCTCAGGTAAGCGTCCCTTTTACCGTGATTACTGCTTACGGTCTCCATGAAATAGACGGAGGCTCTGTTAGCAGGAAATCGTGTGCGCTTAGCAGCGCCATGAAATTTGGCCTAGGCCCGAGTACTGCATGTTGCTCCGCTCAGCAGAGGTTCGAGCCAAAAAGAGAGTTAAAGAAGAAAGAACGCGAGTTGCTGGGATCTCATGGCATAGTCACGATAGTGGTGGATTTTGAAAGATTCAGGATGGTGCTATGCGAAAACGACCAGTAGATTCAGGTTAAAGGCAGATTTAGCGAAAACACCAGTATTTTGGCTTGAAATCTGTCTTGCTATATAACACATTTTTAAAAGTAGTTTTCAGATGCACAGATTCTCAAACCATGGCCAAATGTCATAAAGCTAAAGCAGAAAATATTGCATTGCAAAATTATTATTTGCAAAAATTCCGCAGAGTACCAGTCACAAGCCATATACATCGCATGGCATTTTGGCTGGTGACCTGTTTTTGCTTAGCAGTTAAGTTTCTGTGCTTAGTCAGTTCCATCTTGTGGTTCATGTAAGTACACAGATCATATATTTGTATGGTCTTTACTGACTCGCCACAGTCCGCTACCAATGAAAAGGAAAAAAGTTGAAGACAATCGGCGCTAAAGAGACGGCATGTCATACATCCCAGTCCATGGGCGGAGTCAGGGGAACGCGGCGGGCG
Source organism: Patiria miniata (assembly GCF_015706575.1). Taxonomy (NCBI): domain Eukaryota; kingdom Metazoa; phylum Echinodermata; class Asteroidea; order Valvatida; family Asterinidae; genus Patiria; species Patiria miniata. Next base: position 16,192,000 of record NW_024037068.1, read on the forward strand.
GTGCGCCACGGCAACAGCCACGAGAAGACAGATCCTGCAAGACAAGGGAACAAACGAAACGCAGAAACCATGGACAAAATATAATGGTGCATTTGCTGTACGGTAAAAAATGAAATCTTAAAATGAAATTACGTAACTTTTGCAGGACAAAAAAAATATTGTTTCCATGCATGACCAATCCCTACGCTAATTTGTCATTTTATGAGCCTATTTATTAACCCTAACCTCCCCAACCCTATCAAAAATCCATCCCCCATTTTGGTGGATTTTTACCACTCGACCACCGAGCCAACGAGATTGATTGGCCGGTTTGAATCTGATGTACATAGCAGCGGGTATCGCATAAACTATTATAAGATGGAATTTTGCGTCGGGGTGATATAAATCAAATTAGGTTTTGCCCTTCACTGACGTTTAAACACTGTATGATACTCAGTGTGTTACCTCCCGAGTGAAAGTTGGAAAAAATCACTCAGGTGGGACTCGAACCCACGACCTCCTGCTTTCTAGTGCAGATGTCTTACCACTCGACCACCGAGCTAACGGGATCGGTTGGCCGGTTCGAATCTGATGTACATAGCAGCGGGTACCGCATAAACTATTATAAGATGGAATTTTTGCGTCGGGGTGATAACACACTGAGTATACAGTGTTTAAACGTCGGTGAAGGGCAAAACCTAATTTAAAACATTACTAAACATGGAATAGCCACCTTGCATTTGCATCTACGATGCATTTGTGAGATGTTCTTTTTTTAGCATTTACTTAGGTAAATGACAGTCCTTACCTTTGCCGAAGACTTCCTGTAGCAGCATCATCTTGGACTTCTCCCCTTTGATGCTTCGATAGCCGTTGGAATTCCCCGTTTTGTCGTGCTTGTTCTTCACTTGTTCAACAGCAGTTTCATCTTCAAATATTGCTTGGAACTTTGGAGGAGAAATACAATGAAACGTTACACTTCTAACAATGGAAGGCATTAAGATGGAAAATAAAAAATCCACAAAATAATCGGTATGGTGTTTGGGGGTCGCTGAGGGCTAGAGAACAAAGTACAGTGGAACGCTGCTATAACGAACATCGCGGGATCCACAAAAAATGTTCGTAATAGCGATCGTTCGGTATAGCGATTTTAAGCTGCCCATGTTCCGGTACTCACTTTTCAATAAATGCGCCCTTCATAACTTCACCCTGCACGCCCTGGTAGTTACTGAAAGACAACTTCGAACACCTGCCGACTATTGAATTATGTAATTACACAGTTTTGAGCTTACTACCTGCATTGATGGGTGGCTTTTCCCTTCTATGCCTTGGGGAAATAATAGCCACTTGTCGCTCTTCTGTTTTCAACAACAATGTTCGGTTGGTTTTGTACACAAAAATCGGGAGCCAAGGACGATGTTCGGTATAGCCGAATGTTTGGTATAGCGGTGTTCGGTATAGCGACGTTCCACTGTATATGTACCGGCATATGGTATGTGTTTGAATTTGTCCAAAGGCATCCCTTACAATACCCATTTCTTTTGTTCTTTACACTTTCATCTCAGTAAAAACATCTCACAGCAAAAACCTCATGGATTCCAGATTTCAAAAATTTACTGTTTAAAAAAATGCTGAAAAGGGGACAAAATGCTGACAAAAAAATCCTGAAATCAGGGAATATTCTGACAAAAAATGCTGAAACCAGGACAAATAAATCATGAAATCAGTAAATAATTTAATAAAAAAAATGCTGAATCAAGAAAAAAACCTGACACAAATTCCTGAAATCAGGGAGAAATCTGACCAAAAATGCTGAAATCAGGAAAAATCTTGAAAAAAAAAAAAAATTCAGAATCAGTAAAAATACCGACAAAAAAATTGTGAAATCAGAAAAAATCCTGGCAAATCTCAGCCCTGCTATCCCCTTTCGTTTCTAATATCCATTGCTAAATTGCATCTAGTGGATAAACCTGCAATATATCACAAGCCCCGCCCATCCAGAAGGGACCCATTTGATTGGTCAGCTGACTCACCTGATCGCATCCAATGGCTACGACAAACAAACCAAAGAGTAGGGACAGCACCACTAAGACGATACTGTGAGCTCTGTTAACACAAAAGGACATCACAAAACTCAAGTAAACAGAAAAATTATATTTGGAGTTACAGCCATGTAAGACCATTTGCTAACCGTGCATTTTGTTCGTTTCCAATAATAACACCACGCAAAATCCAAAGAAGAATGTTCAAAACCTAACCCGTTGAAGTTTCAGCTCAGTGGATACTATACATTTTGAGAAAACAGGGAAACCGTACGTCCAATTTTTGGTAACTGGATTCTGTTGCTAATGCATAAAAATGATACATTCCACGCAGAACAATTTCACAGGGACTTTGATACTGGTCCTATTCACTTTGAGCAAGGTTTCTGTCAGTAAGTCGGTAGGTACTTTTCTGGGTAATCGGAAATGATTCTACATAGTACATGATGTTCAAGCTATAGTCCATCATTTGCAGCCATCCAAAAAGTAACTGGCGTAATTATTGTTGAAAAACATACTTGGTTGAAAGATAGTAAGGGGACTAAACTCCCTGTGAAATTATTCTTTCTGGCAAGCTGTCATTTTGAAGTAATCAACGAAAGAAGGCCTTTCCTAGGAAAATTTAAATTAGTAGTTCGTTTTGTTATTCAGCGAAGTGCGCGCAAGCATTGGCGGTTGCTATAATTATAGCGGTTGCTATAATTCATCGGATCAGTGCCGACATCGCGTAGCTGCAATCGGCTCAGTGAGAAGGTGTCTCGGACGCTGAATTCAGGCGCAATTCAAAACATGATTCAGCAACTTTTGATTTGAAATTGAGATCCTAGAATGCTGTTTTTCTCGGAATATACAGCTGAAGCTGAGCTGAAACTTCATCAGGTTAGTTGTTCAGTATCCTTCATTAGATTTTGAACACTTTTGTTGCTTCAAACGAACAAAATGCACAAATTACAAATGATGGACTATATCTTTAAGTGCTACACTAAATTGCATTTAGAATTCCATCATGCACAGTTGCGGTACAATCCCCGCCTTCTACCGCTACGTGGACCCAAGTTCGAATCCCGCCTGGGCTAATATGTGGATTGGGTTTTCAGTCCCTGCATTGTACCTGATTCTGTGGGTTTTCCCAGAATATTCTTCTGGGGTTTTCCTCCCACCTCTAAAACTGTAATTTCTTCTCATTGTCTTCTCTCTACAGGTTTCTTCAGGCTTTCGGGCTACAGCGCGCTTTTGAGGAATCATCAGTTTCATTACCAGAAATAAATAATAATAGATATTAATAAAAACAAGTTGCTGTACTCACATTCTTGCATTTTTCTGTATCATGTTCTGACAAATGGGACAATCGTACGTCCAGGATATGATGGTGACAATCACAGCATACAACCCTGCAATACCTGGCAAAATACGAAGAACAACAATTGAATGTCAGGGACAGGGCTGTGCATAGTCTAGGGGCTACACGTTGTTCTTGTTTGATACGCGATAACGTTAACCCGCCGCCGTGATACCGGCCACCGCGAGAGGGCGCTATCACGACCAACCAATATCGCCCACGAACCCGTCAGAACAACGTCTAGGGAAACTCTTATTGGTTGTGTAATGCACGCGCACTTGTTTGGCCTAATATGCAGCACGCAATTCAAAAAATTTATAGTAGTTCTGAAGCAAACTCTCAAATTTCTTCCAGTGCAATAAAAGATGCAGCAATACCTTTGTGCAACTTCACTGGTCGGCTCTTTGTTACGTGTAGTATGTGTAGGACTGAAAATGGACCGTAATTGCCTGCAGAAGTCGCGTATGCGCACTAGTTTCCCCCATTTTTCGGGGGGAAAAATCAGCAGTTTCCCTAGACGTTGTTCTGACAGGTTTGTGGGCGATATTGGTTGGTCGTGATAGCGCAGTGGCCGGTTATCACGGTGGCGGGTTATCGCATATCAAACAAGAACAATGTCTAGCCCTTAGACTAGGCTGTGCATCGGAACCGGGTTCCGGAGTACCTGATCGCTAATGTCAGGAACCGGTTCCAGATTATGGGATCGGGTACCCAGAACCAACTTTACAAATGACTACCAGCTGAGTTACTTCTCAGACAACGCAAACGAATGCCATTTAAAAATGAAAACTAGGCTACATGACAAACCAAAACAGATTTTATGTTCCTGTGCATTTTAATGCGCGACAGATGGCCCTCATGAAAGTTGCAGTTTACACTGTAAAGCTATAAAGCCCTTCGGACAACTTCTGGGATTTTGAATTTTGGGGTTGCATTTCGTTTACTGGTACCCGTACCTGGGTACCCGTGTTTTACTTCAAATATCTAATATTCTGAAATGGAAGTGGAAAGGTTCAACTTACCCACATAAAATAGAAACTGAATAAAATAAATTTGGTTGAATTCGCCGACACAGTTGTTGATCCTGTAGAAAATAAAAATAGAAAACTGACTTTAGTCTCAAAGTCTATCACATCAGATTTGGAGTCTGAAATCAGCCAGCTAGGTGTTGATCTAATGACCTATGACCTATGACATAGGGCAATATGGTGTCAATTAACTCTAAATATCCTAATGTGTACTAATAGGGCATTGTGTTTAAAGGTAATAGGCCTATACAACACTTACCTTGGGGGTTAGCATTTTATAGAAAATATTGTAACACTGACCTGTTTAAAGTTTTGTTTTCATAGATGCTGGAAAAACCAAGAAAAAACCCCCACTGTTCTTGTAGTCTGATTCCCTGAGCCTACATGTACTTCAGATGAAATGAAGGAACTTAAAGACGTCGGGGAATTGTCAGGTCAGAGAACCAGACTACCTGGCTTGCTTTCGTTGACGGATGTGTAAACCAATTGCAAACACAATGTGGACTAACTAAATTGGGTAAACCGGGGGGAGTATTGAAAAAGTCAGCATTTTTTCTAACGATGGTCAGCCGACCATCGTTGGAAACTGATACAAAAAATTCCACTTTTCTTGAAAATGACAGCACACCAGGTGCCATGATTTCAATGGATGCTTGAGACTATTATTCACTCACAGTCAAGTAAGGTATTTCATAATATTTTGGTAGTTTTGTCTTTTGATGTTTGCAAATGTTGTATATTACCTTGGAATGAAATGAGTGCAAGGCCAATGAGAGTTCAAGGAAGTCAGCATCGTAACGTGCACAGCAACCAATTCGGGCGATTCACAATGCAGTGCGCCACCAAGAGTTTGCCATGGAGAGTCAACTTTTCAAGTTTACGGTCGACAAAACATGGCCCATTTGAATGAGTGTTAGTAGACAACTGAGCTATTATGTTATAGATAGGGGCATAGCATTTTGCCTCCTTCCAAAAACACACCATGTTGATAAAAGGAAAACATAAGGGCAAACATATACTCAAGTTATATGCTTACGAAACTACTGACCGGAAAAAACGAACAATTTTGAATGTCCCGCGCTGCGAATTTGTCGACCATCTCCCACAATGCACTGGGAAAAATGGATTCTCCGTGGCAAAGTATTGGTGGCGCTCTGCATTGTGAATCGCCCAAATTAGGTCTCAGGATCACTGTGGGAGTTGCCTGTCCTCCCCTACGATATGAGGTCAGGTATCCAGTCTAATAACCGTCCTATGCAAACATACACTCTGTGCCAAGTAGTCCTTTCAGTCAAAATCAATCAAGTGACTGTTTTAAACAGTTAAGAATTCCAAGCCTACACAATGCAGGATTGAGTGGCTGGGACTGTTTAAGTAACTTGATACAGCTTTGCTTTGACTGTGGGTAACTGATAAGCTAGCTGTGCCCACAACTTGCCTGCTTTGTCTGTTCATGGTCGGTTGACTGAGTTTGACTAGTCACAGTGCTTGGTTGACATATGATCTGACTGCTGGTGACTAGCCTGTGTTAAAGAGGTTGTGGAATGCTCGAAGACATTTCCGTCTTTTTTCGGGTATATGTAGCCTAAGGTGTGATGAAATAAAAACGACTATTGTTTCTGTCATAAAATGAGTACAAAAGATACTTTTGAGAGCTGTTTTTTAAGTCCTGTCATGCCTGTTTCGACCCGAACGTGCAATTTGTGTAAAAGTCTTCGTTGCGGGCAGCAAACAAAACACAGTAAATCGTGACGTAATAAACAGGACTCCCGATGCAGAGTAGCATAAACGAGTCCTGTTTATTACGTCACGATTTACTGTGTTTTGTTTGCTGCCCGCAACGACGACTTTTACACAAATTGCACGTTCGGGTCAAAACAGGACCTGAAAAATAGCTCTCAAAAGTAACCTTTGTACTCATTTCATGACAGAAACAATAGTCGTTTTTATTTCATCACACCTTAGGCTACATATACCCCAAAAATGACGGAAATGTCTTCGAGCATTCCACAACTTCTTTAAAGCATAGCAGGGGAGGTGGATGGACATTTTGGCTGTCTGTGACTGTTTAAATAGCAGGAGGGTTATATAAGGAGGCAAATTCCACTGTGTACAGCAGACGAGACTTACCACGGACAATGGTGGTCCATTTTACGTATACATCGTCGGCATATCCGGCAGTGGTGGGCCCGTGGCGGTCTGTAGGCTTCACACTTTTGACAGACTGTCCAGTTGATGCCATCCTTAAGTTTGAAGAAAGCACACCAAAAAAAAAAATAAATCATTGACTGTCCCTGATCTGTTGTAATGATCTAAGCACGAACAGTGCCATCTCGGCACAATTGCAGCATACGATCTATCCACCTCGTAGCCGGCTACGAAGTCACGGTTGATTGCCCTCAATAAACCTTCTCAGCGCTACATGTATGTACTATGCGTCATGCTCCACTGCACTCCCACTCCATATCCGAGTAGCCGCCAACAGGGTAGTTGGTTTGGACTTAGAATTTTTTCAGTATTACTCCCATAACTTTTGTGTTGCTTCGTTATCAAGCATATATCAAGCCAACAGGGTAGTTGGTTTGGACTTAGAATTTGTTCAGTATTACTCCCATAACTTTTGTGTTGCTTCGTTCTCAAGCATATAAGGACTCCCACTTCGTGGCAGTTGGTTTGGACTTAAGAATTTTTTTCAGCAACTCCCATTCATTTTGTGTTGCTTCGTTCTCAAATGGATCCCCACACAGTATCCGCGTAGCTGGCAATGGACTTGAATTGTTTCTTTTTCCAGTGATTCCAACCGCGTAGCCAGAGAATTTAGGGGTGTATTTCCGAGTGGCGGGGTATTCTGCATTTACTCTGCCATCTCGTGTCAAATTGTGTTAATCCCTGACCCCTCACTTTCCAAATTCTCTAAAACCCTTTTAAAGGTAGAGTATATCATTTGCAGCTATCCAAAAACTAACTGAGGAAATTATTGTTGAAACGCATATTTGGTTCAAAGATAGCAATGGCACTAAACTCCCTGTGAAATTATTCTTTGTGGCCTGCTGTCATTTTGAAGAAAACAATAACAGAAGGTCATTTCCAAAGATATGTCTAAAGACACATTTTTGGAAATTACGGTGTGTAGTTCGCTTTTAATTAGGCAAAGACGTGAATGGGTGCACGCAAGGATTGACATGGCGCACAATCACGCGGGTGGTATTATTTGTCCGTTCGGTGCGTGACATCATGTAGCAATCGGCTGCTGTATATCCAATTAGAATTAACAAGAGCTTCAACATAGCAATCTGGGCGCCTTGTCAATGCTATCACGTAGGCTTCCTTCAATGGGGGAAAGCATTGTGCTAGCTATTGTTCAGATAATCCATCATGGGGCAGTAGTTTTGCCCAACAGCATGCACAATGCCTTCGCCATTGTAGGGGGGCCGTTGAAGGTTGCGATCCCTTCCAGCTGTACCTTTGTGACTAGTTTCTTTGGGATTTGTCCAGCTCTCATGCCGGTGAAGTCCAGATTGATGCTGGGAAGGGGAACAATACCTTGCAGGGAAAAAAACAGAATTAAAAAAAGGTCAGGTAAAACAATTACATGTATTGAGGTTGATGACATCATCGCTTTGTCACAGACTTTAGCTTCAGGCTGCAGCTTTAGAGTTTAGTCCCACTGACTTGTCTGACTCAAGGGCGTCAATCACTTTTCAAAAGTGGGAGGGGGGGGGGAGACTTTCGTTGAACAGAACTAATGCGAGCGCGAAGCCCTTACTGCGTGGGGTTCAGGGCCTGTTTAAGGGCTCCCAAAACATTTTGGATTCTAGACGCTCTGTGGTTGATCTGAGGCAATTTCTGACCACTTTAACGCATTTTTTTTAGCCAAAGATCACAATTTAAACATCATTTTTAAGTTTGGAGTAATTGAATCGGCTATTCTGAGCTATCGAATAATATGTGGGCTACATTTTTTTGGAGGGGGCGAAAAAAGCGGGAGGGGGGACAAACGATATGATATCCCCCCCCCCCCCCTTTAAAAAGTGGGGGGGGGGGGGGACTTGTCTAGTCTGTATTATATCGTTTTCTTTAGAGTAAAAAAAAAGTAAAGTCTGTCACGAGCCAATGTGGCCGGCGGTTACATGTATATCCGGTTTCAGTGGCATGAAATCACTGAGAATATTTCTATTCCCCCTGGATGGGATGCTAGTCCATCACAGGTTACTCCCCAGCTACCCATTTGTACTCCTGGGTGGAGAGATGAGGCAAGTGGGGGTGAAGTGGCTTGCCCAAGGACACAACATATGGCCAGCAGCTGGATTCGAACCCCTGACCCTCTGATCATGAGCCACGGACCCTAACCACTGGGCCACACTTGCCCATTTCTTGAGAAGGAGAATGTTTTTCTACGTGTACAATACTTGATTGAACTTGATCTGTTTTCAACTAAATACCTTCCATTTTAAACATCAAACTTCGAGTTCTATTTGAACAAACCAAATAAATAAATGTTTGTCTAGACTTCTATGCAGAGACATTGACATTTATACTTGACCTTCACTGTTTTCACATCAAATTCAATTCAAAAGTGAAATGTGCAGTTTTTCTTATATTGGTTCGTAAAAATAACAAACAATACCAAACTAGTGAGTGTGTTAGTGAAATGAGTAGACTGGATCACGTTTGTAAACACATGTGCATTTCGAACGATAATAGGGAGTCGGGAACTAGCGCAGCTTTTATGGCGGATACCAGTTCAAGCTGGTTCCCGATTCCCTTTCACAGTTCGAAATGCACTTGTGTTTACAAACGTGACTCATTATCATAATCGATGCATCGCGCGCGCTCGGTAACGGAATCGCACTCGGGATACGGGGACCATCGAATGTACGCTGGGCATGAAGAAGAAATCGCGTCGTTCAAACATTAACACGAGTCGGAAATTTAACGTGTTCAAGATCGCGAGGGGAGCTCTCAGAATTGAACAGGAAATTTCACTTTTCTTCCGGATCGTAAGTAAACTTCAGTACAACCATCTTAATCATCGATGTCTACTTGTACCTCAGGTGGCATATCTAGTAATTTGGAGGCTGTTTTGAGGGTGAAATCTGATGTTTTTTGTTGGAAAATGTTGGTTTTTGGGACAGTGTCAGGATGATGTTGTCCAGCTCATACTATTAGCTTGGACCTTAGGCCTACTATCGCCAGACCATGTCCGAATGTTAAAAAGGCGCTAAGTTTGGTCCAAGTTACTCGGACTAGTTTCTCGGCAGCTTACCAGGGTCAGAGAGCACGGCTCTTAGATGTGACATGAAGATCATTAAGACAATTAAGTTGAACACAAGTCCATGGAAGGCACCCCATAAGCTGTAAATATAGAGAGACATTAAAAAAAATGATTGAGTTGTTATTTTCTTATTCCTTAGGCAGTGGATGTTTTGCCAGAAACGGCAAACCTTTAGTAAACGTTAGCTTGCCGGATATGCACTGAACATGCGCAGTTACTGTTTTTTTTGGTAATTTCCGGTGACAAATTTTAGTCTGGCTCCATGCCAACATTATCGTTGTAACTTCGCATTTACAAGATGGTAATCAGACCATTTTACAATTTGGGACTTTATTTCCCTTTAAAAAAAATCCCCCCAGAGCCACAAATCTGAAAAAGAAATTGAATACACGGCAATAAAATGTTGGAGACATATTAAAATAATTAAAGAAGAATATTCTTATTTTTTGGGGATGGGGAAAAAAAACCTTAAAAATTTCGCCAGCGGGGATCGTACCCGGATCTTCCTGCTCATGAGATCCGTTGCTTATCCACTAGGCCACAGGTGCTACACAACCGTTGGTGGTAATTTAATATATCTTATAATTCAGCCCTATCTTAGAGTACAGCACCCTCTGTTGATAGGGATTGCCGCCGGCAATATATCCACTATCTTTTTTTAATGTAATTTTATTTTTTGATTGAGTACCCAATTTTATTTTTAGACAATGTCCATCACAGATTTTGTCTCCTGACATGTACTGAACAGTGTTTGTTTTTGGAGCAATCGGCGGATTTGCACTGGAACTACATGTACGGTGATGTACCTATTGCTAGATTGCGCAGAAATGCCTTTGCTTGATCAGTTTATTGCCCTGCCATCGGTTGATCACTTTTTCTTTCTAATTCACGGCTATGGAGGATTATTTAACGCCTTCATATAAACTGCACACAAAACTGCATCGCGTCTATGGGTGATTCGCAGGCCGCAACTGTCGCACGCAGGGATAAATATCTTTCGGTGAATACAGCAATTCCAATTGTGGAAAGAATGTTGCAACCTGATGCTACTTCAGCTTTCTGCACTGAGCCAACCCGACACTTAAAACGTGCATGCAGAGATATGATCGATCGATGATTTTCAGTTCGCTCAGAGCGCGCCACAGGGGTACCGTACAAGCGAAATGATAGTATGCGCATGGGTACAACTTTGCAAGTAACGTACCCCCAGCGGTGCGCTCCGAGCAAACCGACAATCATCGATCAATCATCAATCGATTTTTCATCATTTTGGCCTAAAAACCGACAGAATCCAGCAATGCTTGTTATGCGCAACTTACGTGAGTATGTCAAGAGGTATAGTACGGAGTTTAGGGGCAAGCTGTGCAGCGGGTCTGTGGGAAATGTCTGTGTTTTGATGGACGTTTTTGTACTTAGTTGGTGTTTCGTGCTGCAAACAATTTTGCGGGGTTCTGTGTCTATCAATGACTGAAACTCCGCTCACACGGAGCATTCATAGCTAGTTCTAGGAGTCATGGGAGTAGCCTACCCCACCATGCCCACAATTGCAAAATGATAGACCTTCAAATTAGTGAAAACAATTCTCTAAAAAAAAAATTGGTTAGGCCTACACTTGAAATAATTTTTGAAGTGATCCGGATCCCGGAAGTGTCAATGATCCGAAACTGACGCACTGAGTGCGTGTAGGAAGTAGCCAGGCCGGCTGAATCGAGTCGTTCAGCCTCAGGAAAAAAAAAAAGAACTCATCTTATCATTTCATTTTTCCTGCTTTTCCGATGACGTTTTGCTTGAAACACAACTTTATTACCTGTCGAACATGGTGGGAATTATAAGCCATTCTACCACTACGTAATCGGCGTAAAGTACCGCAAAATAAGTGATAAAAAGGCACACAATGCCGCACGGATCGTTCCGGAAAACCACCATTTTTTCCAAGTCTGTTTCCTGGGCTGCCCTTACGTCATTAAGGCAAAGTGCCGCGTTTGTCACTTCCGTACAACGCGCTTATGGAACCAGACTAGGCCTATTCCCTTGTGCAAACTTTACCCTTGGGTCAAAGGTCGTTTCCAAGAGATACAAAACCCAAGATGGCGACGCCCATTGATCAGTTTTCGACCGACCGCATCGTGGCAGAAAAGATTGATTGATTTTTGTGCTTGAGGATTTTTCTGTCCAGGAAAGAGGCAAGATGGCGATGGAAAAACAGGCAGTGATCAAAGAGACCCACCATCGGTCCGTAACGGCCATTGGATACCACCCAATGAGACGTGAAATTTTGGCAGGTTTTGAAGGTAAGATTTTTTTCATAAAAAGAGCGCCCTCAGCGTTGACTACCTTTGTTCCTAGTCCTATACGCATGAATGTATTTGGCATAAAATTAAAAAAAAAATGTAAAATGGGCTAAGTAAATAAATAAATAGACATGCCTAAGTAAATACACAGACAAACATGACATTGTCATTGACAAATGTGAGCCATTTGCAATTCTGCTGAAATGTTATGAAAAGTTAAGACCCTCCATAATGTGCGCTGTTAGTGTTTAGTGTTAACGCTTGCAACGCGCGCATTATCACAAACAAATTGAAGGTAAATGCGTTGAAAAAGGACCGCGTAGCTTTAGGGGGTCTGACAAAAAATTTTCTTTGTAGCCCCACTTGTGTAACACACACGTGGGGCTACCAAATTTGATACAATTTACAAAGTCTTTATTTATTTTTAGCTGTGAACCTGTCTCACATTTTTCTGTTCTAATGTTTAAGTTGTTTTAAATCAGATTCTACATTTAAATTGCAGGGTATCTTCTTTTTCTGCTTAAAGGGAATATACAACATTTGCAAACATCGAAAAATAAAACTACCAAGTTTTTACAAAATACCTTACTAGGATGTTGGTAAATGACAGTCTCAAGCATCTTGTAAAATTATGGCACCTGGTGTGAAGTCATTTTCAAGAAAATGGTATTTTTGTATACATTTCCAACGGTGGTCGGCCGACCAGCGTTGGAAAAACCTAACTATGTTTCAACTATTGCTCCAAGATAACCATTTTTTCAGTCCAAATTTTGTTTGCTATTATTGGTTACATGTTCATGAACGGGTGCAGGCCAGCTAGACTGGTTCCCTTACCTTACAATTTTCCAGGATCTATAAATTGATCCATAGTTTATCTTTAGTGGAGTCAAGGAACCAGACTACTTGAACATTTTTGTTTTTCTTGGTTTTTCCAGCATTTTCGAACACAAAACTTCACAAATGTCAGTGTAACAATATTTGATCTATTATACTAACCCCTTGAATAGTTCATTTCCGAAAATTACAGCAAAAGCCAATGATGTACATTCCCTTCAGGCCCTAATTGTTGCTCTGAAGGATCTTTATTTAAAGGGAAACAAAGTCCGATAGGAACTCTAATTCCCATCATTTTAACAGGAAGTCACAACATTAAGCACGGAACCATACGGATATTTGTCATGGTATAAATGTCTGTCTAAGTACAAAAAAGCCAGTCACTGCGCATGTTCACAGTGCCAGTACAATATTGAAAACAATCGGGGGACTGCTTCACAGTTACATTTGTAAATATCCACTGCCACCACTGCAAGTAATTCGTCCATCATCACAGGATATAAAACTCACGAGGCGTTGCGGGTCCCCCCACTAGTGCAAAAACTTAAGGGAAAATACAACATTTGCAAACATCAAAAAATAAAACTACCAAATCATTTTGAAATACCTTGCTGGACTGTTAGTGATTGGCAGTGTAAAGCATCCTGTAAAATCATGGCACCTGGTATACTGTCATTTTCAAGAAAAGTGGTATTTTTGTATCAATTTCCAACGCTGGTCGGCCGACCAGCGTCGGAAAAAAAAATGGCTTTTTTTCAAATACTGGCCCCAATTGACCATCGCACTTGTTTGCAATAGATTACACACCTATGAACGGGTACAAGCCAGCTAGACTGGTTCCCTGACCTTACAATTCCCCAATGTATGTAAACTGCTCTGTTTCTTCTTATATGGAGTCAGGGAACTAGACTACAGGAAAATGATTGTTTTTCTTGGTCTGTTGGTTTTTATAGCATTATCTAGCCCAAAACCTCAAAAAAGTCAGTGTAACTATATTTGCTATATATTTCCAACCCCCCAATTCCATCCATTTCTGAAAATTACAGCAAAAGCAAATGATATATTCCCTTTAACTACTGGCACACGGGTGCCTTCTTATAGGCCCTACATTGGAAAATACTTATAAATTAAACAAATGAATGTTACAAAATGTTCATGACAACCCCAAAACATACATAATCACCATAACTTACAGGGTAGAGCCAGAACAAATTATAAGTTGTTGCTCCATATTTTGCAGATGGTGTGATCAAAACTTGGGAAGCCGAAGGTTCCAAATTGGTGCTGACGACCTACGAACATCAAGGCTGGGTGACCGACTTTTTGTATTGGTAGGTAGCCTATTTGTGCCGGCATCCTTGTGGTATATCACAAACCAATATAAAAGTCAAATCACAAAGTCGCAATACACTCTCAATTTTTTTGGGGGGGCGGGGGTGGGGGCTTGGGGGCTAAATGTCCTTACTCGCAGCTGATTGCGAAGGACCCGCGGCTACAACCAGGGGTGTGAAATCTCAGCTTTAAAGCTGATTTCAGCTTTGTTTTGTTTTGGATTTCAGCTTTTTTTCAGCTTTTTCCCTCACTTGCTGTGTACAAAAGTATAGGAGATTTTCAAAGTTCAGCTTTTTTGCACCTTTTTTCAGCTGTTTTCAGCTATTTTTATCAGGGATCACTCACACCCCTGTACAACATGGTCGAGCTGAAGTGTAAAAGTGCCTTAGGCAGCTGCCATACGACCTATGTATGCATCCACAGAACACAGCCAGAGATCGAAAGTGTTGACTTTTGAAAACATACATTTTGAAACATACATATAATACGTTTCCCGTAAAATGTCTCAATTTAAAGGGAATAATACAACATTTGCAAACATCGAAAAATAAAACTACTAAGTTTTTACAAAATACCTTACTAGGATGTTGGTAAATGATAGTCTAAAGCATCCTGTAAAATTATGGCACCTGGTGTGAAGTCATTTTCAAGAAAATGGTATTTTTGTATATACATTTCCAACGGTGGTCGGCCGACCAGCGTTGGAAAAACCTAACTATTTTTAACTATACTTCTCCAAATTTACCATTTTTTTTTTTCAGTCCAAATTTTGTTTGCTATTGGTTACATGTTCATGAACAGGTGCAGGCCAGCTAGACTGGTTCCCTAACCTTACAATTTTCCGGCATCAATACATTGATCCATTTCATCTTTAGTGGAGTCAAGGAACCAGACTACTTGAACATCTTTGTTTTTCTTGGTTTTTCCAGCATTTTCGAACACAAAACTTCAAACATGTCAGTGTAACAATAATTTGATCTATTATACTAACCCCTCAAATAGTTCATTTCTGAAAATTACAGCAAAAGCCAATGATGTACATTCCCTTTAATTGACTTCATTGGGTCCACAAAAGATTGTATGGTACGTGTGTTAGTGATTATTTTTTGTGACAGTCGCTTATCATTGGTGATGTTTGTTTTAGCGATGTTCTTTTCCTGTTTTGTTTGTGATAAAGGCATGATGGAAAGGTGATGTTCTCGTCGTCCAATGATGGAATGATCATAGCCTGGGCTTCAGGAGGTGGAGTCTATGAAAGAATTAAGGTATAATTCATCGGGGCTATTTGCACATTTATACTGTAGATATGGCTTAACCCTAATCTTCCCAAATTCTCCAATGCTCTTTGCAAAATGGAAGATGTTGCAGGATTGAGGCTTCAAGTACATGGGTCATTCCACCAGGTTGGGAAGCAGTGCATGTTACATCCATATATTTGGTTATATTATTAAAAGTATCAATGCATTCTAAACAATTGCTCAACATAATATTTGTCTTAGGGTGTTTCAATACTTGAGAAAGTTTGAAATTTTTTGAAAGTATTTTGACAAAAATATGAGCAAAAATGTATTAATTCGGATGTAACATTGACACCGTGTAAATGTAACATCCAAATATTCTTTATTTGCCATTTTTTACACGTATGTAAAATATTACCCAAACTGACAGTGCATATTTACAACTAGACACCTAAAGCACCAAGAAAAGCTTTTGTTTTGGTATAGTCAGGGTTCAAACATAGCAGAAACAATACCTCAAGTGTGGATGTAACGGTGTAAAAATCACTCAATAGAAGTGTGACATTTAGGTTTACACCGTGTCAATGTTACATCCACACAACCAAGCTATCATTTCTGCTCCATTTAATACCTGACTACCGTAACAAAAGCTTTTCTTATTGTGTTGCATCTATAGTAAGAAGTACACAAAGTGAATTTGGGTAATGTTTCGCAGAAATTAAAAAGAAAGGTACAAATGTCATATTTGGATGTAACACTGACACAGTGTCAATGTTACATCCAAAATGACATTTTTTGCTCATATTTTTGGCGAAATACATTGAAATGATTTCAAACTTTCTGCAGTAGTGAAACACCCAACAAAACTATTATGTAGAGCAACTGCTAGCAAGGCATTCATGTTTTTCTTAATATGATCGGATGTCACACACTGTTCCCCAACCCGGTGGAATGACCCATATGTGATGCGATCATGCTAAATGAGCCATTTGTCAACCCCGGTCAAAAAAAAAAAAATATTACAGATTTGAAAAGAGCACAATTATCTCAGCATTAATGCTGTGAAAACTGCATGCTGATACCATCTTTAATTCAAAAATAATGGAGGTCGGAACACCAAGAGATGTGATGTAGTGACGTGATGAAGTGGCCCTATTTTGGCCTGTATCTCTAAATGAAAATTCCTGACAAACGACTCATGTAGCTTGATCGCATCACATATGACAAAACGTGTGGCTGAAGGACACACTGTGTCGATTAGGTCTTAGACCGGATCTTGTGTTGTTTTTGCTCAGCTGTGCATACATTTTATAGGCCTATTATATTTGAAATCCTCTGCACCGCTCCAGGATGTCACTGGCTCTGCCTCAACATATTGACAAGTGAATACTGGAGGATTTTGCAGGATTAAGGCAGTGGTCACCGTAGCCTTGGTCAATGCTCTCGTCATTATTCGTCCCGCCGTACGCGGTCAATCGTCGGCATATATCCTCACGCGCTATGCACATGCATGTAAAAATACAGCGCGAACAGCGACCTCATGCGGCCACTAATTTTTTATGCAAATCAGTTGGGGATGATCTCGAGCCTTGGTTCAATCGTCGGCAAAAGCTTATGTTTTTCTTTATTTTGCGCTGGATTTCTAGCGCACGACCGCGTATGCTCATACAGATAAGTGTAGGCGGGGCTAATATGTGGAGTGTCCAATCACACCTTGGTAAATCCGGACGTCATCAAATTATTTGCAGCTATTCGCCTTTTGCGGACGTGACAGGAACCACAGTTTTTGTGCATTGGTGCCGTGTGCAGAGACACACAACGTGTACATGTATGGATTATGTACGGTGCCACGTTTCACTATGCAAGTTTCCACGCAACGATCGACCAATAAGAAAACGACATTTAAGTTCAGCTAAGGCTATTAACATAATGAGCACCACCCCCAAAACCTCACATGGACGATTGAACCAAGGCTCTCGATCGTCCCCAACTGATTTGCATATAAAAATAGTGGCTGCGTGAGGTCGCTATTCGCGCTGTATTTTTACATGCATGTGCATAGCGCGTGAGGATACATGTAAATGCCGACGATTGACCGCGTACGGGACGAATAACGACGAGAGCATTGACCAAGGCTATGGTCACCGCTGCAAGGTCCACATTCAAGAAAAAATGGAGGATTTTGCAGGATTGAGGCTGTATGCAATTTTTACATTTACTAGGCAATTGGAGATTTGCAGATTGAGGTTGCTTCCTAGCGAAATGCCGAACTCCACCCAGTGTTAATGAGGAAATTTAAAGAATTCCGGCCAGAAGTCAAGGTTTTCAAAAAAAAATATCTTTACATTGTTACAGGAATCATTTTATTCAAGCAATTTTCAAAGTCAAATGTTTTGAAACTACCAATTTCCCTTTTTTTCGTGGTGTATTTTTTTGCTAGATTGGTTCCCCCATCTATTGCATGGCAGTGAATCAGCGCCGACACCAGCTGGTGTGCGGACTTAACGGCTGCATTAGAGTCTACAGTCTCGATGAAAGTAAGGAGAGTTCATCTGGATTTAGAAGAGCCATGAAATTGGGGCTACATCTGGATTAGGCTGCATCCGAATCAACCGTCTAGAGCTAGGTCTAGGTCCGCGCCCATTGAAAATACGCGGGGACGCGCTGACAATAGACGTAGCCGTAGCTCTGGAAGCCTGTTTCGGACACGGCCTTATTCCCAGTGACTGAAAATGGCCGCATTGTAATTGACCTATCGCCGTTTGAGACTTAACCACGCCCCTTAGACAACCCTATGGAGTTTTTGTACACTAATTTTTGTTTGTCTCAGATTTTGCATGTTCTGCGTCCATTTGTATATCATGTAATTGGGCAATTCCACGGTTACTCACGTTACATTTTTGATGTACTTTTGAGTTTCTTCGGGCTGTAATTACCTTACTGAAAAGGTTTAATAACTGTTATCCCCATGGTATATAGAGTAGAAAATGTAACGTGAGTAACCGATTTTGTGCGTCTTGTTTATCGCCGGATACATAACACATTTTTCTGGACGTCATCTTTGGTGCTTAGGTAGGTCTACATGTAGGTCTACTCTATCTACTATGGGGATAATAGTTATAGCTTTTCAGTAAGGTAATTACAGCCCAAGGAAACTCAAAAGTATATCAAAAATGTTACGTGAGTAACCGTGGAATTGCCCAATTGGACAATATTTCACAAGCTGCGTTGACGCGATTCTAATGCGATTATACCGCGATAGGTCAATTGTCTGACTTGAACGCAAACTCTGACCCTTGTTTACACCCATGGGTGAGATCTCTTTCACCACTTTTCCTGATTTCAAGATTTTTTGTCAGGATTTTTCAAGATTTCAGGAATTTTAAAGAATATTATTTTGAAATCTGGATTTTCTAAGATTTTACTGTAGAGGTGTTTTTTTTTAAATATTTAAAAGATGAAATGGATAAAAAAAAATTGTTGTTTATTGGGTGCCTTTAGGCAAAAACAAATATATCACAATTATTTTGTGGATTTTTTACTCGACCTAGTCCTCATATACCTTGTTATACAGGTTGGTCCAAAATTTTTTTTTTACACTTTTTCAAATGCAGATTTCTCAAAATTGGGTAAACATGTTTGATATCTTTTAAAGATATTCATAAACTATAATATCTCGGTGGTATATGTGGTAAAAAAGGCACTGAAAATAAAGCCTCAGTTAGAAATGGCGGCCATTTACAGAAAATGGTCAAAAATTAGTTTGTCCATAATGTGTGTATGATCATTGTTATACATTGCAGATCTTTGTGCATACAGGTCTATTGTTTTGACCATTATGTCATATATAACACGCGTGTGGACAAACTGGGGTTTTTGGACAGTTTTTCTGTAAATGGCAGCCATTTCTTAATTTAGCCTCTATTTTCAACGCCGTTTTCACCATATGATATACCACCAAGTTATTGTAGTTTAGGAATATCTTAGGACAATTTCAACATGTCTCCTCAATTCTGAGAAATCTGCTTATGAAAAAGTTAAAACTTTTTGGGGGGCCACGTACTGTAGAACAATTTTTTAGTCCATCACAGTCAAGTCACCTGCCTGTTGTCAAGTAATACGGGATGAAACTATAACAAAAAAAGGATTAATGCTTTTGTCACAATTCATAGGAATTTCTTGTGAGGTGTACGTGGCTGGATGGTTTTGCATTGGTTAGTGTTGGACTTGTGTCACACTGCCTTTTACAACACCTTCATAGAATAATTTGCGATTAATTTTCCTTTTTTGTTTTTTAGAACGAGAGAAGAGTGGCGTAGTGCAGCTGGAGAATCCTTACATCTCCAAGGAGCACACCGACATCGTCAAGTGCATAGTGTGTCTAGAGTCACGGGTATACTCAGCGGGGTAAGACTTAGGAGTGGTCTGAGAAAAACATGGCCAAGTCTCCCCCAAAAGCAGTATGAAAATCAATTACCATTAAACACCAGCAGATACATTTTGTAATGGTAGTCGAGTATGCACTGTGTCTCAGGAGCATGTTGTTGGTGTTCTTGGGCAAGACACTTTACTACCACTGCCTCTCTCCACCTGGGAGTGCAATAAACGGCTACCTGTGAGTGTATGTAGAGATCAGATTGTGCTGATTTCAAGCTGCTTTGAAATTCATGGCCCAATGAACGGGGTAATTGTGAAGCATGTTGTTTAATTGTGTTCTTGGGCAAGACGCTCTACTACAATTGCCTCTCTCCAGCCAGGAGCTATAAGTGGGTACCTGTGAGGGTACCGACCATTATCGTTTTGTGGCCATCTTGATTTTTTCCCATTTAAATCAACGTAACCAAAGCTAGGCTGGAAGGAAAAATAGTCTGGTTCGTTTTTGCACCAAAAAACATTATTATTCAATACTGTTAGTGGATACATGGAACATGGCTGAAATGGTGGCAGCATAATAAAGGTCTATAGAGACCAAATTCTGCTGATCTCAATCTGCTGAGAAACTGGTTTCATGGCCCAATGAATGGAGAAAAAATTGTAAAGCTCTTTGAGACTTTGGTATATTGTAAAAACTGTGGCATGCGATCCTTATTGGAAGATCTGATCTTTTGTTTTTCTTGTATTACAAGCTTTGATTCCAAGTTGATCATCTATGACTCCTCATCGTATCCTGGCAACAAAGGCCTGACTCCTGTCTTCTGGTGAGTTCTGGAAATAACACAAACGCTGATGTGGACAACTTTTCATGTCACATAAAATCAGAGAAAGAAAATTTCAACAGGTGGATGTGAATTATCTACAACATGTCTAAACATTGTAGCACATTCTCTCACAGTTAGAATTCTTCAAATACCTTTTCATGTAGTTATCACATTCAATGAGAGGGTGTGGGAACCACAAAAAGAATTTTCTCAAAAGACCCAATTTGAGGGCATTATCTGATAACTGAATTATCTGAACTGCATTTCCCATTTCGTTTCAGTGATTGTTAAAGCTATAGTCCATCATTTGCAGCTGTCCATAAAGTAACTGACGTAATTGTTGCTGAAAAACATACTTGGTTGAAAGATAGTAAGGGGACTAAACTCCCTGTGAAATTATTCTTTCTGGCATGCTGTCATTTTGAAGAAATCAACGAAAGAAGGCCTTTCCAACGGTGCGTCTTAAGACGCACTGTTGGAAATTTCCGTTAGTAGTTTTTTTTTTTTATTCGGCGACGCGCACGCAAGCGTTGGCACGACGCACACGTGCTTGTGGTTGCTATAATTCGTCGGATCAGTGCGCGACATCACGTAGCTGCAATTGGCATGAGAATGTGTCTCAGACGCTGAATTCAGGCCCAATTTAAAACATGATTCAGCAAATTTTGATTTGGAATCGAGATCCTAGAATGCTGTTTTTCTCGGAATATACATGTACAGCTAAAGCATGAGCTGAAACTTCATCAGGTTAGCTGTTCAGTCAGCACCCTTTCAGAGTACGTGTGTTGCTTCAAACGAACAAAATGCACAAATTACAAATGATGGACTGTATGTTTAACTTCTTTCGAGATTCATCCATATCATAGTATACCATTATATATTGTTTCACTTTCAAAAAATTGTTTCAAATGTAACCAATTTGATTCAAGTGTTAATTCTCCAAGTACTTTCATCATTTGTAAATTCAGAGGTGTATGTATGCATGCCATTTTCATCATGATTTTTTCCCATGTCATTCATTTGTTTGTTTCTCTCATGCAACTTTCGTGGATATTTTTCCTACTAAGCTTGGACAGTAAGTGAATGATCAGAAATCGTTCCTTTGTGTAAGCACTGTAACAGACCCATAGAATGTGTGAGAACCAGGCGCGGTTCTAGAACCAAAATTTTTGGGGGCTAGCACGGTGGATCCAGAATTTTTTTCAGGGAGGCGTGCTGAAATGTAGACCGGTTATTTTTTCCAGACACTTAGGCCTCCGAAAATCAATAGGGGGGGAGGGGGGGGGGGGGGGGGTGGGCTCATGCCATATTTTCAATGGGGAGCGCCAATAAAATCCTAAAATCATTCACACTATATTAACTAATGCACCCTTGTAACGGCTATTTCTTCTTTAGGGGGAGACCGTTCGCATGTACATCACAATCCTTCTTTTTGCTAATGCATTTTTTTTTTTTACGGAATTTATTTTGGGGGGGCTAGACAAAAATTGGGGGGGGGGGGGCTACAGCCCCCCCTAGCCCCCCCGTAGAACCGCGCCTGGTGAGAACTGTTATAGTTTGAGAAAAGATTTGCACGACATTTGTCCGACAGTGTGGACTCGTATTTAATACAGAAACCGTTGAGCTGTTGTATAATGCGTGGATCCACAGAGCTTTAGATAATTAGTTTGACCAGTTTAAACCAGTTTGCTCGGAGGCTTGTATACACGCAAAAGTTGTGCGGTATTCGGAACGGATGACCGTAAACACGCAGGGAGCGAGGCCGGAAATGTCTGTCAGCGACTCACTCGCAGCGAGCGAGGTTGGAAATATGGGTGTGCTGTCTGAGGGGGGTGGCTTCAACCTGCCTGGCTTGAGGTCGAGTGAAAAGTAATCCCGCGCCTCGTTCCGTTCTTGTCAAAATAATCCCGGCGCGAACTGGTTAAGAAGAGAAATACTATTAGTGATTTACTTTCTATGGGTCTGTTCATTTGTTACATCTTTGCTGTGACATTGTGACCATGCACATTGATAAAGTCTTTGTATTTGAGTTTTGATTATTTGAATTTCTCACATGCAAGTGTTTGTCCTTTTGTTCACTACAAGATTGCCCATGTTTGAATGTGTTTGTTGTTGACTACTACCTTTTAGTTTTTGATGCGTTGTTTTCCTGAGTTTGCAATGTGAATTTCAGGTGAACTTTCTCTACAGTTAGTGCATAAAATCGTGAAAGTGTCGTTAGCAAGATAAGTGGTACATCTGGAATCTGAGACTGCAGTACAATCATAGAGTGAATTGAAGTAATTTGCCAACTTTCTTGCTTTCAGTAATCCCAAGGCCCATGACGCTGGTATCTCCTGCCTCGTGCTGATCAAAGACACGGAGAATAACACCTGGTAAGCGCAACATTCAGTTTGCTTTGTGGAGTGGCAGACAAAACAATCATGCATGAATATGAGCAACGTTATAGAAGGCGTTCACACATGCTGAAGAGTCACTATTTGAATGCGTTGCAATAATAGTCACTGTCAGAAACAATTTTTCCTAAGGGGTCTTTACTGTCTTTACAGATAACTATAATCGATGGTCTTCGTGAAACTGATGGTGGCACATAATTTTAGTGGTGTTCCCGAACGTGGCACACTTCAACGATTCCCCCCGATTTTGCTCATGCAGTGTTGCCAAACTTGTTTGTTGACAAACTTCAACTTGACTTAGTTAAATACTTGAATTGTTACGTTAATAAGGCTTGCTGTTTCACCTTTGTGAACAATTGCATTGTCATGAAATTTAGTCCGCAATTCAAAAGCGGTCGCGTCCGGAAAATGGGCACAAACTCGGCTCAGTGTTCCCATACGTGGCGTACTGAAAAGTCTCGGGAATTCACAATTTGAACATTTAAGAATTTCGTTAAAGTTGATAAATTCTGATAAACCGGTATTATCTCTACTGAGCGTAAAACAAAGTTTTGTCCCTGCCCTGTTACAGGCTAGTGACCGGGTCATTTGACAAGGTGGTCAAGATCTGGTCTCAGGACGGCAAACTGACCCACCGACTGGACGGCTTTCTGTCCACCGTGACAGACCTCTGCTATGTGCCCAAGAACAAGACCCTCTGGGTGGCTAGTGGTCTACCCACGGCCACGCTGTACGATCCCAAATCTGGTGAAAATGTAAGTTCTTGTAACAGACATTGTTTGTAAAGGGAATATACATCATTTGCTTTTGCTGTAATTTTCAGAAATGGATGGAAGTGGGGGGTTGGAAATATATAGCAAATATAGTTACACTGACTTTTTTGAGGTTTTGGGTTCGAAAATGCTATAAAAACCAAGAAAAACAATCATTTTCCTGTAGTCTGGTTCCCTGACTCCATATAAGAAGAAACAGAGCAGTTTACATACATTGGGAAATTTGTAAGGTCAGGGAACCAGTCTATAGCTGGCTTATACCCGTTCATAGGTGTGTAATCGATTGCAAACAAGTGCGATGGTCAATTGGGGCCAGTATTTGAAAAAAAGCCATTTTTTTTTCCAACGCTGGTCGGCCGACCAGCGTTGGAAATTGATACAAAAATACCACTTTTCTTGAAAATGACAGTATACCAGGTGCCATGATTTTACAAGATGCTTTACACTATCATTCACTAACAGTCCAGCAAGGTATTTCAAAATAATTTGGTAGTTTTATTTTTTGATGTTTGCAAATGTTGTATTTTCCCTTTAAGGGAGTGCCAAATTTTGGGTGCTTTTTCACAATCCTAATGGGCTGGCTGATACTCACTGTGAAAGGAAACAGGAATTTATGTCATTAACTTTTTGCGCTGCAAATTTGAACACATTTCAATTTCCAACTCTGGCAACTGTTCAAACCAATGTTTCAAGACGTCAATTTCACTATTGTCTAGGTCTTCAACAAGCTTCCACTTTATATATTGGCACATGCTGGCAAAAGACATAACCGTAGCTGCGGAAGCCCATTTCTAGGGGTGTGCAATTACGGGTAGTACTAGGAACCAGGTACCCGATTGAAAAAAAAAAAACCACGGGTAAATTCAAATCTCGGAAGTTGCTGTTCAGATTGTTCATTAAGGTCTGCACGATAATACTACCACATCTGTGCGTCAATACAGCAAGATACAAGTGTGTACAGCATGTACAGTGAGCTTATTAGATTTACGATGTAAACTGCAACTTTCGCAAGCGTCATAAACGTGAAATATGTTTTGTTTTCCCATGTAGCCTGGTTTTCATTTTGAGAATTCCCTACAAATGACATTCGAAACCTTTCATTTTCTGAGAAGTTACTTAGTAATTTGTAAAGTTGGTTATGGGTATCTCATAGTCTGGAATGTGTTCTTGACATCAACGGACGGGTAGTCAGGTAAACGGTTCCAATGCACAGCCCTATCCATTTCAGACACAGTCTTGTTTTGGTGTTTTTATCATTCATTGAGCTTGGTTTTACAATTCTTGTGGTTCAAGATTGACAGCTGCTGCTTTTATTAGTTTTTGTTTATCTTTGCTGCAATTTTAGGTAACAGATTTCATCGGCACGTTCCAAGAGGAAGAAGAGAATGAGAAATACCACCTGCACATCCTGACGTACATCCCAGAAATCGGTGAAGTCATTGGTAAGTCTGGGCCATATGGCGTGATTGCCTCCTTGCACGACCCCCCCCCCCCCCCTCAACGGATACGTCTTTGCGAACTAAGCCTGTGCATCGGAACGGGGTACTCACTCAAGTTCCCGACCGCTGATGTCAGGAAGCGGTTCCAGATTTATGGAATCGAGTATCCGTAATTGTCTTTGCAAATTACTTAGTAAGTTTTCAGACAATGAAAAAGAAAGGTTTTAATATCATTTGTGGAGAACTGTCAAAATGGAAACCAGGCTTCATGGAAAAACAAAACGGATTAAATTGATGACTCTTGTGAAAATGGGATTTACACCGTAAAGCTAAATAACCCACTGTACACACTTGTATTTTGCTGGATGTACCGATGTGGTGGTCTTCAAGTTATCGTGGGGACATTTATGAACAATGTGTAAAGCAACTTTCAATATTTAAAATTTGGAGTTGGGATTCTTTCACGGGTACCCGGGTACTTGTGTTTTTTCAGTCGGTTACCTGATTCCCATACCACCCACAAATGCACACCCTTACACTGTGAACACAACTATTAGTGAAAACAACTAGTAAAATTCAGCCATTGGAATTTTTTACCATCCTCGGTAAAATTAAACAGTGCGAACATGGCTTTTGAAGACAAATTCACCGCGTGTCCGTTCAAATTCCATTGCAGCCAGTACAAGTCGTCGTCACCTCATGATGTGGAAATACAACCCATCGGGCTGTATCACCGCTCTCAAATGCAAACACGCCGTAGAATGCCTCACCTACAGTAAGTAACCCTCAGCGGAATTGTTTAATGTAAAGTTACACAGGATCATTTGCTGTTTGCTCATTTGTGGATTGAAGCAACAAATTTGCCCAAAATTTTCAGTAGGACGAATAAAATCTAACTTGTCGAAGTTTTAGCTCTTGGGCTATTATACATTTCTCAGAAAACAGAGAAATGTTTACACAATTGTTTGGGTCTCGTAACTGGATTCTGTTCCAATGCGTGTAAAAAAGTCGGTGTTGTTTTCTTCCAAATTTCTTCCAAATAAGACCATCTCATGCAGAGTAATTTCTCGGTATTTCATACAGTCTTATCTTCACTTTGAGCAAGGTTTCTGTCAATAAATCGGTGGGTACTTTTCCGGTAATTGCAAATGATCCTACGTGCCTGTAAGACTCCACGCATATAAAGGCAAGTTTGTACTTCAACTGGATGCAAATGCAAAGTGCAATTGCAGCCAAATTTGCCATTCAACCCGCCTTAACTGTGCATCCTTGTCTGTAAAAATGGATGTACATGTACAGACATCTCAGTTAGAGAACTAGCAGCACTGCAGTACTCGATCCTGAATTCAAGCTCACTATAGCCCTTTTCACACTAGACAAATCTTGGGGTTGACGCAGGGTTGACGCAGGGTTGAAAACATGCATCGTTTCACACTTGAGGAATTTCAACGCTGCGTCAACCCTGCGTCAACCCTGCGTCAACCCCGAGATTGATTTTGCCCAGGGTTGAACTCAACCCTGCTCTAGACCAGGGTTGAGATTTTCAACCCCGGGTTGAAATTCTTGCCAGGGTTCGAAACAGTAGTAACTGAGCATGATAAGCTTGATTTGCACGAAACAAGTGTGAAACGATGCGGGGTTGAACGCCGGGTTGACAAATCCATAACTCAACAGGGGGCGGCACTGGGTTCACCCAGGGTTGAGTTCAACCCGGATTGAGAGGCTCTAGTGTGAAAAGGGCTTATAATTATTGTCTTTTCTCATAATGCAGCTCGCAAAGTGCCCATCCTGATATTTGACGGCGGTAGCGACGGTCAAGCGAATAAATGGGAACGCCTACAATCCAATCACTTCATGTACAGGTCAGACACCAGTAATTTTTATCAATTTAAACCCCCCCCCCCCTCCAGAAGTAGTATTGTTGCTTAAAAGAGAGTGGAAAGTCAGAAACGTTTGTGTAAAATATGAAAACGAGGTGGGAACCCGCAATGCATTTTCCAATGGCATATAGTTACAGAATATTGTGAATTTATATGAGGTTTTAATTCCCACAACGATTGTAGTGCTTCAGTAGCTCGATAAGATAAATGTGAGCAAAGTTCGAAATCAAATTAGGTTTTGCCCTTCACTGATGTTTAAACACTGTATACTCAGTGTGTTACCTCCCGAGTGAAAGTTGGAAAAAAATCACTCGGGTGGGACTCGAACCCACGACCTCCTGCTTTCTAGTGCAGATGTCTTACCACTCGACCAACGAGCTAACGGGATCGGTTGGCTGGTTCAAATCTGAGGTACATAGCAGCGGGTACCACATAAACTACTATAAGATGGAATTTTGCCTCGGGGTAAAAAAGTTCAAAATGTTTTTTTTTTTTATTTCCAAAAATGTGAATTTTCTTTCTTTGTACTTTTATATTTTCAAATCAAATCAAAGTATACCTACTTGTTCAATCTGATTCATGGATCTAAATATTTTTTTCTTAAATTTAGCTTATGAATATTTTTTGCAAGTTCTCGGACAACACTGAATCACAGTGTTCATGAAATTATGGTGAAAGGCAAAACCCGATATTGAAATACAATAATTGCAAGCTGGATTCATAAACGGACTTTGTCTCCACTACAGCAAAGAGACGTTCCTCCTCGCTGAAGCCAAGAACAAGTTAGCCCAGGTGATGAACCTTAAGAAGGAGCCTTACCAGTCAGTGCAAGTCAGCTCAGTGGTACGATCAGCCAACCCGGTACTCGGCAGCCATTATACATTCAACAAGCCGGACGCAAAGGTAACAATATACAATTGCTGTCTACTGGGATGGGGTCCATGCTATTTTGTACACCCAAGGGTGCAGATGGTTCCTGTGTTGAAAGTTAAGACTTTTTCCCTTGACAATGTGGATAAAACCATGACCCATATCATGTAGCATAGGTAGCAGAGTGTGGAATGAGTCGCGCAGTGCGTAAAGTGTTCACCTCTCCCCTGCTGTGGGCTGGGTTCGATTCCGGGCTCAGGTCATATATGTGAGAAGAATTGTTCATTGATTCTCTCCTGTGTCACAAGAGTTTTCTCCTGGTTCTCCGGTTTTCCTCCCTGCTAAAAAATCAACAGCTTCGATCTAGCTTTGCTCCATGGTAAGACATGGGTCATATAATGATGGCTGCCTAAGGCGCCGCCTTTGGCTCAACCACGTTGCAGCTGCGTCCTTCGCAAGTCAGCTTCTACCGGGAGTATGGACAATTAGCCGCGCCAGAAATATTTTTTTATTTGTGAGCAGGCGTGACGTTTTTCAGACTTGAGTCAGAAATCAAACCTTTTTAGATCTGAGCGAAGGACATTATCAGTATAAAAAGAAATGCATCTTTCAGACCTTTTATTCAATTTTTAGACTTTATTATTTTAAATTGACAGTACCATTCCTGATATAAGGGACAATAGCTTTGGCCAAGTTCGGGCAAGGACCATTGGTCGACTAGTGGTTGATTTGTGACGTTCCTTACGCCTGCGCACTGATAGCAACGTGCGAACGTCTCTAGTCAAACGCTGGTCAAAATGTCATCGCAAAACTTCTGGATCCTGGCTCTCTGCTAGCGTTGTGAATGCGCGCGGCTATTGGTTACCAGCGATGCAACCAACCCCAGTAGGCTGGTTCCAAATAGTCGACTAGCGTAGTCAACCACCGTCGACTAGACAGAGTTCGGGCAAACGTTAGTTAACCATTGGTCAACTATAGTCCTTGCGCGAACTTGGCCATAGCTGTTCAGCAGAGTCTGTCTCGCAGTAATGCGCGCCCTCACACTACATATTTTATAGGGCTCCCACTAGTGTCTTCAGAATACTGCATGTATATGGCGAGGTAAACTCTTTAATTATTTTATCTTCTGAAGGAATTTAAATCTCATACGAAAAGAAAGTTCTTCTTTAAATGTTCCTCAGCCCACAGAGCATCAGAAGCACTACCATCCTGCTCTGCTGAAAGCCACATTTGCTGAGGACTTAGATTTGCTCTTGCTGGGATCAGAAGATGGCAATGTCTGTAAGTATCTTGTTAACCCCTTAAGGACGGGTGTAATGGGGACATTCCTCCACACATAGAGCAAGTGGCCCGCATGACTGCACAGCCTTTGTGTGGTAGCGGGACTGCACAAAAGCAGCAGCTGTGGAACTACCCACTAGCCGTGTGCCACGGCATACCACAGCTGGCAACTGCATTCCAATTAGGATTAGCGGCCGAGGCCGTGACAGCTTCCCGTCCTTAAGGGGTTAAACGGATTCTTGTGCTGATCGAGACTCGAAGACAACACTGCTAGAAATATAATCAGTATACCACCATTGTGGAGTGCTGTGGCATCGTGGTTAAGGGCACTGATTCGTGGTCTGTGGGTAACGCTGCAGGTTGTGGGTTCGAGTCCTGCCTGGGGTCATGGTGCGTGTGCCCTTGGGCAAGGCAATTTGTCACTCATTGCTTCTCTCCACCCAGGAGTAAATGGGTACCTGTGAGGGCAGAGATGGTTATTGTGATTGAATTAGCTTCCTTGCGCCTAATAACAGGCTGCATCGAGCTGTATATTCCCAAGGGAGCTGAGATGGTATTTGGAATGTTTAATTGGCTCAATGATCAGGGTTAATAATAATGTAAAGCGCTTTGATCTTAGTTAAAATCGCTATATAAGAACCCGTTAATATTAATATTTATTATTAAAAAAAAAAAGTGTCACCGGTAAAATAGTAATTCATAATACTTCAAACACAAAGAGCAGTTTCTTATATCAACCTTGATAAGTTGAGCAATGGCTCCACAGCAATCACAATAAGCAAGTAAATGCATTTTCAGTCGCTATGCCACACTTCACGCCACCTAAATTGATTGCATGTTTTACACCCCCATAATTTGTCGCGGACTTGACTTACTATGAACATTAATTTTTGCAAAATGTGTCCCAAATGAACTTGATATGAAATAAATTGTGGTTTAAGTGGAGTTATGCCGTTACGTACAACTTTGTGAAAGTTAACATTTACCCTAGACTAAAATAACTCATAAGTCACTGTTCCACCCTAACCGTATCGTGCCTGTTAGTCCCTGTACTTGCCGTCCCAAACTGCCCCAACACTGTATGTTTTTATAGATTCTCATCACAGAATGAATGCACAGTACATGTACATTGTGTTACAATGAATCACAAGTGCTAATGTGTAAATGTGTGCATTTTGCAGATGTGTGGGGCTTTGACGACGCGGCTGTCAACGCTCTACGCGACATGAAGCCAGTGGGCATGCCCGAGCTGGTCAAGAAGTATGCCGTCTTGCTCCACGAAGACTCAGAGCTCCTGGTAGACAACGGACTGCACCAGACTGGCCTGATGGACAGCCAGGTACCAGACTGAGTCAATCAGGGTTTACGAAACCCTGGATTTGTTTATGACTTTGGCTTCGTCCCCAGTCTGAGGCAGAATGTCGGAATAGAACGTGAAAGTCAGCCTCGACTCCTTACTGCTCGTTCCTTACACTAACCTCTGGCTGTGATGATGACGTAAATGACGCTGAATGGCTATTCACAGCGTACTGCGCGCGTAATTCGAAGATTGCATGCTGGGCGCACCCATAATGCGCTCGCGTGCTTTGCACGTAACGTCACGTACGAAAAAAAAATTAGGATTCAAAAGTCGCGATGCCCGTACGATATGGATTATGTCTGCCGCGTTTTTCGCTAAAAAAAACCCTGTATCTGTGGTTGTAAAGGCACAAAAGGGGTACGTACATTTAATACAAATCTTTGCTAATTAACACAACGTCCAAACGTTGTGTTTGAAAGGATTGATTCTTGAATCACAACCTTTAACATTTTAAAGATGGCGTCAGCACGTAAAACGGATAAACTGCAGCCCTAATTATAATGTACCGTATTTCAGTACATTTAAATTACACAATTCCAGGGGTTACGATCGCGCAAGGCATGATGGGAAACAACATGGCGCATCGCGATCGTATCCACGGGGCACGAGGTTGCGTGAAAGTGCCTCCAGTTCATGTTCACTTGTCATGTGAACGTCTTGGTACAAAACGCTGACTAGTCTAGTCACAGACTCTTGTGTTATCTGAGTGATTGACTGAGTGGAACTTGAGGTCAATTTTTTTTCATTTTATAGGCCCAGGACTCCGTGACCAATCGTGTCGCTGGTTTCATCTGCAAGAACGTTCTGATTGGTCACAGCAGCTGCGTGACCTGCCTGACCCTTGTTGGACGGGACAGTGGATATAACTCAACATATTTGGTATGTACAGACTCACTGTGAACTAACGCCAAATGTAGGAAAACGATGACAACGTTTTTTATCAATCAGTCTGTATAAAGGGAAGGCTGTGCGAAGCCAAAAGTTACAAAGACAAACTCCCACGTGGACAAAATCAATCTCAAGTCACTACTGTGGAAAATATCACAGGGTCTGTGTTGTGTATGAAGTACAGCCTGTCTCAAAAAAATGGTACAATCAGAAAAAAAATTGGTTAAATATGAAATTTCAAAATAAGTCATTCTTACTTGGCATAATATAAAAGAACAAAGACTGGGCTTTCCAATAGTGTTTGTTTGAACTTATTTGCTTTTGTCAATTCAGAGATATAATCAATTTAGTGCGATACACCAAAAATCAATTTTGTGCCACTTTTATGCATGGGCAGAGTTGTTTCAAGTACTGTGCCATGCTGTCTTGAAGCTCACAAAAGAGTGCAACTTGGCAAAAGAAGCAAACTCGATTTTTGTGTTCCGCAGTAAACTGGAGTTATCTCTGGATTGACAAAAGCAAATGAGATGAAACAAAAAGTATTGGAAAGCCTGGTCTTTTTTCTTTAATGTGATGCTCAAAACTACTTACTTATGTTGAGATTTAATATTGAAAAAAGAAAAATCGTTTTTGATTGTACCATTTTTTTTAGACAGGCTGTATAAGGGTTCCCAGCTTCTCTGGAAACTAGGGGAACTTTGAGAATGAGCTTCTTTTTTTTTCCAGTCAGGGGAAACACGGAATTTGGGGGAAAGACCACACATAAAAATCAGGGAAAACTCAGGAAATCAGACAGTGACCCAGAAGGGAAAGGTTTTCTCCAGTTTGGCGTATGTGCATCTTGTGCCATGTGTCCAAATTGTGTTCATTGATTGACTGGTTGTGGTGGCTTTTGTTGCCTGTGTATTATCAGTATCTAACTTGCTTTGCTGCAACTTCTTGGCGTCCCTACATCCTTGTTAAAGTAAAATCATTTCTCATGGAATTTTCGAAAATGTTCTCTGAGAAATATCAGGGAAAGACTTAGGGAATTTGGCTTTCATAAAGTAGTGGAAGCCCCAAGTGTGGAACTAG
The DNA here is from genome assembly GCF_015706575.1 of Patiria miniata. NCBI lineage: Eukaryota > Metazoa > Echinodermata > Asteroidea > Valvatida > Asterinidae > Patiria > Patiria miniata. The sequence continues at coordinate 16,224,517 of NW_024037068.1, forward strand.
TATGTCTAACCCTCCTATGCAAACATACATTCTGCGCCAAGTTGTCCTTTCAGTCAAAATCAATTAAGTGACTGTTTTCAACAGTTGAGAATTCCCAGCCTACATAACGAAGGAATGACTGGCTGGGAGTACATATGCAACTTGATACAGCTATGCTTTGACTGTGGGTGATTGATAAGCCAGCTGTGCCCACAACTTGCCTGCTTTGTCCGTTCATGGTCTGTTGACTGAGTTTGACTAGTCACAGTGCTTGCTTGACATATGATCTGACTGCTTTTGACTTGCCTGTGTTGAAGTATAGCAGGGGAAGTGGATGGAAATGTTGACTGTCTGTGACTGTTTAATAGCAGGAGGGTTAAAAGCTGAAAAGGAAGAGGTGACAAATGGATATATCCCTCAGTCCCAATACATAAATACAATGATCTATATAGTCAAATGTGTGAAGATTATTTTTTGTTTGGTTTGATTTTCCTCCCAGTTGAGCTCTGGCTGGGACCGAAGAATCTGCATTTGGGACTTGGAGACGGGCATGTGAGTAGGACCTGAAGAAGTTGGGGTACTCATCATAAAGTTGCTATAAAGAGACGCTTTTAATAAGCAAGTTAGTCATCTAGGCCCAATATTCATAGCGCTGCTTAATTTAATTATCAGTTAGCAGAAAAGTTGTGCTTACTATAGCAGAAAGTCATGCTGAGCTTAAGCACTATTTTATGGCGTGGATGTGCAAACGGTTGCATCTGCATGGAGATTTCTATTTGTACGTCACTGATTAATCAACTCCGGTGTTAAGTGTGCTTTGGTGTGCTTACTGCGTACAGTCTCTATGAAATAGATAGAAGCTCTGATCTGATAGCACAAAGTCGGCTGTTATAAGCAGCGCTATGAGACTGGGCCCTGTCCCTAAGTGTTTCAGTTAATTTGTTAAAACTCTTGCACAAATTCTGTCGGAGGTCGAAAAGCCATAATTATTCACCAAAATATGAACAACACGCTTCCCTCAAAATTACACCCACAGAAAAACCTGAAAAACTGATTATAATACAATAATAGCGTTTGAGGTGACTGCATCATGGATCTGGAAGCTGGTCATTATATGTTTGTCCAGTTGAGGTGTTGACCTTTTGTATATATTAAATTACAGCCTTTTTTGTTTTAATAAATTTCAAATTCCAGGTTGCATGACACTTTTCGGAACACGTCCCCTGATTCATATGAGGTTCAGGAGTTGGCGTGTGATGGCATCGTCATCGATATGGATTACAGCTATCAAAGGTATGAGCTCCATGCACTAACCAAGAGGGCGCCCTTTTACCTAGCAATGATGTCCCATGGGCGGGACATTTAGCTGGTTTTACGCGCACCGTTCCTTGTGTGTGACGCACGTACACCAGGGGATTTGTACTATGTACACTCGTGTACATGGTACGTCCGCGCGTTGTGGCAAAATTGCCGTCAGGCAAGATGGCGTCAGTCTGGTCCCCCCCCCCCCCCCAACTGTGCTTTCTTTGCCGGTGAGGGGGTACTTGTGAACGGAGCGGATACTCAAACTGGGAGATTTCATTTACGAATCACTAATCCATCTCCCTCAGGAGTCTGGTCACAAATCCATCGTACAAGTCAAAGCAAAAAGTCCAGTCACAAGTACCGGTAACAGGGGATGAATTAATTAACAAGGGCCCTTTTCACAATCCATTTGAAGCACTTTCAACTTGACTTTGGTAGCTGACTTGTGACTTGACTTGGGATGGACGTGTGATTAACTTGTGAGGATTTGTTAGGACTTGTGAGGACTTGTGGTAGATGTGAGGACTTGTTACATGTAGGAGTTGTTAGGACTCATGAAGACTTGTGGTAGACTTGTGACTTGTGGTGACTTGTGATGACTTGTGATGACTTGTGATGACTTGTGATGACTTGTGAGGACTTGTGATGACTTGTGATGACTTGTGAGGACTTGTGAAGACTTGTGAGGACTTGTGATGGACTTGTGGTGAACTTGTGATTGACTTTTGACTGCCTTGTGATGACAATTTTGCGATGTCTGGTGATGACTTGTGACTTGACTTGCAACAGACTCGACCTCAATACTTTGATTGTTTTCATCATGTCTGCTGTCGCAGGAAGGAATTTGCCTACGCCTCCAGCGACAAGATGGTCTACATCCGAAGGTTTGATCCCGACGGGAGCAGGATGCGTCTGACTAACACACTACAGGGTCACGAGGGTGAGATCACTCAGGTCAAATGGTCCAGGGCTAGGGCCAACTGGGTCACTGCCTCCGAGGATGGCACCATCAGAATATGGGTGAGTGTACAGGTTTCGTTACACCTAATAAAATTACCAGGACTTTGTACCAAAGACTCAAAGCATTTGATAGTTATTACCCCTGTTCATTAGGCCATGAGATCATTCTCTGCAGCAGCTTGATGAGAGCAGCGAAATCTGGTCTCTAGGTACCCATTGATACTACTGGGTGGAGAGAGGCAATTGTAGTAAAGTGTCTTGCCCAGGAACACAATTAAGCATCATGTCTCTGTCAGAGTTCCAACCCATGTACCATTACACTATCAGACCAGGGCCAAATTTCTCGGCTCTGCTTACCGTTAGCGAAAAATCCCTGCTTACTATAGTAGAAATTCCGTACTTACGGTATTTCACAGATTAGAGAGGAATTTTGGCTTTGGCCCAAGTGTACATCCCGTAACTAAAGATTCTGTGCTTGCAGGGTTAGCACAGAGTGTTTCTGCCAGCGCGGTTAGCACAAACTGGTGATCGTAAGCGCGGAATTCTGTGGTTAGCAGAGCCATGAAATTGTGCCCATCTTGCTCCACTTCAACTTCATATTTATGAACCAAATTCCTTTTTATTTCAACTAATTTCTCTTAATGATTTATTGTTGTCGTCAGAGTGGTGATGGTATGTCCTGCATCCAGACACTAGCGGCCCACGGATCGGTCACATCTCTCTGCATTGACGCCTACAACAGCTGCATCGTAGCTGGCGTTCAGAACATTATCAAGTAAGTACTGTTGTCTTGGGGTGTGTGGCCTTGTGGGTAGGGTACGTGACTCGATCATGATCAGAGGGTCAGGGGTTCAAATCCAGCTGCTGGCCATATGTTGTGTCCTTGGGTATTATAACCCCCATTTGCCTCTCTCCACCCAGGAGAAACTACCGGCATAATAAAGTCTTTCACGAGCCAATGTGACCCATCAGGCCGGCGTTTATCTCCGGTTTCGGTAGCATGAAACGACTGAGAATATTTCCAATCCCCTGGATGGGATGCTAGTCCATCGCAGTTTACTCCCCAGCTAATGCCGGTACCCATTTACTCCTGGGTGGAGAGGGGCATCTCGGAGCCGATTGCAACTACACGATATCGCGCGCTGAACTGACTAATTATAGCAACAAATTTCCAACGATGCGTCTTTAGACACATCATTGGAAACGGCCCTTTTTATATTGATTTCTTAAAAATGACAGCTTGCCAGAAAGAATAATTTCACAGGGAGTTTAGTCTCATTACTATCTTTCAACCAAGTATGCTTTTCAGTTACTTTTTAGGTAGCTGCAAATGATATGACTGTACCTTTAACCATCTTTTGGGAATTTCTGTAAGAGTTGTCCGTGCATGCTATTTGAAATTTATGACAGACCCTAGTGACATCAAATCAGTCTGGTGATGTCCACGATCATTATACATTATAACACCTCACCCACAGATTCTTTGTCTTGATTGGCCGAGAGCGAGTCACATGATACTTTCTATTTTTGCTATCTTTCTGTGCACCGCCAAAAGTACTATACCCGTAGCAACCAAAGTACTATACCATTAGCAACCAAAGTACTATATCCACGGTGCGGTATTTGTGTGCAAATGCATGCTGGTGTGCGCGTTGCATGCAGCGCGTTTTGTTCCAAAGAGAGCGCGCCGCAGAGTTGGGTTCAAACATTTCGCGAAGGGGTAGTTTGGAAGAGAGAAATACATTCTCCTCCAGTTTTGCATTGAAATTGAAGTTTATTTCAACTGTGTTCAGATTTAAAGAATTTAAATATTATAACCAAGCAGAATCTGTGGGTGAAGTGATATAAAACAAATATTGAATGCTTTATCTCATGGTGAAGTAAAACTAGCCTCCCTCGGTGATCCATGGAGCATTCTATTTTCCCTCGGCTTCGCCTCGGGAAAATAGAATGGTCCATGGATCACCTCGGGAGGCTAGTTTTACTACACCACTCGAAGCATTCAATATTTGTATACTATGAGCATTTTCAGATCCTTTGTTTCGTCTTCGGCCTTGCCTCTGACTTCTGAATCACTGAGAGGCAAACTAAACAAAAATATTCCAATTTTTGGCTTTATGTCAACAGATTGAATGTTCCTGAAGCATAACAGGCACCAAAATGTGGCTGTAGTTCCTAAAATCGGGGGCCTAAAATTTCAGCTGAAGACAAAGCCAAAGCCAGACATTTCAAAAACGCTCTATGAGTCATTTTGTTTTGGATTGGCGTAAGGTTTATCCGCATATATGCTGTTTGAAACTCATGAGAATTGTTTTTTGTAATTTGATTCATCAGAGTTTACGATCCAGACACCTACAAGTTAGTACAGACCAATGTTGGACACACAGACTCCATCCGCTGTATTCTGCACCTACCAGAAAGAAATCAGGTAAAAACGACGCCGCAGTTGGTTATGTCATTGAAATATCTAACAGTGTCATGATTCTACTCAAGTCAGCGCTTAGAGTCAATCACAAGTCAGCACAGGGGCGTATCTAGCTTTCAGGAAACTCATGGAGACTAGGGGGTGGGGTTTGATATTTGAGTGAAGGTAAGCCCCTGCTAAGGGGGGCCCGGACCATGCCCCTTTCCCCATTCTAAGGCAATTTGAGGATGAATTTAGAACTTTTGAGTCAATTTTTTTTTTTGGCCCCATTTTACGAGTACAAAATTTGTCAGCGGTGGAACGAAAAAAACCTAGATCCGCTAGTCAAACACAAGTCCTCACCAAGCAATTACAAGTCAGTCACACGTTCATCCGAAGTCCATCACAAGTTACAATGTAATCACTAATTTATTTAATCACAAGTCAATCATGTGTCAATCACAAGTCAATCGCAAATTTTACAAATCTGTGACTTCATGTTGTATTGTCTTTGAATTTGTACGTTTAAATACATTCCAACTTTATAATTTACTGAGAATTCTTTCAAATGTCAAACTTACTTTGTTTTGGCAACATGAGCTACTTTGGAGTGGTCATGAACAGCTTGAACTTTTGAAGTAAATTAGAAATTTTAAAGGATTATTTTGTAGGTTCTTATATAAGATTTTATGCTTAATTTGCATGGTGGAGTATCAGTATCGTTTTGGTTTGCAGTAACACCATGTGGTAATAACTACTGTCGCTCAGTAGATATTTAGTTCTGATAACAGCTTGTCCTGCTTATTATCAACTTTCGCTAAGTAGTTTTAGTTCTGATAAGAACAGTCCTGCTTTAAGTTCTAAAACAACTTCTCTTTATCAGAACTGAAACTACTCAGCGAAGTTGATAATAAACAGGTTAAGTTCTTATCAGAACTCATTATTTACTAAGCGACCGTAGTTATTACCACATTGTGTTACTGCAATCCGAAACGATATTGTATCGTCTTATTCTTTTGAATTGTTTTTCTTTACTTGCCAGTATGTCTCGGGTTCGTGGGACGGCAGTCTACGCGTCTGGAACGCCTTCAAGCCCATCGCTCGTAAGAAACGACTCAAGATGGAGGAGAAGCGAGAGAGCATCGCGGGATTCAGTGCCAATAACCCCAACTACCTCATTGAAGACGACGACCTGGCCTAAAGGCAGTCCTTGCTGGAGCTACGTACTGCACACTGTCATGTGCTTCAGATGTGGTGCCTAACTTTTCTGACAAAAAGAACCACGGCTGTTAAATGAACAGCCGAGTATGATCATTGTTCATATATTCTGCTCTGTGTGTTTGAGTGTGCGCCTTCAGCCCACTTCATAAAAATGAAAGCTGAACACAAGTGAGGTAGTCAAGTCTGTCGTAAGGGTCACAGGTTACGATTTATCCATAATAAGCCATTTGCGAGTAACCTATACCCTTTGGGATTTACATTTCAAACACTGACTTGCTCAGAATGCTTGGCACACTTTAACTTTGAATTCTCCAGACCAAAGACACTGTTGCTAATCACATGATTCGGGGCAAGCTCTTGCATAGTTACGTAAGAGACGCTCAGCATCAATACATTGCTCACAATGGGTGAGAATGGCACAAAGACACCAGACCATGCCGGAGCTGGGTGTTGCTAGCATAAGGCTTGCCCCGAATCACGTGATGTAGTAACAGTCTCTTTGGTCGGGAGAATGCAAAGTTAAAATGTGCAAAGCATTGGATTAAGTCAGCGTTCCAGATTTTATTCAAATTTAACTCGCAAATGGCTTATTATCAACATTGTATTTAGAATTGTTTGTGACTTGACTTGGTACCAGATAGCTTGTGATTGTCTTGTGATGGACATGTTATGACTTGTGAACCATTACAACTACCTCGTTGACAACACTCCGAACAAAAGAAACCTCTAATTAGCAGCTGATGATGATCAATTTATATTGGTCTGTGATTGGGTCTGTGATTGGGTCTGTGATTTGATCTCTACTTTGACGTTTTTAACAAAAAGGACGGCTCTATGTAAGTTTTTCTTGCATCACGCTGCCTAACTTTTCACTTCAAAACTTGTCCATGTATTTTGCCATAATGTTTTGGGCATGTGTTTTCACTAAGTTAATGGCTATATTCAGGACTTGCAATGCATTGCCTAACTCTTTCCCTTACAGCTCACCAATGCACTTTGGCAGAAGATTTTTGGCGTGTGCTTTTAGAGTTACTGATAAGAGATACCTCAGCTCCATTGGCTTGCAAAAAACTGCCAAACTTTTCATTTCACAAGTTGTCAGTGCGTTTATTTATTGAATTTTTATTTTATTTAATTCATGTTTTAACTGGGTAGCCCATTCAGTGGAATCCACTGGTCTCCCATGAGCCCAGTAAAGATAGGAAAACACAAGAGAAATGTTCTGAGGAAAACCCACAGAATCAAGCAGGGACTGAAAACCCAATCCACATGGTGGCCCAGGCAGGAATCGAACCCGGGTCACAGCGCTGGAAGGCGAGGAAAGTACCGCTAGACCAGACTCCCCCAGAAAGTTTTGGATGTGTTAAGTTTACAAAGTTACTTAAGATAATGGCTGGACTATGTTGCTTGCAAAACACTGCTGAACTTTACCAGGCATGCAACTTTTCCTCGGATCAGCTGATTTCCTCTTTTTGTACTTCCCAAGTGTGCCATTGAAAATAGGAAAACACTGTGCAAAGTCTTGGGAAAAATTTGAATTTCCTCTTTTTTTTGTGACTTCCCAGTTGCATGCCTGACTTTACACCTACAACTCATTGCTGCATTTTTTGTTGTGATGGCATGACATAGTGGCTTTCACACTGCTTGTTTTTACACCTTACAGCTCAACAACACAAACAGCTCCAAGGCTTGGTTGTAAGCCATAGTCACCTACAGTATAAGCATGATTGCTTAAAGGGCCCATCATAATGTAATTTTTTCAATGACGTCCCCGAAAACGCACCTTTGTGTTCCGCGTTTAACCTTACTTTCAATTTTCAAGGGTATTTTGGTGCTGTTTTGTTTTTTATGCAATGCAAATTTCCATATTCATGAGCAAAAGTGTGGTGTCATTTCAGTCAGAAACCTTATTGTTACAGCTATTTGCCGCACCAAAAGTTGGCAGAATGTTTGATATTTTGCTGTCATAAATCTTCCTTTCTTCAGTAACTTTTCTCAAAAATGTTTTCAATGAGCAATTTTTGGGGTTTTACAATTTTAACAGAGAACCCCTAAACTAAACAGTGTCTTCCTGAAATGACATTACAGCAACAGCGCCCTCTGTTGTCTGGCAGTGAAATGATGGAAATTGTTTGAAGTGTTGAAAGAAGTGCACTTTTCAATAAAATTAACCAAAAAGGAATGTCAAATAGTTTTGTCAAACAATATAAATTTGCACAAATTGTGTTTCAAAGAAAATTCATCTCATGGAGCCTTTAATTAAGCTACAGTTTCTAAGTTGGCCTAATACATGATGATCCTTTATTAAGTTATTCAGCAACACAACCCAGTTCAAGGTTCAGGAAAATTTGGACAGCTTGGTTAAACTGTTACGTCATATACAGTGTGGTCCAAAAACCAGAACCTCATCATACCACTACCCTGAGACTCAAACCACATGTACCAATGCATGGAGAATCTTTTTAGCAGAAAAATGAAAGCATGATCGCCCGATTCGGTTCAGTAGATTTTGCTCTAGAGCCTATTTTGTGAAGCAAGGTGGGGTCATTTTTGTCCCCGCCGCGCCCGGGAATTTGACTTACAAAACGGTAATTGACAGAGGGATTGTTATGTAATAATACCCACATGAAAAAAGTATCCTTCACAAAATAGGCTCGGCAGCAAAAACTACTGGACCGAACCGGGATATTTTGGTATCATAATTCTTCTAAAAGGATTCTCCATCAATTGATACAGGTGGTTTGAGTCTCAAGGTAGAGGAAGTGTGAGGTTCCAGGTTTTTTTATGGGTTTTTGTTAACCAAAAAAAGAGGATTCCGTTGATTTCAAGTCATGTCCTCTGTATCTTAAAAATTGAGTCAGAATAGACCCTTGAATGGTAGCCATATGTTGAAGTACCGTTATGGAAACGCATGAGTTGAGCGCTTGTGTATTATATTAACAAAAACAAATCAGAGATGGCTGTTGTGTTGAAAGGGTCTATACTTGATCTCAAGTGTAAATACTATAATTTTGCTGTAAATTGAAAATTGTAAATATTTCATTACCATAATACTACACGACTATTTAACAAATAAATACGTATACAATGTATATATGTTATGCATGCAAAATGAAGAGAAATATTGTTTTAACCTTTTTTTCTTAACAAAAGAAGTTTCCCTGTTACATATGTATATTATTCATTCTGACAAGAAGATTCGGCATCGCGTGACCAGAAATAAAAATTATGATAACATTACTTCAACTAAAAACAACAAGCCTAATTTTCAAATATGCTGTATTAACTGTTATTCTCATGTTAACAATAACAAATATGTTTATGCTACACAGTGTTTTATGGAAATACATTTCATGAAAATGATTCCATTGCTGCATTTTCAAAATAAAGACCTTGAAATGCATGTTTATTACAGCAACTGTTCCCCCCTTTAAATGTGCATTCGCATGTACAAAGCGGATTTCTCGTAATTTACGTAAAAGGAGAAACAATTTTCAGTGCAAGATAATCAACAAAAGAAAATGCACGACTATCAGACGCGGCAACGGCTGCGAGGAGTCTAGGCCGTCACTAGTAGCGCATGCCTCCTGCTTATCTGCTTTCTGAAAAAACTCCTGAAAGTTCGAGTCGTGGCCTCCGTTGCAGCCGTCGGTTGTGCACAAGCAGAGCGTACCCTGCTGGTTGTCGGTGTTGGTATGCGGGAGGCAGCACGCACGGCCGGTTGCCGGTGGGTCGTCGGTGAAGCCGCAGAACTTAAACTGACCCCGTTTTTCCTCCTGGATGTCGTCTAAGAAGCCACTACCACCACCAGAGCATTCTGAAAGACATTGTAGTTAGAAAAACTGCTTTAGATGCAACAGAACGAAAAACACATAAGCCTAACACCAAGTACTACACAGTCAAAAAAAAAATTGTTTTCGCTTTTTAACATTTGACTTTGTTTTTATTTATTTATTTATTATATTTTTTTCTGGCAATGAAACCAACGATTCCTCAAAAGTGCCCTAGGCACTGAAGCTCAAAAGCTACCCCCTCCCAGAAAAAAAAGCAGCACCTGCTTCCCCCTCCTCCTCGACAGCTCCCCCTCCCCCGACCCAAAGCTGGATCCGCCCCTAACACCTACGTTCCTCTTCACTTTCCGCTCCGTTAAACCATACGCAGACGGGATGGTGGCTCTCCACCACTGAGGTCAGTGTCTCATCGCACTCTTCCAGCATTCTCACGGACTGGTTGCTGCACGTCAGAGGGCCCTCAAAGTCGTTACATTCGTAGCACATCAAGGCTAAGCCTGTGAGGGGACGCAAAGCAAGTAATAAAAGTCAAAGCAGACCAACCGACCGGACAACCAACTTACCGGTAAAACTCACTGACTGGTCAACTTACCGACCGGTCAACTCACTGATCATGACTTGTCAACTTACCGACTGGTCAACTCACTGATCATGACTGGTCAACTTACCAACTGATCAACTCACTGATCATGACTGGTCAACTTACCGACTGGTCAACTTACCAACTGGCCAGTCGGTAAGTTGACCAGTCGGTAAGTTGACCAGTCACACTATAAACATCTTCATCCCTTAAAAATTTTATTAAAAGTCCATGGTCAACCTACTGACTGGTCAACTTACCGACTGGTCAACGTACTGATTGGTCAACTTACTGACTGGTCAACTTACTGACTGGTCAACTTACTGACTGGTCAAATACTGACTGGTCAACTTACTGACTGATCAACTCCCCTGACAGGTCAACTTACTGACTGGTCAACTTACTGACTGGTCAACTTACTGACTGATCAACTTTGCTGACTAGTCAACAACAACAAAAAAACGGTAAACAAACCCTGACTATTGAACTGACCTGAAACTGGACTACCGTGACGCCCCGTCATCCCCACTTATAAAAACGTTGATCCGCCACAGACGTGAACCCATTGACCAGTGTCAAAACTTTTTGGAAAAAGTCCCTAGACTTCAACATTGCATCAATATTTCCCACAACATTATTTAAAAAAAATCAGCCAGTTTTTGCCGATTGTTTTTATCTCATCCAGTTTAGTGTCGTCATATCCTCAATATAGATTTACACGGTGCGTAGCTATCACCCCGAAGTTGCAGCACACATTCGGAAATAAAATGTTACCTGTGATGTCAATACCTTACTCTAACACGACTGCCAGAGATTGAGCAATACTATTACAACACGAAACTGGAAGTGTCATTCAAGGCGTGAACGTCAGTTTATTTGAGAACTCCCTGGTTTTGCTCTTGAGCAATAGGCAGCAACATGCTGTAATTTGGCAATTTACTGTAAATACTACCGTGAGGTAAGGATGTCAACGGCGTGCATCCCGGGACGTCACTGCTGTCAACTGACCGACCAGTCAACTAATCAACCACTCAACTAACCAACCAGTCAACTAACCAACCAGTCAACCGACAATTACACCGGTCCAACTAACCTGGTCAACTATAACTGACTGGTCAACTAACAGGTCAAAATATCTTGCTTTACGTACAAAAAGTCAGGGGGAAGTCACTTCAGCCTTCAAACGGGTTTTTAAAATGACAACAATTTTCCCCTGACAAATCATCATCACACTTCTAGTAAAGGCGTTACGGGTATAATTCCAGCGGTAATGGCGCAATGTCTGTGACAGATTTTCAGAGCTCAGTAGATAACAAGAACATGTATTTTTCAAATCTCATACATCCACTATCTAGTAATGGTCAGTGAGATTACAGACTAGGAGTTTTGGATTATTTCTCCGAATCACTAATTAGATATCATGGTTAATTAGCGTTGTCACAGACAATATATTGCCTTTCATAGCACTGTAATTTTCCTAAAAAAAACTTGGTAGTCCATTTCATCTTGCGCTCTGGGAGTCAATTTTGATTTTCCTGCCCTTCACGCACAAACATCCATCTTTAGTCTCACATCGTATTCCTTTGTTTGACCAAGTATATAGAACCGAAAAACTTAGTGACCATCTTACCTTTCTCAAGGAAGACAAGTATGAAGATAACAGAGAGGATCATCACGTTCACTGTAGATTAGAGAACAGAAATGTGTTGGGAAAACATCATTTGAAATAAAAAATATGCGACGGAGGGGACGCCCCTTTGTTTCAGTCGTTGTGTTCCCTGAATCTCAGGAATTCTTTGGAGATATCTCGGGGGATGCATGTGCCGGGTGACAATAGTCTATGTATATTATATAGAGACAGGGGGATATAGGACACACCACCTATAAAACATGCCTTTTCACCCGAACTGAGAAACATCATCTTGAACATGTCTGAAAATCCCTCTTTAAGGGTCTATACCACGGGTAAAAAATAGCAATCGATGATTGAACAATAAACAAGAAAGACAGAAAGAAAGAAACGTTTAAGAAATAAAATTGCAAACTTACTTTCTGCTAAGTGCCGCCTGTGATTCGTTTGTGTTGCTGACTGTAGAAGAATGGCCTCGATTTTCACTCACAGTTTGATATCGTGTGACATGTCGCTACTATTTTTGTTTTTAAGACCAGTTTCGTTTTTCGCACGTACGAAATAAAACTGACATTGGCATAATGAAACGGCTGAGGTTTCGGTTTTTTGTTGTAATTCTGCATGTAAACGTCTTATTCATAGGGGAGTAGAGATTGAATTTGCAGGTTCAACACCCCTCCCTCCCCTTAAAGAAAAGGACAAGAAACAAGACGACAATTAATAACAGGTAAATGCTTGAAGCAGGCGCGGATCCAGCGGGGGTTTGGGGGTCAAAAGTCCCCTAAAACAAACTTCAGTTATTAATTAAAGGGAATATACAACATTTGCAAACATCGGAAAATAAAACTACCAAGTTTTTGCGAAATACCTTAATAGGATGTTGGTAAATGACAGTCTAAAGCATCCTGTAAAATTATGGCACCTGGTATACTGTCATTTTCAAGAAAAGTGGTATTTTTGTATCAATTTCCAACGCTGATCGGCCGATCAGCGTTGGAAACAACTGGCTTTTTTTTTCGAATACTGGCCCCAATTGACCATTGCACTTGTCTGCAATCGATTACAAACCTATAAACGGGTACGAGCCAGCTAGACTGGTTCCCCGACCTTACAATTCCCCAATGTATGTAAACTGCTCTGTTTCTTCTTATATGGAGTCAGGGAACCAGACTACAGGAAAATGATCGTTTTTCTTGGTTTTTATAGCATTTTCGAACCCAAAACCTCCAAAAAGTCAGTGTAACTATATTTGCTTTATAATTCCAACCCCCCAATTCCATCCATTTCTGAAAATTACAGCAAAAGCAAATGATGTATATTCCCTTTAACAAAGTTAATAACTCACAATACATGTATTGCTTCAGCCAATGTTCTGTTTTTTTTTCTCCCCGATGAATACAATGCCTCATCTACCCGTCGAAAATTGATCGAAGGTATGATGTTCCATAATGTGCCATCAGCGTCGCATTTATCGGCATTTTTTTTCGATGTCGCATTTTTAAGGTCTGGCAGGGATCATTTTGATCGATTTCATGCGAGACTTTTTGCAACCAGGTCCGGATTATCCAATAGGCACAGTAGGCACTGTGCCGGGCCTAGGGCCAACGAAAAATTTAGTCTACGCAAAGGCCATGGTCTATGATGCGTGAACGACAGAATTGCTGATTACGTAGGCAAGACCCCACTTCCTGGCCTCCTAAAGTTTGACCAATCAGCGGGCGCTTTCTATATCGGGTCTTCGGTCATTCACCCGTTGCGCGTCATATAGTTTTTACATGGATAAAATTAACTGTGTCACCCGCTCTGTATCATGTTACGCAAATGCGCGCCCGGTTGTTGTTGTATTACAAAACACTGCATTCGAATTGACCAATCACAGTTTTAGTCCTGATTTGGGAATGAAATGACGTCACGATGTAGTAAAGTCGACTCCGATTGGCTGGCGCGCGGCTTGCATAAATCTGCATGTCTACATATCAGACGTTATACAGGACTTGGCTCCGTGGATAATGGGTGATACTCAGACTACGAAAAATTCGGGGGCCTACGAAAATACCGCAGTGTGCCACACATCACATGCTATGCCTACTCACACACACCCACACATTTTTTGTTAACACCGGTTATTGTGGACCCCCTATTGTCCCTAATCCTCATTCCTTTGTACTCTAACTTTTTAGAAACAGCTCTCATTGGTTTTGTGCATGAATTTCAATGGTGGACTATCGGTCAATCGTGGACCCTTTGTTTGTGCCCTATTTCCTTTTGTCCCTAGTCCACGATTACCGGTGTTTACATACTTACCCGTACATACAGAAAACATTTTTTTTAAAAGTGTTAAGGTATCTCTCAGAAATTGATTTCACCAACAGCATGTAGGCATAGGCCTACATGCAGGCCCTACGTGCAATACGCTGAAAGTCGTGTGGTTCTGAAGCACGGTGCCAACCATAGGCGTCGATCTGTGGGGGACGGGGGACATGTCGTTTGAAATTCTTCCCCAACTATTTTCGTCCCTAGGTAAAATATTGTTTAGCCTCTACATTTGAGTCTATAGCTCAGAATAGCTGATTCAATTACTCCAAACTCGAACATGATGTTAAAATGATTAAAGAAAAATAGTTGAAAAACTCGAAATCGAAAATAAATTGTCAATTTTGACATGCCCATCCCTTCGTTGAGAACAGTGCACCGTTTTGTGAATCAGTCCACTTATAGGGGACCTAGGCCTATCCATTTCATGGTTATTGTATTCCAGGTAAGTTTTCTCTGACTTGAGTCCATTTATTTCTCACAAAAGGCCCCAAAAGGTGTTATTTAAGGGCGCAAACAACTAAATTCCAGATCTGTAGCGAATAAATCCAAGTCAGGGATCTCATCCTAGGTTTTTTTTTTTTTGGGGGGGGGGGGGGAGGGGAGGGGGACTGGATGTTAAAGTGGGGGGTGGGGGTGGGGGGGGGGGGCTAAATTCTTCCCAAATATCAGAAGGGCGGGGGGGGGGGGCTGGACAATATCTTTTCCATAATGGGGCGCTGTTCAAAACTGATATCATGGTTAATGTCTGACAATAGGTGGCGTTATTCACTTTTTACGAGACTTAAAAATTAACAGCCATCCGCGAAAAGCATGGTTTTCGTAAAAACAAATACACAAAAACTGAAAATAAGGCACTTTATGTTAAACCCGCGAATATTTTTCTCCAGTTGCCATTTCCAGTGAGGGGGGGGGGGGCGATTTTTTTTATTGGGGTGGCCTGCTTTAAACCTGTGTTTTTTGTATGCGGTGTCAGTGGTAAAAACAATCAAATCGTCGCGGCGTAATAAAGATCCAAAAACACGATTTTCTTTAAAGTTAAAATGTCACAATCTTATCAAGACAATATGCAGTATACACAATTTTATTACAAGCAAGCGAAATGAAAAAAAGAGCAATTCTTTTGAGGTAAAGCGGACGTAATAATTCATATTTTACGTAAATATACCTATACATGTGGGAAACAACAACAAGTACACGACATAAACATTTGCTATTGCGTTGTCGAATCGGGAAACAGGAAGCAAGTCTCCCACCCATGGGCGTCGCGAGGGGGGGGGGCAAGGGGAGCGCTTGCCCCCCCCCCCCCCCAGGAAAAGCGCTAAAAAAAAGGAGAAGAAGAAGAAAAAAAGAAAAAGAAAAAAGAAAAGAAAAAGAGGCGCGAAGTCATAGTGGTGTAAATTTAATGAGTTGGGGGGGGGGGCAAAATGTCCCTGCCCTCTCTAAAACTGAGAAATAGAGAAAATGTTGAGAAAATTTTCTAGCAAAAATCCTGGCGACGCCCATGCACCCAGGGGTTACTATTGGAAAACGAGGTTGAAAATAAAGTAACCCCAGGAGGACGAGGTTGTATCGTTCAAGACTGTTGGTAAACATTGAGCGTCATTTTGTCTTAGCTGTTGCATCGCGCAGGCGCAAATTGAAGTCGTTGTTGGCAACATATTTTTTTTCAACAAAAATCCTTATAACACCCTCATTACATTAGAAAAGGGCATGTTAAGGAGTCCACGTATTTCGTAGCGATTGTTGATTATTTTGTATTTTCAACAATCAAATATTATTTTTGTAATCATTAATAAACTTTTCTTAATTTTTGCAGTGTTGGGCCTTCCATAAACTTCCAAAACGTTGGTTAAAATGTTGTTGGTTAAAAAGGTTGGTTAAAATTTTAACCAACACTTTGTAACATTCTCCAATTTTGCCCAAAGTTACGTTTCCATTAGTTGGGTATTCTTTTTTAAACCAACTATTGGGCTGTTCACCTGATATTTACTATTGGTTAAAATTAGTCATTTTACCCAACGCTGGTTAACTTGAATTCGGTTAAATTTGGCTTCCATCATCAGAAATAGTCAGAATCTTTTGGTCTGGGAACCAGACTGTAAAATGTGCCAACCACAGGTCGGCCATGGACGATAGAAAGGTCTATAGTAGTCTGGTTCCCAGACCAAAAGATTCTGACTATTTCTGATGAATCTTAGGTCAGGTAGCCGCTAGTTTATGTTTACAATATAAGGCACGTGACGAAAATATCCGAAGTTTGCCAAATCGTCGACAATCTTGGATGGCGCCCGGGTATTTCCGAGTATAACTTAATAGGTTTTATTTACCTGCCTGCTCATAAAAATAAAAAAAAAACTGAGTTGATAATTAATATTTTTTGCTTGCATTAAGAAAAGTTGAAATTCAATGACGATTTTGTGCATCAAGAATGCACTTGGATCGTACGAGGGGCGAGTTTTGCTGCGTCATGTACTATTTTGAGTTTGCGACCGTTACCGGGTTTTTCCAAAACTCGGCGTGGTTTTCATTGTGGCTTCGCCTGCTAAGATGATATTTGGGTTCCTAACTTTTAAGATTACAGGCCAACATTCGTCAATGTTTTCTCTTACAGAAATATCAATTTGTGTGACATATGAAACAGGTAATATTTTTGAACAATTTGATTGGAACATTTTGATTGGAAGCCGAGCTTTGAAAAAGGGCCGTCAATGTTGTCATCTTTGTTTTTAGCCACGGAGGCTACCTGACCTACAATTTAGACGTCTGGGCGTCGGGGAAAAGTTTCAGGTCAGGGAACCAGACTATATAACCAGGCCATATTTCAGGGCGAATGAGGGCGCTATACCGACCCACGTTTTTGGTACCAACGCTTGAAAAAAATCCCGTTTATTTAAGCTTTTAATTACTTTACCTGAATCTAAACATTAAATATTATGCATATAATATGCATTTTTGGGGGCTTTGCAGTGTATAAACCACGTCCTTAATCATCTATTATCACTTTTGTTTATGCCTTTAATCAGGGCCGTTATTGTTATTGGGGGGGGGGCCTTGACACCAAATGACACGGGGGGGGGGGGGCTGCTCATGTGATACAGATGTACATCTATACTTAAGGCCCTTCACCTGGTAATCAAAACGGTGCATTGAAAGCTTTTGTGATTTATCTCCCTTTTTCATTACTATGGAAACTCAGTTGGGTTGTTGGGAAGTTCAAAATCCGCCTTTCTTGTTTATCACCACGAAAAAGTGTGTGTGTGGGTGTGTGTGTGGGGGGGGGGGGGGATTCAATAGCCCACCCCACCCCGGGTCAAAACGTGGGGGATATATACCCCCATCCCCCGGGATTTAAACACCACCCCCCCCCCCCCCCCCGACTGATTACTTTTCAGTTTATTTATTTTCCTCACGCTTCACTGCACAATGGTCAATTGATCAAAACACCATTTTTGGACACCAATTAAGTTCCTTGCCTTAATCAATTTCAGTGCTGTGTTATGTAAGCTGTGAGAAATCCTGCATGTTCTGAAAAAAAAGGCTGATGTGGTTTGGGATTTGAATCATTTGCCCTTGAGCATTAAACTGAGGTCTAATCTTGCCATGTTGACTAATAGCCAGGCAAATGATTCCAATCCCAACCGCAGCCCTTTTCACACCTTGAAAAATAGTCAGACGGACAGTTTTTTGGGGGACATACTGTATAGCTTGAGCTGTCAATGAAATGTTCCAAAATACAGCGCAGATGTTCTGGTGGATCAAGTGCGCCTAAGAGGTGGTTCAGTAAGTGAAAGGTCTTCGGGCAGCCCTGGGAACGCAAGTTAAGAAATACAATGTACCTTAGGCCCCCAAAAAAGTCTCCGGTTTCTGGTATGCGCGCGCGTCGCCGTAGCCATGCGCGTCGGCACAATGAAACAGTTTTTTTTTCAATGAAAGATGATGTCTCAAAACCGCCAAACTCACTGGTTTGACTGGAATCCTGCTGCTGCACAATTTTAACGTGTTTTTAGATGGGGTTATGATCAAGAATAAGCTTTATGTGGCCTCTCTGGACTCCCCTATATTTGCACTACGTTTAGTCGGGCACCATTTGCAGTCATCAGCCGACATTTGAAGCAAAACAATTGGTAAAAAAAAAAAAGCCGTGTCGCCGCACCACTTTTTGGGCAAGCTCCATACCAGAAACCGGAGACTTTTTTGGCGTGAACTATCTGAAAGTGAAAAGTAAACTTCCTATGCAAACACGATCTGTGGTAAGAAAGTATTTCGGTTTTGCTGTTTATTTATTTTAGACTCTATGCCGCCAAGCTTTTATTTATATAAAAAGAAGCAAAATTAAGAAATTCAAATCTGGGCGAAAATGAAAGACAGAACGACGGAAAGGAGCGCTTTTTTACGAAAACTTTCAGAATCTAAAAATTGGAGTATGACAATGTCAGTGATACAAAAGATCGATAAACTTCAAGTGCAGTCATTTTTCTACTTTCAATTTTATTCTTGCACGCACTTAGAAATATATAACGATACAATAGCATGGTA
Organism: Patiria miniata; assembly: GCF_015706575.1. Lineage (NCBI taxonomy): Eukaryota > Metazoa > Echinodermata > Asteroidea > Valvatida > Asterinidae > Patiria > Patiria miniata. Next base: position 16,243,239 of record NW_024037068.1, read on the forward strand.
TATCTTGCAAATAAGGCTAACAATTAGGTCCAATCAAGTGTAAAAAGTCCACGGGTATCACTCAGTCATTGGCTTAACTAGTTCAGTTTAAAGGGAACATCCTTCTCAAAGAAAATAGTTCAAGGTGCTGCCTACTACAGTATTTTGTGGATGCATGGTTTGAGAGACGAGCAAAGCTTAAACACTGTAGACACAATAAATTACATGTTCATTCTTCAGAAGTCATTATAGTAAATTGTGTGTCTTTGTGTTTTCTTTCAAGCCATCTCAATTTGTGATGATGACAATGTTTCATGATGATATTTTGACCATCGTTTGAGAATAGGCATTTTTTTTTTACATATTAGTGTGCATGCGTATTAGTAACGGCACGAATCAACCAATAGTGGTTCTCGCCTGAACATTTAAGGTCGACGCTCATGCAATCTAAACGAAGGTAACTTATTAAGTGACAGATTTTTATCATGGAAACAATGGACCGATCAAGTAAGCCCCGCCCACTGCGCACTGGGCAAATCAACACGTGCTCCTCTCCAATGCCACACTGCATTTTCCTGCTGCGCGCATCATACGCGCGTGCACGCATGTCGGACTTTCGTACACGCACGTCGGACATAAATCACGGCTGTGATTGGTCAGAACACCATGGGGCGGTGCTTACTGGATCGGTCCATTTCAACGGGTGGCGCTCACAAAAGAGTAGGATAATCCTGGCTTTACCTATACTGCTGACAAGCTTTAACACTAGACACAACAAATTACATGTTCATTCTTCAGAAGTCATTTTAGTAACTTGTGTGTCATTGGTTTCCTTCTGGGTTAACTTTACTGTCGAGGACCCCAGCTATTGCTATCTTTCGTTGCAATTGTTTTGGACCAACATAATCTTGGTAGTAGTCCCATTAAAGTTTATGCGAAAATTACCGAGAGTCGTTAATGATATATAGCCCAAGCATCCAAACATAATAGCCACGATTACCAGCGCATATACCAAATACATAGGGGTATCAAGCGGGGGGGGGGGGGGGGGATTACCCCACTCCCAAATATTTGTAAAGAGTGCCCTTCTTTTGTTAACAAGTGCATGCCCTTCTTCTTCTTCTTCTTTTTTTTTTAAACAACTTGGCCTTTAAAAAACAAATCGTGCCCTTTTTGTGCCATCGGCCGTTACGGGTGCCTTATTTTAATTTCGCGAATGTATCGCCCTGAAAAAAAACCCCATAAAATTGTGTGTTAGTGTGTATAATTGTCGGCTTTAAACAGTGCCCCCATCGACAAATGGTACCATTTCACCTATGATGTCCCCTACTTCAATGCCTGCTCAATGCCTATTCAATGCTGAACCAAGATTCAGCATGTCCAGGTGAGAGTGGCCCAAGTAAAACTTACACCCTTTCACTTCATTGATTGTATTTCTGGATCTGGGTAAAAAAGAGTGGATTAAGAAATAGTCAGGCTTTAATGTATTACATAAATACATTGAAAAAGAAAAAAATGAACAGTTTTAATCATATTTTTTCTGGATGTTGCACTTTTTTGTGCATACTCTGTGGTTCTAACAACTGAGGCATGCCCAATACGACCAATGAGTTTATCGACATTACCAGTCATTCATCACCATACATGAATAAAACATTGTTTGGATGTACATAAACTACTCATCTAAAGCTTGTAAACTCTTCTTCTTCTTTATTATTTTATTTGCAAGCAGCGTAAATAAGCAAAAACAGAAAGTCCCCACTTTAATCAAACCGATTTGGCCCTGCTGTGGGGAATTTGTATAGGCTAGGGCGAACGCAAGATCGCCAGCAGAGCTGCCGAAGCCAAGGCAGAGACCAGTGGTGCGAATGACGACTGGAGTGCGCCTACCCCGTTACAGCTGTCCGTGTTACACACACACAAGGCGTAGACATCGAAGATATCGGTGCGATGCGCTTCGACGACCGATATCTCCTCTAGCGGTTGGTCTTCGCTCGGGGCGTTGAAGCACTGGTTCTCCGGTGCATCAGGCAGCAACCATATGCATGAGCGCAAGACATCTTGCTCCTGAACCGCGCCCCCGGTGTCTGATCAACAAACAGAACAAGCTCTCAGTTCATTAATATGCAAGGACGGATAGGCACTGATCCTTATTTCAAAAAAATTGGGAGCCATAGCGTCCAGTAGTCCTAGTAAGTGTATCATAGCCAACGGGCTATCTAGACGGAAACCGGTAATGGTCGGGAATCCAAAATGATTGGGGTGGTTTGATAGAATACCGAAGTGTGCCGCGAAGTCTGGTTGATTTGAGTGCACAGCTTAAAGGAAATGTACATCATTGCATTGGCTTTTGCTGTAATTTTTAGAAATGAATTATTTAGGGGTTAGTATAATAGATCAAATATTGTTACACTGACATGTTTGAAGTTTTGCGTTCGAAAATGCTGGAAAAACCAAGAAAAACAAAAATGTTCAGGTAGTCTGGTTCCCTGACTCCACTAAAGATGAAATGGATAAAAAAATGCCGGAAAATTGTAAGGTAAGGGAACCAGTCTAGCTGGCCTGCACCCGTTCATGAACCGATGGAACCAATAGCAAACAAAATTTGGACTGGAACAAAAATGGTAAATTTGGAGCAGTGGTTGAAAAATAGTTAGGTTTTTCCAACGGTGGTCGGCCGACAATTTCACAATTATCAGTGCCAACCACCGTTGGAAATGTATACAAAAGTACCATTTTTCTTAAAAATGACTTCACACCAGGTGCCATAATTATACAGGATGCTTTAGACTGTCATTTACCAACATCCTAGTAAGGTATTTCGTAACAACTTGGTAGTTTTATTTTTCGATGTTTGCAAATGTTGTATTTTCCCTTTAAGTAGAATGTGGAGACGTCAGCGCACGAACCAGCGCGTTAACCAGACCATTGACAGCTGATATCACACTTCGGTACTCTATAGCCCAAAATGGCCAAATGTTACTAGACCAAAAAAATGCATTTCGGTCAGTCAAGGCCCCGGCCTATGAAATGTAAATATAAGTTTCGGCCGGCTTATGCTCATAGTATGTAAATTTGCCGAGCAATACAGGATATGAGTAAAAAAAAAACCAAATGGTTTCCATATTTTTTTTAAAGAATTCTGCATGTAGCGCTTTTCAGATCTAGGATATGAAAGCCCAATTAATACGCTTTCGTTTGAGCGACAGAATCATTTAAGTCGCTCATGTACTTTTCCAGGTATGGACGTTTGAACACAAACACCGTTTTCAATTCAAATTACCTTGATTTTGTTTCAAGGAAATAAAGTCCGAAATTTCATTAGGTTCGAATTCATTTTTTTTTCTTTTTCAATTCGTGGTTCTGGGTGACTTGTTTTTGGTGACATCTCATAGCGTACACCCCATTCGGATGTCGTTTTGGGAAAATATCGCTCCCCGCCCACCTTGAACAATCTTAGACTTCAACACCCCAGCCTCCCCCGTAAATCCATGATCCGCCTCTGCAACAGAGGGACCAGCAATCTGATGACACAGCTTACCAGGTTCAATAGTGACCGTTCCAACCTCCTTCATACAACGAGGAGTCGCCTCCGGCTCGGTACCGTTCGGCCGCTGGCATTCCTCGGCCGTGAGTGCCTCAGTGTTGGACCGACAATTTTCGTTGGATTCTTGTTTTGTGTCGTACACATCCACACACTCGTAGCATTTTAGTGCAGCACCTGAAATGATTTTACAGGCAGTTTGAAAGCTGCGTTTACCGCGCTATGTTCCTGTTTCATCACTTGACAATAAAGGGCGCTGTTCAAAGATGTAGGGCCTATTGCATGCACACATTATGTACATGGGCATTTACGACTATTACGCCTATCCGGAATGATATTCGATGTCATTTCCATCACATGAAAAGGGTGGTGCACAAACAGTAACTTACAGCTATGGGCCATATTCACGAGTCGGCCATATTAAATTTAAAGCTAGGTAAAATCTTAATATTTGGAACTTGCGAAGAGAAATGAAAGCAATGACATAAAGTTAATTACACATAATACCAGTCTGCTCTAATTAATTGTGATAAAGCATACACTTATGTTTTAAGCCACAAAATATGAAAGTGAGGCTAGATTGTATAAATTGTCTGGCACCATCCTATTCAACTGTTCACAATTAATACAATAAATTAAGGGGACCCTACCAAAATTGGCTTTCTCGTGAATAAGTTTCTCGGACATTGGGTTAAAATCTATACGCACTTTGGATACATTATCGGGGGGGGGGAGCCTCACCGTTGGCGTCCTCCGGTTAATGGGGGGGGGGGGGGGGCGCCCATGTCGTAATTTGAATAGGACATGGGGTTCCTGTCAATGCAGAAGGGACTGGACACCATCTGACACTAGGTGGCGCGCTATGCTGGATTGTCCGGAATTATGGTATTAGAGAGCGAGAGTAAACGAACGATTATTCTCTTTACACCAACAAAAAGCCGCATCATAAATGTTCAGACAGTGGGAGACGCTAGCTCGCAGCACACACACACACACCGGTCCGTTTTCTACTGTACGTCATTTTGAAAAATTATGCGCACATTTATAGCTTAAAATATGATACAATTCATTTGAAAAAGGACCGGGATGTGTGTTTGCTGCCACCAAACGTCTCAACTTGCTTACCTTGGTCGCAGATTAGCGCAACCGAAGCGACAATCCAAATCAGTGAAGTCCCTGAACATAGGGGGAAAACACATTCCACAATTATGTTACAACTTTTAATGTGCGTCGATCGGGTAGATGCGTATCCAATATTTAGTTTTACCCTTCACCGGCGTATTTTATAAACACTGTATATACTACTCAGTATGTTCCATCTTATGAATAGTTTGTTTGCGATTCCGCTGCTTTATTTGAATCGAACCAACCAACCGAAAACGGCAAGCTCGGTGGTCGAACATTTCATAAGTCCGAATTTTCGGACTTATGAGGCGTCGGACCTATGAGGCGTCGGACTTACGATACGGCCCCGTTTCTGGTATGGAGCTTGCCCCGAAATAAAGTGGTGCGGCGACGCGTTTTTTGTTTGTTTTCCCCCTATTTTTTTCTTCTTCAAATGTCGGCTGATGTTGCAGATGACGCTTCGATCACCTTAAAACTCTCAAAAATATCCTTCAGAGTGGAGCTTGAGGTGACCTCAGTAAGGCCATAAGGCTTGAGAATTCTGCATCCACTTAAGATCTCGACCGACACGAACTTTCTTCGGGAAATTTGGATAGTCAGGACAAAAGTCAGAGAAAACGGCAACGTCAGACCATACAGCGACTTCGCGTACATGTGCTGCCGGGCTGGTCATTAGTCCGCTCCCTTACATATTGCGCTAATTAAAAAGTGTTGACAGGTTCTAGATAAACGACCATTGCTCCCTCAGTCTGGCTTCCAGACGCACAATTACAAAATTACTACACCGTCTGCAAATGGTGCTCGACTAAATTTAGTACAACATTTATGGGAGCCCAGAGAGGCCACAAAAAGCTTAAACTCGATCGTTACCCCATCTAAAAACACGTTAAAATTGTGCAGCAGCAGGATTCCAGTCAAACCAGTGAGTTTGGCGGTTTTAAGACATCATGTTTACATTGAAAAAAAACCAACTTTTTAAATTTACCGACGCGCATGGATACGGCGATGCGCGCGCAGACCAGAAACCGGAGAGTTAATTTGGCCTAAGCAGGCGGTCGTGGGTTCGAGTCCCACCCGGGTGACTTTTTATTCTCACAATCACTCGGGACAACACCGAGTATACAATGTTTATAAAATTCCTCGGTGAAGAGTAAAACCCAATATTGAATGATGAAACTCGTTATTTTGATCGTTGGTATTTATGCTAAAAAGCAACTCATTTGACCCTGCTAAGTACAAGGGAAACTGTATTTTTGGAGAAAAAACAACAATTGCAAACACTAAAATGCCTTTATGTTATTTTTTCATTCTAGTTAATATTCCAACAACACTATTTTTCGTATTCTGTGCTATAATACGCACTTCTACAAAATATATATCTGCCTTAAAAAAAACTTCCGACTAACTTTTACCAGTTCAATTGTTAACAAAATTATAATGTTCTCGTTGATAAAACCCTCAAAGCACGATACCCATAACAGCACGAAGTAACAGGCCACTCTCAGTCCAATTACGACATCATATTGTAAACTATATGGAAGGCGCGGTTCTGGGGTGGGGGGGGGGGCGCTGGGGGGGGGGGGGGGCTTTAGCCCCCCAAACTTATGTCGAGCTCCCCAAAAAAAATCGTGGGAAGGGAGCATTAATTTTGTACACTATTAGGGCGCTCCCCATGAAAATATGGACGAGCCCCCCCCCCCCCCCCCCCGACCACCACCACATATCGATTTTCGGAGAGCCAAAGTGTCCGAAGAAACAAAACTGGTCTACATTTCAGCGCGCCACCCTGCACAAATTTCAGGATCCACCTCTGCTATAGCCCCCTAAAATATAGGATCTAGAACCGCGTCAGCTATATGGATAATTATTAGAAATTTAAACATTTGCAGGAGATAGCATCCCTGTAAATATTCGGGGTCCGCTCATTAGTCCGACGCCTCATAAGTCCGACGCCTCATAGCTCTGACGCCTCGTAGGTCCGACAAATTAAACGCCTCGTTTTTCCGACGTCGGACTTAGGAGGCGGAATAAATAAATTGTATGCCTCGTAAGTCCGACGCCTCATAAGTCCGAAATTTCGGACTTATGAGGCGTCGGACCTATAAGGCGTAGGATTATGATACGGCCCAATATTCGCCAATTCCAAATCACATGAAAATATTGCCTATAGTCAAATCTGAGCGATTTTTTTTTTTTAATATCCATACTGATAAAAAAATATCAATTCTTGGCACAATTTAAAGTCAGGCTAGTTTCATTCTTTAAGGAAGCTAACAGCCAAAAAAAAATCAAAAATAAAATCATATAATCAGTTTCGAAAGGAGGCTTATTTAGTTTATTAAACTAAAGGGCAGTTTTTGTTTCGATTTTTAAAACCTTACAGATTTTTTAAAGGCGATAATAAGGAGAGAAAAACATAAAAAAGGGTTTTGCACAGGAAACAAGTCGCAGATCCACGTGATGTGTTTTCGAAATTTAAGCCGATGAAACTGTAACTTAATGCATTTGTTGACCTTGATACTTGAACAGTTAAAGTGTGATATTAAATTGTGATATTTAAAGGGTTCATTCGATGAATTTTCCGAGAAACACATTTTTGCAACTTTCTACTCCTCTTAAATGTATGAAAACTATTTGTCATCCCTCATTAGTTAATTCTATTGAAAAGTGAACTTCTTTAAATATTTAAAATTGTCTCTGCTTTTCTGGACAAGTGAGGGCGTTGTTAGCTGTGATTGAATTTCAGGAAGACACTGTTCAGTTTACTGAGGGGTTTTCTGTTCAAATTATATGAACCCAAAAATGTGCTCATTGAAAACATTTGTGAGAAAGGTTTGTTCATTGGCTTACTGCCATGCACTGACCTAACAACGAATCACCAAAGAAAATGTAGCAACTTTTTGGGCTGAGATTGCTGTAACATTGAGGTTTCTGCCCGGAATGACATCACAGTTTGGCTCATGAATATGGAAATTCGCAATCAGCATAAAAACAAATAAGGCACCAAAATACCCTCGAAAATGACAAAACGAATATTGAAAATAAGGTTAAAGGGACACAAAGGTACATTATCAAGGACTGCATTGTAAGAAATTACATTGCATTGGCCCTTTAATGAAGAAAACATGAAAGAGGATTTTTATGACTAAAATACATGTAAAACAACATTTTTTTGGACATGTTACTATGACTTTCCACCTCCTTTGTACCAGTAAAAGGGAGAAATTTCATCGTTTTAGTGTTTATGCTAATGAAATTACCATATTCATGAGCCAAAATATGATGTCATTCAAGGCGGAACAGTGGTGTCTCCATAGCTGTGTGTACAAATATATATCAAACTTTTCTTCATTTTCTTGGAGTAAGTTCGACTTTTTACTTGTTTATTATTGTTTGGACAATAATAAGTGGCCAATATTTACAAAAGTTTTTTCGTGGGTAATTTAAAGGACTAATTTGTGTACTGTTCATAATGCACTTTTGACAAGGAGTGCATTATGTAACATTGTATTGGCGAAAGGATTTGCTAATAATTGAAAAATAACCACTTTCTTGTCACTCCCAATGAAAACGAGTATTTAGATCTTGTATTATTGCAACACATAGTAATGTGCATGAAAACAAGATGAGCTGGATTTCCACTGCGTGTTCCCTTTAACCCTAAAAGGGCCGGGGGGGGGCGGAATCCGCCCCCCCCCTCAACATTTTCCGCGATAGCTTCTAAAAAAAATTTTTTCGCGACCCAAGCTGTTATGACTTTTTAGCCTCGAGCTTTGCGCATCTTTTGATACCAAAAACATAAAAATCGGACCACGGGTTGGCCCGTAGCGAAAAATTTTCCGGCGCTACGCGCCGTGAAAACTGAATTTTCGCATATACATCGTGTACATCGAGCAGAATTGCCATTCATACATATGAATAATTAATTAGCCATAATTCCAAAACCCTTTGACCTATAGTCATGAAATTTCTTGGGCATGTTTAGGAAGAGTTGCTCTATGCATGTGTGGAGTTTCAAAATTTTTCGTCACTCGATGGCCGAGATCTTAGGGGGGGGGGGGCGGAATCCGCCCCCCCCCCCCCCCCCGGCTGAGAGATGGTCAAAATAACCCGGCCCCTTTAGGGTTAAGGCGTACTAGCAGTTGAACTTTCGTTTATGGCTAGACGTGCAGGGAAGTCATCATGGAGTTATATTTCGCGGTATTCAGCAGTATTCTTTCTAATATTCTTATCAAAGCCATCAAAATATGCCGTAAGTAGAGAAAAGAAAACAGGTATGATCTATAAGATCTTTAAAGAACAAAGCCGCGACATTGCTCGAGGACTAAATAACGTGATTTTACAATAAAAACAGATGCAACACACAATATATTTTAATAAAATAAGTTTCAATTTTGGTTTTGGGACGAACGTAATAAATACGGACATATAGTGAACGTAGTAATGAAAAGGAAGAACACTTAATTAAACCAGTCAGTCTAATTGTTTACATTTAGAGATAAACAAAATTGGTCCAATGACCAGGTACGAGTAATAATCTTTATTGTTTGTTGTTCAAGAAAGGCTACGGATCGTTCTGTCCAAACACTTATAATTCTAAAGTGAAAACACGGTTCGGTTCCAATGTTTGTACACGTATGATATAATAATCAGCCTTTCTTTTCGTTTCTGTGTGTATTTTAGTTTGTTGGCCTTTTCTTTCCTTTTTTCCCTATCTCTCTTTACGAATCTGAAACCTATTTACAAGAGTATAGTTTAAACAACGAAAGTAATAAAATAAATTGATATGTTGTGGTTTTGCCTGATGTCCCATGATAAAGTGTTTCATTCTTTAAAAAAACAAACACCACGTTTCGCAAAGTACGTTCATCTTTCGTTGTCATTGCAAATTGGAGCAAACGACTCCTACAGTTCTTCTGGGAACTCTCCGTGTTTTGAACGAAACTCTGGAATCTACATTCATAGATGACAGTCTATTCCTATTGGTCGAGAGCCCGTCACGTGGCCAGTTAAACGGTTGATAAAGACCAGCTGGCTGGTCTTAAACACGTTTCGTGTGTCACATGACATTTGGACTCCTATGAAATTCGGTCACGTAGGCATGCGCAATACTACCACTGAGTCCGAGTATTTCAAATAGTCCTAATTCACAATACATCGGTATATATACAGCTGCGTTCTGCGCGCCAAACTCCATATAAGGAGTTGTGTACGACGACTCGCGAGAGAGAATACCATAATATAGCTAGAGGGGTTTTCCGAAAAACATGAAGTATCATTGTTGAACAAAATGGTTGGAAATCTATAATTTTTGACCTGTTTTGACTTTTGTACCAAACTTGAAGTTTTTATTTATTTCGGCTCGGGTCATTATCAGCATCCAAACTCCAGCCGGTCTTAAACAGAGTGTTAAAATCCGGCCAAGCACACATTGATGCCCTTATTGTTAGTCACTTTCTAAAGGTTATAAGATGTTACATTTTCCAAGTTTCGACATTTGTAAATACCGCTCGATGATGCTGAAATTCCAAAACACAGATTGGGCATCATCTCGGAAAACAAAGTTGATTTGGGATGTGGAACTATTGTTTTGACCCCATATTATCATAATGGAATAACTGACCTATCGCCGTTTGTAAGTTAGCCACGTCTCTTAGACAACCCTATGGAATTTTGGACATTAAAGGGATACTGCGCCCTTGAATAAGCCCAATTGAGCTACAAAACGCGTTTTGAACGAAATGATATTGATCGGAAGAACATTTAAAAGTAGGATGTAAACACCCACACAACTATCCTTTAAAATTGGGCGCTTTTCTAGTATTCGTGCGAGAATGAACGACTTTCGGGGTCCACTTTTGCGATCCCAAAAAGTCGGGCTGTTCGTGCTAGTTGTGATTCCAGCCGTAAAGGTTCGCCTTTTGCGGACGTGTAAGAAATCAAGTTGTGCGTGGTGATTGGTCACCGCAGTTCGTGAGCACGGTGCTGTGTGCGTGTGTAAAGCCAGACACACACAACGTACATCGTACATTGAAAGAAAACGACAGGAAACACGTATCATACTCCGTCGTCTCCGATGTAAACATTCCGGATTTTTTTTCCCGTCTTTTCTCGGGAACGGTAAGACATTAGGTTGGTTTCCTTTCAACCAGATGTTCGAAATAGGATAAGTGACATTTTCATGATATTTTCGGGGATTTCAGGACGCAGTGCGCCTTTAAGTTTTGGTTGTCTCAGATTTTGCGCGTTCCGCGTACATTTGTATATCATGTAATTTGACAATATTTCACAAGCTGCATTGATGCAATTCCACCGCGATAGGTTAAAGTGAGTGACTCAAGAAGCAAATATTATGTTGACCTAATCCAACGACGTCCCAGCTCAACATGTACATCTGTACCTTCACTTTTCCGTATCCCAGTTTTTCCAGCATCCACTTTTTCGAAACGTTTAACGGCGGAATTTTTAATTTTATGAATCTTGAATGAAAGACAATAACAGAGTATGTCTCGCCAGCCCAAGTTCACGTTTTCCGCGAACGTCTTGGCATGCCAGACAATGATCTACAAACCCCGCGTTTGGATTTACCCAATTGCTATCATATCTACGTGATCGGTTGAACGGAAGTTGAGGTCAACATTTTAAATTTTGATAATAGTCCTCAATTTGCAATATTTTCAATAGAGTGCCATTCTTTTGATAATAAGTGCGCTTTTTTCTGAACAAGTGACTTTTTTTCTGAACAAGTGGAATTAAAAAAAAAGGCGTGCCATTTTTGTGCCATTGGCCGTTACGCGTGTCTTTTTTTAATTTCGCGCATGTATCGCCCTGGAAACTGAGCACCATATAATTGTCTGTTAGTGTGCATAATCGTCGGTTTTGCACAGCGCCCCCATCGACAGATGGTACCCCCCCCCCCCCCCCCACCCTCCTATTTGATTTTACGAAGGCGAAGTGTCCGGAGAAAAAAACGCGTCTACATTTCAGCACGGATGTGCAAGTGCCCTTTTCAAGACATTTTTTCACCCCCCCCCCAGAAAAAAAATGACCTTGCTACGCCCCTGACGTTTGTTTATTTCATGGTGAAATCTCTTTTCCCCCACCTGCGCCTTGATTGGCAACCATAGCCTTTCACTCTGTGACAAATGACACCACAAAAACCACAATTGAAAAGTGGCGCAAGCCTGTAAATATAGTCCCTTTCATAAAATTGGTCGCTGCTCAGTCAACCGTGAATGTAATGACATGGTCAGGGTGTCATTTTAAAGAGGAGATTCAACCCTAACAGAGGATATCTCCCTTTGATTCACATGTGCCCTACTTCTGTTCCAATTAGTAATAATATCTCGGTTTCGTTTTTTTTATCCACCCTGTATACATGGTGCTCTGATGGTTGGATTGTCGTAACATTTTACAGGTTTTCTATGTCAACTTACACGCTCTATTCAACGATTTAAAAACGGTACGGTTCCTGTCCTTTTGAGAATCGATAATGTGTGGACGGGAACCAGTGTACTCGCACGGCACATCTCTTTGTGCGCAAAAGAAACTAAAAATAAAAGCCTTTTTCAGAGGGATACAATCAAATGACAAACAAAGAAAACACACCTGTTCTTCCTTAAAATAAAACACTCATTGGCCATCGAGGGGAGAAACTTCTCAAATTATGTTGCACAACACAGATAGTACGGTATTATCTTTACATTGAGAACTATCCGCATCCGCCAGGTACAATAATTTCTATAAGCAAGAAACGTTGGCCCAAAGTTACTATATGGAAGCGTTGACTATAAAGATGATTCTCCCTGCTCTTTTCGAGTTTTAACCCGAAAATCTCAATTGCAATTTCTTACTATACAGGAATACAAAAGTTATTAATTTTTGAATGAGAAATCGGCAAGAGTTTTACAGATATTGAATTGTGAATTGATCAATTTGGAATTATTTCCGGCTGGACAATAATGCCATTCTCGTGGGTAAGCTTGGTCCCGCCTCAAAATCAGTATCGATATTGCACGGAATAGAAAGGGAGCCAGATACTAGAGTGCTCGTGAGTCGATCTACTGATTCGTGCCCAAAAGAAAACTCTGTTTTAAGGTGTCAAGACGCCCCCCACACCTCCCCAACAAAAAGGGCTTATTCAGGAATACAGTAAAACATAGTGTGTAAAATATATTCTCATCAACTCAAGGCTTGTTATTTTGCATGATTTGTCACTCATTGCTTCTCTCCAGCCAGGAGTAAATAGGTACCTGTGAGGGCAGTGATGGTTATTGTGGTTGCATTTAGCTTCCTTGTACCTCAGGCCAAAAAAAGTCTCCGGTTTCTGGTATGGAGCTTGCCCAAAAAGTGGTTCGGCGACGCGGCTTTTTTTTTTTTTTACTTGATTTTTTTGCTTCAAATGTCGGCTGATGACTGCAAATGGTGCCCGACTAAACTTGGTGCAAATATATGGGAGTCCAGAGAGGCCACATAAAGCTTATTCTCGACCATAACCCAACCTAAAAACACGTTAAAATTGTGCAGTAGCAGGATTCCAGTCAAACCAGTGAGTTTGGCGGTTTTGAGACATCATCTTTCATTGAAAAAAAAAACTTTTTCATTCTGCCGACGCGCATGGCTACGGCGACGCGCGCGCATACCAGAAACCGGAGACTTTTTTGGCCTAACAGGCAGCATCGAGCTGTATACTCCCCAGGGAGCTGAGATGGTATTTGGAATGTTTCATGGGCCCAATGAGCAGGGGTAATAATGATGTAGCGCCTTGAGCACCAATCCTGGTGGATACGTGCGCTATACCCACTATTATTATTATTATTATTATTAGCATTATTAATTAGTATTCACAAGTTATCTTTTTTTAGCAATACTGAGCCCAAAAGAGGACGACACATGCATTTTCCCGCTGAAAGAAAAAGGTATAACTTACTGGCGGTCTATTACAAAAATAAGCTTTCCAGACTAAAGACAAAACGATGTCCACAAATGATACTGAAATTTGTGGATCGGACAAAAACCAATATCAATATTACTAAGAAGTGAACACGTTTGCTGAAGAAAAGACTTTTTATTTACAAACCAATGACCATGCAAAGGCAATAGGTATAATTTTTGTTACATTTAATTCCAGTGAATGGAGAGTTCGATAAATTAGGGGTCTGCCCCTCACTGCCGTATTGTTATAAACTCGTGTACTCAGTGTTGTCCGGAGTGATTGTGAGAGGGGAAACAAATCTTGAAAACTTTGGTTGCGGTACCCGCTGGTATAAGATTCAGACCAGTCAGCCAACCAAGCAAGCTCGGTGGTCGAGTGGTAAAACGCCTGCACTAGTAAGCAGGAGGTCGTGGGTTCGAGTCCCACCCGAGTGGTGTCACTATCACTTGGGACAACACTGAGAAACCAGTGTTTATAGAATACCCAATTATTGAATTTACATCCCCCCGACGAAGACTTACCCATGCCGCTGCGAAGGTCTCTCTCTCTCAACAAGCACCTGGTGACAAAGACCCCAGCACTCAGCTCATTGATTGAAACTCCTACTTCCATTTTTTATAGCCTCGTGCCAAGAGGCCTTACGTCATTATTTACATGACTGGAAAGCATGTGGTAAAGCGGTGATCAAGTTTAGAGAGAAATGTCAGACGGAGGAGGGGCTTTTGTGCTGATTTGTAGTAGCTTCCTGAAATGCATTATTCATTACATGTTAATGAGATGATAACATCTTCGCGTTCCGTGAAACGGCTACGAAAATGAGCCGTTTTCCTTTCCTGTTGGCTAAAACTGTTTACTAAAGTCACCGTTATAGATAAAGTTGCTGCTAATTTGGGCTGAAAATCTGGTTTTAACCCTCGACAGAAGAGCTTAAACACGGCCGTGGGGGGGGGGGGGGGGGGGCGACAGCCCCCCCCCCATGAAACCTAGTCGCCCCCCCCCCCCAGTCGCCCCCCCCCTGAGATTTTGAGTTTCTAAAAAAATTATCATTGATCTACATGACGCCCCCCTCCCCCCCCCCCCCCCCATGAAATGTTCCAGCCCCCCCCCCCCCCAGCGCCCCACTGAAAAATTCCTGGCTACGCCACTGCATGCTATAAACCAGATGTGATTTCTTTTTCATTGCGGACCATGTGCACAAATTTTGAGCATAGCATTATATGCAATTTGACCCTTCGTGAATTCAAAACGGAGCCTGAGCGAGTGACGAGAATAGAAAATTTACGAAACAGATACGTTTTACAGATTTTCCTGCATTATTATGTTTTTCAAGGGAAAACGCATTTATGAATGGGAATAAAAGAGTGATGACTATAAAATGCCGTTTGGAACCTTGCAGGGTCGTGGCCGTGATGACTTGCAGGTCACAGGTCACGCAAAATCTATCCAATCAGAGCGTGAATTCATCAGCGTATCCCAGCGTCCTGTTTGCAGGGCGGGGAGTACTTGCACAATTGATGGAGAATCCTTTTTAAAATAATGATACCAAGATCTCCCAATTCGGTCCAGTAGTTTTTGCTGCAGAACCTATTTTGTGAAGCACACTTCTTTCATGTGGGTATTATTACCACATAACAATCCCTCAATCATTCACAATGCGAGTCAAATTCCCGGGCGCAGTTTAGTAATTCATCGGGACACAATGACCACACCTTGCTTCACAAAAAAAAACCTCTAGAACAAAAACTAATGGACCGACCGAAATAATACAAAGGAGTTTGCAAGGGTATTGGTTTCAAGTTGACAGAACAATAAAGCTAATACTACTTGTACTTGTCGGTACGCGTGATTTAATGCCGAGTTGTACGGTGCAAGGCACAAAGCGACATCAACATATGAACACACGGACAAAGTATAGAGTTTCTTTTTAAGATTTCTTTGCACCCAGGAGTTTCGAAATCAAACCACAGATAAATAAAGAAAACAGAAGAAAAGCAAAGATATTGAAAGAAAAACACAAAACGAGGAAATTTCGCAACGGAAACCCGTCACTGATAGGCCTACTCCTGGTTTCGAAGCGTGGCTGCCTCTAACAATGGAATTTAAAGAGAAAGTGAAACAGAATCGACTTTAATGATACATTTTATAATTATGCCTGGACAAACTAGTGCCAGCAATGAAACTTTAGCTGTACATTTCTTTATTTTATAAGCTTCTTGCATTAGAGTCATCTTTTGAGATGTGTGCTTTTTCTATCACACGGAAATGCCAGAGCGGGCCCATTTGTGCATTCATTGTTGATGAAATAAATGAACAAAAGAAAACCTCAAAGATGAGTGCAGAAGACAAAACGTCTCCATGGGCTGTATAAGGTGTGTGTAAAAGAATCATTTGGATTTTTTAAATTTTATTTACCGCTTAGACTGTTGAATCCACATTCAGAAAGAAATTGACAAGAGTGTGGATAAATGGCGCAGCATCTTTGTGATTTCCTGTTTCCCACTCCCCCCCCATTATGAAATGTGTCCCCGCCCCCAAAAGAGAGAGTTTGTCCAAAATTGTGTTTTAACATGTAATGTTAAATTCAAATTTTCAAAAAAGTCTCAATATGTGACTCCTTTTGGGCTTATAGCGCCAACTTTTCCAAATGCACACCCTCGCCCACAAAAAGGTCATGAAAAAATGGGTACGTCTTCATTTTAGCTTAAAAACAAACAAACCAATGTCCTGAAAACACTCTTCTGGTGGTAGAAAAAGGCATCAAGTAGATTTGGGTTTCATAGTGCACCATTAATAATTTCTGAAATATTCAAAAAATGTACCGGAAATTGGGTATAGGAGATCATTTTTTGACCATCATTCTGACTAGTATGCCCGATTCCCTTGCAGACATATTACAGATGTGTGAATATTCAGATCAATAATACTTGTGCATATTTCCCGACATATGTGACCAGCTCCACAAAAAAGGGTATTAAGTCGCGCTGGGCACTATTGTGTAATAGCCCCGCTCAACGTTGAGAGGGTGAAAATTTCGTCTGAATGTGATTTTCATTTTTTGTCATGAATGACATCTTTAATACCTAAAGTTTCCCCTTTCACTCACAGAAATGTTGATTTTGATAAACAAAGTGTAAAAACCAACCACGTTGTGTGCATCGTTCTGTTGTTCTAGAACAGAGCCTGCTATGTCAAAGCCTGTTCTCTCAGTTGTGCAATTTGAACTTCAAGGAAGTAATTAATAAGGAAATATATGTATGTCATATCTTCAGAACAGGAGGGGATATGCAGCTCTATTGTATGCCAAATGAAAGCTTACATTGTGGGCTTTCCAACCAAGGGCGGATCCAGAGGGGGGCCAAAGGGGGCCATGGCCCCCCCCCCCCCCAAAACGAAACCAATTTTTTTTTTTTATATGTGACATCGCAAAATAGGCAGGCAATGAGTACACCACCATCTTTTCCTCAAAAAAACATTGGTTAAAGTGGTCAGAAATTGCCTCAGATCGCACCACAGAGCATCTAGAATCCAAATTTTTTTCGGGGCCCTTAAGCGGGCCCCGAACCCCACGCCGTAATTTTTGGACCCACTTTTTTGGAGGACCAAAGTTTGTTTGGCCCCCCCCCCAAAATTGTGTTCTGGATCCGCCCTTGTTTCCAACCATGTATATAACTCAATTTCACTTTTTTTGCGACATAATACCCTTTTTTGTGGAGCCGGTCACATATGGGCGCAAACCAAAACTGGCACATGGAATTGTCCCACTCACTGTATCTTGAAAGGGAAGCGGTCACACAAAATCATCTACTGTTTCTGCATGAAGTCCATAAACACACAACAAACTGGCAAATAATTGCTGGATCTATGATCTTAATCTACACATCAGGGAGGTTTAGAAACTGTACTGTTTGGAGGCATTCTTCGTCTCTTGAATGACTTGGACTGGTTGGCTTCTTTCCGGTACTGGTGCCTGTGGATCAAGAGAGGAAATAGCAAAAAAAAAAAGACAGAAATAAAATATTTGGTGGTTTGTGATTTCATTTCTTAAAGGGAATATACAACATTTGCAAACATCGAAAAATAAAACCTACCAAGTTTTTACGAAATACCTTACTAGGATGTTGGTAAATGACAGTCTAAAGTATCCTGTAAAATTATGGCACCTGGTGTGAAGTCATTTTCAAGAAAATGGCATTTTTGTATACATTTCCAACGGTGGTCAGCCGACCACCATTGGAAAAACCTAACTATTTTTCAACTATGCTCCAACTTTACACTTTTTTTCAGTCCAAATTTTGTTTGCTATTGGTTACATGTTCATGAACGGGTGCAGGCCAGCTAGACTGGTTCCCTTACCTTACATCTATAAATTGATCCATTTTATCTTAAGTGGAGTCAAGGAACCAGACTACTTGAACATTTTTGGTTTTCTTGTTTTTTTCCAGCATTTTCGAACACAAACTTCAAACATATCAGTGTAACAATATTTGATCTATTACACTCCCCTCAAATAGTTCATTTCTGAAAATTACAGCAAAAGCCAATGATGTACATTCCCTTTAAATACTTCCTTGTGATCTTTCAAAGTCTGATTACTGAAACAGGGTTGTTACAAATCATGATTTAAAAAAAAATAAAATCAAACAAATCAGATCTTTTTTTATTAAATTTGATATAAAAAAAGAAATTAAAATATTTTTGTCTTTGAGTGAGTTATCGAAAGTGATATTCAACACATATATTATTCAACACCCATCTGTAAACTCTGTTTATTTAGCAGTGCATCTTGACCTTTTAAAAAGATTGGTAGGTTTTCAAAATTATCTGTTCTTAAAGAAAAGAGAGAA
The DNA here is from genome assembly GCF_015706575.1 of Patiria miniata. NCBI lineage: Eukaryota > Metazoa > Echinodermata > Asteroidea > Valvatida > Asterinidae > Patiria > Patiria miniata. The sequence goes on from NW_024037068.1 coordinate 16,261,666, forward strand.
ATTAACTGTCTCACTAGCTTCACCTTATATTTGAGGGATTTATGAAATAATGGAACACTGAACATGAGTGAAGGACCCAGTACGGACGACAAGTCTGTCATCTGTTTAAGTGTTATTTCTGTTCAAACAACAAAGTTTGCTGATTGTACATGTAACTACATTGTAATTAACTAGAAAGCACTCAGAGAGCGCAAACCTCCGCCAAGGCTAAACAATTCCCCACCATATTGTCAGTACACCCAAAAGAAAAACTCACATAAATAGTGAAGAATCCTTAAAAACAATATCCTGGATCCAGACCCAGCTCCGGATCACTTTCAAAATCTAATCGATTTGTATTTGTACCAAGGACCACCCCTAAAAAAAATTTCATGCAAATCTGTCCATAAGTTTTTGAGTTATCTTGTACACAGACAAACCAACCAACAAACCAACCAAATCCATTGAAACTTAAAGGGAATGTACATCATTGGCTTTTGCTGTAATTTTCAGAAATGAAATATTTGAAGGGTTAGTATAATAGATCAAATATTGTTACACTGACGTGTTTCAAGTTTTGTGTTCGAAAATGCTCGAAAAACCAAGAAAAAACAAAAATGTTCAAGCAAGTCTAGTTCCCTGACTCCACTAAAGATAAAATGGATCAATTTATAAATGCCAGAAAATTGTAAGGTAAGGGAACCAGTCTAGCTGGCCTGCACCAATTCATGAACATGTACGCAATAGCAACCAACAATTGGACTGAAAAAAGGGTAAATTTGGAGCAGTAGTTGAAAAATAGTTTGGTTTTTCCAATGGTGGTCGGCCGACCATCGTTGGAAATGTATACAAAATTACCATTTTCTTGAAAATGACTTCACATCAGGTGCCATGAATTTACAGGATGCTTAAGACTGTCATTTACCAACATCCTAGTAAGGTATTTTGTAAAAACTTGGTAGTTTTATTTTTCGATGTTTGCAAATGTTGTATATTCCCTTTAACCTCCTTGGCGAGGTAACAATGATGTACTGTCTGAACACAACTTCTTTAAACTCTCTCTTGGAATCATGTACAAATGTGCCTTGCATCCATGCATGAAGCAACAATTTGCATACAACACTCACTGGGAAGTTGGTAACAGTGTAGCCAACCAGGGGCCAATTTCACGGCGCTGCTAAGCACAAAAATTTGCTTAGCACAAAAAAGTCTGGCTTATAGAAGCAGGTTATCAGCCAAAAAGTCCATGTTATTTTCATGCTAAGCAAACAACAGCTGAATACTAATCACTATCATGTGGAGTTTTGGCTGGTAACCTGCTTTTATAAGCCAGACTTTTTTTGTGCTAAGCAAATTTTTTGTGCTTAGCAGCGCCGTGAAATTGGCCTCAGAAACTATCAACTGCCAAGAGAGCATACTTGATGGAATGATAACACCAATATATTAACATTTCTGATTTTTTTTTTAATGATTTCTGTGATTTTGTTCGGGCTACCTCCCACCATGGAGTTGTCTGTGGGCAATTTTGTTGTCATACACACCATTCAGATTGATCTAGCCATGCCAATCATAAACTTTCATTCTAGTAAAGTGCTACCTTAATTTTCCATAAAATAAGTTTGTGTAAGTATTATGGTAAAATTATATCAAGGAATGAGATTGTCAATTGAAAAAAAAAAGGCTGAATATTGGATTGCAATTCTGAAAACGAAATTGATATCTACTGGGTGAGTCAAAAAGAAAGTGACCTTGATTAATGATTGTTTTCACTTAAAAAGTAACAAAACAATTTTTTTTTTTCTGATTAGGTCACTTTCTTTTTGTCCACCCAGTATACTGATAATTAAGCCGTGTCCAAATTACTGGACTAATAAAACTGTCCTTGAGTTTGATAAAGAGCATAAGCCTTGTTTTGAAACTGATATAAATATAATTTGTTTTTGCTGTTAGCTTCCTTGAAGAGTGAAACCAGCCTGACTTTAAACTGTGCCAAGAACTGATGTGATTTTGTATCGGTATATATCCAAAAATCACACAGATTACAAAATGAGACCAAAAAGAAAGTGACCAGGATTAAAGATTTTTTTCTTAAGAAAAGCAATCAAATTTGATACACCAATGATGTATGTCTTAAAAGAGCATGTTCCAAGCCTTCTGATTTGAAAATCACAGGCGTGTGGAAAAAGGCACACCAGGATTTTTCTAGTTGTGTGTTTTTTCTAGGTGCGTGGTTTTCTAGGTGTGTGATCTGTGGTCCAGGGAAATTCAGGTGTGCAATTATTCACACTTCTCAGGAAGCTTTTAGGTGTGCGATGGTGTGGGGGTGTGATTGCACGCCTCAAATCAGAAGGACTGATGTTCATCCACTCATCTGATGAAAAGAATAACTAAACTTGATCCGTGCCATCATCAGAAGTTATGCATGTTTTACTGAAAGCACCCATGTTTTACTGAAAGCACCCATTTTTATAGCTGTCCTTGGAATGCCATTGGAAGCTAATGAGCTGAGTGACAATTACAGATTACACACACGCAATTGTATGCAAATGAGACTTTAATAATTGAAATAAACACTGAAACATTTATATAATATTGGATGGCTTTGAGGCTGATACAAGAATATATTGCACGAGCTATGACAATATTGCACGAGTCGTAGACGAGTGCAATATGGTCATAGCGAGTGCAATATATTCTTGTATCCACTGAAAACAAGCCATCCAATATTATTATTATTATTAATATCAGGCTGACTTGATCCGCAAGAAGCACAATTCAAGACACTGTCAATTACATCTTTTTCGTTTACATCAAACGTCTTGAAGCTGCCACTGTAATTGTTGACAACAGTGCGCGCATACCTGGCCTTCTGCGCGCTGCATGCGCGCAGCGTGTTCCGTGTTCGACGGTACGCGCACGAGCTACGCTCTGTTGAGTGGTTGACAACTGTGACTTTCTATGCTCTTGATCAAGCGGGAACCTGCGAAAATGCCCGGATTGACTGCAATAACAATCTTTTTGCAGTCAACTTTTTGTGAAAGCATACAATAAGCTGATTTATTTTTACCGCTGAAAGCCTGATATAAATAATAATTATATACTGTCAGATTTTGTGTTTTCAATATGTGGAATTTTTTTTTGGAAAAAATCATGGTGATTGTGTCTGTTTTCCTGTACAATATTTTTTTTAATTCATGGTAGGAAAAACGCCCTTATTTCATTGTGTTTTAATGGTAAATGATCATTTGTGTAGAGCTGAATTTTGCATCAACCCTAACCTCCTGAACTCCATCAAGATCCATCCCCCATTTGAGTGGATTTTGGCAGACTTGGTCCTGAAGGCCTGGTGTGACTAAATATTGATGGAGTATGATGGACTTGGGTCTGGAGGCCTAAAGCAAAGCATGCATTGGAAGCAGTGTGATTGATGGATTTTGGCGGACTTGGTCCAGTACTTAGTAAAAGACAGTAGGGAGTTAGGGTTAAAATAGACATACATGTAACTTGTGAATATAGTACGCAAATTACATAGAAATGGCACACTTACTAGTCAATAAAATGTACTTAATCCCTACGATATTTTTATGCAATGGAGTAGCCACATATTTTAAAAATATCTTTTTCTGATTAGGCCAAAAAAATAATAAATACTCGGTCTCTGGTCAGCGCGCGCGTCGATTTTAATCATGCGCGTCAACCTTTTTTTTCCTCCAAATTAACACGGAAGCTACAACAGCGCCCTCTATTACCGCACCTCCTCAAATGTTTGTACCAAGGAGCACCAAGGAATGGGGAAATTGCACCAAGGCAAATGATTAAGGGCACCAAGGCAAATTATGGAGGACACCAATGTATAATGAGGACACAAAAAAGCAAAATAGTACCCACCTTGTCTGTACAATAAAAGCTTGAAAAAAAAAAAAAAAAAAAAAAAAAAAACGCGTCGCCACATCAATTCCGGAACTTCGGTCTGACCAGAGACCGACTATTTTTTTTTTTGGCCTTAGGTCTCTTTCTTTTTGACTCAACTAGTATACCGATAATAAGGTCGCGTGCCAATTACTGGGCTACGGCTGGAAATAACACACGGGTCTATGGGAAGTGGCTGCAGCCACAGCCACGTAATTTGGACACAGCCTCACTTTTCCCAAGATTCAAAAGGTCTGATTTCAGACACAAATCTCATGCCTATCTACCTTGATTGCCACCTGCGGCCCGTGTTCCAGACTCTGCCGAATGACGGCAGCCATTCCTCGTTGGAGGGGGAGGTGTGGTCAAAGTTCACGCCTACTCGTTTGGGGTTCAGCTTCGATTTTCTCTGCTGCTCAGCTGAAATAAAGAAACAGACAATCAACAATTCAGTTTTTGGCCTATGGTCGGTATCACAAAACTTAATTTAGATATAAATTTTAACTATATGCTTCACTATTACACATTTCATGACTTACAAAACTGGAAGATCAATTACGACGGATCTGAATTTCATTTAAAGGTTCCATGACAGTGAATTTTCCTTAGAAACATATTTTGTGCGCCTTTCTACTCTTAAATGTATGAAAAATATTTGACACTCCTGTTTGGTCAATTTTATCCAAAACTGCACTTCTTTAAACATTTAAAGTTGTACTTTTGTGGACAACTGAGGGCGCTGTTGAAGTCCTCATTTCAGGAAGAAACTGTTCAGTTAAGGAGTTTTCTGTGCAGATTGTGAATCAAGAAATTTGGTTATTGAAAAAACAGGTGAGAAAATTTTGCTCATTGGTTTACTACTGTGTACTGACACAACAATGAATCACCAAAGTAAAAAAAATTCTTGACAGAGAGATAATCAAAATTGTGGTAACTTTTGGTACTGAAACAGCTGTAGCGTTGAGTTTTCTGCCTGAAATGACATCACACTTTTGCTCATGAATATGGAAATCTGCATTAGCATTAAAGGCACCAAAATACCCTCGAAAAATGGCAAAATAAAAATTGAAAATAAGGTTAAAGGGAATGTACATCATTGGCTTTTGCTGTAATTTTCAGCAATGTACTATTTGAGGGGTTAGTGTAATAGATCAAATATTGTTACACTGACATGTTTGACGTTTTGTGTTCTAAAATGCTGGAAAACCAAGAAAAACAAAAATGTTCAAGTAGTCTGGTTCCTTGACTCCACTAAAGATAAAATGGATTAACTTATAGATGCCAGAAAATTGTAAGGTAAGGGAACCAGTCTAGATGGCCTGCACCCATCCATGAACATGTAACCAATAGCAAACAACATTTGGACTGAAATAAAGGTAAATTTGGAGCAGTAGTTGAAAAATAGTTAGGTTTTTCCAATGGTGGTCACAAAAATAACACTTTTCTTGAAAATGATTTCATACCAGGTGCCATAATTTTACAGGATGCTTTAGACTCTCATTTACCAACATCCCAGTAAGGTATTTCGTAAAAACTTGGTAGTTTTATTTTTCGATGTTTGCAAATGTTGTATATTCCCTTTAAATTGGGCACGAAGGTGCATTTCCAAAGATTGCACGAACAAAAAATACATTACATGGACCACACGCAAAGGTTTTGCGGTACTCAGAACGGATGACAGATAAACACGCGGGGAGTGAGGCCAGAAATATCTGTCAGCGACCCGCTCGCAGTAAGCGAGGCCATAAATGTAAGTGTGCTGCTCGAGGGTGATGGCTTCAACCCGCCTGGCTTGAGGTCAAGTGAAAAGTAAAGGAATTTTATCCACTCACTGTGTTTCCTGAATTCCACCTCCGAGGGGCCCATCTTTTGATATCCTTCCTCTGTATCTTCGTTGTCATCATCCCGTAACCATGGCGGCAGTGCTCCGGTATGAATGTTTCCATCAATTCCACGATCCTGGATCACGAACAAATAGTATTATGATAATACTGATAGCATTTTATTCCAATGCCTCAAGCGCTTAATAACTCCCTTCCCGTTCATCATGAGATCAGTTTGAGATCAGCGCAATCTGGTCTCGACCCTCACAGGTACCCATTAACACCCCTGGGTGAGAAATAGGAAATTGTGGTAAAGTGTCTTGCCCAAGAACACAAGTGCAAGATCCCTGTTCATCAGGCCATGAGATCAGTTTGAGATCAGTGCAATCTGGCCTCGACCCTCACAGATACCCATTCACACCCCTGGTAGAGAAATAGGAAACTGTGGTAAAGTGTCTTGCCCAAGAACACAAGTACAAGATCCCTGTTTATCAGGCCATGCGATCAGTTTTGAGATCAGCGCAATCTGGTCCTGACCCTCACAGGTACCCATTAACGCCTCTGGGTGAGAAATAGGAAATTGTGGTAAAGTGTCTTGCCCAAGAACACAAGTGCAAGATCCCTGTTCATCGGGCCATGAGATCAGTGCAATCTGGTCTCGGCCCTCACAGGTACCCATTAACACCCCTGGGTGAGAAATAGGAAATTGTGGTAAAGTGTCTTGCCCAAGAACACAAGTGCAAGATCCCTGTTCATCAGGCCATGAAATCAGTGCAATCTGGTCTCGACCCTCTCAGGTACCCATTAACACCCCTGGGTGAGAAATAGGAAATTGTGGTAAAGTGTCTTGCCCAAGAACACAAGTGCAAGATCCCTGTTCATCGGGCCATGAGATCAGTTTTGAGATCAGTGCAATCTGGTCTCGACCCTCACAGGTACCCATTCACACCCCTGGGTGCGAAACAGGAAATTGTGGTAAAGTGTCTTGCCCAAGAACACAAGTGCAAGATCCCTGTTCATCGGGCCATGAGATCAGTGCAATCTGGTCTCGGCCCTCACAGGTACCCATTAACACCCCTGGGTGAGAAATAGGAAATTGTGGTAAAGTGTCTTGCCCAAGAACACAAGTGCAAGATCCCTGTTCATCAGGCCATGAAATCAGTTTTGAGATCAGTGCAATCTGGTCTCGACCCTCACAGGTACCCATTAACACCCCTGGGTGAGAAATAGGAAATTGTGGTAAAGTGTCTTGCCCAAGAACACAAGTGCAAGATCCCTGTTCATCAGGCCATGAAATCAGTGCAATCTGGTCTCGACCCTCTCAGGTACCCATTAACACCCCTGGGTGAGAAATAGGAAATTGTGGTAAAGTGTCTTGCCCAAGAACACAAGTGCAAGATCCCTGTTCATCGGGCCATGAGATCAGTTTTGAGATCAGTGCAATCTGGTCTCGACCCTCACAGGTACCCATTCACACCCCTGGGTGCGAAACAGGAAATTGTGGTAAAGTGTCTTGCCCAAGAACACAAGTGCAAGATCCCTGTTCATCGGGCCATGAGATCAGTGCAATCTGGTCTCGGCCCTCACAGGTACCCATTAACACCCCTGGGTGAGAAATAGGAAATTGTGGTAAAGTGTCTTGCCCAAGAACACAAGTGCAAGATCCCTGTTCATCAGGCCATGAAATCAGTTTTGAGATCAGTGCAATCTGGTCTCGACCCTCACAGGTACCCATTCACACCCCTGGGTGCGAAACAGGAAATTGTGGTAAAGTGTCTTGCCCAAGAACACAAGTGCAAGATCCCTGTTCATCGGGCCATGAGATCAGTGCAATCTGGTCTCGGCCCTCACAGGTACCCATTAACACCCCTGGGTGAGAAATAGGAAATTGTGGTAAAGTGTCTTGCCCAAGAACACAAGTGCAAGATCCCTGTTCATCAGGCCATGAAATCAGTGCAATCTGGTCTCGACCCTCTCAGGTACCCATTAACACCCCTGGGTGAGAAATAGGAAATTGTGGTAAAGTGTCTTGCCCAAGAACACAAGTGCAAGATCCCTGTTCATCGGGCCATGAGATCAGTTTTGAGATCAGTGCAATCTGGTCTCGACCCTCACAGGTACCCATTCACACCCCTGGGTGCGAAACACGAAATTGTGGTAAAGTGTCTTGCCCAAGAACACAAGTGCAAGATCCCTGTTCATCGGGCCATGAGATCAGTGCAATCTGGTCTCAGCCCTCACAGGTACCCATTAACACCCCTGGGTGAGAAATAGGAAATTGTGGTGAAGTGTCTTGCCCAAGAACACAAGTGCAAGCTCCCTGTTCATCAGGCCATGAGATCAGTTTTGAGATCAGCACAATCTGGTTTCGACCCTCACAGGTACCCATTCACACCCCTGGGTGAGAAATAGGAAATTGTGGTAAAGTGTCTTGCCCAAGAACACAAGTGCAAGATCCCTGTTCATCAGGCCATGAGATCAGTGCAATCTGGTCTCGACCCTCACAGGTACCCACACACACTCCTGGGTGAGAAATAGGAAATTGTAGTAAAGTGTCTTGCTCAAGAACACAAGGACAAGATCCCAGTCATGGGGTTCAAACCCACATACCGTCGCACATGGGTCAGATGCTGTAACCATTGGACCATGGCTTTCTACTTATACACATATTTTAAGTTTAAAGCTATAGTCCATCATTTGCAACCATCCGAAAAAGTAACTGGCGTATTATTGTTGAAAAACATACTTGGTTGAAAGATAGTAAGGGGACTAAACTCCCTGTGAAATTATTCTTTCTGGCAAGCTGTGATTTTGAAGTAATCAACGAAAGAAGGCCTTTCCAGCAGTGCGTCTTAAGACGCACCGTAGGAAAATTTAAATTAGTAGTTCGTTTTGTTATTCGGTGAAGCGCGCGCAAGCATTGGCACGACGCACGCGCGCGCGCGGTTGCTATAATTCGTCGGATCAGTGCGCGACATCGCGTGTAGCTGCAATCGGCTCTGTGAGAACGCGTCTCGGACGCTGAATTCAGGCCCAATTCAAAACATGATTCAGCAACTTTTAATTTGAAATTGAGATCCTAGAATGCTGTTTTTCTCAAAATATACAGCTGAAGCTGAGCTGAAACTTTATCAGGTTAGTTGTTCAGTATCCTTCATTAGATTTTGAACACTTTTGTTGCTTCAAAAGAACAAAATGCACAAATTACAAATGATGGACTCTATCTTTAAAGTTTCGTACTCCGCGCTTATCAAGAAATTACGTTTTTTTTGTTTTATTAAATTTTCACGTTGCACATGTGTGTACATGCATGCTTATTCCAACCCTAATAACTCCTATTTTGCTTTTTTTTGGCGTCTGCAACCCTTAGAATTATCTTTATTTTATTTTAATCACAAAGAGGTTAGCCACACGGGCAGATTGATTCCAGGTCAGTACATAATCGATATTTAGTATGAAGTGGGAACCAGCCTACCCAACGAGAACAGAATTATTTTCAGTTGATTTCTCATTCAAAAGTGAATAACGTTTTTGTTGTTTATAGGAATTTTTTTTTCCAGATGAAACTCGAAAAATAGCACGAAGAATGCAAATAAACTTGGTAAATTCTTCAGAAGCTCGAGTGCGTTTTCAATTATTTCTGAAGGTTATGGGCAATTCCACAGTTACTCAGGTTACATTTTTGATGTACTTTTGAGTTTCCTTGGGCTGTAATTACCTTACTGAAAAGGTTTAATAACTGTTATCCCCTTGGTAGATAGAGAAGACCTAGACCTACCTAAGCACCAAAGATGACATCCAGAAAAATGTATAATGTATGATAAACAAGGCGCACAAATTTGCTTACTCACGTTACGAAAATGTAGCGTGAGTAACCGTGGATTTGCCCTTATGGTTTAGGAAGACTTCTCCGGATCTCAACAAGTAATATGAAAACTAAGAGCCAAAGCTACGAGAAGAACAAAGAAGCCCAGCCTGGCATTCCAGACTGAGTGTGGTACCGGTATATATACCTTGACATGGACTGCAGTCAGACCCCCTGATGATATGACACCTATGGTCTGGACTCGACTCAGGACTCCAGGCTTCTGCTGCGCAGCTGCTGCTGAATGGTTCAACACAGCCAGCTGGAACTGGTTGGAACCGGTACTAGCCGGATCTGGCTGGTTTGAATTGTGCAGCACAGCTTGTTCATGCATCTCCCCTGATGGGCCATTTGACCTGAAAATTAACAAAAAGGCACACATTGCATCATTTCAAATTTGTAAGAAGTTTGAAGATAAATTAGTAAACCTTTTAAGACACTGGCTACAAAATGGAAAGACTATGATCATTCGATAACAACTACTCTTTCCTAACCTCATTTGTGAAATTTGGTTGTGTTGCTAAATCCTGGCAGAGACTTGAGTCCCGTTTGGGTCAAATTCGTTGCAACTTGGATTCTGACTCGAGCTACAGTCAGCAATATCAGGTCTTTCACGTTATCAACACTGTCCGTGCTGGGCCTGGGTCCAACACAGAGATTTCTGCCTCTCTGCAACCTTTCTCACATTGTCGCTCTGTTGCCTCATCGTGCTTGTTTTACAGATACTATCCAACAGTCTCAGTTCTCAGGTTGTACCTCCTAACCGTCCCTTTGGGGCGAACTACATAGTTCTCCATCCATTCACATTGACATACATCATTGTTCCCAAAGCACATCCTCAGAAACATTCATCCAGTTTCTTCCCACGCCCTGCCTCACTAGGAACTCCTTACCTGTATCTTGTTTTCAAGTTGAATATAATATATCCAGGTTCAAGTGCAACTTCAATACTTATCCTTCTATTTGAAGTAATTTTTCTTTTCTCAGCTTAGCTTTTTCTACTCCTTTTTTGTGCAGCCTCAAAACACAACACCTCAAGTGGCCCTCAACCAGTTCACGCCGGGTTTATTTTGACAAGAACGGAACGAGGCGCGGGATTTATTTTCACTTGACCTCAAGCCAGGCAGGTTGAAGCCATCACCCTCGGGCAGCACACTCATATTTCCAGCCTCGCTCGCTGCGAGCGGGTCACTGAAAGATCATTCCAGGCCTCGCTCCCTGCGTGTTTATCTGTCATCCGTTCCGAATACCGCAAAACTTTTGCATGTATACACGGCTTTCGACACAAACTGGTTAAATAGGGCCTTGTGATGAGCAACATTCATAACAAAAAAAACCCAAAATACACTTACTGATGTGAGCATCCGGGAACATCCTCCGCCTTGTGAGTCAACGGATCTCTAACGTTGCTACCTGCACTTCCAATTCCAGAAGGGGCCGTGGGCGTGGTCCAGGGAGCCAATTCTCTGTTGGGTGCCACACCCTGTGATGAGGCTGTGAAGGTCTACGGCGCATTCAGGAAATATCATCATGGATAAAAATAAATGCTTCTTTGGACACAACACTTGGGTGATACCCACTTGGGATACGGCATAAGTATTCATAGTCCAAGAATGAATACTTACGCAGCTAGTGCCTGGCCTTACAGTCTTGGGAACATTCCACAGACTGACCCAAGAGATTCCGAGCAAAACTGAAGCACATTATAAACATGCAAATGTGCAAATTTCTCTGGTCGAGTTGTAAAGTTCCCAAAACTGGATTCGCAAATAAACCACAGAGGGAAACTGACTACATGCATTCTAATAATTATTTAAAAGTTCAATAAAGAAATTGACTGGAGTGGAGTTTGAACCTGCGACCTCCGGATTGCCGTTCTAGCGCTCTACACCTACTGACCTATCCAGCAAGGACAGCAATCCGGAGGTTGCAGGTTCAAACCCTGCTCCAGTCAATTTTTTGGTTAAATTTTTAAAAACTGGAATTTGATTCATCTTGTTGACAGCACCCTCTTTCGCCGTAGCGACTTGACGGCCCTTGCCAAGAACCAGTTGCATAGGGGACACAAAATCCAAATCCACTCTTGGACCAAATATTGCAGTTGGGGATCCCTCGAAGAAAGATGCAGTCTTTAGGCCAAAAAAAAAAAGTCTCCGGTTTCTGGTATGCGCGCGCGTCGCCGTAGCCATGCGCGTCGGCAAAATGAAAAAGTTTTTTTTTCAATGAAAGATGATGTTTCAAAACCGCCAAACTCACTGGTTTGACTGGAATTCTGCTGCTGCACAATTTAAACGTGTTTTTAGATTGGGTTATGGTCGAGAATAAGCTTTATGTGGCCTCTGGACTCCCATCCATTTGCACTAAGTTTAGTCGGGCACCATTTGCAGTCATCAGCCGACATTTGAAGCAAAACAATCTGGTAAAAAAAAAAAAAGCCGCGTCGCCGCACCACTTTTTGGGCAAGCTCCATACCAGAAACCGGAGCTTTTTTTTTTTTGGCCTTAACAAGAGGCTTTATCTTTACTGGGTCATTCCATGCCAACTCAACAAATGGTGCACACCATCACCTCTTGGATTTTTTTCTTTTTTGGTGTACTGAAAGATACTTAGGAGAAATGCAAATTCTGAAAATTTGGGGTCTCTACGACTTTTCGTTCTTGCGCAACAGCATTTTGAAATTTGAGGTGGGCGGGGCCAAAAGCGCGTCGCGTCACGAAATTCAATGTTTAAAGGGCCATATATTTAAAACTATACCCCCCAGACATTTCAAACTTGGTAATCTGGGCTACTTTTTGCTGTAGATTTCAAATATTTAAACAGAAAGAAAGTGGCTTGTTTCATTTTTAAGTTAGAGGGGCCCCAAAATGGCCCAAAACTCATCTGGACCAATGTTCGGGGGGGTGTAAGTCAAAAATTGAAAATATTTGTTTCACCAATTTTTTTGCCTGTAATAGCCCCCAATTAAAACTACTTTCATGTAAAATCTTACACTTATATTAACTTCATTGAATGAAATATAGCCCTTGCAAAAAGCAAATTGTTTATTTTTACGACAACTTGACCCCCCAAAAAACCAACGTCAGACATTCCGCACCAAATTTTGCTTCACATATGTTTGAGGTTGGTCCTTAGTGAAGTCCTCTGAAAAGTTTCATGTTGGTGTCTAAATTTCTTCAGTGGATAGCTGGGCTTTATAAAGAGTCTATATCTTATGATGCTGCAGGTTCCGTAACGTACATGTGCATGTACAGTCGACTCTCGTTAGTACAAAATCTGTTAATACCAAATTCTGGTTATAACAAACATAAAGCCTTGGTCCCGACTGTGCATTTATGTGCACAATGAATGGGACTGATGTTCCTCTTAGTACAAAATTCTGATATAACAAACAATTTGGCTAGGTCCGAACGAGTTTGTTATAACGAGACTCGACTGTACATGTACTTGTATTTTACGGAACCAGCACAACAAAATCCCCCGACTGTTGAAAGACTTGGGTCAAGACTACCCATTTCCTGCTCAATAAACAGTTGCTTGTAGACCTATGTGTGCATTATATGCAAATTAGGTTAAATGACTTGAGAGTCTAATTCTTTCCATGTGCTCATCACACAGCATGCATGTCATGTATGTAGTAATTAACCAGTTCTCACTTGCACAACATAGTATAGCACTAACCTGAACCAAAGAGAAGTGATTCAGTTTGAATAGAGGGTCTATGGTTTTAACCTGATTGATCTTAGTTTTCATTATGGATAAGGGGAAACCTAGTTCATCCAAGGAGTTGCATGTATGCTCAAACTCATCATGCACCAATTGTAGCAGCTGACCTCAACCCAGGAAAATATGTTTGTGTGGTCTATGATGATGTTTGGTGCATTGCTAAATTGTAGAAGATGTACATGTATCACAACTTCATGAGGATGTGTATGTCTGCTTCATGTACAGGACGGAATCAATAAATACTCTCTATTGGCCACAAAGAGAGGATAAATGTAACATTCCATTTGTTGATGTGTTGTGTTGCGTACCAACACCAGAACTTCTACATAGCGGTGGAAGGCATTGCAATACAAACTTAGTGAGCCAACCATCATGCAACTCATTCAACTTCATCAAAACTACATCACAAGGAATGCATAATTTCACCTGTGAAACTGTAAACAATTATATCAACTGTCTACATGTACAAATGTAAGCTAAGTTTCATACCCAACTTATTCTTTATGTACCAACTGCTGTTTTATTCTATGTACGTGTACTTGTATGTTACGGAACCAGCACCGTAAGATATAGACTCATTATAAAGCCCAGCTATCTACTGAAGACATTTAGACACCAACATGAAACTTTTCAGAGGACTTCACTAAGGACCAACCTCAAACATATGTGAAGCAAAATTTGGTGCGGAATGTCTGACATTGGTTTTTGGGGGGGTCAAGTTATCGTAAAAATAAACAATTTGCTTTTTGCAAGGGCTATATCTCATTCAATGAAGTTAATATAAGTGTAAGATTTTACATGAAAGTAGTTTCAATTGGGGGCTATTACAGGCAAAAAATTTGGTGAAAAAAATATTTTCAATTTTTGACTTACACCCCCCCGAACATTGGTCCAGATGAGTTTTGGGCCATTTTGGGGCCCCTTTAACTTAAAAATGAAACAAGCTACTTTCTTTCTGTTTAAATATTTGAAATCTACAGCAAAAAATAGCCCAGATTACCAAGTTTGAAATGTCTGGGGGGTATAGTTTTAAATATATGGCCCTTTAAACATTGAATTTCATGACGCGACGCGCTTTTGGCCCCGCCCACCTCAAATTTCAAAATGCTGTTGCGCAAGAACGAAAAGTCGTAGAGACCCCAAATTTTCAGAATTTGCATTTCTCCTAAGTATCTTTCAGTACACCAAAAAAGAAAAAAATCCAAGAGGTGATGGTGTGCACCATTTGTTGAGTTGGCATGGAATGACCCTACTATGTGATCTCAAACTGCTATCTGACGGCAACAGAACGCAGACAACATACAGACTGTATTGGGAAAGCTGGTAAAGAGTCGAGAAAGTGTTCCAAAAGTTGTAGGTCAGGGGTAAGATTGGGCAAATTTTTAAAAAAAAATCCAAAAAATATTCGGCAGAGAGTTTTGGGGCCACCAGGAGCCCTTGAACAATGTAGGGTTTATGTTATCTTTGTATTTGTCTAAATGCATCCCTTAAAATACCCGTTTCTTTCGTACATGTACAAACTTTGATAGGTACAGGCATGCAACTGGGAATTTAGAATAAAACGAGAAAATTCCAAACCACAGAAGCTTTTGTACAGTAGTTTTCAATCTGTAATGGCATTCATGAGAAGCACAAAATGAGGAAATCGGCAGATCCGAGGAAAAGTTGCATGCCTGTAGGTAAAGACACTTTGGTAAACCTCAGGAATTTTCAGATTTCAACAGGGATTTTAAAAAAATATATCATGAAATCAGGAAAAACCTGTTATAAGATGGAATTTTTGCGTCGGGGTGATATAAATCAAATTAGGTTTTGCCCTTCACCGACGTTTTTAAACACTGTATACTCAGTGTGTTACCTCCCGAGTGAAAGTTGGAAAAATCACTCGGGTGGGACTCGAACCCACGACCTCCTGCCTTCTAGTGCAGATGTCTTACCACTCGACCACCGAGCTAACGGGATCGGTTGGCGGGTTCGAATCTGATGTACATAGCAGCGGGTACCGCACAAACTATTATCAGATGGAATTTTTGCGTCGGGGTGATATAAATCAAATTAGGTTTTGCCCTTCACTGACGTTTTTAAACACTGTATACTCAGTGTGTTACCTCCCGAGTGAAAGTTGGAAAAATCACTCGGGTGGGACTCGAACCCACGACCTTCTGCTTTCTAGTGCAGATGTTAAAAAAATGTTAAAAAACGTCGGTGAAGGGCAAAACCTAATTTGAGGAAAAACCTGACAAAAAGAACTCTTGAATAGACCATTATCATGTTGCGGCCATTTTGATTTTTTTCCCATTCAAATCAACGTAGCCAAAGCGAGGCTGGAAGGAAAAATAGTCTGGTTCCTTTTGGCACAAAAACATTATCATTCAGTACTGTTATTGGATACGGGGAACATGACTGAAATGGTGGCAGCATGACTAAGGTCTATTCGGGAATATTGCAGACAGATTTATTCCCTTGCAGGTTCGAATTCTGTTTCACTTTACTTCTAATAACTAGCGAGTGAAAATGCACTAAGAAATCATTTGAAGGTGGATACGAAATTCGTTCCCGACGATCATAACAGACCTCAGAGGGCTTAGTCACAAGGGTAGAGCTGCCTGACGACTGAAGCAGCAGTGAACGGTTCGATTCCACACGGCGTATCTTGGCTGCACTCTGTCAATTAAATTCAAACAAAAGAATAATGCTTTTATGGATAATAAATCCACAAACGCCAACTTTTATACATTTTTTTGTTTAATAACTGACTTGACTTTGTTGTTCTTTTTTAAGTTTTTTTTTTAAGGGGCAATGGGGACCTACAGCAAATCTGATCTCAGAATTTTTTTAAAAGTTTAACAAAGAAATGGACAGGAGCAGGGTTTGAGACCTCTGGATTGCCGTTCCAGTGCTCCACCAACTGAGCTATCCAGCCCTATGTTGGCTGATCCCCAATTTATCAAAGTCTTTGTTTAAGTGGCGCTATTCAGAAGACAGAATCAGACA
Source organism: Patiria miniata (assembly GCF_015706575.1). Lineage (NCBI taxonomy): Eukaryota > Metazoa > Echinodermata > Asteroidea > Valvatida > Asterinidae > Patiria > Patiria miniata. The sequence continues at coordinate 16,277,959 of NW_024037068.1, forward strand.
TAAAGAAGAACACTTTAATGTGGGACATTTCAAGATACATGATTTTTCGTTTAGGGCCCGTCTCAATTCATATCTGGACGAGTTCCGGACAAGTTGCGGGTAGATTCATTCAATTTGTCTGAAAGACGCTGTTGTCCCGGACATGTTCTGGGGAAAGTTTCATTAGCAACTGCTTGACTCACCAATATTGATAACTTCATTGCGGGCAGATTGCGGGGAAGTTGTTCAAATTCTTTCAAATTAGACCCGATACAATACAATGTCCACAACTTTTCTGGAACTAGTTGTCCCAGATGAATTGAGATTGGCCCTTACTGCCTGGGCTTCATTTTCATTAATTCCTTTTTGGGGGGGGGGGGGGGGGGGGGGGCTGGATTGGTTGGGGGGGGGGGGGGAAATGGCACAGAATCTGGGATCTTAGCCAGTTCTAGAATACCATGGTCCAGTGTTTACGGAGTTTGTCTCAAGTACGATGGTGCGTGGGTTCAAACCATGCCAGGAAGATGGTGCTTGTTCCCTTGGGCAAGACATTCAACTACAATTGCCTCTCTCCACCCAGGAGTATGAATGGGTATCTGTGAGGGTCGAGGACTGAATGTACGCTGAAATCGGCTGCCTCATGGTCTCATGGCCTGACAGACGAGGGAATAACTGTAAAGCGCTTTGAATTTGTTGATAAAGCGCTCAAAATGTATTTCAATTTTTCTATTTTGTCTGAGTCCAGTGGTGGATTCTTGGATGCTTCAGTATTTTTCTACCCCAAAACACCTGAAAGGGAACAGGTACCGGTATTATTAACGATCATGATCTACATGTACCTGTGACATGAGACGCTCTTCTTTTGCTTCGTGTATCCTGAGTGCTTCTTCCACTGCCTGCTTGTACTTATCCTGGGAGTCTCTGGAGATGAGGAACTTCGGCTGAAGGTCGGTCTCGATGCGATTGATCCGCCAGAACCGATCCACCTTCTGAGCATGCTCATGGCTGTATTCAGTAAATGATTAGAAGTCAGTGTTAAAGGGAAGATACAACATTTGCAACCATCAAAAATCGAAATGAAAAATGCTTCTAATTATTCTTATTCCGCATTTTCTTTGCAATTGATTACACACCTGTGAAGAGGTACAAGCCTGCTAGACTGATTCTCTGCCTTAAAATTCCCCAAAGTCTATAAATTGCCCCTTTTTTTATCTTAAGTGGGGTCAGGGAACCAGACTACAAGAACACGATTGGTTTTCTTGGTTTTTTTCCAGCATTGAACGCTTGAGCGCTTTGAACGAGATGATGTAAATCGGAAAGAACATTTAAAACTAGGATATAAACATCCACACAACTATCCTTTCAAAACTGGGCGTTTTTGTGTTATTCCTGTATTATGTGTGCGAGAACGAATTTCGGGGTCCACTTTTGCGACCCCATAAATTCGAGCCGTTTGGATGCTAGTTGTGATTTCATTCGTACGCATAAAGTGTTCGCCTTTTGCGGACGTTGAAGAAACCACATTTTTTTGCATTGGTGATTGGTCACCGCTGTTCCCAAGACACACAACGTGTGTATCGTACACTGTATGAGAACGACACGAAAAACGTATTCGTACTCCGTCGTGTCCGATGTAAACAAGCGGGTTTTTTTCGTCTTTTCTCGGGAACAGTAAGACATTAGGTTGGTTTCCTTTCAACCACATGTTTGAAATAGGATAGTTAACAATCCAAAACATGAAATTTTCGGGGATTTCAGGACCTAGTGCTCCCTAACCCACCTCACTCCTCCAAAATCCTCCTGGCGGTTTTGGAGGATTCTAGAGGATTGAGGATGAATGGTGATTGAATCAAATGAGGATTCTGGAGGATTGAGGATGAATGGTGATTGAAGCACATGAGGATTTTGGAGGATTGAGGATGAATGGTGAATGAAGCACAAGAGGATTTTGGAGGATTGAGGATGAATGCATTTTGAGGCAGGACTGTCTGATGATTTTGAAGGATTTGGCATTGGTTATCCTTCATTTAAACACGAGTGCAAAGTTTTGGGGTGAGGAGGATTTTGGAGGATTGAGGATGGTTGTAAGCAACAAGGGCCTAGGGGGTTAGGGTTAATTTGGCCTAATCACCTCATGAGATGTTCAATAAAGCCAGCGTGTCTGACGGTCACCTCCCCATCACTGATATGCTTATGAACCTCACTGGCACACATGTAACACCAGTACTTGGTGTCAGCTTCATAGCGGCCTGGGAGGATGCAGGGATCTCTCATGTCTTGTCTGGCTGACTTTACCTGAAGAAAACCACACAATGTTTGAGCCTAATATTAAAAATATTACTAAACTAACAATAAATATGTCAATGACAGAATAATAATCAGAAAAATAAAATCAGGTAAGAAAATTGACTAAAATTTTGGTTCTATGCACTAGTGAGTCTAGTCCAACAAGACTGAGTGAGAGCCCATTGTGGTACCTGTCGAAAATAGATCCCTATTCATCCATCAACGCATATACCTTACTCACTGGATCACGTTTCGGTCTAATTCGTGTTAATTTGTGATTACCTTTGCACCGTATTTTCCAAGAACTGCCTTAACCTTCTCTCTGTGTCTTTTTGAAAATGCGTGTTTCTTTCCCCTGTCGTGGCTGTGACGACAAAGCTCACAGTAGCTGAATCTTTGCTTAAATTCACTGGAAATCTGTTTCTTCGTGGGAGCCGCCATCTTGGAGTTAGCAACGTTGAGGGCGCTATAATATATAAATGATGCGTGGCTGGCCGGCCGCATCCGAATCTGTGTCGATCGCAGTTGTCTCGATTAATACATTTTTGTTCCTAAAAAGTAATCATCATTACAAATACATGGGAATATGCGGAGTTGCTGACAACAGACGTACCGGTACCACTACTACAGAGAGAAAAATTGTAACACCAAAGAAGGAAAATACTCACCTAATCCAGTCCCTTAAGTAGCCCCAGAATTAAACAAGAACGCAACGTTAACCTTCAGTTTCTATTGTTTGAAAACCCATTAGGCCTAACCCAAAACGTTTCCGCTTCCCGTAAACTGAGGCTCTAAAAATAAGTGTCTCCTATGCGAACTGGGCCCGAATAGGCCTATATAGGCCTAACTAGTAAAAGTTCATTATTCGTGTAGCATCACTTATCCTCAGATACTAGCTGGGTATTGATGAGCTCATTTAGTCTCATCTTTAAAAGAAGATGATCAAATATGACGTCACGAGCACGTCTCATTTTAGGTCACATTTCAAATTCTAAATTTTCTTCTTAGCCCTTCCCTACATCTGAGAGCGAAGTGAAAGAAATCAAAACATTTTTCATCGATGCCCATCCTTTTGAACACGGCGCGATCCATCCAGTGTAGGCGTGTGAGCTTATAATACAGGGTGAGTCAAAAACAAGAAACCCAAATGTCGGGACTATTGTTTTAGTGAAGTTCTGCAAGTAGCACTTTCAAAATCTAGGATATAAAAGCCCAATTCATAAGCTTTCATTTAGTACAAGAATTATTCAAATCACTCGAGCACTTTTCAAGCTGTGGAATTTTAAACACAACTACCGTTATAAAAACTGTCCACGGATCACATAAAAGGTGTGCGTTCTTTCAGGAAAACGAGTCACACACATCCCTAGTGTCATTGATTTGTTTTCGTTTTGCTGAAAGAACAAAACCGTTTTGTGATCCGTGGACACTAAACTTTAAAACCGCGGTGATTGTGTTTATATGTCAGTAACTTAAAAAGTACATAAGTGATTTGAATTATTCTTGTACTAAAAGAAAGCTTATGAATTGAGCTTCATATCCTGGATTTTGAAAGTGCTACATTTTTAGAACTGTACTAAAACAATGGTCCCGAAATTTGGGTTTCGGGCAAGTTTTTTTAATCACCCTGTATACACATAATGACTCCATACCGTTTCAAGGGGTAAATTTCGAGTGTGTAAGTTGGGTCTTGGGACACATGCAATCACCACGCCCCCTCACATCATTATAAGAACTCACCTGTCTTCAGGATCGGCAGTAGCCAGCCTAAGGATGGGCTGGGGAGGGACGTTTTTATCATGAAGTGGACCTTTTCATGTATTATAAACAGTGGATTAATATGCATGAAAATACAAATTTGAGTAAAACTCAAAATCAATCGCAAGGAAAAAGTGGACCTGCTGCCGATTGGGCGGGGGGGGGGGGGGGGGCGTCGTGTCGCCCCCACACCCCCACCCCAACTCGCCTACGGGCATGGTCTTGCCCTGTAAAACAAACTGTTCCACAGCAGCTTTTACGTGTTTTGTCTTATTTTGGTAATTTGGTATCATGTATCAAATTCCCGCGGGGCAAGAATCTCAACTCCGGGGGCATCTCACGAATCTTTACCAAAAAGGGTCAAGTGCGTGTATTTTGCAACTGAATCGGCGGTGGAAAAGTTGGTCAGATGCGGCGAAGCGTTTACCCAAGGAAAGTAGAAGTGTTGATTTTAAAACCCCGGCGAGATTCTTCGGCCTAAGGTCGGCGTGTCAAAAGGGTACTTGAAGAGTTACTCGAAAGAGGCAAGCGTGGGTGCTGCTTTTAAAATTAAATCTTGGAAATGGATCCTGGGGTGTCGGCATGGCTGGGTGAAGAAGATTCTGAAATAATTACCATTATGAATTCTACACCCCATACAGGTATCGCAAGTTTGTAGTGGTTTGGAAAGCGGAGGCAGTCGAACACTTAGTGGCGGTTTACGAGGGGGTAGGGGTTGGCTGGTTTTCATCCCCCTGGGAAAAAAACATTTGCATTTTCTACTTCAAAATATGGCTTTTCCGAAGGAAGTGGAACAAGTAGAACAAAATAACTTGCCCAATTCTTCACTCATAATCTATGCTCTAGAATGCAGGAGAAAGCATCTAGATTTCATTTTTTTTCTGGTGAGTATGCCCTGGACTACCCCCTCCCCCAGCACGGGGCGTGCGTGTACAGCAGCTCCCCCGAGCCAACTCTTAATCCACACCTGAAAAGGTTATCCGTTCAAAGACTGCATGAGGTGGACAAAGAGGGCATGAATTACCGTTGACGTTGAAGATTATATCCCATATTTTTGACCGGGAGGATGGACCCTACATTCATCCCGACCCAATCCAAGCCCTCCCCAACAAAATATTAAGTGTCGTAAAAAAATGTTGACTCTGAAGTCGTCTCCACAGAAGTGAAAACCAAAAGCTGACAACTGAGAAGGGCACTCTTGATCACCTTAATTAATAAGAAAAATACACGAATCGTATTTTTTGTTAACCCAAAATAGCTATGATGCATCTGTCCCCCGCGATGGACTTTGAAAATACAGCAGTTTACCTCCATAAACAAAACACTTGCGTGTTATAATAAGTGTCATAAAAATATGAAGGATGACCAACGCGAAGAACAATAATTGATGACAGAACTAAAAATAACCCAACGATAAATTTGGACAAATTTATCCCCGCTCCTGTTGTTGTCTTGGCGGGGGAGAAAGGACGAATTGGCCCCGCACGTGCGGTGCTCTCTCCGGACGAAACTTCTCGGTGCTCGGAATGTGTTTGAATAAAAAAAATCGAGTACAATTTATTATTGGACAACGTTTCCAGGGTTGTATAAAGGCCTAGAAGTCTAAATTTATTTGATTGACGATGTACCAGATGCAGAACTGAAAACAACAAAAACAATATTTGAACTTCAGAAAAAGCAAGAAATAACAAAACTAAGAACGTTTGGAAAATAAGAAATTTCTCAAATTGCTCCTCGTATAATATCCGTCCTTTTTCGTTAACATCAAATTTTAACTGCTTCTTTCTACAAGACAATTATTTATAAATGTGGAAAATAGACGGGATGGAATAATGATAAGTTAACTCATCAAAGAAAACAAAACTCTAAAATAAGAACCGAAATGTCTCTTAACGACAATCCTATATACAGGAATGAAATCAATGAAAAAAAATCAGGAAATTAGACGAGAAAGTGAAAATAAGGTAAAGCCAACCAAGTGACCGACTGACCGTCCAACTCCAAAAAGGACCTTAAAATATAAACACACTGAATGCAAAACTAAACCACTGCAAATGAGTAATTTAATTTTGACCTTTGATTTGCCTGAACACCTGAAAATCTCAAGCAGGACATTTATTCCTTTGATTTTAATTCAACTCTGCCCAACATACTTTACCGTGTATGAGAAATAAAAAGGTTAAGTTTTCCCCCACAATAATCAAATTCTCCAATACGGAAGAAGTCATTAGTGGGATTCATGGCCGAATATAATAGGCCTATATTATGAATAAACATTTCAAATCATCCGGTAAAGCAAAGGAACTGATTATAACAAAAAAATAATTCAATGGCGCAATTATGGCTCGAGGCTATCGTGATTTTACCGCCTATTTCAAATTCCAATCAGAAATTTAAAGGTTGATTGTGATTGGATAATTGCAGAACGTCGTTGGGTTGATGACTGAAGCGAGTACTCAATTATCAACTAACTACATTCTGAAGTAGCTGCTGAGAGATTCCCATTACGTAACGGCATGGGGAAATTGAAAATGCAATAACAGTACTGTGATCAACTTTGATGTGTGTATAATTATGTGTATCCAATAATTCAATCAGGAAAACGAAGGCCTCCTGCATGGGTTTGTCATATTCCAGTTCATGGACGGTGGTGGAACTAGTGAGCACAAACCTTCGCTCGTAACCACGGCTACACACCTATGTTTCGACACCCTGTGCCGACACCCCAATTTTCCGACTGCACATATTCCTATCCCTTACCCTATAACCCTAACCCTAACCCTAACCGGGAGTAACACAATCCTATGTGCGGGTTTCTCGGAACATATGGATGTCGGAAGATAGAGCAATCACCATAACCACTGCCCTGTGAAGGTGCGCTGGGGCCCTTAACTTTTTACAAAATGATTTGAAGGAAACAGAGCAGTTGCAAAGCATTGTGGGTAGGTTTACTGCCGCGATGCGTAATTTTTTTTCCTAGGAGGGTTAGGGGCAATGTCATGAATAATTCAGTTTTTCCTCGGAATCATTGCAAGACTTAGGTTCTCGTTCTATTTTCCCCTTAATTTAAAATTATCTCTGATAAATTTGGAGAAGAAAAATAGCTGATGAAAATGAGCAGCGACGACGTGGATTCGAACCAGGGATCTTTGTATCCATAGCTCATCTCGCTGTAAGGTAGCTCGACGACAACCGTTCTTTAAAATGCTTTAATGTATTGTAACTAGCTGAGTAACTAACATGCTGTTGATGTCATTGTCCGTTCTCACGGAGAAACATGAATTATTCATAACATTGCCCCTAACCCTCCTAGGAATAAAAATTACGCTGCCGCGATCAGTACACACATGCATATGCACACGGGAGTGTTGACCTCGGGTCATTTAAACAAAATCTGACCAACGAGAGCTCGAAGAATTAAGAGGTCACCCACGGCCTTAAATAAAACAACAGACCAACTTTGAAAGAGGCCGTTTCCCAAAATGAATTGGCTACGACAGTCGCAATCACATCAAGGGCGGATCCGGGGGGGGGGGGGGCAAAGGGGGCCATGCTCCCCCCCCCCCCAAAAAGAAACCATTTTTTTTTTTATGTGACATCGCAATAAAGGCAGGCAATGAGTACACTACCATCTTTTCCTCCAAAAAAACATTGGTTAAAGTGGTCAGAAATTGCCTCAGATCGCACCACAGAGCATGTAGAATCCAAAAAAATTCGGGGCCCTTAAGCGGGCCCCGAAACCCACGCCGTAATTTTTTGGACACATTTTCGGGGGGGATCAAAATTTTTTGGGCCCCCCCCAAAAAAATTTGTTCTGGATCCGCCCTTGAATCACATGCGCCTTAGTGGCTGAAGACACTTCTCCTAGACACGGCCGTGTCTAAATTATTGGCTATACGGCTTGACATTACACACGAGTCTGTAGCCACTACCATAGACTCGTGTGTAATTTCAAGTCGTAGCCAATGATTCGGACACGGCTATGCATGTGTGTTACTGCTAGTCGTAGCCATTAATAAGTCGGACGCAGCCTTTCAAACCGAGGGTCTCGGAACATTCTTTAGCGTTGATGATTAACATGAAGAAAAAAAAAATCCAGAAAATGAGCACTGACAGCCTCGGCTTTGGATGCTTATTTGAAATTCACCTAAACCAAAAAGGTGAGAGACGCGATTTATAACGAGATGGTGTGAGATGATAAGTTATTACGATGACGAGATGGCGTGTGACGAGATTGTACGAGACAAAATGAAATGATACGAGACATGACGAGATTACACGAGACACGACGAGACGGGACGTTGATAACCACTCATCTTTCCTTTGCTGGATTTTCAACTATTATGTTGTGCTTTGATGTTTGCGGTCACTGTGTTATGAATTAGATAAGTATTCCATGGAGTGCGTATCACATTGTTGTTTAAACTGTCCAAAAATGTGGAGCAGCTAATTACCATGTGATGTCTTTACTAAAGCGCGTTAGCTGATACAATTTAACACCTGAGATTTTGTAGTGTGTATAGTCAGTGGCGGATCTAGAGAGGGGGGTAGGGGTTGGGTGGGGTTGGTGTTGCAACCCCCCGTTCAGCCGCTGGCCAATATTTTGATAGTAGTAAAATCGTGCCAGAAAAATTAAATCGATTGTTAAAGTTCCTATATTTATTCTCAATTTGCCTTAGAATGCAGGAGAAAGCATCGTAGATTTCAAACTTTTCCGGGGGGGGGGGGGCGCACCCCCAGCAACTTCGGCACGCCTTCACTCCCTCCCCCTTCATATCAGCCCCCTCCCCTTTCATGAAAGCTAGATCCGATCATCCGCCCCTGAAACATGGTACGGTTCATTAATGCGTGATCATAACCTTCCGCCCGGACTATATTGCCTTTGGCTAACGATCACTCACCCCACTTCATATCTGTGCCGAATACTGAGCCGCAAAATCGGCATCCTTTTTTACATCATTAACCTTTTAGCAGACAAGCACATCTTTACCGTGACCTTAACCATTTGCTACATGTTCAAGCAATCTGAATGGATGATCGCGCGTCGTACGTGCGCCAGGCACCCTCGATTAATTCACGCGGTGCGTGTACCGGCTTGAGTGCCATTATACGCCCACGATATAAGCACTCTATCGCTGCTGCCAGAAAAATTTTTATTTCTCGGAGAAAAAATCTGACTTGAAATGCTGAATATTATTTAAACATCCTGCTCTGTTTTCTCCCTTTCCATGTGTGTTTTCCCTCTTTATGTGTGTTACTTGACCATTATTGATTTTCAAATTTCGTCCTATATTTTTTTCCTTAATGAAACCCTGTTCATTATAACTTTAGGCATCATAACTTCGTCATGCATTTGTACTCAATATCAGCGCAAGCTGATGGCAAATTGATAACGGAGTGCTGTACTTGCCCGCTGAATCAACAGTTCATGAGCTGTAGCCACCTCAGGCCGACATGTTCATCTAATTTACCGAGCAGGTGCGGGTTGCGATACTCGCCATGACTGGAGGAGATCAAAACTGCACCTCACCAGTGACTTTTACTTGAAGAGCCGCTCTTACTAAAATGTTTGGTCATTTTATTTATTTATTTTTCAAATTCATTTGGTAATGAAACCAAAGGCTCATCACTTGAAGTGCGCAGGTAATGAAGTTCGGAAGCCTGAAGTACCCAGTGGCTTTCACACCACATGGAGATTTCGGGAACTTTCTTTTTTTCACACACGCAAGAAAACCGACGGGGCTTTTACACGGGTCCTGTGCTCCATACACTGCATGGTGAAATCCAACCCCAGTCGGGACCAGGGTGAGAGGCATCTATAGGCAAGGAGGGCGGATCCAAGGGGAGGGGGGAAACGGGGCCCACCCCCTTTAAAAAAAACGAACCCATTTTTTTGTAAAGTGATGTCGCAATATAGGCAGGCACTGCGTACACCACCATCTTTTCCTCAAAAACAAAAAGGTTAAAGTGGTCAGAAATTGCCTCAGACCAAACATTTTTTTGGCCCCCAAAGAAAATTGTGCTCTGGATCCACCCTTGTCTATAGGGTAGACAATCTGAAAATATACAGCTAATCCGTGTACACACCGACTCATTAGTTATAGTGCGAACGGTATGTTTTCCTCGAGACGCTTACGGTGGTCTGTGTTGATGTCAACACTATGGTGTCAACACAGATGATGAAAAGTGAACATTGGCCAAACATCCTGATCCTTAAAGGGCCCATGAAGTGAATATTGTGCAACTTTCTACTCCTCTTAAATGTATGAAAACTATTTGACATCCCTTTTGGGTTATTTTTTATTATTGAAAAGTGAACTTCTTTAAACATCTACAATTTTCCATGCTTTTCGAACAAATGAGGGCGCAAGACACTGTCAATTTTAGGTGTTTTCTGTTCAAATTGTGAACCCGAAAAATTGCTAATTGAAAACATTTGTGGGAAAAGTTTGCTCATTGGCTTACTGCCATGTACTGACACAACAGCGAATCACTAAAGAAAAGAAAATTGACGACAGCGAAATATCCAAAAATCTACCAACTTTTTTGCTGAAACTAGTTGTAGCTTTGAGGTTTCTGCCTGCAATAACATCACACTTTTGCTCATGAATATGGAAATTGGCTTTAGCATAAAAACAACAAAAAGCACCAAAATAGCCTTGAAAATGGCAAAATGAAAATTATAAACAAGGTTAAATGGGACAGAAAGGTGCATTTTCAAGGATTGCATTAAAAAAAATACTTTACATGGGCCCTTTACCAATAACAATAACGTTTTCCTCCATAAAATATTGTCAGAAAAAAACCTGACTCAAGTTAACATTTTTCTTATTAAAATAGAGATGAACATTTTACATGCTGGAATAATCTTCCCATACCCATTTACCTGGCGAGTTCCTTTCTCGTGAAAGAGCATCAGTAGAACACCTGTAGCCAGGGGGACCTCCTCCTGTTCAAAAGCAGGGACACGCTCCCGGTGCTCTTATAAGAATCTTGTATGCCTACTAGAAAGGCTTTGTTTGCAGGTGGTTGGCACAGGGCGCTTATTTTGGGAAGGAAAACTCAGTGGTTTGATAATTCATTTAACTTAAAAAAAACCTACACATTTTTTTTTTTTAAACTGAGCGGAGGAGCCAGTCGAAATCCTCTTAAAGCTTAGTCTGGTTCCCAGACCAAACATTCTGACTATTCTGACAAATATTAGGTCAGATAGCCCCCTCGGCTAAAAAGAAACGAACGAAAGATGTCCGAAGTCTACCGAATACATTCACTGACATTGGATATTTTGGCAACAGTTTGGTTAGCTCCGGGTGCAAAATAGCATTTATTTAGGTCTACTTGTCATCGTTTTTAGCAGTTTTGAGAATTTCGAGTTCATAAATAACATTGTTTGCATTTAACATTTTCACTGCCAGGCATATTACCAATTTAGCCAGTATCTGCTTAAAATGATGTTCTTTTTTTATATATATTTTTAATAGTGAGGGCTATCTGACCTAAAGTTTGACAAATATAGTCAGAATCTCTTGGTTTGGGAACCAGACTACATAAAGTTATGACCAAAAGCATTGTGAACTGTAAATAAAAGTCTTTCTCGAAAAAAATAAAAACAAAATAGGTTTCGTAGCCTGACATTTGTGATACATTTTCGCTAAATTCTGTTGGTGTCAAAATCAAAAATAGCTGGGATTAACAGATTAACGCAATTTATATTATGAAACACTCCTCTGACTCGAGAAAAAAAAGCAACGCACCAAACCGCTGATAGCTTGACATTTCTGATCCACTTTCCGTAAACCCATTCGGTGACATAATCCGAAATAACCAGGATTAAAGGATTAAACACATCTATCATTCGCCCATCCGGCATACAGCGGAAAGGTTGTAGTGTTAACCAGATTAGGGGCAGAATGACGTCATTGCCGAGCCAGCGGTCGTGGCAGTGGCCCCATGACGTCATCGTCTTGGAAGAGGATGACGTCACGACCAGGGTGCGAGAATTGGATTGAGACAGATTGAAATCCGAGCGATAAAATAGTGAGGATTTCTGGTGTCTAATGCAATCACGGTAGCAATGTGGTTATTTCCAAACCTCGGCTACGTCTCCAGTATCGGCTCCGGGATCGAATTTTTGTTTACGAACCTGACATGGAGGACTGCAGCTCAATACAGGCTTAGGGTTGCAGACCAGTAAATAAACTTCCATAGACCCCAATGGTAAATGCTCCCACTTCAGAAATTCGGCAAAAATACTCACAACTCTCCAAGGTGTTCGAGACACACATCAAATTAAAGCTTATCTCATCATCTTTCATTTTCTTTTCAATTTTTTGGGGGGTCAACTGATGACTTTTAGGAGAAATTTCCATCCGAAGAACCCCTGAAAATAGTCCTGAAGCCCATCGCCATTTTGAAAAACGATGCCTACACTCCATTGCAAAATAGACCGCTTTAAGGGCCCCAATTTCATCCAAATTGAACGGAACTACAAGCTCACAGTCCTGTGCACGGCTTCCACCAATATTTTTTTTTTTTTTACAAACCCTCAGGTTCATGGCCAACAGCATGCTCAAATACTGAAGATTTTGAGGGCATGCAAATCTTGATTTGGCCGGCGTAGGCAAAATCGGACCGATTTACTGGTCTGCAACCTTATTGTCTCCGTCAGGAACATCAGATCATAAGGCCACAGGTTACAGAATGTCCATCTCGTTTGGACATAAAGGAATGTGGAGCGAGAGATGAAGACAATACCGAAACGAAGCCGAGGTTTAGAAACCACCTCATGTCAGTTTTAAGCCTCTGATCTTCCTGAGAAGAGTTATCGGATCAAAGTACATTACTCCAACGGGGCAAAGGCAGACGACTCAGAAGCGGCCGGGGGAACAGAACTGTGTCCAAGAAAATTAAGCTATTTAGGTGGACAAAGGCAAAGCGGCAACCAGTACGTTAAAGCGATGTTTAGCACAAGTGCCAGTGGCAGCAGTACAGCCTACTTCACCTCAAAACATTTAGGGAAAAAACATGGGTGATATTATTCGCCCAGCGTTAATATGAAAAACCTCAATTGTTTGTTAAGTCCGGTATTAAACCGTTGATTAGGTTCGGGGTGGGAGACGAATTTGCCCGAGAGTGAAGAAGGTGACCAAAATATCAACCTACTTAAATTAGTTTGAGTGTGGGAGACCAGGCTACTTTTGACCTGTTGAATTCACCTTGCTGAGATTGATAGTGAACGGGCTACCCCGATAAAAGATCAGAAATAAATAAAATAGCATGTATAGGTCATCCATATTAAAAACGGTCATGAACTTCGGATGAGTTGTTAAGAGGTAGACAGCGAGTGTTGGATAATAGTGCATGTTAAACGACCCAGACTTTGATGCGTTAGGTCGGAGTTAGAGACAAAAACAAATTCCGTCATAGATACAACACAGCAACTCACGCAAACACAACACAGTTATACAACAACATAGCAACACAACAAATAAAAAGACACATCGCGAAACAATATGACACAACACCACACCATGGAGCGTCAAAAGTGGACAACACCACACTACTATACACTTCCATCACGGGCCAGTTTTGAGCGAATGACATCATTTTCTTTAATGACGTCATTTTCGGGTTGCATTAATGTATGCAAATTCAAATGTAGTGACGTAAGACTGCATGATGCTTGAATAAAAACAAATGTCACACAATGTTAAATAAAAAAAAGATTTAGGCCTACACTCATGCATTTTTACATTGAAATCTGAAAGTTTCTTAATCAGCAATATTACGCTGCTTGTGCCCCAAAATAATTGTGTCGTCACACCGGTTCCAAAAAACTGACCACCGTCTCATTCCTTTATCCCCTGGAAAATTTCACCTCGTTCAAAGTTGGTTCCTTTCAACTAGCTTGACCCAATAAAATTGAGAACAATGAAGTAAACGAAAACGTGTAAACGCAACTTCATGCCCCACCGAATTCCCCATGGAAACACAATACACAGTCGCCATAGGACAGTTTTGGGGGTTCCCCGAACGCAATATTTCGCAAAAGGACCTGGGATATCCAAAGTGGTATTTCGAAATAGCAAATCAAAACTATTTTCAATTTTTTTTTTTTATTTATGGCCTAATATACCCGCAGATTATATGCATTATTACGTGTGCTGCAGACAGTATAAGATTAGATTTCACGGGGAACTGAGCGGATAACAAAAAGGTAATAATTTTTAACCTTGGTCAAATATTCCTTAAGTATTAGGCATATTTCAATGCATTTAGGCATTATAACTAGTGGAAACTTCTGCGAAAACTCGACCGATCCAATGAATAACCTGGCATCATTCCATGATCTCATCTTTGGAAATAAGGGAGCTTGCCTTGAACACAAATTAAAGGTAATGGGATCTTTGTTTTTTGCGCATTTGTTTCGTTTGAAGAAATATATGTGTTCAGAATCTTAAGTAGTATAGACACGACATCTGTTGAAGTTTCAGCTCAGAGGAGATGCATTTTTTTTGGGGGGGGAGGGGGTTTCTTGTAGTGCACGAGCAATAACCTCAGCCCGCTGGAACCCGCAATGTTGTTTTTTTTCCAACAAATACCACTTCAAATTTCACCAGGTACTTTATACAAGTCCTATCGTCACTTTGAGCAAAGTTTCTGTCGTGAAATCGGCAGGAATTTTGTTTTTCCGGATGGGTCATTTTATCAATGCGTATTTTTTTCTTTCTGTCGTAACACGTACTTGTATAGGAGTAGATGCGCAATGGGTTGCGGAGCCTCGTTTACAGCCGATGAATCTACTGGGCGAAGAGAACTTGAAGGACAACCCACACAACCTACACGGCTACGTCGACAGCAACATCAACAGCACCAGCAACAGCAACAGCAACAGCAGAGCAACACAATCCAATCAGAAACACTGGACTGTATCGCCCCCTTCTTGAGCGAATGTACCGGTATCACGTGCAGTATCGCATTCGACGCCTTCCTCAATCATTTCTTTTGACAACTGACAATTGGGATGCCACACCATTTTTATAATATGGAACCCCTTCCCTTGATTAATTTCTCTTCCTCTTTTATACGCCGAGGATAAATCCTGCATCCGCAAATGATGGGAGATCCTACATGTACATGAAGAAGGACTTTCTGATTGTTGAAAGTCAGAATGGCATAATTATAACGAATCTATACTTGGCGAAAGTGGGGGGGGGGGGGGGGGGGGGGACACACTACACATTGTAACTGGCAGTAAGAGCAACGGCTACCACGACAGCAACAGCAACAACAACAGCAGCAGTAGCAGCAGCAGCAACAACAAGGACGAGAACGACGAGAACGACACTGACCACGACAGCAACTGCAGGAACAATAGCAATAATAACGACGACAGCAACGACAACAACGACAGCAACAACAATGGCAACAACTACAACAACGAGAACAGCGACAATTACAATGACACCACGACACCAACAGCAACAGCAGCAACAACAACAACAGCAGCAGCAGCAGCAGCAACAACGACGACGACAACGACACTGACCACGACATCAGCAGGAACAATAGCAATAATAACAACTACAGCAGCGACAAGAACGACAGCAACGACAGTGGCAACAACTACAACAGAGACAATTAAAACGACAACAACGGCAACAACAGCACAGCAACAACGCCAACAACGGTAGAAGCAGCAACAACAAGAGTAGAAACAATAGTAGCAGCAATAATAGCAGCAGCAACATCAGTAGCAGCAACGAAAACAGCAACACAGCTATTAATATTATAGACGCCTCCGCATTCTGTGTGAGTGTACGGACGGCCCATGATTCCTACTTTCCAATCTGTGACTCGTATAGCAACCAGGTGCCTTATCGCCTCAACATATTATGAGGTACACCACCTATCTACCTGCCCTTGACATTATAAACCCACCTTGCTCTCAGAAAATTTTGCCAGAGTTCACGAGGGCGATTAGCGATAGCGCCGGCACGTATTCACGTCGGAAGAACTCATCAAGTTTTAATTTGCATTTAGGATCAACTGCATTTATCCCAAAAGTAATGAATTATTAGCACAAAGGTTACTTGGATTAAACATTGTACCAGTTCTAAACACCCCGTGAAGTTATTCCGTCTGGCTTGCTGTCTAGCTTTTCGAAGAAATCATGAAATGTACGAAGGTGATTTCCAACGATCAGTCAATTGACTGATTTTTTGTGGAAAAAAGAGTGCTATGGACGAAGTCGTATTTCGAGATCGAAAGGTTGTGCACGGTTTGTCGCTGTTCTCCCAAAAGTGTAATGTCCACTGAGCTGAACTGTAGCAGGTACGATAGGTTTTGAATATTCTTAATTGGATTTCGAGTGGCGTTATTATTTTAAACCATTGCTATGACGTCACACTATTGTTAAAAGTGTGGATTCGGAACGACGAATCTTTAGTAAAGTGTGGATTCGGAATCACGAATCAACACGTTGAACATGTCGGACAATTGTTCTCCCTAATGAGCATTAATAGGACCGTCTGCGTGAAAATTTCCTTCCGAAAATCACCAATGCATCTTCATTGTCAGATTATCCGCTGTCACTGCAAAAACTACTTTGAGTCAGAAAGAAATAATCGTCTGAACTATCCATGTTGAGGGAAGGAGCCTATACACACAAAATTACCTGGTTGTACGGGTGTGGCGATACACATGCTAAACACGCCACAATGCTTGATTACATATAAGAGCCTCGAAAAACTCCCTTGTAAATGGCCACGAATCGACACGAGATATGCAAGTCTTTTCATCTCCACTCACTGGTTTAAGTCGAAGAATACACTCGCAAGTGTGGATTCTTAATTTACTAATTCACTCGGCGCCTGGCGCCTC
This sequence comes from Patiria miniata, assembly GCF_015706575.1. Classification (NCBI taxonomy): domain Eukaryota; kingdom Metazoa; phylum Echinodermata; class Asteroidea; order Valvatida; family Asterinidae; genus Patiria; species Patiria miniata. The sequence continues at coordinate 16,294,864 of NW_024037068.1, forward strand.
GCGCCTCGTGAATTCTGAAATTACGAATCCACACTTTCTCGGGTATTCTCCTTAACGGAAACGAATAAAATGCATGAAAAGCACATGATCCTGCCTTTAAGGCTTGGTAGAAAAAAACAAGACCTTGCGGTGAAATTGGCAAAATATGTACAAGGGGGCGGATCCTGCCCCCGGGTCTTGAATGTTCAAGGCGGGACCTTGTCCTTGATCGAACGAAGGCATCTCGTAAACAACCATGTGGGATGGAACGCATTAACGTGGTGCTTCCTTGGAAATGAAGAAAAGGTGCAAATTCTCCAACCCACATTGACCGGCTTAACTGAAAGTTCAGGGACTAAATGCTCTGTCACCACATAACGAAACCGTCTGCAGATACACAATAGAATACGAGCCTTATTCGAGTGATTATCATGGTCGATTTACATCGAATCAATTGTACTCGTGTGCCTTCACGCATAATTAGGTCAAAATGCCAGACTAGTTTGCAATGTTTGCAATCTTTGCCTCGCTACAAAATATCCATTTCAAAATATGTTTCATTTGGAATTATTGATGAAAGCACAATGACATCGATCTAGTATAGTAAATTAATTAATTGTGTCAGCCATCTATTTTTTTCCACCTGTTGTTCTGAAATACAAAAGAATCGCCTGGGTTTTGTATCTGTTATGCGTGAAGCCATTATGCTCGAAACCTTTTAGTCTACCTTTCTTTTACAATCACAAAGACCAGTTCAGAAAGTACACCATTTGGAGATTTATAATAAATCATGACTTTTATGAGAGAAAAAAGAAGAATTAAACGTGGTTATGAGCAATGATTTTCATTCAGACCCAAGTGAAAGTGTGCTTATATTTCCATCGTACGACACATTCTAAACCTGGGAAATAGCTTCTTCTTTTTTATCCATCTGTAGACTCGGGGGACTATGGACGTAAAAACAAGGACATAATATTTTAAGAATTCGGATGAAACTAATAAAATCCCGGGAACATAAAGGTGAATCATGCGGATTTAGACATGAATTCCTCCAGAAGTGACTCACATACCCCCAAGTCCGATAAATCCGTCTACATTCCAAATGAGATATTTGTGAAGAAAAAAAAATAATACAAGAAAAAAGAAGAAAACACCCATCAATCAACGGTAAACCGGCGCGGCGCAGCGGCGACGGGAGTTCCACAGCCGGGCTTTTGACGCTGATTGCCCCACGAGGAATACCGCATTCGTCGCTGAAAAGTACGACTACGGTGAAAATTACCCACGGAACAGTACAGCTACTATACATACCCCCTGCGGGCTACCCCGTACACGACATTGACCCGAAAGGGGAAGGACATCCGCAACAAAAAAAATGTTCAGCTCGCTAGAATTTCACTTTCCTGATTGATTTACTATCCTTGTTCATGATATTCCCACAGCTGGAGCACCTTTGTTGCAGAACTATTTGCGGTTCACGGCAACCAATGTTAAAGGAGGCTGTCAACATTAGAAATTGTTCTGCTGGTCATTTGTTTTCCACAATCGGCATGTCTGCTTTTTGTTGGGAACAAATTTGCCAATTGTGGCAGTCAAATATTACTGTATAATTCTTGTCTGTCAGTAATGAGATCTTCACACTGGCAAACTACGCTCAAAGTTACTTACGGTCAATTGTTAAAGGAGTCACTAGATAGTAAAGAAATATAGTGGAAATTGCGCCTAAGGATCGAAAAAAAACCCGAAAGTGACCAGAGATAATTATGTGCTTTGAACTTTCAGGTTGATTTTTTTCAGGCTGGCCATTTGCCAACAAATATCCCCTGCTACATAAGCTATCTTATAAGGAATCGAATATTTTTTCCCCCACATAATCGAAAGCTAATTTTGTTTATTACAATATCAAGTTTTAGCTGTTATGATTCCCCTTTTTTTCCCCAACTGCATTGTATAAACTTTCACCGCATTCTTTCAAATGTCACATATACAAATGACGTGTTTCAAATTATTCTGAAATAGCCAGAATCAACGTAGAATGTCATTCGCCTATAGGGGAAGCCATCATTAAGGAAAACAAAATGGTAAAGCTAAATATATTTTAGTCTAAAACATGAATGGCCATACGCAATGAACGCAGCAATTACATGATTATAACTGCTGGGTATTCATTGTTTGAATGTGATAATTTTCCATAGAGGACAAGCCAGTAAAGGCAATTTGGAATTAGCAGCTAGCGCGTTGGCGACCGTTGACCCTTATTCAGCTGGGAAATCACCTGTGGACTCAGTTGGGGTGAAGGGCCTTGATTTCAAGCAGGCATATCGCGCACGGTGTAGGGGCAAAGCCCACGCGACAACTTGGCATTAAAGAGTTCGTGCTGTGCACGTGCCTCAAAATGTTAAAGGTACGTGTAGGTTCATTTACTTTTGTGCATTTCTTTTAAGGTCATAAACAACTAACATGTTGAAGCTTCAACTCATTACTACTATAGGCCTAAGTTTTGATAAACATATCTGTGTGTGTACTATTTTTGGGGTCTCTGGATGACGTTGCTAACGCACGTAAAAAAAAGTGTGCCTGCGGACACACTTTTTTTAAACCATCTTCAACGTTTGTTTATTTCCCACCGTGGACTAACATCACAGGGTATTGGAACCATTCCTATCTTCACTTTGAGCCAGTTTTTTTTTTTATAAAATCGGTAGATACGGTATATTAATCATCGCATTTCAGTTCCAGGTCCAGTAGGTCCAGGAGAGGTAGGGCCAGGGAGGGGGTCTTGCCTGTGGCCTCCTGGGTTCGGGAAAAACGTGAATAAAAAAAATGTATAAATCCCATAGAAGCCTGAAAAGAAATGTCCTAGAAAGAAACAAAAATCTCCTACATCCGTGAATAAACGACAAGGGTCATTTAAAGGGCAGGGTCATTCAATAAAACCTTCTCAGTGTAGTAATACCATTGGTTATCATAGATAAAAAAACAAATATTGCACGCGCCCCTTTAAAGTGTCCACCACTTCACAACCACGCAGACTCATCACCCGTAGCGTAAGCAGTCCAGTCAACGCGTATCGTTCACGAACCGTTTACCCCAAGTACACGTACTTGAGAGTCGACCCACTCACAAACACAGTACTCTCGCGATGCCGTGAGGGTTTGACTGACGGTTAAAAGGTGGCCGCAACCACCTCCTCCTCCCCCGTCAGGTCACGTGACCACGACATTAATCAATGGGGGGAGGAGGGACGAGTGACGTCATCAATGGCCAGTGACAGATATAAAAACGTGACGTCGTCAGCAAACAAAATCATTATCGGTTCAAGTTTCTCATCTGTGATACCACTATCGGTGAATGGACAGTGCCACGTGCGGGCGATTTCACTGCGACGAACGGCTATACATATCTGCAAAACTCGCTCTTTAATTGAAAATGACTTCTCTGGATATCTTCTGAGAAATATTATTGAGAACAGCAGTGCCTATGTCAACTTTTCAATTTTCTTGACTGGAGCTGTAATACTTGGCGAAGAACAACACGGTATTCCCAACCGGTGCTCACGACCGTGCCAGGAAAAACACAACAACAAAGACGATTATTTGTGTAACTTTTCGAAGCCCGCGAATCGTTCAAGTCGAAATTGAAAGACTTTTGAAATCCCATTCAACAATGGAAGTGAAACCGCAGAACGTTGTGGCCGTGATGTTCGTTACAGTGTGTCTAGTGGCAGTCGTGCAGGCCAGCAGGTACGGCCACTTCGGTGAAGAAACGGTGAGTTTTGAGTTTTAATTATTTCATTTTTCATACCTATTAATGTGAACCCATTCATCATTCAACGTGGACAATCAGTTTTGCAAGAGGAAAAACAACAACAAAGATAGTCCTTGTAGACCTGCATATATTGTTTTGGTTAGAGGGTACGTCTTTAAAGGCATCCTCATTTGCATTGATTCCAAAAGTAACCTACCGAATATTATCAAAAAGCGTACTTGACGATCGTACTGGTACTAAACACCCCGTGAAACTATTCCGTCTGGCTTGCTGTCATTTCGAACAAATAAAAAAGAAAGTAGGGGTGGTTTCTAACGATCAGTCAATTGACTGAATTTTGAAAATAAAGAGTTTGTTATAGACAAAATGGTGCATGTTTACGATCAAACGATCCACCCTGCTTTCTCGAAAAGTGTACTATCTGCTGAACTGAATATTCAACAGGTTTCGTTTTGAAAAGTCGTCTTTGAATTTTCAGTAGTGTTATTACTGAGAAAGGACAAAATGCATGAAAAGTAAATGTTTCTGCCTTTAAAGAAGATCTTATTTGAAATTATACCACATCTCTGTTGACTACCAGACTCGAGATATTTTGACCTAGTAAAATTTAATCTTATTGGCGATACATGTAGTCGGATGGATAATCTTGTGTTATAGATACTGATTCACAAGCACATTTAAAACCTTTGTTTTTATTGACAATAACATGAGCCTGCTCATAATTTGCCTGACTGTATGAATAAAAAAGTCGGATTTTATTGGTTTCTTGGTTTGTTTTAAGTTAAAAGTTGAACAGAGATATTGACTTGAGCGGAGTGTGAACCTGTGACCTTTGGATTGCCGTTCCGGTGCTCTACCAACTGAGTTATCCAGACTTGTGTTGGCGGCTCCCCAGTTAGTCAATGTTTTTGTTCAGGGAGCTTTAGTCAGATGTCATAAACCTGTATAATGCCATGTAGCCAGAGATTGCGCCACGATGCTAGCAACATTAGCAATGCTGCAGTACCGGAAAATATTATCCTAAATATTGATATCAAAATACTCGGAGACAATAAGATTCTGAGCCCAGACATTATACACATTTTCTCGTGAATGTAACTTTCAATTGATGTACAGGGTAAGGCAACAAGAAGTAACAAAATTACAAAAAAATATTTATATTTAAAATTAACGAAAAACAAGAGCTGTTTAGGCGTCTGCCGAAACAGCTAAAAATATCTGGCCCGCTCCATTTCATAAAAATAACACGGGGATAAAGTACATGTTATTGACTAGTAACTGTGAAAATTTCACGTAAATTGCAAACTCTATTCCCAAGTTATGTATAATTATTTTAATAAAAGGATCACAAAATTCAGCTGTCCACTACTGATCATGTACCTACAATCTGATGAATACCCATTAAATACAATGAAACATGGACGTTTTCCCATCGCCTTGAATGAACGAAAAGTTGCCAAGGAAAACAGATAATAATCGCCGTGGTGTTTCTGAGGAAAAAATGATTTGACTTGTTCCTCATATTCAAAACACAACATCTGGCAATAAAAATAATGTTTCAGTCTTGACTCAACTGATTGAAATCTCATTTGTATTTGAATGCTTGTGTGTAATCTGTAATTCTCACTCAGCTCAATAGCCATGGGCGTCGCCAGGATTTTTTCTAGAGGGGGGCAAAAAAAACCTTTTGCCAAAAAATGCTTGTGTTTCTCAACACATTCTCGATTTATCAGTTTTAGAGGGGGGCAGGGACATTTTGCCCCCCCCCCCCCAACTCATTAAATTTACACCACTTTGTCTTCGCGCCTCTTTTTTTTTTTTTTTTTTTTTTTTTTTTTCTTCTTCTTTTTTTTGTTGCTTTTCCAGGGGGGGGGGCGGCAAGTGCCCCCCTTGCCCCCCCCCCCCCTCGCGACGCCCATGTCAATAGCTTCCAATGGCATTCCAAGGACAGCTATAAACGGCTTCTTTTAGTAAAACATGCATAACTCCTGATAGCAAGGATCAATTTAAATAATCTTTTTTTCCAGATGAGTGGAAGAACATGCTCTTTTAAGACATACTTCATTGGTGTATCGAATTTGATTGCTTTTTAAGAAACACAAACATTAATCCAGGTCATTTCTTTTCGACTCGCCCTGTTTTAAAGAAAACACGAATGGTTCCAATTGAATGTGCGTTTTATACTGAAATTTGATGTATATGGATTTTCTGTTTGGGCAATTCACGAGTTGCACCCTAAAAAATAAAACGATAAAAGCAGGTGTTAGTTTTATAATATACTGCCTTGTTGACAGCGAATCCGCCTTCAGGCGGAAACAAAAACCACTTTGAAATAAAAACGGATCTTCAAAACGGAAAACACTTGGAAAAGCACCCGGAGCTATGACGCTATGGGTGATACCGTTTATCCGTCGTCGTGTCTCTGTAAACACTTCACGCACAGATGGGTTACGCTAACGATCTGGATACTATTGGTGCCAGTCCAAGGATCAAAGTCGACCTGATCCAACTGGATGTGCTCTAGAAAGTAAATTAAATGGCTAACGATTTTGAGAAACAGGATCTGTTTGCAGGTTGTTCCGATTGCAAAATGCACAACTCTGTTTACTTCCCAGTTAGTTCAAATGGCGCAGGTATACGAATGCGCTTATGTTTCACGAAAGGTAAATCAAGACTGTGGTAATTTCAGAATGCCGAGGCAAGCACAGGGCATGTTTTTTTTTCAAAAGTCCAGTTGCCTTAAAGGCGGACCTCACTCAACGATCAGACCGGAACTGTTCAGCGGAAGTATATGCTGCACTGCATTTTGGGACAGTGTAAAAATCGCCCCCCCCCCCCGGAAAAAAAATCTAGACGGGCTGTCAAAACAGAGTCCATTTGTTCTTAATTCAAAGAAAAAATATGAAGAACCCGGATTGAAGTACACACAACACGTGAATCAGTACAACGAACGACCATTATATCACTTCTAGATAAAAAAAAACCCATAGACCCTAGAGATCGATGTCTGCGCAGGCCAAGTGTGCATCAACTGCACGTTGTTAATCACAATGGACGTCTACGTCACACGGGGAACAAGGTACAGTAAATTACATGCACACTCCAACAAGCGCAAGCTTCAGATCAGATCAAGTGGGCAAAGATATCGGGGAATAGGATCAAGGCGAGAGCACCCACTCAATTATGAAAATGACACAGTTACCCGAGGTGAGCGGAGACCTTTAACATTTTAGCGTCCCTCCTTCGTCAGGGTTTTATAATTGGACTAATTCTCCGCATGACTACCGCCCAGAAAAGGTCACACCTCGGATCTTGTCGCCCAGAAAATTGGTCTCACTCGGGAGCACTTTTCAAAAATCTCGCCTTGCGACAGGCAGATATGCTTGTCACTGAATATCTATTTAAAAAGATAAACCGGGGTAGTCTTATTGTCGGATCTAACGGAGACGAGAATGTCACAACGAACTATATGAAAGACATTCGGATGCTCAGTTGTGGGCTAGGCTGGATCATGTGAGCTATGAGGTCTATGCCCGGGTCTACGTTGAAGCTGTTCTGTCCCTTGAACACAAATTAGGCGGTGGCCATTTGAGAAAAAGTGAAGAAAAGAGTACAGTTGCACGGTTATGAAAACTCACCGAACATAAATTTACAACAGCTGTTCTTGAACGCCATTTTTCACCTAATTGTATATTCTTAACTATATAGCAGTCGTCGAAACTGACTTTGGGCAGCCAGGAGAGGGCGGGATATTCTCAACGCTAATTGTGTTTCGGGAATCTCTTCCGATCCAGTTTCCTAGATTAATTCCGGTAACCAGCCTACGAACAACAATAAAATGTGAATGTTTAGGTTGGTACCTTTCTTTGGACAAGCACAGCGACAGATTGTCTGGTATCTCAATCGAGTATTTTCATTTCAAGGAATATGTTAGTTTTCAAGGCGGAGCAAAACCTGTTTACAAAAAAAAAAAAAAAAAAAAAATCTAGATACTATATGCCGGTTTCGTATGCAATTTGGATTATGAAATACGGACTCCTTTGGTTGTATTGCGCATGCAATAAATCAAGATAATACTGAATTAATCAAGACCGTCATGGGTCACGTGCGAGGGTCACCGCAATGTATAAGTTGAAAGAGACCAATTTTCATAGCAGTCCGAGTTTTATATGACAGCGGTAGACGATGAAAAAATCATTGCACCAAGGGGCTTTCTCAGTCTCTTTTCTTTCAATATGAAGTTGTGTTGTTTCTATAAGTAGTTATACTACATACGTAATCTGCTCCTGGCGATGAGAATTTGATACGTGTTGTTTACAACGCATTCATAAATACCTCAGACAGTTTAGCTATTCCTATTGGTCGAGAGCCCGTCACGTGGCCGGTCTTAAACGGATGATAAAGACATGGATAGCTGGTCTTAAACACTTTTCCAGTGTCACAATGAAATGTGGACTCCTAAAAATCCAGTGCCTCTTACCGTTTCATTGGTTGAACGTTCACAATCCTCACGTAGGCATGCGCAACACTACAAGCGAGTCAGAATTTTATAGTTCTAAATTCAAAACGCAACGCCCCAGGTGCGTTCTGCGTGACATCGCGCAGAACATGTTACGCGCGCGTCAATCTCCATAAAAGGGTTGTTTACATCTTACTCGCCAGCTGAACACTCCATTATTTTGCTAGAGGGATGTTTCAAAAAGCATGAATTGAACTTGTTGAACAAAATTGGGATTTTTTGAACGAATTATTTGATATTTTTTTACGGATAAGGTATTTATGAATGGGAATAAATATGTGCTCGGTCGGTATTTATCACTCTGTTTAATACCGCTTAGAGTCTGGGTGCTGATAATTACCCTCGCCTCCGGCTCGGGTAATTATCAGCACCCAGACTCTAAGCGGTATTAAACGAGTGATAAAAACCTCCGGAGCACACATTTATTCCCTTAATAATGGAGCAAACAATAGACTGTTGAAAATCACTTCCCACTTTTTTTCTAACATCATGTTGCCCACTGGGCACACTTTATGCGATAACTTTGCGAGCTTGTTTCTTGTGAAAGCTTATCGAATGTATCAAGAGCGAAAACGCCAACCTTTCTAACTCAGTCGGAAAATTGACTGTCGATAGTTTGAATGGCCATAACGACCAAAACAGGGACATGTGGATTGGTCATTGTTGCAGAGGAAATTAAACAGGAAATGTGATATGTTTGTGCTCTATATCAAGGACTTTTTGGATATATATAAAAAAAATAGAAAATATACTAATTGAAATACCACGTGAGTGACGCGCTCTATTTACACAAGGCCGAGACTTGTTATATGTAACGCGCATGCGCACAAATGACGTAATTTGAGGTGCAATACTTTGAAGGGGGGGGGGGGGGGTCCCCAGCCTGCTGATCAGGATACGTGACGAATGGACGAATCCAGGCACGTGATCACAGTACCCGTACGAGGCCCTCTTCAATGGAGAAACCATTGTGTAGGCTATTGTACAAAGCAACTGCCCCGTGGCGGATCATTCTGAACAATAGCTAGCACAACGCTTCCCCCATTGATGGGGGCTTCTGTGATAGAAGTGATAGCGTGCCCAAATTGCTTTGTACGTAGGCCTTAATATCCCATCTGAAAGACGTTACGGGCTCCGTGCGGCAAATACGCGGGACGCGCTGACAATAGACGTAGCCTAAGGCTGCATCCGAATCAACTGTCTAGAGCTAGGTCTAGGTCCGCGCCCATTAAAAATACGCGGGACGCGCTGACAATTAATAGACGTAGCCGTAGCTCTGGAAGCCCGTTTTGGACACGGCCATGATCTCCCAGACTAATCCTCGCCCCAAATAACCTTGGATCATTCGAAATACGCAGTGGATGGGCCGGGAACCAGTCTAGGTCTCCCCCAACTCTCCTTTTCTGGCCGTTGAAGGGGTACTTTTGCACGGAGCCCATACTCCCTGAATAAGTACTGTAGCTTTGTTTTACCATCGAAATGCCAATAAACTCATAGCTGCTTAATTTCCAAGCAATCATCACGGGGCAGTCTTTATACGCCCACGTTGAAATCTCCCCTAATTGATCTACCTGCATGTTATCTAGAATTTCAACCAAACAGTAGCAAAATGCTGCGATTAGCCGTGCGACCTCCTCTGCAGTTTCCCTCGAGCTGAAATCCAATATGCATTAGACGAGTATCGCTGACTGTGCGCTGTTGACAGCTTTTACGCGGGATTCACTCAAAACAAGGAGAAATGTCGCCAGAGAAATGAAGAAGCGTATTTCGAAGTCGGAATTCTATTTCAGCATAGCGGCTGTTTTTGTTTTTCCATCAGAAAAACTGTGGTCATTTGCCACTTAGTGCCCCACTCCATTGTACATTTTACCTTGACTTTCAATGGATGGAGTCTAAGACGATAAATTATGAGTGTATCCGCTTTGCTTTTCTCCGTTGATGGCGATCCAATTAATGACTCTCGAAGGTTGCGTCGAGTTTTGCCCAGTGCCCTTTCCATACCCCATGCAACACAAGGAGGTCATTGATTGATTCAACTACAGGTGTGAGGCAGGTGCCAGACCGCTGAAGTGTCTGTTTGTGTGGAGCATGGGTTTAAAGAGGCGGCCTCGCGACGGTTGTAACTCTCCACTGTCATCACATCTCCTGTGACTGCATCCTTTTAGTTTTGTCCTTTTTTCGGTCGAGTGTAAAGCTGTAACAAATTTCATGCCCCACAAGCAATATAGAAACAAAATATGAAGGCGCTCGCAAAGATAAACTGTAACATCTATAGAAAGGCTACTTTTTGTTCCATTGGATTTAATATCAACGTCACTAATAAGGTATAGGCCCTTTAATATATGCTATTTGGGTCTTGACGTTATTTGTAAATTGATACTGCATTTTGTTTGATGTGGGGACTTATTTGATTATAGGACTAATCGAAGCTAGAACACTTTTGTGTCCCAAAAAAGAAAACAAAACACACAGAAGTAAAATCTAAAGTAATTAACGTTGAAGATTCTGCTTACTTTGTTTCTTAAGAGAGGCCAACCGCACCGAAATGAACTTGGCATTACAATGGCAGTAAATAGCCGTTGAGTGACGAACATTAAAACCGATCATTCAAAGCATTTTTGGTGGATTTTGGTGGTTTTCCTTCATTACCCTGCTTACCTTTTTAGCACGGACGTCTTTCCAATCTGAAATTTCCAGTGACATTAATGATAATTAGATACACATTTATAGCATTATTATAGTATTCCCACGCAATGTTTGTGATTGGCTATCGTGATGAGAAATTTAATTAAAATCGGTGAATGGAAAGTTTGAGGCAGCCGGGCCGAGTTAATGTATAATTCCCTATTGACCTTCTAAATACATTACTTGTTGCATGTTTCAACAAAGCCTTTGTTTGTTGCGAGGAACACTAGTGGCATTGATGATAATGCAATTACAGCTGGAATGACTTGAGTAGCCCATAACATTGAACTATAAACTCTAATCCCCATGAGATTGTGTTGGAGCCATTTCTCGGTTGTCTACCTCTATGGCCAATCCATGGCAAATTAAAATTCGGGGTTTTTTTCTTCTAGTTTTGTCGAGTGTAACGTTTGTTGGGGCTCGTCTTGATAAGTTATGGAAAATAGTCGGGCTTTTTACTTGAAAACAAACGATTTTGTTTGGGCGTGTGAAATAAGCTGAATTTGGTCTTGTCAAGTGCATGAAGTGCTCTCGCATAATCTCACTAAAGAAATGCCATCGAAATCACTTAAACACCATCTGAGCAAGGGTGTCAATTTCTTCTCAAATGTGTGTGGGTGGGTGGGTGGGGGGGGGGGACCATACATTGATCAGAACTAATGCGAGCCCGAAGCACGGAGTCCTAACGGCCTGGGGTGGGCCCCGAACATTTTTGGATTGTAGACGCTGTGTGGTGCGATCTGAGGCAATTTTTGACCACTTTAACCAATTTTTTTTAAGCAAAAGATCATTTTTTAAACATCATTTTAGAGTTTGGAGTCATCAGCTCTTCCCAGCTATAATTTCAAATGAAGGCTACAAGTTTTACTCGGGGACGAACAAAAGTGTGAGGGGGGGGGGGACCAAACGATATGATATCACCCACTTTAAAAAGCGGTGGTAGGGGGATGCCCCCCCGTCCCCCACCGATCGACGCCATGATGTGTAGCAATTGCAAATATATTGCATTCTCTTAAAATCAATTACATGTGCAGATATAATAATGTTTACAGCCCCTTGTACAAATATGTAGGAACAATTTAAGATTCCCTTTTTGCGTTATTTCCCAAATTCCACGGGTGCATAACTATGTTCCCCAATACCGATGTTCCCCGAAATCCTTACCATATAACCCGAACCCTAACCCTAATCCTAAGGATTTCGGGGAACATCGGTATTGGGGAACATATAGGTATTGGGGAACATCGGGTAGACCCCAATTCCACGTCTAATCAAAATTCACCAGTCGAAGCAAAAAGTTGTAAAGGGCACGATTATGCAGGGCCATCGCACGCCCACACATCGTTCGCCTCATCAGTGACACCACACCTTCCATGCAGTTAACACTTCTGTTGAATTTGGACGATGAAGTGGAACCGAGACACTTTAACGTCGAGAATAAACGTAGGTGGCAATTTCAACTCGTTCAACATTAACAATGCAAAAGAAAAGCCAACCTTCTGAAAAAAAGAAGAACCCCCCCCCCAAAAAAAACAAAAAACACACCTGACAAAATATTTATATTTAAAATCTACAGCATCAATCTTCAGGAAGGCTGGGCGACTCTTTTTTTTTTTTTTAAATTACTTCACTCTCAATCAATTAAACATCGAGCTCTTTAAGTCCTAACTGTCACCGGGAGAAACCAATTTAGTTCCGCAAAATTTGTGAAGTCAAATAACCTGTCAAGCTTAATTCGAACTAGAGAGCTGACGTTGCATATGCGTCCAAGCTAAACTGCGTATGTTAGAATTAAGAAGTCGAGCTGTTGCGGCAGTGAAAACACTTTTGGTATAGGCTTATGGATCGTACCTAAGGGTAGCGGAGTAATTTACTTGCAGGAAAACGGAAGTGATCCTGGTAGATTCATGCCATGCTTCGGTCTTACTCGATTATCAATTAAACGATTCCCGTGTCGTGCTAAGTTATCATGTCACCTGCGACCGGTACATTTCCCTGCAGGCTTGTACTAAATCTCAGACCATATTCTTGGCCTACCACGGAAAGCCTCGTAGGCTGTTATTTCATCAATGGACTCATATTGGACGCGCCTTGACAGCCGAAGCAAGACGTTTTGGAATGAAAAACACAGTGCAAAAGAAAATAAAAAAAGATGATACCGCCAACCCTGGTGTAACATGAGAGGACATAAGAATGGGCCTGAAACAACACAATGACGTCACATGTAAACAAATTGTGACGTCATTATGTCTCGGGTCTGCGTGCAAGAAAAGTTAAGGAAAAAACGAGACCATTCTGTAAAAAAAATCAAAGGAGCACACAATAAGCAGAACAAATGTTAGTAAAAGATATAGGCTACAGGTATATTATACGTACGAACTTAATTGTTGTGACATGTTCAATTGCCTTAACGGTGACATGATGCCATTTCCTAATACAAGACAGAACATGTAACATATTCGCAAGGAAAAATACAAGTGCATAAAATTCCAAATTGTGTTTGATATTGCGCAAGTTGTACTTGTCGTTAATTCCACGTAACCAGGATAGGCTTGTCGTCAGAGCTGCAGGTGTAAAAATGAGCGATGCTTGATTGTTTGCTCTGTTCATTACCGCAGCTAAATTAACTTTGACAGACCGATTACAGTACGTCATGAGGCAAACGGAATTGTTCTGACGCGGCAGCCCACGCACACAACCGATCAGCTGAAATGTGGCTTAAGTCCCCACGTCTGTTTAACTATCATTATGAAGCATAATTGGTTAACTTGTTTGTGCATTTAGTCCAAAATCGAGACAAAATAATAAGATGAATCAATTTCTGTAGGCATGTCTATGGATATTGTGCGTGACCGAAGTTGAAATAATTGATACGAGCCGAGCTTGCAGATATCGCCATTTAAACCGACGTTCTCCCATTCAGAAACAATTCAGTCTAAAAATAATCTTCGAGACCTGAACTACAGACGTGAGTACGGGTGTACAAGGAAACCCCCAAAGAGTCATGACTCATTTGTGTACTCACAAAATGAAAGTTAATACCAGATAGAGCGGCAACAACAATTGTTTTGTTTCACTAAGTTTGTGGTATACATGCATTTCCTTAAAGGTAATATACAACATTTGCAAACATCAAGAAACGAAACTACCAAATAATTATGAAATGCCTTAGGCCTAATTGACTGCAAGTGAAATAACATCCTGTGAAAACATTGCACCTGGTGTGCTGTCATGTTCAAGAAAAGTTGATATTTGTATCAATTTCTAACGATGCTCGGCTGACCATCTTTTAAAAAAAAGACTTTCTTTTCTAGTGCTGCCCCCAATTTACCAGAATTAGTTAGTCCCCATTTTGCTTGCAATCGGTTACACATCCGTTAACTGGCAAAAGGCGGCAAGTCTGGTTCCTTGAACTGGCAATTCTCCAATTCTAAAAATTGCTCCGTTTTGTCTGGAGTATAGGTCAGGGAACAAGACTAGTACAAGAACAACGTTTTTTTTCTTGGTTTTTCTGCATCTATGAACACAAAACTTGAAACAGGTCAACGTAACAATATTTTCTATAAAATACTAACCCACAAATCTACAATTTATGAAACTTACAGCAAAAGCAAATGTTGTATATTCCCTTTAAAACCGTTTTGCTAATTATCAGGAAAACATCACAGTCACGCTACGGGCGAGCAATTCGCGTGCCGGCTGCGCGAGAACACACCGGATCGCCATATCAACAATTTGTCATCAAATTGGATTACCTAACCACCGCTAGCTTTTTTGGTAACTCATGAGCTAGCCTGGGGTTCATCCCCGTAGCATTCCACAGTGTCAACAGGATGGTACTGAATCCAGGCTAGCTGAAGTTATAGGATCGGTGACTCTGTGCGTTGAAATACACGCGCGCTGCATTGAATGTATCAACAGTATAACTGAGACCGATAGTGTGTAAAAATAGTTGGAGTGTTTTTCCTGCCCCGTTTAGAGCTAAATCAGTTCCAGGCATGCTCTGCCGATATCTGTGTTTATCCGTACAATGTCTGAGTCATCAATCTGGTAAATTGAAGCCAGTCTATATCCGGGAGGCAGAGCCAACTGACAAAACCGGTAAATATTTTGAAGGTCTGGACGGGTGGTGACGTCACACGACGCTGATGACATATCGCTGCGCGCTCGTTTTCAACGCTACCCGTTTTAGCGGATTAATTACAATTATGCTGAGTAGAGCGTGTCATGTCGATGCGCATCTATGCCAGAATGGCCAGAACGTTGACCACTTTCGTACTGACATTCAGTGGCTAACATAAAAAGTGGGACAAAACCACCTATTGGCCTTCGATATTTTTTTTAAAATTTTTGAACGGAATGACTTTCTATCGACTAATAAGATAATCCACAGAGCGTCAGTGAGTCAAAACCTTTAAATGATAAACTCCCTCAGCTTAATTAATTTGTCTATAAAATTTACTTGGAAATCAATCAATTAGTCAGACAGCGTTTATTGAATTTACGAGAGCTTAAGTATACAGGTGGTTAAATATTACCAAAACTTATGCAAAGGACACAATTAAGGGGACAATTTTATCAGAACTTGCTAAAGAGACTAATTGATTTTGACACCTGTTAGTGGTTTTGTTTTCTTTATTCATTCATTCATTTCTCTTTATTTGTATCCAATCGTGGCCCGAGGATTTACTTCCAAAAAACAACTCCACTGTTAAGAACTTAAGCGAGACCTAGAGAATAGACAGCGGTGGCGTCCAGATCAAGATTAAATTAAGTTGGACCGTCACGAAAATTCCGAGAAGATGTCAAATTTCATAGGATCCAATCAGAGCTTCTGATAAGAAAAAAAATGCTTAAAACAGATATGTGTGCTTAGCCTCTATCAATCGAGGACCAGTCACAAGCTATTCACATTGCATTGCTTTTTGGTTGGTAACCTTGTTCTGCTAAGCAAATATGTTTTGTACTTAGCAATTACTCCCCCTCCCCGAAGATTTCACGCGGCGTGTTGGCGATTGCCGCCGCTTGTCAAAATGCAATGAATTCCAAGTGGCATTTGATGACTGAAGGGTGGCGAGTAACGGGCGGGCGAACGAGCTGCTTCCGTCATATCGCATCAGGCCACACAAAGAAACAACATGTTTCTCGGGCAGATAGGCGCGCTATGTAGCAGCTGTTAGTTCCTGCAAGATTGTATTTGTTTTGCATTTGTTTGTTAACTAACATGATTAGTTTTTTTTTATTGGTACCGTAAGTTTCCATAGAATAATTACTCATACCACCTGTTTGGGCTAAATGATTGACACCTTAACATGTTTCATTAATTTTCGATTTCTAGTGCACTCTAAAAAGTCTGGGGTCAGATTTGACCCCGAATCCGGGTTTTATGGGGTCTGACATTTTTCCGGGTGACAATGACACTTTTCCAGGTCAAAAGGACCCGGAAAATGATTCAGAAAAGTGTAATTTGACCCCCCCCCTCCAAAGTGTCAGGCACCATTGAACCCGGATTAGCATAGGGAGAGCAAACTGACAACATGGTTTTTGTCCAGTAATGAGTGTACATGTATCACCGGCACCTTGAAATAGCAGATGGTGTGATCATATTTGCATGAATTACGGTGTATTTTAGGTAAAACTAGCCACATATTGTTTTAAAATCCCAATTTTCTCGTGGGAACATCTTTACAACACAAGTATATACGAGCGTTGTCGGATCATTTTCAATATTTAGTCAGCGTAAGGCTAGGTAGATTGGATACCGGTAGCTTTCCTTTGCAATTTTTCCAGGCATTCTTTTTGTGTTGTGGTCAGACCTCCAAACCAGGCAGGTGAGGCATATTCCAAAGTAGGCCTAATATATTGCACATAGATGGATAATAAATCAGGAACAGGGATTTTGCAACGTTTTAACTGACGTAAAAAGTACAATTTACGGTTAAAAACTTTACACATAGAACTAACATGGGTGTCCCACTACAAATTATCCTGTATACATGAATGCCTAAAACCTTAACATACTTAGTTTGAATTAAGATATCATCTCCTATGTACAAGTTAGGACATGCTAGGGGGTGTCTTTGAAAACATGAAACCATAACCTGACATTTACTAGGATTAAGTTTCATCAGGTTATTGGAGGACCATTCCTGTAACTGATTGAGTTCCTGCTGCAAACATTGTGTTTTTAAATGTGTGCGTGCAGATCATAAAAATACTGAAAGTTAGAAATCCCTGTGTTTACACAAACTTCAATTTCAGGCTGCTCGAAGCATTCTTTTAGCTGTAAGCTACACTCTTTACGTCTGTGAATAAACAGAAACCTTTTCCTTCCTGAAAGTGTAGATATTCTTTGTGTCCGTATACCCGTGAAAGTATCTGTGTCAATCGATTTCCCTACGGCGTGTTGCACGCGTGTTTCGGTGCTGAACCCAATTATAAACAGTCTCGCCGCCTCATTTCCACTCTACATAGAGATCAGTGGTCATTAGGCATGACACAGACCATTGACTTCAAATGGGTAATAATTTGCATTCGGGCAAGCTCGTCCATCTGAGACCATTTGCATCACACGGGTGCAATTCCTAAGGGATTAAACGTCCTCTGCATTCTCTCATATTTTTTTGGCCTTCGTGTTTTTTCGACAACTTCTCCAAATGTAGCAGCAAGTTTCTCGAAGCATTTAAATGCGTTCTAATCAATATTTCTAGGTGACATTTAGACTGGTATCTATACAACAATCATAATGGTTTCATAGTTTCTGCATGACCGGTGGGCCTTATCGGCACAGACATTGACCACGTTTTCGGCCCATGCAGGGCAGGGTACATTAGTGGCCGGAATTCACACGTTCAAATCGTACTCTCGTTAAAATTCTGTCAGCCGGAACAATAATTAACTTTTGCAGACATGTGTAAAAGAAAAAGTATTCCTATGTTAAGACAAATTTAACAAACTGGAAGTAGTCACTGTCACTTGCACGTGAAATTATTATTTAGAGGTTTGCCGTATAAGTGTGTCACTGCCATTCATACAATAATCATAACTATGTGTATTTTTAACAATATGCCTGCGGTTTCCTTTATTTATGTATGCGTTTATTTTTTTCATATCTCAGTCCTTCCTCTATTCCAACAGTTCCCGAAACTTTCCCAATCTAGCAGCAAATATGTTCTATAAGGATCTTCCTGATATTAAAAATGCAATGTGCGTGCTATTTTAAATTGTCACTTAAGAAATAGGCCATTTTTAAAGCAATACACAGTTTTCTTTTTTAAACTTTAGAATGAGTTATCGAAAAAAAACCCAAAAAACATCGGCACATTTTCAGTAATGCAACAATCACTTTCGATTACTTTGCCGCCCGCCAATAATTCAGTTCTTGCAAGGTAGACTGGTTCTCGCCTCCCTATCAGGGTCGGTATTGTGACAACCGGGAACCAGTCTGCTTGCCAGTGCGCAAGAGCAACACCCTATTTTCAGACGCCCAAAGTTGAAAGTACACAAAAAAAAAATATCGACCTTCTTTAAGAGCATGACAGTAGATCAGATTAAAGGAATAATCCCTGGTTCCAACAACAAAAAGAGCACCAAACAAATTCTAAATTAAGAAGTTTCTTAATTTTTTTTTTTAAAGTTTTGCAAAGAAATTGACTGGAGCTGGGTTTAAACCTGCGACCTAGCTCCGGATTGCAGTTCCGGTGCTCTACCAACTGAGCTATCCAGTGCTATGTTGGCGGTCCCCATTTTGTCAGTATATTTGTTGAAGGGGCGCTAGTCAGAAGCCTTAAACCCTATATGCCATGTAACGATCACGCCCAGAGTCACGATGATTTTGACCTTTCTTTTGTTTGTAAACATCGAGCGCCATTTTGTATGGGCTGCCGCAAGCACTTTAATTGAAGCCGTGGTTGGCAACATATTTTTCAAAAAAGTGTCCTCATAACACCTCATTAAGAAAAAAGGCATGTTTAGGAAGTACTTTGTTGCGTTTGTTGATAATTTTGTATTTTCAATAATCAAATAATATTTTTGTGATCATTAATAACTATTCTTCATTTTTGCAGTGTTGGGCCTTCCATAGTTTGGCAACCCGTGGTTGGCTAAATGTGCCAACCACGCGTCGGCGATAGAAATGTCAATTGCAACATTAGCAATTCTGCAAACTTTGAAAAAAAATATAATGTACCTAGTAAGTTTCCCTTTGAGATTTATTTGAAAGTTTATTAATACCAATGTTGTTCTTCTCTTTCATTCGACAGTGTCAACCCAATGAATTCTGCCTCGGCCGTCGCTATAGGAACATAGTCCAGACCTGCGCATGCCCAGAAGAAGTGCACGAAATCGACGGCCTTTTAGTATCCATCCCCACACAATGCCAATACGACTACCGTAAACGTCACTTCCTGTGTAGGCCAAAGGTCAATTATGAAGGTACTGACGAGCATGGTCGGTAGGAATCATGTATGTCCTATTCATCTTTATGCATATTCATATCGTTTATTTTTGTATCCGGTTCGTTAGTGTGACGTCAGTTCAATTAAAACCACGCCCACTGCCCATTTAGTAGCGTTGGAACCCTTGGAACCGGAAGCTAACGTAACTTGAGTGTTTATCCAATGGGCACTGGTATAATCAGTAGTGCGCGCGCGTGTATGACGTGTTTACTAACGAACCGGATATTTACTGCAAAAACTGTGTTTACCAATCAAACACTTTCCTAAACGCGTTCTTGCTATCACTTAGTCAACATGATTAAATACTCAAATTGTTTAGAGTATTCGTGAATAGTGGTTAGCAATTGAAGATTGCTGTTTAAGAATTGGGGACACATAATGTTTAGCTTCTATGCATGTTTACAAAGTGATAACAAGATTGTGTTTAATTGCTAAACACAATTTTAGCTCGTGTCGATTTGAAATGTCTGGATATGATTTTTGTATTCAAATTAGACATTATCAGACGCCCGCTGATAAAAATGACAAACTCCCAATTCCTCTTTCAATTTTGAATTAAAAACAATCGAATCCAGGAGTTTTAGGTTTCAGATTTTCTGCCAAACTGACAGACAGCTCGACATCCCGACTGACAAACAAACACCAGTTGACATATACAACTATTATCAGTTCAAACAGGCAAACAATTAATTTCGCAGATCATTTAGCCAAGGACAGACGACTCCGCGTGTCAACTTGCACTGTATAGCTTGTATACATTTCAACAATAGGAGTGCAAGCCACTGGCAGGGTGACCGTAAGGTCATGGCAAAATTCTGCTAAATGCATTTCAAAAATCTGTCAGATTTATCAAAAATCTGCCAAATTCCCCAGAATTACTCGAAATACACTATAAACACTTAAAATCACATGCAGATTTGCAGTGTTGCCTTAATAAAGGTTCAAGTTACAGTTTAAACAATCTATAGTCACATAAAGATGTTCTGAAATTATTGCGTAAATTTCAGGCGAAACGCGGTTGTGTCACGACGAAATCCGGTTCTTAGTGAACCTCAGCACCTAGAAAAGCCAACCTGTCCCAGTATGCAAGGGTTTGTTTGAAAAAAAATGAAGCTTTTTTAAACAAATGTACCATTTTTTGTTCAAATTTGCTATGGTTTTCTGTCAAATAACCATTTTTGCAGAATTCTGTCAGCAATCTGCCAAAAATATCCATTCTGTCAAATTTTCTTTCAAACTTGTTTTGTTTTTACCAAAAATCTGTCAAAGTTAGCCGAAAATTGGCTAAAACGGTCACCCTGGCCACTGGAGAATTATATATGACGACCACCGATCTCCATGTTAACAAGAATCCGGATTGCCCATTGGCTGTTCAAAGTGAAGTCACCCTCCGCCATTTTACCACTCCCATAACAATGGAACTGTTAACAATTGTACTGTATTAATGTACGATGGGAGTGCTTTTACAGGTTCTCATACCATATTCGAATCGAGAGATTCGGAACCAGCGCGCTGCTTCAAATCGGTGTACAGTGCGCAATGGTCAGTGGGCTATCCAGATTTTGTTTAACATGGCGATCAGTGTTGTCGATTGATGGGGAATATTGTTGACTCCGTGCATGGATGAGCGTCTAATCTTGCTATGAATAATTTGACGCAATCTCGAAAGATCTCAATTAAAGATTGAAAACTGTGTAACTTAGCATTAAGTCTCATTAATGTTGAATCCTTACTCTCTAAATTCCAAAGAGTGAAATAAGGGACTAGACATTTTAGAGTGAAAATCACTCTCATTTCGAATGAAATAGTCTGAAAAAAGAACCACTTCAGTCGAAGCTCGAGTGAAAACTCGATCTTTACGATTGAAGAAATTTCACTTTGAAACGTCTAGTCCCTAGTTTCTGACTGTAGGAGTGAATCTTCACTCGAAAGGAGTGAATTTTCACTCTTTGGAATTTCGAGAGCAAAACATGGATTTTACAGGATGTCTGAACATTCGAATGGGCAATTCTAAACCTCTTCAATGTGACATGTAATCATGATGAAGGGGATTTCTTCAGGCGTTGTACATGTATAGCACGTGTTAGATTGACTTTCCATCCCAGTCATATCTTTTTTTCAACCTCTCTGAATCTAACAGAGTGATTTTAACTCTAAATTCCTACTTCAAGTGGGAAATAGAGTGACCTTTACTTGTTGAAAACAAGATAGACCCTCGCTAGGCTTTGAAATGCATTATGTATTGAAATCGAAACCAGAAAGTGAACACGATAATTCAGCCAAACAGTAATTCTTTGTTGGTTTATACGATAATGTTTGAATATCTCGTGGGCCGGGAGTCGATCTGAATTAGTTAAGAGGTGGTCAGGTAAACCTCTCACCAACATAAAACCATGTATCCGCTGCCAAGCGAATACTCAGTCTTAACAGATCGCGAAACCCAGTCCGAGGCAATTAATCCAGACACGATTCTATTTGCAGGTCACCACCCCGGCAGCTTCATATCCAGACTTTTCAACGATTTCACCAACAAGAGGCGATAATGTCAAAGGGTCTTCACACCTTCGGGATATAGATATGGACTTGATCGATATTTTTTTTTCTGTTGCAAATGGACTATTTCTATACGCACCATCCACACGCTCTGTGTGAACCTCCTATAGTCCTGGTCGTTTTATAAAGACTGCACTTGGAGACTGAACGAGCCTATCCAAAATGGCCGCCTTAGCAACCACCAGAGATGCGACTTTGAGTCTGCGGATATTGGATAAACAAACCGAGAAGGGTATTAGCTCGGGTATTCCGGATGAATTGCTTCCTTTATACACACTCTTGTCCCTTTTTTTGAAAAAAAAATCTGGATATGTTTTAAAAAAATCATTGCTAAAAACAGGACGTATGTATGGTGTTTAATTAATTGATCGAACCAGCAATAAATTAAAATTGACAGGTATTACAGGCAACGAGACTTATTGTCGCCCATTCATCAACTGTGACTGAGTTGCTTGTTCGTTTCGCAAGCAAGTAATTAATTAAAATTTGTAAAAAGTGGGCGATTTCGAGCGATTCTTGAGGGTCATTAAAGGGTGAAGAACAAGCTCATGCTTTGATGGCGGCGTCAACATAGGCGCTTCAGTCATAAACCTACTTAAGGGAGGGGGTTTTAAACCTGGCTTTAGATCCGAAATTCAGCTTAGGGGATTTTAGGTCCCAATGGCTGAATCAATATGTTCAATTTAAACTAAAGTTCAAATCTTATAAATCAAGCCACATTTGCATAAGTAGGCCTTATTCCAATTGATTCTGACAACTGTGATTCTAAAGCCAAAGGCAGACGCGTCGCAGGCAAAGCTTCGGGGAAAATGCAGCTTCGATATAGCCTAAAGTAAAATGTGTTAAACCTTTACCAATTACAACATAAGAAGGTTCTTTGACAACGTTTTCATTACTTAATCGATATTTGACGAGGCCATGTACATTCACTTGTTTTCAACGTTAAATTGTCATTGAAGTTGAACATGTCAATAGAACTGGCCGGGTACCATGTTACCGAAAGCATGTTGGAGACCGTATTTTATTACATTAAGTAAGCCTATTTAATATTTATTCATTGTACTATTCAATTAATATTAATAACTGTTAAATTTGTGTTATGTCTTTGTTACTATCTTTGAATGTTCTGATTTGTGTACCTTATTAAATTACCTTTTAAATGTATTGTGAACTGTACATTTAAGTGTTGTGTGGCTGTGACATCGTTTGAAATGCGAAAAAATATTGACAATTGGTTTTCTAATGATAGTCTGTAATCCTGAAATCTGAATCAAATTCTGTGTTCAAAATAATTTCCTTGAAATACTATTTTGGGCGAATTAGTGTCTTTAACTGAGGTTGTCGGCAGGGCTGCAAACTGTACTTTTTTTCTTTCAATTAAAATATTAAATACGTCACTTGTAAGTGTGCATACGTTGAAGTTCGTGGTAATTAATTAAAAATTGAAATAACCAATGTGTTTGTCAAATCGCTAACTTTATTCAAAAAATTACTGGCACTAATATTATTACTGTGTTCGGAATAATACGAGTGAATTCTTGAATAAACAGATGGATTAAAAAACTTCCGTGCATGGCGAAAATTTAACAAAAGAAACGGTCACCACGGGGCATATTGCAAATTATTAAATATTAGGCTACGGATTGTACCTTTGTGGATAGCGCGCTTTTTCATAAGCCAATGAGCGCATTAGCGGCAATCTTACAAAGTTGATCTTCCATTTTTAATGTGATGGGCTCTTGTGCGGATTACAGTCTGACAAAAACATCTCAACAGGTGTTGTTTTAGCACTGGGGAGGGCAGCTCTCTTGCTTGACTTCGTAATGCACACTGAAATGTAACATTGAGGGTTCATGCAGTGATTTTTTCTAAGGAACATAATTGTGCAACATTCTACTATTAAAGAGGTTGTGGAATGCTGAAAGTCGTTTTGTTTTTTATATATTTTTTTTATTGTAGAGTAGACCCATATATACCGTAATGACAAAGTCCCATTCTTTTGTAATGTGCGTTTATATTATGTTAAACTGAAATTCATCAAGTAATTTGTTGGTCGGCGAGCGCATAATTGAAATCAACAGTCGTCGGGTTCTTCGTAAAATGAGAAAAATCGTGACGTAATAAACAGGACTCGTTTATACTATGCTGCATCGGGAGTCCTGTTTATTATGTCACGATTTACTATGTTTTGTTTGCTGCCCCCAACGACGACTTTTACACAAATTGCGCGTCGGGTCGAAACAGGATCTGAAAAACAGCTCTCAAAAGTACCTTTTGTACTCATTTCATGACAGACACAATAGTCGTTTTTATTTCATCACACCTTAGGCTACATATACCCGAAAAATGACTTAAATGTTTTCGAGCATTCCACAACCTCTTTAAATGTGTGGAAAATATTCCACATCCCTTATTGGTAAATTTGATTGAAAAGTTCACTTCTTGAATTATATGACACATTTAAAATTGTCCATGCTTTTCTGGACAACTGAGAGACTGTTGACGTGATGTCATTTTAGGAAGACATTGTTAAGTTTAGGGGTTTTGTGTAAAAATTGTGAACCCGAAAAATTTGCTTATTGAAAACGTTTGCTCACTGGCTTCAAAGAAAATCTACGACAGCGAAATATTCAATCATCTGGCAAGTTTTGGTGCTGAAATAGCTGTAACATTGAGGTTTCTGATTGAAATGATAAACACTTCTGCCATGAAAATGGAAATTGGCATTAGCATAAAACAAAACAAAAAGGCGCCAAATCACCCTTTAAACGGCAAAACGAAAATGTAAAATAAGGTTAAATGGTACACAAAGGTGCATTTCCAAGGATTGCATTAAAAACATTACATTGCATGGCCCTTTAAACCAAATCTTGCAACTTCCGAAGTTGATTTGGTCAAATACCAAATGATTGACCCTTCCAAGCCAAAAAAAGCTTTAGAGAGAGAAGTATGCAATTCAATTTATCTAACCAAGTAATCGACCCAAAAATAAACTTCAAACACAGTGTGCCGTCTGCAATGCACACTGGTCCAAAGCAAACACCACGAAGTTCAAATATACATTTAGCCCGATCTGCGCCTCAACATCGAAATGTCATGCGTCGAGAAGGAGGAAATAACCCATTGAACTGTGAAATAACAAAACACTTCAACAGTCGTCGAGTACCCGTTGGTGCCCGAAGCTTGAGTCCCACGTGTCAAACAGTGTGTTGTGTTTTTAAAGATGGCGGGCCGCACTGCATCATGGTCCCCCGAGATTATTCGAACGGGCAATCGTGATGACCTCCACAAGGCAGTCGCTAGAGGGGAGGGGGGATGGGGTTGGGGTGGGGGTGAGACCCCAATTCAAAATCTCTGTCGGCAAATCCATAATTGTTGTGGGCAATTTGTAAAATTTAGGGCCTTATTTATTTTATTTTACTGTTGTCGGCAAATTTTAAAATCTGAGGAACTTTTTAAAATTTTTGTCAAATATTTCGTCAAATGCTTGTCAAATATTTCGTTGCAAATTTGTCGGCAATTTTGTCAATTTGAGGACCCTTTTCTTATTTTCGCTTGTCGGATGTTTTGTACGTACAGTTGTCGGCAAATTTGGTGTGACACCCCCTTCCCCATTGAAAATGTTCTAGCAACGCCCCTCCAGAATAATGCGGTGGGCGTTTAATTAAAGTTTTAAGCATCGTTTTGTACATTTGGTGAATTCCGGCTCTGTATGGTTAATTTTTTTTTTACGGTATTTGAAAACAAAGACTGTCTCGAGAATTGACATTTTGTGTGTTGACGTCTTGTCCCCTAATAATATTTGTTGTAACTTGTTCCCTAATAGATACCTAAATCGAAAGCTGAGTGCTTCAGGAATAACGTTGTCATCGTAACCGTGACATGTTTTTCACAAGATGAGCCTGGGGCAAATTTTAATCATGAACCGAATCACTTGGACGATTTCAAAATAAGACGAGGCGATCAGTTCTAAGTAAACTGGACATCACTGGGGCCTGGGCGTCGCCAGGATTTTTTCTAGAGGGGGGCAAAATTTTTTTTTGCCAAAAAATGCTTGTATTTCTCAACACATTTTCGATTTATCAGTTTTAGGGGGGGGCAGGGACATTTTGCCCCCCCCCCAACTCATTAAATTTACACCACTTTGTCTTCGCGCCTCTTTGTTGTTTTTTCTTTTCTTCCTTTTTTTTTTTTTTTTTTTTTTTTTGCTTTTCCAGGGGGGGGGGGGGGGCAAGTGCCCCCCTTGCGCCCCCCTCGCGACGCCCATGCACTGGGGACTGTTTCTGATTGAAATTCACAAGCAGGGGAGGACCTAGCTTGGGATGGAGTGGGTGTTGATATGGAGTAGGTTGGTGGGGGGGGGGGTTGAGGGGTTGCGGGCCCGGGGCATCCCCCTCTGAAAAAAATTAATATATACGGTGATATATTCCAAGGCAAGTTTAGAATAAATTTAGGAACTTCCAATACATTTAGGCATTCCATTGAATATGTTTGGCCCAATCTTACTAATATCGTAAAATAACTCTAGCAGCTAAAGTGGGGGTGCAACCCCGCCCCCTCCTTTAGATCCGCTACTGCCAAGCAATGGAGGGCAATGGGGACCTCATTATCAAATGCTCGTTAGGAATTCGTATATTTCAATGTTATGAAATTATTCCATTTTTTTCTCATATAAAGTCCCTGATGAGCGTGCTTTCCTTATTCTGGCACAGTGATATTTGTTTCTGAATAGGCCTACTCAACTTTATCCCGAAACGAAAACCCTCAAGATGTCATTCAAGCAGCACATTTTTAAAATAATCTCTTGAATGTTTCGAATGCTTCTGTTCCCTGTCATCGTATACAAATAAATAAATCTTTCAATTCGATTAGGATCTAACCCATTTGAAATGTCAAATCACAACCCTATGTAATAAGCCGTGGCATTTACTTCCCTTTTGCCTAATTAAGTACGGTTACTTCTGGGTTTGCGCTGGTTCCGATCCAGGAACCGTATTAGCTGCACCTGAGCGGGGACCAGTGATCACAGATGGTTGCCTACCAGGCTAATGGGCTTTTTAAAAATACCACCCAGATATAGTTAATTCAATTTTGGTCGAAGATGCCGTGGGGTGTCATTTATAGATCGAGGCGCATGTCACGCAAATGTTATGGGTCATGGTAAAAAAACCCCTGGGTATCAACGAAACTAAATTTCAGTGTTAACAATATTTTGACAGTCGATTTATTGATAAATTGAAACACAGGATGAATAGAAAAAAGGAAACCCAAAATGGCGCCCCTATTTTTGAAACAGTTTTGCATTTAGCGCGTTCAAGATCTATGATGTGAAGGCCCAAGTAATAAGCTTTCTTTCAGTAAAAGAATCATTCAAATCGCTCATGCATTTTCTAGTTATGGACTTAAACACAAACACAGTTTTATAGTATTGGCCACGGATCACAATAAAGGTAAGTGATATTTCAGCAAAAACGAAGACAATTGACATATCCAAAAAAAATACATCATAACATTCTCCAAAACCATGATAACTGGCTCTTATCATTACCTTTATTTAACACCTTCTGCTTCCAATGTTAAAGCAACATGCTTTATAATGTCAAGAGTTTATAGTCTTGCCCTGCCTTCTTCTTGGCTACCCTGGATACTTACGGGATTATTCGAATATCGTTTTCAGGATACGACACGGTTTCATTTGACTAAAGTATCACGTATCGTAAATGTGATCCGTGGACAAAATTGTAAAACTGTGTTGTGTTCAAAATTCCATAACTGGAAAAATTCATAAGTGATTGGAATGATTCTTTTATTGCGCCACATGCAGAACTTCCTTAAAAAATAGGGGGCGCCATTTGAGTTTCCTTTATTTTTTTTTACTCACCCTCTACTTAAAAGGGTCGAAAGTTTTCGTATGAAATAGCCGCTGCTTTTCGTAGCATACCGTAGCGTCGTCAGGATAAAATTAATGATGATATGAATGCCTGATAAAAACGAACGTATAGTAATTTTGTGAATCATATCTTTTTCGACGACAGACGGCTGTTGCATGACTGTTTTGGGGCGGCTCAATATATTGCGATGCTAAATTCTAGATTATCACTTAAAACAAACTGCGGACTGTTGGAATTTCACCTGATCACAAGAAAGACCCTACCATGCTATAAAAGTGTGCACAGATCAATGTGAGAGTGTGCACGGCGCGACTCCATTTCAATTGTGTGGCTACGGACGCCTACGCGGGCACTTATGGGGTACCGTGGCTAAACACACCGATACAGGCGGGTTTTTAAAGTGTGTATATATAGATTTGATTACCATTTCGCGAGGGATTGACATTTACCGAATAATCTGACTCAATCCAATTCTTTTTCTCTCGCCTTTATTTTGTTTTCCTTTTTACAAATCGATGGTTGCTGTATTAAATATTTGTGTTAAATTCTGAGGACAACCCAGCGGTGCATGATCGTATTACACGTGACCTTTTCGCGCCAATTTACCGTGGAATTAAAACTGTATTGTTGGCACTTCCCGCCTCTTTATTTCGCGCGTTTTTTTCCCCTTCTTCTCCCGATCCCCGCCTAATTCGAGTTTTGGTTTGCGGACCAATTAAGTGAAACTTTATACGGCTGCGCTGCATTGTGAGGACTTTTCAATTGATCCTGGGAATAGCAGGCCGGTGTTTATATCAATTTGTGTAACACAAAGGCCGGATGACGTGAAATTCAGAAAGACGGGGAATTCAGATTAAGAAAAGACATATTAAGAGTTTTATTTTAACCAAAAATATTAGAGTTTCCGGAGCTTGGGTCTAATTGTGGGTACTCCTTTAAGTAAATATATTTAGAACCCTATCTATAGAGCTCTAAATGTTTCACATTAGAAAAAAAAAGTCAATGAAAAAAAAAAGAAGAAAATGCATTGAAAAGCACGGATATACGTCTTTGCAAGAAATCTTTGTCGCACGTATTTATAAAAAGGTTTGAAATATAAAGAAATATTTTTTCCCGGCTCAATGCATACAGGTTATATAGAAAATCCTGACAGTTGTATTCGACCAAATTACTTGCAAAGGGCGTTATTTGTGTTTAACAGTGGCTGCAGTCAGTTTTCGGAATGATTGTTTTTACACTTTTATTTTTAAAGTATTGCCTCTTCAGTCCATTGAGTTGACCCATTAACCTTTTCGAAGTATGGTGGACACAACAGGAGGGCGCTATTTATAGTGGGTAAAGCTATTTTGTACTTATTCCAATTTACCCTCTTCATAGCGCCCTCCTCTTAATTTGTGTGCGACATCGTTCAAAAGTGGCTAATTGCACTGGTCGTTAATATAAACCGTTGGGCTGATAACTGAAGAGTGAAACGGCAACCCATGCCCATTTAATACTGTTTTTAGCTCTCCAAATAAGTTGTACTTGCGAGATCAATTTACTTGAGATTTTTTTTGAATGGACACCCCCCCCCGAAAAAAATGAAGTCGACGAGAGAGGGCGCTTCTTCGCCGTTTGTGACCAATTTAGGTTGTTTCCCTGTCCCTCCATCATTGACTAGACTAGCTTCAATATTTTATGGGAGCGGGGTACGGGAACCAGTCTTTTACCAATTCAAGTTTCAAATTCGCTCGATCTGTCCGGTCCACAGAGTTGTTTTTTAACTCTATGGTCCGGACCGGTCCAAAACGCCCTACGACAGGGCGCTGGCGACCTCTTATTCCTTGCAGCATTCATTGGATGCGTTTGGTATAGCCTGTGACGTGACCCGAATTAGCATATTCAAATGCGCATTATCCATGCGCAATACATTTACCTCGTTCCCAGGCTATGCATTCGATCTCAAGACAACAGTGGAGAGTGTAACGGCCGTGCCGAATCACTTGGCTACGGCTGTCAATAAAACACGAGTCTATAGGATAGCGTTTTCGAAACGACCGGCTTTGGCTTCGTCTTCGGCTTAATGATATTTTAGGACCCGACTTCGGGGACTTCAGCGACATTTTGGGGCATGTTATGCTTCAGGAACATTCAGTCGGTTGATATGAAGACAGCAGTTGGAATAAGTTCGTTTAGTTTGCCTCTCAGTGATTCAGAGGTACGAGGCGAAGCCGAAGCCGAAGCCGAAGCAAAGATTTCGAAAACCCCCAAGTGAAATGGCTGCAGCCCGGTGGCGTAAGTGCCCGGAGAAAATAAACATGTCTGCATTTTGGCGCGGATGTCTAGTTGCCTCCCCTGACATCCAAAGCTGGATACGCTACTGCTGCAGCCGCTAGCCTGTGGCTTCCATAGGTGGCGTGTGCAATCTCCAGCCGTAGCAAGTAATTGGGACACGGAATTCGTATACAGAATGGAAGTGGCTGCGAACTCCGCTCAGAACATAAGAGGGCGCTATGTCGTCTACCCAACGGCTCGTCCGCTTATGGAGTGGATACGCGCGAGCAATGATCATCTAGATGAACGTTACACAAATGGAAACCAAAGTATCCCCCAAAGAATGACATGTTGCCGGCAAAATAATACTCATTCCGAAAAACCAGCCTCTTTACAACGTTCATGTTAAATTTCCATGGTCAGCGACTTTCATTCAGATTGTATATTCCAGGCGGTAGTTGTGAAAGATTGTTGAAAAACAATAAACAATATGCTCATTTTAGGGTTTGATTTCTGCGTTTGAAAAAAAACAACAACCCAGCGGTTTTAATGGAATATGGTCAGAGGCTTAAGCCAAAGAAGCAGTGGCGTAAATCCGTGCTGGGGAGTTGGGGGAATGGGGAATGACCAAAAATTTGCACTGAAAACCCAAAGTCATTTGACTCATTCTCGTAAAATAAATTGTCATTTTGTCCGTGTAGTTACCCATAGGGTGTCACTACACAGACAAAATGACTATTGTTTTTTTACGATAACGAGTCAAATTACTCACTTTTGGTTGTGTGTGTGCTTGGTCGTTATTACAGTACTTCCTGTAGAAGATAAAGTGACGACACTAGTTCGTAGAGTTGTCGTTTCATGAATAAGGGAAGAAAATGTGCTTGGCGTTGTAAAACAAGTACTTTCAAAACTGGCTAGGGGCCTAGAAGCGGACATTGGCTTACAATCCAAAGTTTACACAGGCCATAGATTGAAGAGTCCATAAGATGAATTATTCTAAGAAGGAACACATTTTGTGCAACTCTCTACTCCTCTTCAATATATGGAAACTGTTTGACATTTCTTTTAGGTTAATTTTTATTGAAAAGTGCACTTCTTTAAACGTGAAATTTTAACATTTTCCAAGCTTTTCCGGACAACTGAGGGCACTGTTGATGTGACATCAGTTTTGGGGCCTGTGTTCACATTGTGAACCAAACAAATTGTTTATTGAAAAAAAAATTGTGAGAAGAGTGTGCTCATTGTCTTCCTGCTATGTAGGCCTACTGACACAACAACGAAACACCAAAGAAAAGAACATTAAATATCCAACATTCTGGCAACTTGTGGTGCTGATATAGCTTTAACATTGAGGTTTCTGCCTGAAATGACATCATACTTTTGCTCATGAATTTCGAAATTCATATTTGCAAAAAACACACCAACCCCCTCCCCCCAAAAAGACAAAAATACCCTTGAAAATAGCAAAACGAAAATTCAAAATTTAGTTGCCTTTATATATTTACCTTGTCTCTATTATTATCTTTAAAGGGAATATACATCACTTGCATTTGCTGTAATTTTCAGAAATGGATGGAATTGGGGGGTTGGAAATATATAGCAAATATAGTTACACTGACTTTTTTGAGGTTTTGGGTTCGAAAATGCTATTAAAACCAAGAAAACAATCATTTTCCTGTAGTCTGGTTCCCTGACTCCATATGAGAAGAAACAGAGCAGTTTACATACATTGGGGAATTGTAAGGTCAGGGAACCAGTTTAGCTGGCTTGTACCCGTTCATAGGTGTGTAATCGATTACAAACAAGTGCGATGGTCAATTGCTGGGGCCAGTATTTGAAGAAAAAAAAGCCATTTTTTTTCCAACGCTGGTCGGCCGACCAGCGTTGGAAATTGATACAAAAATACCACTTTTCTTGAAAATGACAGTATACCAGGTGCCATGATTTTACAGGATGCTTTACACTGTCATTCACTAACAGTCCATCAAGGTATTTCAAAATGATTTGGTAGTTTTATTTTTTGATGTTTGCAAATGTTGTATTTTCCCTTTCAGTAAATATTTGGAAACAAGGTAAATGCGCTAAACGTTTGGGTATGATAGTAGCTTTTTTGGATCGTGACTATGTCCTTATAATTATTCAGTCCCTTGTATGCTATTTAAGTAAGGGTTTGTACGTATAATCACCAAAATATATTTTTCAAATTTTTTTTATACAGCATCCATGCCAAGCAACAAAAAGGTTTAGTAATGGAAACTACCTCGTGCTGGATGTCGGATTAAAACAACCCTACATATTATAAATTAATAGATGCCGTCTTGAATTTCTTCCTTCCCCTAACATTTAATTATCAGACTAGTCGTGCCAGTGCCTTTACAAAATGTAACGCAACTGTGTTTGCTCGATCCATCGATTCGAGTGCGCGCATTCTGGAAATAAAGACGACGTGGTTGTTAGTACGAGGACAACTAACTCAGTTAGCCTAAACAGAACAGACAATTTCAAATCAGTGCTTACCAAATTAAGTTACCAAGCTTTCTGACTGCGGTTCTTCTTCGTGTATTGTTCTTGCATGAAAAACACACAGTTTACTAGACGATACTTGTTCACCAACAATCATATCCGCTCCGGTCACAAGTACCTCCTCACGATCACCGGCAAAGAAAGTGTACAGTTGGGGGTGACCGAACGACGCAATCTTGCCTGACTGCAATATATTGCCGCGAAGTGCGGCCACTGTGTGTACATAGTACAAATCCCCTGGCGTACGTGTAAAAGACAAACCGGAAATAAAGCCGAGGTTTGAAAAAAGGGTCATCATGTTTACTATTAAACCCGGTACGTCACCTCACCTACATTTTAGATCGCCAGGGCGTCGGAGAATTATCAGGTTAGGGAAACAGTCATGCAGCGCTCGTCCAAACAGCGGGCAACACAAGTGGTTATATAAGACCAGCGAACATCGTATATGGAGTGCTCACACAAAGCGTGCGTAGTACCTCAGCTCAATCAGTACTGCGCCTTACCGTTGTGAATACACGCACGTAACATCATTGGGCACCACTCGGGGATATTTTCCCCATGAAATTGGACAGATTATCTTCCTCATTTCTGCACTTTTTTCTAGGTAAGAAATTCAACATAGGTGTTTTTTTCTTTGGTCGGGAGCCACAAAAAGGGTCAGTCGCCACAAAAAGGGTCGGTCAACCTGAACGTCAATTTAATGTACAGCAACGTATACCTAACCATTGCTGACCCAAGGTGTTCTATTGATAACAAATTAGAGAATCCCTACAGCGGCAGAACGTACAGTTGGTACGCCCTCGCGATCCATTACGTACTGTTACCAAGCAACACTGTGGATTTTAGAAATACAACCATCAGACATCACAAACATGGCTGGACTTTTGGATGTGTCGCGTTATGGCTGGGACGTCTTCATTTGCCGGCTTTTGCTCCTGGTGCTGTTTGTCTGCTGTTGCTTTCAACGAGGTCGCTGCGATCTTACAGGTAGGTATATCAAAATTTGATGGGTTTGATTTTTGCATTGGGGCGTAGAGAAACCGGTAGATTCAACGAATTTGACTGAATATTGAATGGAATTTTCAGCACAAGTAAAAACAAAAAGAGATAGACAAAATGTACCGAGAGAATAAAAGATTGTGAACTATATCTTGGGAATTTGCGCCTATTAATTGACATCAAAAAGGAACTACGTAATGAATAAATGAAACGTCCGTCTTATGAATTAAAAAAAAAAGGCACGAACAATTCATGTTGGAATTTTGACTTGGAATAAAAGCCTGCCGCATTGTTGTTTTTACCACTTTACCAATTGGACAGACTGTCGTAAGTCTCTGCTCCGATGTTTATGTTTCGTATGGAAGGGGCGGATCCAGCTTTGGTTGGAGGGGCGGGGATGTTAAGCTGCCTGGGGGAGGAAGAAGGCACGTGCTTTATTTTTTTCATTACTTTCCTCTTTGGGGTAAATGAGTCCTTAGCTTTGCATTTCGCCTTCGATGGAGAAATTCAAGTTGTAGTTGTCCATGTAGTTGTTGTCAAAGCCGTGATTCATTTCAGCCCTCCCTGTTCATGGGAAAAGTACATCACAGAGCACAACATGGGGGTACCTTTCTGCTAAGGCCATCGATGGACAGACAAGTACATACTCGCACACTGGTAAGAACAATGAGAAATACTCTTGCCTTTGCTGTAACCCCTCATCATCAACTATCTCTCCCTTGTCACTTTCGTCATTCTTGAAATCAACGTACCAGCGCCCTCCCTCTTCTGCTACTTCCCTGAGCGTCGCAAGGGGGTGCTCCCCCCCGGAAAAGAAACAAAAAAAGACGGAGAAAAATAGTAAAAACAAACCATGCTATTAATTAAATACACCTTTGAACGCGGATTTGTGCCCCCCCCCCGAAAAAAATCAAGACGACGCCATTGGCTACTTCCCTCCTCAATCTCCTCATCCTCATTCCCGTCCCGTCAACCTCTTGCCACAACCTCCCATCCCATTCCTACGTCCATCTTCACCGCCATCCCCATCCTCATCCCCATACTGATCGCTCTCTCTCCCATGCCCTTCCCCTACCCTCCCATCCCATTCCTACGTCCATCTTCGCCTCAATCCCCATCCTCATCCCCATACTGATCGCTCTCTCTCCCATGTCCTTCCCCAACCCTCCCATCCCATTCCTACGTCCATCTTCGCCTCCATCCCCATCCTCATCCTCATACTGATCGCTCTCTCTCCCATGCCCTTCCCCTACCCTCCCATCCCATTCCTACGTCCATCTTCGCCTCCATCCCCATCCTCATCCCCATACTGATTGCTCTCTCTCCCATGTCCTTCCCCTACCCTCCCATCCCATTCCTACGTCCATCTTCGCCTCCATCCCCATCCTCATCCCCATACTGATTGCTCTCTATCCTATG
The DNA here is from genome assembly GCF_015706575.1 of Patiria miniata. NCBI lineage: Eukaryota > Metazoa > Echinodermata > Asteroidea > Valvatida > Asterinidae > Patiria > Patiria miniata. Next base: position 16,329,909 of record NW_024037068.1, read on the forward strand.
CCCTTCCCCTACCCTCCCATCCCATTCCTACGTCCATCTTCGCCTCCATCCCCATCCTCATCCCCATACTGATTGCTCTCTCTCCCATGCCCTTCCCCTACCCTCCCATCCCATTCCTACGTCCATCTTCGCCTCCATCCCCATCCTCATCCCCATACTGATCGCTCTCTCTCCCATGTCCTTCCCCTACCCTCCCATCCCATTCCTACGTCCATCTTCGCCTCCATCCCCATCCTCATCCCCATACTGATCGCTCTCTCTCCCATGCCCTTCCTCTACCCTCCCATCCCATTCCTACGTCCATCTTCGCCTCAATCCCCATCCTCATCCCCATACTGATCGCTCTCTCTCCCATGTCCTTCCCCTCCAATCCCATCCCATTCCTTCGACCATCTTCATCTCCATTTCCATCTTCATCCCCATACTGATCGCTCTCTCTCCTACGCCCCACCCCCTCCCCTCCCGTGCCATTCCTACGTCCACCTTCACCTCCATCCCCATACTGATCGCTCTCTCTCTCTCTTATGCCCCACCCCCTCCCCTCCCATGCCATTCCGAAGTCCACTTTCACCTCCATCTCTACCTCATCCCCATACTGATTAGTCTCTCTCATGCCCTACCCCTTCCCTCCCATTCCATTCCTACGTCCATCCTCACCTCCATCCCCATCCTCATCCCCATACTGATTGCTCTCTCCCCTTCCCCTCCCCTCCCATTCCATTCCTATGTCCAAATTCATCCTCATCCCCATCCTCATCCCCATACTGATCGCTCCCTCTCCCATGCCCTTCCCCTACCCTCCCATCCCATTCCTACGTCCATCTTCACATCCATCCCCATCCTCATCCCCATACTAATCGCTCTCTCTCCCATGCCCTACCCCTCCCCTCCCATCCCATTACTACCTCCATCTTCACCTCCATCCCTATCCTCATCCCCAAACTGATCGCTCTCTCTCTCCCATCCTTTTTCTCCCCTCTCATCCCATTCCTACCTCCATCTTCACCTCCATCCCCATCCTCATCCCCATACTGATTGCTCTCTCCCATGCCCTTCCCCTCCCCTCCCATTCCATTCCTATGTCCTAATTCATCCTCATCCCCATCTTCATCTTAAAAATCGCTCTCTCTCTCCCATGCCCTACCCCTCCCCTCCCATCCCATTCCTACCTCCATCTTCACATCCATCCCCATCCTCATTCCCATACTGATCGCTTTTTCTCCCATGCCCTACCCCTCCCATCCCATCCCATTCCTACGTCCAAATTCATCTCCATCCCCATCCTCATCCCCATACTGATCGCTCTCTCTCCCATGCCGTACCCATCCCCTCCCATCCAATTCTTACGTCCATATTCATCCCCATCCTTATCCTCATCCTCCAATCGCTCATCCCCATCCTCATCCCCATACTGATCGCTCTCTCTCTCCCATGCCCTACTCCTCCCCTCCCATCCAATTCCAACGTCCATATTCATCCCCAATCCTATCCTCATCCCCCCAATCGCTCTCTCCCATGCCCTACCCCTCCCCTCCCATCCCATTCCTACCTCCATCTTCACCTCCATCCCTATCCTCAGTCCCAAACTGATCGCTCTCTCTCTCCCATCCCCTTCCCCTCCCCTCCCATTCCATTCCTACGTCCAAATTCATCTCCCATCCCATTCCTACGTCCATCTTTGCCTCCATTCCCATGGATAAGTAGCAAAAAATAACTTCCTTGGAAATATTCACTCACGGACCCTTTACTTTCCTTCATTCTAGATAATGATGATCCGCATCCTTGGTGGCTGCTGGACCTAGGTAGCTCTCACAACTTGAGTAGAATCAACGTCACACTCCGATTGGATAACACGGGTAACTTTTTTTAATACTCTTTACCCCAAGAATCATTATTCGTTGAGGTTCTTACTTTTTTAAGAGATTTGTTTTTTCGGAACTGTAATTTAAGTAGATCTGTTTTTTCTTTTCTAGGTTATCGTTTCATCGGGGCGATAGTGCGAGCTGGACTGAGCCCTAACTTCACCGAGAACCTGCCGTGCGGCTTACCGGCTACCAGCGAACAGTCTAAGGATGGAGCCGAGATCACGTTCCTGTGCGAGCCACCGCAGACGGCCAGATACGTCAGTGTGGACATCGATACTTCCATGCCCGGTGTAGACGCGGATCAGGCATATCTGCAACTTGCCGAGGTGGCGGTGGAAAACGTCACGTCTGGAGAGGGTGCTGGTAGGTAACAACAGTCGTTTGACATTACTTAGGCTTTACTGCAATAAAAAAAGGAGTTTACAACCTGTCTGCAGAATTTGGTAGGTTGCTAAGAACCGGTCGGTGTGTATAATCTGTAAACGATTTTCAGTTGAAATCTGACCAACTTTTATTATAGCTAAGGCCTGTTGCAACTGCCGTTCGCAATAGCACGACAGACCCTGTCGAACTTAAGAACGGTGCCGTACCGAACTCAATTAGCCGAGCCAAAGGTTTCTAAACACCGTGCTATTGCTGGTTCTTACGATACTCGTAATGTTTTTAGTTTATTTACCAAAATGCTTTGGTGTAAAATGAATGAAAGCTTCGTAAACTGAACGGGAGACTATTAGAACAGTTAAGTACAGTAGTTCCGGCGAGTCACGCGTGGCCGGGACCTCTACCCCTGAGGGACATTTTTTTTTAATTCTCCATGGGGGACCATTATCTCCGTTGTACAAGGTGGACAGAATAATGTAGGATAAACTGCCCTGTAGACCAGCCTTTGTATCGGTCCATTAACAGTGGTCACCCCTAAACCTGGTCTTTATCAAGCAGTAAAGACCGGATCCTCACACTATTATCAAAATCTCGATTCGTTTCAGCCCTCCATGTTTATGGGAAAAGTACATCACAGAGCACAACATGGGACTATCGCCCTTCTTATAAGGCTATCGATGGAGAGACATATACCTACACGCACACTGGTAAGAACAATGAGAAATACATCCGCATTTGCTGTAACCCCATGTCATCGTCGAATTCGTCTCCCTCGTCACCTTCTTCATTCTCCAAATCAATGACACCGTACCAACCCTCAACACCTTCTACCATCTGCACCCTCAAATCTCCTCGATCCCTTTTCCACCCCAGGCCAACTTCCCGCCATGCACCAAACCACCATCCCAATCCTCATACTGATCCCCGGCAACATTCCGATCCCCGTCCTACGCCCATACTGATCCCAACCACATTCAAATCACCATCCCATCCCCATCCTCATCCCCGTCCCATTTCCAATACTGATCCCACCTCCAATAATAATAATAATAATAATGCTTATATAGCGCTTTATACCAAAAGTCTGTAAGCGCTTCAAAATTATTACCCCTGTTCATCAGGCCATGAGACCAGTTTCTGCAGCAGCTCAAGATCAGCGCAATCTGGTCTTTACCTTCATACTCCTGGGTGGAAAGAGGCAATTGTAGTAAAGTGTCTTGCCCAAGAACACAAAAACCATGTTCCCCGTTCGGTTTCGAACCCACGTACCGTGGCAAGTGAGCCAAACACGGTAACCATTGGACCACAGCGCTCCACAAGTACCAATCAGTTCCCAATCCCCATATGCATCCATGGGAGTCGCGGCGAACTTCTCCCATCCTAGTCACAACGTTATTCGCAGTAGTTCAAGTACATCAACGACATGTACATTTAAATAATTTTCTTCCTTTCCTTCATTGCAGATGTTAATGATCCGCATCCTTGGTGGCTGCTTGACCTAGGTAGCAAACACTGCTTGGGTAGAATCAACGTCACTCTCCGAAAAGATTACGGTGGTAAAATTTCTTAAAGACCAGTCACTTTGGTGTGGCAAGATTTGAAAAATGTATATGTATTCAAAATAATCTATAATGTATAAAAACTCAACAAGGAGATTTTTATCCGAACAAGTGAAGTTGGAAAACTGCTTCGCTCAAGACAAAAACAAAAGCTGTCGGGAGCATCTGCTCCTAGCTGTTTTGATGACGTCACGCGACGTCTCCACAATCAGACAACTATTTCATTAGAGACAGTTGAATCATCCAGAGTTTTTTTTATAAACTTCTCTTTGACAGACATTAAGATAACTGCAATTTACGACGTAGATCTGTCTTTTCTTTTCTAGGTTTTCGTTTCGTCGGGGCGATAGCGCGCGTTGGACTGAGCTCCAACTTCACCGAGAACCTGCCGTGCGGCTCACCGGCTACCAGCGAACAGTCTAAGAAGGGGGCCGAGATCCCGTTCTTGTGCGAGCCACCGCAGACGGCTAAGTACGTCAGTGTGGACATCGATACTTCAATGCCCGGTGTAAATCCGGTAGAGGCAATTCTGCAACTTGCCGAGGTGGCGGTGGAAGAGTACACGTCTGGAGAGTGTGCTGGTAGGTAGACTTGAAATCAAGTTGGCCGGGTTTAGTCAGCCTGCGCCACAGTTGTAATAACAACCGTAAGGGTTCGCCTTTCGCAGACGTGTAATACATCACATTTTGTGCATTTGTGATTGGTCACCCTGTTCCTGAGCACGATGCTGTGTACGTGTCTAATGCTACACACACAAAACGTGTATCATACATAATTGTTTGAAAACGAAAGGAAACACGTATCATACTCCGTCGTGTCCATGCATGTAAACAATCTTTTTTCCCCGTCTTTTCTCGAGAACGGTACGACATTAGGTTGGTTTTCTTTCAGGATGTTTAAAACAGGATAAGTAAACATCCAAAACATGAAATGTTCGGGGATTTCAGGACGCAGTGCCCGTTTAACAACCGTCCGAATAGTCCAACAGACATGCCGAACGCCATCAAGGGCGGGTCCAGAACACAATTTTTTTGGGACGGGCCCCCCAAAAATTTGGTCCACCAAAAAGTGGGTCCAAACTGTTACGGCGTGGGATTCTAAATGCTCTGTTGTGCGATCTCAGGCAATTTCTGACAACTTTGACAATTTTGTTTGTAGGTACAGAATGGTGGTGATGTACGCAGCGCCTGCATTTAATATAGCGACATCACTAAAGTTTATTTTTTTTTGGGGGGGGGGATCTCCCCCGTTGGCCCACCACCACCCATGGATCCGCCCTTGGATGCCAGGAATTAATGTCAACGTACTACATGGCGCTAAGAATTAGGAAGATGTTTTTTTTGTCTTGTCCTGTCTTGTCATGTCATTAAATTGTTTAATGCCAATTTTACTTTTCAGTGTGTATATATTTTGTATTGTTTAGGTTGAATTTTTCTTGTTTATTTTCAGTCTTTTAAATGTTTATGTTTTGTTATATATGTAAATGTTGATGTAATTCAGCCCCTGTGCTGTCATGTCAATCTCGTTTATCAATAAACAATTTATTATAATTATTTTACTTGGACCTCATATCAACCGCCTTAATTGATATTTAGGGGTACTTATACTTTCGAATCATCATCAGTGTGTCTTCTTTCAAGTTTACGACATCACACGATGTCTGGCACTTTGTTATGTTGATAGTACACTATCTGTGGTATCACATTGGTTATTTCACAAACGATTTGCTATTAAACTTCATGGTTATAAAATCTCTATTTTTCTTTTCATTTTACACATCAGAGTATGTTTGTATCAACCTAAACCCTTGCCGCAATGGCGGCACATGTATCCCAGATACCGCCGGTAATTTCTATAACTGTTCCTGCCCCGCCGGGTTTAGTGGAGAGGATTGCCAAAGTGAGTATATATTATGGAACAATGGACATTATGTGCAACAGTGTTATATGGTTGTTACCTTTCTTGAAATTGATCCATTTCAAAGTATCAATTTGTTTTTGAATTGGATCTCGTATGTACCGTCACCCACGTAGTGTTGTATGTCATCATCTGTCTGTCTCCTTTCAAGTTTACGACATCGCACGATGCCTCCTCGATCATGTCGATCATAATAGGCGTAAAGCGACCGGGGAGTTTTGGATTTCACATTGGTTATTTCACAAATGTTTTGCTAGTAAACTTTGTGGTCTCTATTTGTCTTTTCATTTTACATATAGATGATGTTTGTAGCAACCCAAACCCCTGCCGCAATGGAGGCACATGTATCCCAGATACCATCGGTAATTTCTATAACTGTTCCTGCCCCGCCGGGTTTAGTGGAGGGGATTGCCAAAGTGAGTACATTTTTTTGTGGAAAAATATTTTTCTTGCCCTCTCAAAGAAAATACAACGTTTTCAGTTTGTAATCACCGGGTTTTATAACACCTCAAAGTTGTAAAAGCTTCATTCGACGTACTAATTTCTACTTAAATGTCTTACCTACCTATTTTTATTTAGATTCAGCCGAAGACCCTTGCATACCTAATCCCTGTATGTGCGAAAACGGGACCAGCGGCAACAACTGTCAGAGTGAGTAGCTCACGTATCTGTCGGCCTCCTACAGTATTGTTGTACATGGGTGTATTTAAAAAAAGAAGAAGAAAAACAGATGTAAAAAAAAGAGGAAACCAGATAAAAATGTAAATAATAAAGACGAATATAATATATAAATATTTTCAAAAAAGTAAAAATCTTGTGAAATGCCGATGCGTCCTCTTTCCAATGATACGTTGATTGTGTGTCTGTGGCTACGGGTGACTGAGCATTCGTTGTTTAATATTCTGTCAAGGGTCAAAGCCTGTATTAATTAATTGGGCTAAGTTTCACCTGTCAAAGATTGCTGGCTGGTTTGTTATACAAGGGTTGAAATGGACAAGACTTCGTGCAGAGCTTTGTGTGGAAAGAGGTGGTGGCCATGCATGTTGAAGGCGTTGGGCCATGAGGGGTTAACTTCAACAATGAGTGATTAGATCACTGCATTGTGTCCGAACTACATTTTTTTTTTATAGAAAGAGATGTTTTTTTTTCTCTAAATAAAGCTGTTCCACATGCCTCAAATACCAGTTAGCCCTTTACCAAAAATTTGCCAAATGCAGGTTTAAACCCTTAACCCTAAAGGGGCAGGGCGCCGCCCCCCTCGATTTTTTCCGCGATAGCTTTGAATTTTTTTTTCCGTGACCCCAGCTGTTATTTCCGGCTTCTGTTAATTTTGAAAACTGAATTTTTCCATCATACGTAGTGTACACAGAGCAGAATTACCATTCATGCATAATAATAATTAGTCATGAAATGTCTTGGGTATGTTCATGATAAGTTGTTCTATGCACGTTCCGAGTTTCATAATTTTTCGTCGCTCGATGGCCGGGGGATTGGAAAATACACCCCCCCCCTGGGCTGAGAGATGGTCAAAATTGCCCGACCCTTTTAGGGTTAACAACATATTAAAAGTAGTCATTTGAAAACCCAAGTTAAATATTGTTGAAAGTGAAATCTGTTCAATTGTGGTTTTTGTTTTTATACTGCAGACGCCAATTCAAACACCATGCCAATCATTATTGTCGTTGTCATTGTCGTCGTCTTCCTGATTGTCGGACTGGTCATTGTCATGGTTTCCCTCTTCAAAAGGTCACGGCGCAAGCGCAGAGGTGGCCGGCCGTCTGCTGTCGATAGTGGGCGTGGACAAGAGCTGATTGAAAATGTGGTTAGTTTGTTATAAAGACGTCTTTTTATTCATCTGGTATCACATCCGAATAATGTGATTAGAAAATCATCAGTGACTATGCAGTGTCTTAACTACAGCTTCTAAAAGAGGAAAGATTCCGTCTGGTAAGACGGACGAGCACTCAAACAAGTTTTCAGAACGACAACTGAACCCCTGTCATGCAGACGCCTTTGTAAATCTTGTCACAAAGTTGAGCATTTGTTTCTGCAAATATGCCAAAAGTTTACGCCACACATTTTCAGCATGATTTTGCCTTGTAAAAAACAGTTTCCATTGTTTTGAAAATGCACATGCCAGAATCTAAATTGGTTTGACACTGTGCGGACTGGCAACGCAAAAACTTGTCGCGTCGTCAAAAATGTCGCCCGAATAGAAAGTGCGATCCAACCTTGTTAATTCGGAAAATCTTTTCAAAGACGTATTTTTTGTCTGCCTTGCAGAAAAAGTCGAATGTTTATTGGATTGACACTCTTCAAGCATCGACCTCGGAGTTCAGTGGACCAGCCAAGGAGTTCCCGCGGGACAAACTGCACATCCTCGGCCAGTTAGGCAGCGGCTCGTTTGCTGTGGTCTACAAGGCCGAGGCAGAGGGAATCATCCGTAGGGGAACCAATACGACGGTGGCTGTCAAGATGTTGAAAGGTACGGCATTGTTAAAGGCCTAGTGCACTAAAACAAATGTGTTTTATTGAATGAAGGGACTATGATAATGTTTCCAAAAGGACCCTTTTCTGCCTGTCAGTGATTGAGCAATGAGATAACTATAATATAGCGGGGTCAACTTTCAGTCACGAGCACTGTGAAAGGTACAAGCGAACCAAAGGTGGACGGAGCGGGAGGTGGTATATTGCAAAATCCGAATCGTCCATTCTACAATCAAATAAGCTCGTGCATGCTTGGAAAAGATTAAGTCCATACACTAAGAAAGTGTGACGTCACCTCCTCCTTATGGCCTAGTTACGCTCACATGACAACAATGTTGACGTACGTTTTAAAGATATAGTCCATCAGTTGTAATTTGTGCATTTTGTTCGTTTGAAGCAACAAAGGTACTCAAACTCTAAAGAAGGGCACTGAACAACTAACCTGATGAAGTTTCAGCTCAGCTTCAGCTGTGTATTCCGAGAAAAACAGCATTCTAGGATCTCAATTTCAAATCAAAAGCTGCTGAATCATGTTTTGAATTGGGCCTGAATTCAGCATCCGAGACACGTTCTCACTGAGCCGATTGCAGCTACGCGATGTCGCGCACCGATCCGACGAATTATAGCAACCGCGCGCGCGTGTGCGTCGTGTCAACGAGGGCTCGTGCTTCGCCGAATAAAAGACACCGAACTAGTAACGGAAATTTCCATAGGTACTTCTTAAGACGCACCGTTGGAAAGGCCTTCTTTCGTTGATTACTTCAAAATGACAGCTTGCCAGAAATAAAAATTTCACGAATAGTTGAGTTCCCTTACTATCTTCCAACCGAGTATGTTTTTCAACAATAATTACGCCAGTTACTTTTTGGATTGCTGCAAATGATGGACTCTGGCTTTAACACACGTGCGCGATCACAGACATCGATTTCACATCCTTCTTTCATTGAATAGATTCACAAATTCGAAAATGACTCACTGCCTTTCAGCAGATGATCACCACACCAGTAACACCCACAGTTGTGCTTATGTTTGCCTCAAAACCAATTTTGACTAGAAAATGGATTTACACCAGCCATAGTGATCACGGTTGAACTCATTGGACCTCTGAGTGACGTCACGACTGCGCCAGCGAATTTAGGACCATCCTACGTAGTCACAACGGTGGCGAGAGGGAGCCAAGTTGTGTGACACGTCTTCGTTCGAAAGTTCGCCCTAGCGCGCAGCCGCACACAACATGCGTAACGAATCCATGGCCGTTGATCGAACTCATCGATCGAACTTGATCGATACGGTGCGTAATATCCCCTCAACGATGGAAATAAGAAAAACCGCATCAATTGAGTGCATTCAGTGCATGGGCGTCGAGAATGTGTTGAGAAATACAAGCATTTTTTGGCAAAAATTTTTTGCCCCCCTCTAGAAAAAATCCTGGCGACGCCCATGACTCAGGGAGCTTTGAATAAGGGAATAAATGTGTGCTTCGGAGGTTTTTATCACTCTGTTTAAGACCACTTAGAGTCTGGGTGCTGATAATTACCCTCGCTTCCGTCAGCACCCAGACTCTAAGTGGTATTAAACAGAGTGATAAAAACCTCCGGAGCACACATTTATTCCCTTATTTATAGATACCTTTTCGGTAAGAAAAAATCATATAATTCGTTCAAAACATCCCGATTTTGTTCAACAAATTCACTTTATGCTTTTTGAAACATCCCTCTTGCATAATAAAGGAGTGTTCAGATGGCGAGTAAGATGTAAACAACCCTTTTATGGAAATTGACGCGCGCGTATCATGTTCTGCGCAATGTCGCGCAGAACGCACCTGGCGCGTTGCGTTTTGAATTTAGAACTTTAAAATTCTGACTCCCTGGTAGTGTTGCGCATGCCTACGTGAGGATTGTGAACGTTCAACCAATTAAACGATAAGAGGCACTGGATTTTTAGGAGTCCACATTTTATTGTAACACTGGAAAAGTGTTTAAGACCAGCTAGCCTGTCTTTATCATCCGTTTAAGACCGGCCACGTGACGGGCTCTCGACCAATAGGAATGCGTAAACTGTCTTAGGTATTTATGAATGAAATTCACTGCAAACAGCCTCGGTATTTTTTCTTTACTTTTCTGACAAAAGTACTTGTCCCTCCACCGTTTTAGAGTCTGCTACACCCAACGATCAGAGTGATTTCAAGAAAGAGTTGCAAGTGTATTCCATGATGGACCAGCACCTCAATGTCCTGTCTATGCTCGGATACTGCACTGAAAAAGGTACAATTAAAATGATATAAAAACAAGTTCAAACCCTAATTTGATGAGTTTTGATATTTTTTTTGAAAAAAAAAATACACGTTTTCATGTGGTCGACCTCGTGCGTTTGGTTATGGTGTAAATCGAGGACACACACGTGCAACATCATCGATGAATCGAGGACAGACACCGAATCGAGGACAACCTCGACTAGAAATGTTGCACAAAACCAATGAGAACTGTTGCGGAGTACAAACAATGGAAAAGGGAAGAGGAACAAAAGGAAATCCTCGATTTAAACCATAAACAAACTTGGGTGAGCGAGTGAGTGTATTTACCCACAAAGTTAAATTATGCCTAACCTTCCCAAATCTTCCAAAATCATCTTTGTGAAATGTAGGATTTGACAGGATTGAGGCTATTATGGCAAAAATGTGGATTTGAGACGATGCACTGTATCAATGTCTTAGGCCGGACCTTGTGCTGTTTATGCTCAGCTGTGCATCAATTTATGCCTAGATTTGTACTTGAAATCCTCCGCACTGCTGCATGATGTCATCACTAGCTGTGCCTCAACATATCGGGAATGACTGCTGGAGGATTTTGCAGGATTGAGGCAGTGGTCACACCCTCCAAATGCCACATCCAAGTAATAACGGTTGATTGTGCTTAGGATTGAGGCTGTATGCAATTTTTACATGGATGCAGTTGGAGGATTTTGCAGGATTGAGGTTGCATCCTATCAAAAATGCTTAGGGAGTTAGCGTTAAATGGCATTGACTGCAGTGCGAAGCGTCTACTTTTGTGCATGCTATTATAATAAGGCTGTGAGTGAGAGCGGTTTTGACAACTCTTCGTCTATTCCTGCGAATTCACCAACGACGTAGCATCCTCAGGTGGCATGCAGATGAGATGCTTTGTATTTTTAGCACATTTTTAATGTCTTTCTACAGACCCAATGTACATAATCCTGGAGTACGTTCCCCATGGAGACCTGCAGACCTACCTGCGACACATTCGGACGGGCACCGAACCCTTTTACATGAAGAAGGAAGAGTTCAAGGAGAAGAAGGACCTGACACCGACTGAGATCCTGACTTTCGCATCTCAGGTGGTCAGGGGGATGGAGTACCTAGCATCAAAACAGGTGATCGCATGTAGATGTAAGGTCAGTGGGGATACATCAGTGTAGAATGCGCCACCAAGACTTCGCCTCGAAAATTTACTTTAAAACGTCACCATGATGCAGTAGTTGTATTTTGCGTACAGCTGCAGTTTTGTATGTTGTTAGTCACTTAGGATTAATTAATCTACCAAGCAAATAATAAAAAAAACCTTAACAGACATCCCAACCAAACAATAAAAAACCCAGCTTGCTACAAAAAGCAATTAACTGTTGATTAATTATTACTTGTTCTCAACTGATTTTTTCTTAATACTTACAACTTAAAACATTCTTTCAGTTTCTATAATCCCAGAACATTTCTTTGGACGAGCCCCTTTCAACACAGATTCACACTCAATCTGGTAGTATTTAATTCTGATTTTAAAAGTGTGTCTATTGCCATATCATGCAGGCTCCAAATCAATTCTTTCCCACACCTTTTGTGTCCGTGGTCTGATGCATTTCATTCTCTTGTTTTTTTTTCACAGTGTATCCACAAGGACTTGGCAACCCGTAACATCCTCCTTGGCGAGGGATTGATATGCAAGGTGTCCGACTTTGGACTGGCTCGAGAAGTGGCTGAGAAAAGCCAATACGAAATGAAATCACAGGTACATGTATACAAAATGTCATTTTAGTGCATGCATTTTAAAGGCCGCCCTCTAGTGGTTGAATCTTGCCAGGAATCGGGTTGGCGCCTTGCAGCCTTCAATAATAAATCCAGAAAATAAATAGTTAAGCAGAGAACTGAAGCCACCAACGCAGATTCCGCAAGTTTTAGTGCAGTTATATTCACTGGACATCAGTAAAATACCAGTGGTACCTTCAGCTGATAATTTATATCGTTAAAGCTACAGTTGCAGGGAGATGAATACGGTATTGGACAACAGTTGGGTGGCTGAAACTTTCGTCTTTGTTTGACAGGAATAATGTATTAAGCAGCTTTAGTTAAAATTCATGAATTGAAACATTTGCATAAGTTTCTTGTTATCACGATTACAAAAATTACAAAATGTAAAACAAGGAATCAATGAATCGAAAAAATTCCACTTCTCTTGGCTGGCCACATTTTTTTAAAGTGAATAATAATATATCATAAATGTTGATTCTAGAGAGCTATTGCATTATTTGTGGTTTGTCAAATCAATTTGAAAAAGGGCAAGGTACCAGTTCGTTGGATGGCTCCTGAGTCACTGCTTAGTAATATGTACACGAGCAAGAGTGACGTATGGTCATTTGGTGTTCTTCTGTGGGAACTCGTTACGTTAGGTGAGTCGGAATATCTGTCAATTTATTAATTTTTTTTTTGGGGGGGGCCTACATTTTTTTGTCTCGATACCGCTGCCATGGAATAGGACTGCTATGGAATCTGGTCTATTTTACCTTATATGGACTCAAACCCTCACGTGTGGCCTGTCACTAAGGCATGTGCAATACTGTGGAAGCGATAAAGGGGCATAAAACATAAAGGTTATGACTTATATCTCACTAACTATGACTTATTATTAAGTCACAGTTATGACTTATATCTTATAATAGTAAATTACTATTAATTCATAATTATGATATATATCTCATAATTACGACTTGGTCATTGTTAAATCATAATTATGACTTATAGCTCAGATTGATTACTTATTATTAAGTCATATTTATGACATATCTAATAATAATGACTTAGTATTAAGAAATTGTTATGAGATATCCTGTCATAATTACGACTTAATATTTAGTCGTAATTGTAAGATTAAGTCACAATTATGGCTTAATTGATAAGTCATTATTATACGATATGTCATAAATATGAGTTAATGATAAGTCAAATTATGAGGTATAAGGCATAATTATTATTAAACAATAAATTACTAAGTCGTAAAATTGAGGTATATAACTTTATAATAAGTCATAATTATGAGATATCAATAACTATAACCTGACTGTTTACTCACGTTTTGTAACACCTTTTCATCAGGATCGCATCCATACCCTGGCATGTCATCGCAGAAGGTAATCGATGAAATAAAGCAGGGCTACCGACTACCCAAACCAGAGCATTGTAGCGACAACATGTAAGTCTAAAGGGATCAATCTGGGTCAGTAACTCCTTAATTATCTGCTATTGGTTGCGATTTGTTGCAGGCATAATAATTACTCACAGCACGACACTTTGCGTCAGATATTGCTTCTTGGCCAATGCACTGACTTCAAATCAACCAACCGATCGTCTTCAAGACAACACTCAACATGTACAAACCGTGTCCAACAAGTTCCCATCATTTCCGATGTTGTGAACCTCATCAAACCTGAACGGCAAGGTCTCCCCTCGGAAGCAAATTTGCTTATCCCTCGCACTACCAGGAACACAGGGAACAGTGCCTTCTCCACTGCTGGGCCCCGAACATTGAACTCTCTCTATCTCCATTCGGAATGCATCATGTCTAACAGTTTAGGAACTCGTAAAATCATGTTTGTTTCGGATGCCATTTGTTCCCAATGCTGTTGATCTTTTTACAGCGTTTTGAATCCTTTGGCAAAGGCGCTTTAGAAATACCAGTTATTATTATTATTATCATTATCGGCAGCCTGGAGTTGGTATTAATCGTAAGTTGCAAGTATTTTATCGGATTAAATGAGATTTGGTGGCTTTTGCAGGTAGAGTACAACCTAGGAGAAGTTTGCGGAGAGAAATCATATCAGTACAAATGATAGATCTTAGAAGATCAACGGGTGGCTAGTAGATGTCTCGGTTAGTATGCTCCAATTATCATCATAAGCAGGACTGGCTGTTGATTCGACGACGGTCAGTATATCGACCCCAGGCTAAAAATCGAGATTTCACTTCAGGTTTTCTCAGAACCAACAATTGACACAATTCAGGTAGTCTTTCCTCAACAGTGTTTTCATCTTCCTTTACTGACAATTCTATAATCAGGGATAAATTTTCAAGTCTGTATGTAAACACTGACATAAATTTGACATTTACCCAACTTCTATTGCAGATACCAGATAATGAAGGACTGCTGGCAGGAGAAACCTGAAGACAGGCCGGATTTCGCTGGTCTTCACACCACCATAGACGACATCCTTGCAGATGCAGCGGTGGGTATTCAGTTTCGAAACTAATGTGCTAATCACCTGTCTTATCATTTCTCATATTTTCTGCCATAACCATTCTGTCGCTGTTGTTATGATGATGTCTTAATTAACATTTATTCCGGAGTTGTAGTAATGTATTATTATTTTATTTGGTGGCATTAAAATTGTATTACGTAATATTGGTTTTAACGTTAAAGAAATAGTGGTTACAACGATGTCTTGAACATTTTAAACGTTGCAAGGGGCGAGCAGATTAACCCAATTGGGGCGGGTTATTTTTTACAATCTCACGGCCGGGGGGGGGGGGGCGGGAGGATTCCGCTTCCCCCTAAGATCTAGGCTATCGGTGAACAAAAACTTATGAAACTCGGTACATGCCTAGAACAACTTATCTCACACATACCCAAGAAAGTTCAGGACTATTGGTCAAAGGGTTTTGGAATTATGACTATTAATAAATTATTCATATGCACGAATGGTAATTCTGCTTTGCGTACACTATACGTATATGGGAAATTCGGTTTTGCACTCTCTCTAAAAGTGTAATATTCACTTAGCCGTAACGGTCTTTAACTATGGTTTGTTTTTCTATGATTTAATGCTTTTCCCCCGTTATTTACAGGGCTATCTCGAGATGGGAAATGTCAACCTAGATGATTACATGTACCTGAAACCTGGCCAAGGTTCGAGCAGCATGGAAACAGGCTGAGAAATCGCGCACATGCATTCACTACAAGCGTCACATCACAGCGGCGTAAAACTTAGAAAAAGATCGCTGGTTCAGTATGAATTGCCGTAGGGCAAGTTCGAACGAGAATTTTCGTTTACCATTGTTCAACTGTCTTTATCAGATGTAGCCTAGGCCTGGAATCGTTGAAATACTAGAGCTTTTGACAACCTATCCCCGTAGCTGATTCTCGCGCTAGTTCTGATTTCTACGCTATAGTACATATAGGTCGACATCTGTAAAGTTGTAGGACCGTCAGTCGTCATAATTTTGCAGAGTGTATTAGGTGATTAATAAACTCCAGGAAACACTTTGTAGGACGGGAAAAGCTCATTGAATGGTTCTTCTTAGCAGAGCACGAGTAATTTACATTAACTTTGAAATGCTTACCTTTCCTTGGTAATCATTTTTTACCAAGGAATAAATGCGTGGTGGGCCGGTATAAACACTTTTTTTCAAGCCCGGTTGGAGTCTGGATGTTGAGTTTTGTCCGAACATTGTTTTAATTCTTGACACAATTGACGGTAACTGCTTGGTAATTGAGTGGCTGCATTGTGCAGGTGGACGTATGCAACATATAGTTAAGGTATTAAAATGCCTAAATCTACGTTCATTGACTGAATGCATTTTAGAATATTTTAGGGCACTATTTATAACTTGACTGTTTGTTTTTTGTTAAATTAGCATTCTAATACATGTGCATAATTATGTACACATCAGTGTCAATATTTTGATTGGCTTTAAAGTACATGTAGTTGTACCCGTTACTCTTGAAGTATGTCAATGAGACATTTACAATTAGATACAGATGTTCTTTAAAAAAAACTTTTGTTTTATTATGGATTAATAATTAATGGTAAGCCAATTTAATAAACTACGTTTAGGTGAAAAGAAAATACTTCAATTGCTCAATCCGCTTAAATTATCCGTCATTTAAACGAAAGGACACTAAAATCAGTTTCGTCCGAAAAAGAAAGTTACGGAGAATACTTGTTTCAGCAACTGTAATACACAATATCTTTATTAACAACCCTGTTTTGGCTAAAAACAAAGGATTTATAACATCCACTTTAATGTAAAGCCGGGCCTTCAAAAAGACATTCTTGAATATTTGTAACTTTTAAACTGAGGTTTTATCGCTGGTGATATGTTTGAGGACAATTGTAAGGACATCGACCGAGGCCAAACCATGGAGGCGACACTGGCCTCTTCCCTTGGCGTAGTCGAAGAAAACGCACTCAGCCTCTTTGGTTCAGTAGCTGGCGCAATGCGAGCGCGATTTAACCATCTTGGTCGCCAGGGGCTCCGAGTTGCCGATCAATGCTCCCTGGTGCGTCTTTGTGAAGATTGCTGACTTGGTTTTAAATGCATTACCGTAATTACCAGGATCTAAAAAGGGGGATGAAGGGTAAATTTGATCAAAGACAGGTTAAATGACAGAGACTTTGCCAAATAAATCAGCATCGGGGACCATCTGTGTAAAAACGATGAACAGCACGCATGGACCAGCGAAAAGTCCATACGTCCAGATAACTACAAGTCGTTTGATAAACCAGAGCCCTCGGCTGCCCGGTGTCCGCCTGATAGTCTGACGGTTCGATAGAAGGTTCTTTCGTCCGAAGGTTCGATAGTCCGTACTTACCCGAAACCACTTGTGGGGTACCTGTCCTTTGTTCGAGGTACCCCTCAAATAAAACCTTTAGAAACAAGGGTACCCCGCAACGAAATCTTAGTTTAGAAATAGGGACAATGGGACAACAATGGAGGTCCATCTGGCTGGTATGTCCGAATGCACAAGGTTCCCATAAGAGGGGGCTCGTTAGCCTGAAAATAAAATATGGTTAGTTAATCGGAACATTTGAAGCAATAGTCCGAAGGTTCAATAGTCCAAACGAAAATAATGTTCGATAGTCCGAATCGGCAAGTAGGTCCGATAGTCCGAATCAACAATAAGGTCATTTTGTCAGTTCGGACGACCAAACCTTATTGTCGATTCGAACTATCGAACGCTATCGTCTATTTGGCCTATCGGACATTCGGACTATTTAACCTTCTTTTTGTTTTCGGACTAATGGGCCCTTCGGACTATCAAACCTTTGGACAACTGACCCTTTGGAGTAAAGCGCCTTCGGACTATCAAATCTTTGGACTATCGGGCTGTAATTGAGTAATGCGTCCAAGATGTGGAAAGCTTACTGGCCGTATGCTTCATGATAAAACTGAGTTCACATTAAGTACGATTTGAGGCTTTGCATGGTGGAGATACTAATGAATGAAAGGTTTGCGGAAACACCATGTGCGAATAATTTCCCAAATAAGAGAATGCAACCTCGTCCCCAGTGCTTACTTTATTTCCAACACGGTTTCCAATAGTAAACCCTGGATAGGAAACTTTCTTCCTGTATCCTGATTGGATACCGCAATTGGCTAGTAATGGATTTTTATCGTGTACTTGGTGTTATTAATTCACAACGTGCAGTACGTGTTTTCGCGATCATTCGTCCACGCCTTCTCGAAAATACTAATTTCCTTTCTAATTTGCTTATATTAATATGAAATATGATACTGCATGTTGTCTCGATAAGATCGTAACAGTTTGATTTCAAAAATCGTGTTTTCGTAACTCACGCCGTGCTCGCGCTGCTACGAATTGACTCTGTTTTTACCCCAGACACCGCATACAAAAACAAACGCTAATGTGTAACGCATATTCAGGCACCAGACTGTTCCTCATTTGCATACGTGTGCAAAAAATCTTGCACATGCAAATGATCCAATACCAGGGTGAGAGAGCAGGTAGTGGTGGGCGCGTACTGCTCGACACCCTGGGTACGAGGTTGAAGAGAATGGTTCTTAAAAGAACCAGAGATATAAACTCGACGTTCATATTAGCTGGTTCACCATATAGCCTTTTGTTTTGGGGACACCCTGTATAATTGTCTTCGAGTTTCAACTGCTTCAATTTCCCCCGGAATCAAGTGTACAAATGGGTAGTACATTAGCTTGTGAGTAATCTGCGTGAGTCTGGCATCCAAGGTACCATGAGTTTAAACACCGGTGTGCAAAGAAAATGTTGTTCCCCCAGAATGATCACGTGTATGCAGATGATAATGCAGTTACTTCTCTCATTCAAACCTATGCAGCTAGTTGTTGATGACAACCTGGCCTGCATGGAGGCATGTATAAGCGAGATCCGACAGTGGATGAAAGCGAATTACCTCAAATTAAATGATGACTAAACTGAATTCATGCTTTTTATAGGTCGCAACAACAATTCGACAAGGTCACTGTGGATCACATCACTATAGGAGGCTCGAATATTATCGCAATCTCGGTGTCACAATGGATTCCACGATGTCATTTCAGCCACACATTTCACAAATTTCACAATCGACATCAAACAATCTCAGAACCTCAGCAGAATTCGTAAACATCTCTCAAAACAGGCAACAGAGCAACAGATACTAGTACATGCCTTTATTACCTCTCGCTTTGACATGTGTAACTCTCCTCTCTTTGACATTCATCAACAACAATTGAACCAACTTAGTCTTACTAATGGAGATCAATGGTACACGCAGTGTTACGGCCGCGCATCGCGGCAAAATTGCAGTCATCAGGAAAGATGGCGTCGGTCGGTCACCTCCAACTGTACTTTCTTTGCCGGTGAGGGGGTACTTGTGAACGGAGTGTATTACACGCACCAGGCGTTTTTCACACATAACACCTATTATGCAACATCTCCACTGGCTTCCGATTAAATTTAGAATCATGTACAAACTTATGCTTCTCACTTATCGCTCACTACACAACATCTCCCCTCCGTATTTAACTACGCTACTAGCTCCCCACCAATCCGGTCGTTCTGGTCTCCAGTCTGCTTACCAACGTATTTTGGGTGTACCGAGATCGTACCAATCCCTGGGGGACATATCTTTGTATAGCTGCACCGCGTCTTTGGAATAGTCTACCCATTAACATCCGATCTAGCACATATCTCAGCTCATTCAAAACGGCTCTGAAAGCACACTACTATAATCTAGCCTACAGCATCATAATAAGCTATTCTGCTTCTCAGACTATATAGTAATACATTGTTCTTGTTTGTTTTATCAAGTATGTTCTTTACTAATGTAGCGCCATAAGCGACTTTTGCTAGGTGGATGTGTGCGCTTTATAAGCAACCATTATTATTAATATTATTAAAGTCAAGCGGCTTTATGTCCCATTGCAACAGTTTCTACTCTTATGGGCTTTGTGATGTAGCAAATTAAGAATTTATAGAGGCGCGAGAACAAACATTGGACAACTCAAATCCAAAACTTAAACTAGCCTTCCAAAATAATTTAATACTGATACTACTGAAAATACAAGTACAGAACATCATGACGAAGCCAACGCCCTGAAGCCAACTGCAACGAACAATGAGTACGGGCGTGCTACCGCACTTATATAGCCACACAAGATTAGGGGGGTATTACAATAATTTGTATTATAAGAGCGCCACGTTTGGTATAATTATGTTGTATTACGTAAGATCAGAGCGCCACAGCACTTCCACACCACAAAAAAAAGAAGAGCACGATAACTCCATTCAGTGCAAATGTTAAAGTTCACAGTATTTTTTTTTCATTTGCTTATCTTAAATTGCTTGTAATTTGATGACGTCAAAAGGATTTCACAAAATATGTAACACCTTCGGACAAGGGTTCCTGTTCATACCAGGTTTCATCCTCATCCCTTGTGCCAGGTCAAAGAGATTAGTATTCGTTTGAATGTTAGGATTCTATTTGTATTTGAATTCAAATAGCTTTGACCTTCCGGTACCTCCGGAAGGAAGGGTCAAGCGACTTTACTTTCTGAAATCTGCTCCGAAATTCTCATTTTCAAAGGTAGTGTCTATCAGATTACAAAGAACGAACATCATTGTCAATTTTGTTCATATAAATGAATAAAATATAGTCATTTTAAAACTAAATCGCTTGTAATTTAATGCCTATGACGTCATCATGACGTCTTCTGTGTACCATGGTCGATTTTCTATCCGGATTTCAAGTTCCTGCTGTGAACAATTTTGTGATTTTTTTCCGAAAAAAATACCGAAAGATATATAGAAAACGAATCTAAAACAGTGGCCGGGTGGTGAACGATCACCCAAATAAACTGTACGGAACACAGGGATAATTTTTTTTCACGAAATGCGTGGTCACTGAAGCCTTTCTTTGTTTTGTGTTGTCATATATATAATGCATTAACAGCCGGAAGACAAACAAAAGAACACACAATCAAGTGCTTGCCTTCTGCCTCATTTCCTGCCAATACTGGTAATAGGTTTTTCAAAATATGAGTTTAATAATATTCATGCATATGATTATAGATTATTATATGATGATTGATTACTATAATGCCAGGGCAGAAGAATTTGTAAAATAAGAGATTCATTGATAATGCAGTAACTCCGGGAAAACGACGGCCAATCATTAATTGCTAGTTTTATGCCTCTTCATCTCGCCCAAATGTTAATTGGTCATCGATGGAAATAAATTAGGCTCACTCCATTAAGTTACTTCAGTTGTATAGTTCGAGGAAAGCAAAGCAAAACAAACAAAATCCCAAGCGGCTTTTTTTCCTGTATTTGTTTTATCACAGAGTACGCGTAAGTCTTGGTTTAATTAACTCGTCTGATAGGCACGAACGATGGCAATGTCTTGTCAGGATTCGGAGGAGACAATGGCGTCCACAGATGGATTTCGAGGGGGTTTTGGACTTTACTGTATCGACGTATGAAATGTCTTAAACTGTCAAAACATTTACGAAAAAAAACCCCAACATACCAAAAATGCAGCCGGGCGGAGGGGGGGGGGGCAGTTCGCTGGAGAGGTGATTGCTACCTACATGTACACTCTTAAAACTGAACTGTGAACCCGACACTTACATTGGTTTGGTCAGTAACTAGAGTTTGAAAGTGATGATTTCAGCATTTTAAATGTCAAAGCCAACACTTTAACTGTTAATTCAACATTTTAAAGTTGATTCAACATATTTTTAAAGTTAACTCTTTGAAAAAAACGTTGAATTTACAAATTAATTATTTTGTTTGTATGGTTTTTATGTCTACGCATTATACTTAGAACGTTTTGGATTCAAATATAGGGAGCTAAAAGCAAGGTGCCAGATTGTAATTTATTTCACCGATATTTATTTTATCCCCTTCCATGTCATTTTAGTTTGGCAGATATTCAAAGTCTCTACAAAGCTTAGGGACATGGAAAACCAAAAATCTCTCTTTGTTCTGCTAGATGATGATGGTTTCTGACACGTCCGAAAAAAGGCGAATAGCTCCAAGTAATTTGACTACGTTGGGATTTACCAAGGTGTGATTGGACACTCCACAAATTAGCCCCGCCTACACTTATCCGTATTCACATATGAGGTCATGCGCTAAAAATCAAGCGCAAAATAAGGAAAAGCTTTCGCCAACGATTGGAAAAAGGCATTCGATCAGATCCAAATAAATTTGCATATAAATAGTGGCCGCGTCGCTGTTCGCGCTGTATTTTTACATGCACTACATAGAGCGAGGATATGCCGCCGAATACTTTGGCGAGCCTGTTTTGACGCTGAATCGGGTTGAGGGTTACCTTTTCTGTGTGAGGGCTATAGGGACACGGGTGAGCAGCTACCCATACGAAAGGGGGGGGGGGCAATTAACGAACGGTGGACTAAGCCTAGGGGCTGTTCGTTTGGAGGAAATACCAACGTTTTGTGATTGAGTAATTAATTGAATGGAATTACAGCAATACAAGTAGCGACAATAGGTCTCAAAGTGAATTCAGGTAACCCTCACAACAGACAAAAGTTACCCTCAGTGATCCTGGTAACCCTCACAGTGAACCTGAGTAACCCTCACAGAGACAAGTGATTCCAAAGACGATTATAGATATGATTTACTAGTTTAAGAGTCATTTCGTGTAAATACTTCATATAAGTGTCCACGCTCAAAAAATCAAATTGGTTTATACTTTGTAGGATGAAAGGACTTTGGGAGCAAGTAACCAAAATAGACTTTTTAAATCGATATTTTGCCCGTTGCCATGGTTACGGGCCATTAAGTGTTTTGGCCATTCTTGGGCAATTTTGAGGCTGCAAAAATTCAACTTTTGCGTTATTTTTGAAGGTCATCCAGCCAAACTGCAAAGTAATGTCACAAAAGTAACAATATCATGACAAAGTATCTTCCTACCCTTACAAGAAAAAAAAAACACTTTTGAAAAATCTCCTTTATATTATTCTTAGGCCCTATAATACAGCATGTTTTTACAACTAGCAAAATTGCATTATTTACCACATTTTTATCCCTCCAAAATGGCACCTGTCAGGGCACTCAGAATAATTTCCCTTCGGCTATGGTTAGTTCAGACATTGGTCTTTTCATATCTGGTGAGAACATTTTGGGTTATTGTATAGCCTTTTGTACAGTAGCGCTCCAAAAATGGTAAATTTCACAAAAACCTTAAAAAAAGTGTATTTTCAGTGTTTTCCTTTGTTTTGGGTAATAAACTTGTATAATTGGTTTTGTTCATGAATCTAGCACATTTTCACAAACAGATTCAGACTGTTTATCATTTATAGACCATTGGATGAATAGTAGGTAGTGTACTTCCCCCCACACCTGGCTAGGCCCCGCCCACTCCCCCTGTGCCACCGAATTTTGAACGTGTATGTTGCATAACGAAACAAATGTAAATAAATAATATGCAAGTGAACACTTTAGAATAACATAGAGTTCCTTTTCACAGCCTCCACTTCCCCTTCCCCCGGGGCATCGCTTGGGATTAAGGGTAGGGTCTGACCATCCACCAATAACTTGGCATTGTCGGTACAATCATTGTCACATGGGCAAAACTCATGTGATTGCAAAGCCGCAATGAATAATAATGGCCATATCCATTGTCCTCTGATTGAAGTGCACCATTATTCAAATGATGTCCAGTCCTCCCCTCCCAGCTAGGCCCCGCCCTTCCCTTGCCACCAAATTCAGATATTGATTTCTGCATGTATTTGCCTGAATTGAATTGTAAATACTAGATATCAATTTGCAAGTGAACCTTTTACGATCTACACCAACAGCCGTCTCACAGATAGCCCCTTCCCCTGCCATCCCAACTCCCAATGCTCATAAGAGAACCGCGCCCTCTCCCCAACAAGTCAACAAGTACAATTTTGTTGAGAATTACATACATGCATATGGCCTTGGGGAAAGTCTGAATTGTGTATTGCTTTTTTACAACACGGGGCAGCTTGAAATATCCGAAAAGCGAGGAGGAGAAGGGGGTGTGTATGTCGCGGGGGTGGCTGGAGGGTGGGAAGGGTGATCTGGACACACGCGTGCACACTTTACACATTTGTTTATGTAACGATATGGGTTTTTGGGTTTAAAATAATGAATAATTCATAAGGAGCATGAATAATGCAATGTTATTTTCTGGCTGTTCCTTTTAGTGTACTTACCCCGCCAGCCTAATTGCCCTAGTTAACAAGTTTGGACATTATGTTCGTCGACATTTAGGTCATTTGATAATTCTATCTTGAGAATGATTATTTGGTAACAGTATGTCATCATCATTGTCAGTAATCAAAGTCAACACTCCTTCTGAGTCAATTTTATGCGCGACGAGGGGTTGTGGTCATTGCATTACGGTAAGAGCGCTACCGCTCACATGGTTTGTCCTCTTGCGAGCGGGCCGTGAAAGAAGCTCAGACCGAGCCAACCTTTGTCTAAAAGTCGCCCACTTTTCTCTCATTTTTGGGGTAAGTTGGATTTTAATTAAGTATTGAGTAGATCAGGTAAGGGACATAGAAGAGGTTGGTTGATATGATTATTGTCAAACTGATTGATTCTTATAGTTTTTAGGGTGTTAGTTTCGTGTGGAAGTGTCAAAACTTTTCTAGAGTTGAATGACCGTTTTTGTACACATTCACGCACAATGCATTATATAATGGCGACATTGAGTTCAGCATTGTGTACATTCAGTACGTAGTGTGCGTATGCACAGCACAACGTTGAATCTCGACCACACTGTGGAATTAGACCTACTCGCTTTATTTTGAAATGTTGTTCGTGTATGTCGCATTGTTTATTGGTGCACGGGACCTTTTATGATAGAAGCTATTTCCTTAAATATGTTCCCCGTGTATGCTATTTGTATTTTTATGTATTTTAATTTATAGCTGAGACATTGCTGTCACAAGCTTTGAAGGTTGACATCTCAAGTGCATTACAGGCCTTCTCTATTTAATATCAGGGTAAGACTGTAATTCTCTTTGTATGCTTGATTAAGTAGTCATCCTATTTAGTATTATTTTGGAGTGATCATGACACTGTCTACAAAACAACTATATTATTTATAGTTTATGCTGTGTAATTAAAATAACTGTTGTTTATAATATTAATGTAATCCAATGACTTTGGAACAAGACTTACAAAAGTTTAAGATCAATTCATTTTATTCATGGTCAACAGGGTCTTCTTTTATGGTCTTCATTGTCGTCTTATTGGAATCTTTGTTCGGATCTCCATTTGGATTATTTTGTATAATTGGAGAAAGTGAATTAAATTAAAACTTAATCAAGTGAATCACTGTAAACAACCGTCTGAGTGTTCCAGTTCAATTCTACTTGCTTTCCACCTTACTCTATCTTCATGAGGGTGAACCTGACCACCCTTATCATCGTTGGGGTTGCCACCTCGCGACAAATTTTGGCGTCGTAGACAGGATCAAGGTGCGACTTCAAGCAAGCAAGATTAATCTTCGTCATCTCTGTTTTACAGAATTGTTTAGTGTGTATTTCTTTTTGTTCTCAGACCCCTGATATATTTGTTGCACTTTCCCTTTTTGGGATATGTATAAAAAAAAAATGTTGGCCATGTAGGTCAATTTATTGTCCGCCTGTTCCCCAATGTGGCCGACCATTTTTCATGGAGCATATTTCCTCCGTTATTATGATTCAAGTCTAAGCGTCGGCCATATCCATGTGCTGGTGGACTGATCCCTGATCTTGGCATCATTCAAGTCAAGACTACATCTCTCTTCCAACATGTGAATTTATTGTGTATGGCTTATTAATTGTGGTAGCATTTTCCAAATTACACTGACCACATATTTATTTGTAAACAATTGACCACATATGCACTAGTTATTGTGTCAGGAAGTGTTTGTAATTTCTTGTTTATTATAACAAGCTTGACAATCGTGGTCCTTGAGGTTTAAGTTGAGACTACCACTGACGCATATTAGCAAGCACATTTGTACTTCAGTCATTTGTGATCATTCAGATTTGATATTTTAGTGTCTGCACATATGTAATATACATACAGTGTTAATTGACCACAGTTACTGTTAATTGCAGACTACTTTGAGTGTTTTCTACATTGTATTACAATGTATTGAGTTGTACATGAGAGAGTCTTGTGATGGCAGAGGGCAGGATTTGTCGGTCTCATTATTGAGGATTCATCACTTTGTAAGCTGTTATTTCTATGGGAACATGTGTATGTTTAGATTCCCTCACTGAAACAGCATTGTGTGCCAACTTGATTGGTATCTTTGTATGTATGATCCTCATTAGTGCTTTCACTTAGTATTTAGAGGGCTGTGAATTTTCGAGTCCCTCTTTGTTTTTTGTGAAGCAATATTTTTAATGATTGACAGGTCCATTGCTCCAGTCCCTATTGATTTGTGACCGTGTGTATCGACCCTCTTTGTCTCCAACTAGTGGAGAGTCTATGTAAGTTTGGGCGAATTTTCTGTGGTCCTAGACCCGGTTTGTTTGGTCACTTGTTGTTTAAATATAAAACCACCATGTCATTGTTTTGATTCCCTCCTGTTTGATGTGGGAAATTTACTGCAGCTGAACAATTGCAGAATTTATGTTCCTTAGTAGGTAACTATGTAATCTTGTGTACAGATTACACATGGACATTGGTGTTGTAAAAATCAACGTGAGGATTAGCCATAATATTATTTAATCAAAGTTGACATTCCTTCACATATTTTTGTTTGTGTTATTGTAGCCATTGGTTAGGCTGTCAGTCATAATGGCATCTACAGAAGCCCTTATGGATATCATTGTACAGTCACAGAAGGCTCTGACTCGTGTTCTCCAAACATTAATTTGTGAAAACATTCCAACAGTGGATATTCCCATATTTAATGGCCGACCTAAGAATGTAGGGGATCTCACCCTTACGGATTGGTTGGATGATGTTGAAACATACTGTAGGGAATGTCATTTTGAGGGTACAGCCAAGGTCAATGTAGCTATTGACCATTTGGGTGGCGTTGCTAGAGAGGAAGTCTTTTGTAGTCCTCCTGAATATCTTAAAGACTTCTCAAAGATTGTTGGAATATTGAAAGCACGATTTGGTTCCCATAAAACCGTTCATTCTCTCCGGCGCATGTTTTATGCTCGGAAGCAGAAACAAGATGAATCATTAGCTGATTTTGGTCGTGCTTTGATGTTGCTGTATGATCGGATAGAAAAAGTAGCCTCGAATCCTGAAGAAGGAAAAGCTCTTGCTTGCCTTCGAGAAAGAAGTCTGAGGGAACAGTTTATTGGGGGAGCATTGGATTCATGTGTGCGATTAGAGTTGCGCAGATTAGGAATGAAATATCCTGACCTCACATTCTATCAATTTCGAGACGTGGCGCTTGGGTTGTTTGTAGATTTGAACAAAGCAGCAAATTGCTCGATTTCTGTTGACCCTTATTTTGATCATCCAGTTACCGCTGTAGCGGAGCAGAGTACAAATTGCCCAGGTGACACAATACCTGAGCAGGGGCAAACCAGTGAGCATATCAGAGATATCCCCAAGCCACCAAGTGTTGACCATTCGCAGCAGTCGTTGCGATCTCCCAGTTGTTCACACTGTTTAAAGCAAGGCCATGTTGCTCAAACTTGTATCCAGCATCAATGTCATGAACTTGTAGATGCTAACTATAACCAAGGCCTAGTGAGCAGCTCTTGTGAAACGGGTTCTGATTTCCCTGAATTCGCAATGCCTGCATTGAACATTAAAGCGCAGGAAAAAGCAGGGAACGCCGTTGACCCTCCTGTGATGTCACAAGAGGTAAATGACGATTCCAAACCTCTTGAATGCCAAGATTCTTTGGTAAGCCCAATTGTCAATCATGAAAATGAGACAGACATTGATCTGGGTTACAGTTCCTCTTCAGATATAGATGGGCCGGGTGAAACAACCTCTGAAGTTCTTTCCAGTTGTCAGTCGATTCCAAATTGGTCGCGTAAGGTAGACACAGACACGAGTGTGCAAGCGAAGCCTTCCTATCTCATGCATGGCGTAGCTCTGCTGCCTGTAGATGAGCTTGGCGTGCAGCGGTCAGAACTTTGTAAAAAACGAGCTGGTCGCTGGCCTACCGCAATTACTTAGGTGTGTTTTGAAAAATTTTCAGATGTCTGATAAGTCTCAGATCGTGTTTTAGATAGTGAGATTTGCCTGCTTCCGCAGGATTGCCATTGTGCCATCTCCGGGTTTACATTGTAATAGCTAGTTTTGAGTTTGCATTATACTTCAATATATGATGCCATATAGTTCGCATATCAGTTAAAGCGATATATTTTGTATTTTCATTACCTTCGGGGTTTACTTATTTTAGGGACTTAAACTGTTTGCTCTTTTTCCAGTAACAAATTGGAGTGAGAGATCCCACAGTTTATACTTAAAGTTATGCTGGAACCTTTTGTACAACGAACTATTTGTAAAGTATGTTTCTTTTAGCCATGTTGCTGATTTGCCCGTTATTCTGCAGCGAGTCAAACTAAGTGACGGGATAGAAAAAAAATTGCAATCTTCTTGTTGGAGAAGTGAAACTACTCAAACATGATTCTTATATTAAACTTACCAGCAGCATAACTGTATAGTTAGTTGAATGACGACTTGCATTTGTTTCGATTGTTGATGTTACATTTTTCTAAGTGATCTATACCGTATACATTGTATTTGCATTGTTGATATCTGTGCTTATGGGTATTTACATGTAGAAATGTAGAAAAAAATCCTTGAAATTCTTACACGTTTGTTTTCATGATTGGTAATGCTAATCTAGCACATTTAAAAAGATGTATAGTATGATTGCTATCAATGTGAAAATTTTAAATGTTTAAAAGACTACTCGAGGTCGCGTAGTTTGAAGCAGGGAACATGTAACGATATGGGTTTTGGGGTTTAAAATAATGAATAATTCATAAGGAGCATGAATAATGCAATGTTATTTTCTGGCTGTTCCTTTTAGTGTACTTACCCCGCCAGCCTAATTGCCCTAGTTAACAAGTTTGGACATTATGTTCGTCGACATTTAGGTCATTTGATAATTCTATCTTGAGAATGATTATTTGGTAACAGTATGTCATCATCATTGTCAGTAATCAAAGTCAACACTCCTTCTGAGTCAATTTTATGCGCGACGAGGGGTTGTGGTCATTGCATTACGGTAAGAGCGCTACCGCTCACATGGTTTGTCCTCTTGCGAGCGGGCCGTGAAAGAAGCTCAGACCGAGCCAACCTTTGTCTAAAAGTCGCCCACTTTTCTCTCATTTTTGGGGTAAGTTGGATTTTAATTAAGTATTGAGTAGATCAGGTAAGGGACATAGAAGAGGTTGGTTGATATGATTATTGTCAAACTGATTGATTCTTATAGTTTTTAGGGTGTTAGTTTCGTGTGGAAGTGTCAAAACTTTTCTAGAGTTGAATGACCGTTTTTGTACACATTCACGCACAATGCATTATATAATGGCGACATTGAGTTCAGCATTGTGTACATTCAGTACGTAGTGTGCGTATGCACAGCACAACGTTGAATCTCGACCACACTGTGGAATTAGACCTACTCGCTTTATTTTGAAATGTTGTTCGTGTATGTTGCATTGTTTATTGGTGCACGGGACCTTTTATGATAGAAGCTATTTCCTTAAATATGTTCCCCGTGTATGCTATTTGTATTTTTATGTATTTTAATTTATAGCTGAGACATTGCTGTCACAAGCTTTGAAGGTTGACATCTCAAGTGCATTACAGGCCTTCTCTATTTAATATCAGGGTAAGACTGTAATTCTCTTTGTATGCTTGATTAAGTAGTCATCCTATTTAGTATTATTTTGGAGTGATCATGACACTGTCTACAAAACAACTATATTATTTATAGTTTATGCTGTGTAATTAAAATAACTGTTGTTTATAATATTAATGTAATCCAATGACTTTGGAACAAGACTTACAAAAGTTTAAGATCAATTCATTTTATTCATGGTCAACAGGGTCTTTTATGGTCTTCATTGTCGTCTTATTGGAATCTTTGTTCGGATCTTCATTTGGATTATTTTGTATAATTGGAGAAAGTGAATAAAATTAAAACTTAATCAAGTGAATCACTGTAAACAACCGTCTGAGTGTTCCAGTTCAATTCTACTTGCTTTCCACCTTACTCTATCTTCATGAGGGTGAACCTGACCACCCTTATCATCGTTGGGGTTGCCACCTCGCGACATTTATATTGCAAGTTACTTTGGAATTACAGTAAAAGGTGTGGTGAACAAAATGACGTTTATTTTATTATTTTCAAAATGGAAAAGATCTGTGGATTTAGAGAGCAACTAACTCTTATTTGTTTTTATTGAAATACATGTACTTTAAAACAACGATCACTCCAGTGAAGGCTCCGAGAGAACACAGCATCAATTTGATTGCATGAATTTCACTCTGACTTGACTTGGCTATATACATGTAGTTAGGGTCTGAAGCATTTTTTTAGTGGAAGTGTCCTCCAAATTTGTATTTGCCTGATCAATATGAAATTTTGTGGCACCAAATACACTTCTGCAGTGTGTTTATTATTACCATGGCAACTGTTGTAAAGACATCGGTGCTCATAAAGTAAAGTAAAAAATACTTCCATTTTCAAAGCCTATCGCGGAAGTATTATCCTATGACTGAAATTCATGGCTATATAATTAGCAACAATATATGCTCAGTATGTAACGTGGCCGCCATTGGTGCGAGAAGCGCATGTAATTTTCACCTTTCAATCTGTACTATTTTCTTTGTTTTGATTACGTTTCTGATAGTTATTACATGAATCAATTGCAAAGCATTAAATAACATCACCACAATTGTGTATATTTACTTTAGTTTTGCCAATTCGGGTTGAAAACCCACACATTTTTGGAATAAAATCAGTAATTATAAGTCCCTTTGGCAGTGACAATGGATGCATACAATTGCTTGACTGGGATGAATGTTTACACAAAAATACAGAAATTATGACTAAAATGTTATCTAGACAAGAGTTTCGAAAATTATATAAAAAACACCTCTAGTGGTAACAGCAATAGAACCAAGAATGTCACATTATAGAGTAATGGTCACCCAATATTTTCCTGCCAAATCGGTTGTAGGAAAATCGGTCAAAGTATATGCAAATCAACATGGGATCACAGTGTGCTGTACCCCTCCCTTTCAGAAAAAAACCCAAATACCCGGCAGAAAGGGCAGTGTTGTAGTACTCGTACTCGGTACTCGTACTCGATTAATACTCAAGTACTTTTTTGGAGTACTCGTACTCATACTCGTACTCGAATGTCAAAGTACTCGTACTCGTACTCGAATATCAAAGTACTCGTACCCGAAATGACGGTACTGGTACTCAGGCAGCAAAGTACTCGTACTCGAATAACAGTACTCGGGGAAAAAAATGTTATAGCTTCACTTAATACCATGATCTTATTTTATCGACACTTTCAGTTTGAAATGGTTGATTGGCTTGTTGAGAAATCGAGATTTTTCTGATTTTCTTCTATGCAAGTCCGGACAAACACATTTAACAGTGGGTCTGTATAACGGTCTGACTGGGCCTGGGCCAATTAAGCACAATGAACCATTTGCCGTATTCCCGTATTCGGAAATGCGAGTACTCGTACTCGTACTCGTACTCGGAAATACAAGTACTCGTACTCGGAAATACAAGTACTCGTACTCGTACTCGGAAGTACAAGCACTCGTACTCGTACTCGGAAGTTCAAGTACTCGTACTCGGAGACCCGTTCTTGTACTCGGAGGTACAAGTACTCGTACTCGTACTCGGCAACCTAAGTACTCGGCAGTACTCGGTACTCGGGAAAAAAGTACTCGACTACAACTCTGAGAAAGGGTTAAAATCTGTAAGCACTTGTGGTTCGGTGGGGAAGTTGAATTTTTTTTAACACATTAAAAAAACATTCCTGCTTGTATACAAAAAAACCCCTGTAATGTATAAGCACCAATATATTTAGATTGCTTGCCATGTAACAATGGATGCACCACAGAAGTGTGGCCATGTTGACTGCTGAAATTACGATTTTGGAAGGCATAGCAGCACCCACAACGGTACTATATTCGACTTTATATGTGCTTGATCTGACCATATATACACGTTCAATTCAATCAATCAAAATGGAGGCAATTTTGAGTTTTCAATAGAGTGATAGTTGTTTTAAAGTACATGTATTTTAATATACAAATATGAGTTATTTGCTCTCATAATCGCCATATCACTTCTCTGTATTGAAAATAATAAAATAAATTCAATTTTGTTAAAAAAAAATTACAGCATTATGTACATGTACCATGTACATGTATGATGTATCCATATTACACCCCCCCCCCCTCCCTGCGCTTTCCAGATAATCCAAACCACTCCCATGTTGACAAACAAAATAGCCAAACCTACATAGTGCATGTAAATATGTGGACTTTCCGCAAGGCAATATGTAACCTTAACAATAATACATATTCTGTACAATTCTTTGGGAGGAGGAGGGGTAGTTGTTCATAATGAGCACTGGAGTAGGAAGAGTGATGGCAGGGGGTGGGCTGTGAGACGGGTACGCCTGTTGGTGTAGATTATGAAAGCTTCACTTGCAAATTGATATCTATTTACAATATTAATTCAGGCAAATACATGCAGAAATCAAAATCTGAATGTGGTGGCAAGGAAAGAGGCGGGACCTAGCTGGGAGGGGAGGACTGGACATCATTTGAATAGTGGTGCACTTAAATCAGAGGACAATGGATATGGCCATTATTCATTGCGGCTTGCAAACACATGAGTTGTGCCCATGTGACAATGATTGTACCAACAATGCCAAGTTATTGGTGGGTGGTCACACCCCACCCTCAACCCCAAGCAATGCCCCGGGGTGGGGAAAGGGGAGGCTGTGAAAGGGAAGTCTATGTTATTTCTAAAGTGTTCACTTGCATATTATTTATTTACATTTGTTTCGTTATGCAAGATACAAGTTCAAAATTCGGTGGCACAGGGGGAGTGGGCGGGGCCTAGCCAGGTGTGTGTGTGTGTGTGTGGGGGGGGGGAAGTACACTACCAACTATTCTTCCAATAGTCTATAAATAATAAACAGTTTGGTTATGTTTGTAAAAATGTGCTAGATTCATGAACAATACCAATTATACAAGTTATTACTCAAAACAAAGGAAAACACTGAAAATACACTTTTTAAGGTTTTTGTGAAATTTATTATTTTTTGAGCGCTCCTGCACAAAGGCTATACAATAACCCAAAATGTTCTCACCAGATATGAA
This sequence comes from Patiria miniata, assembly GCF_015706575.1. Lineage (NCBI taxonomy): Eukaryota > Metazoa > Echinodermata > Asteroidea > Valvatida > Asterinidae > Patiria > Patiria miniata. The sequence goes on from NW_024037068.1 coordinate 16,362,999, forward strand.
AAGACCAATGTCTGAACTAACCATAGCCGAAGGGAAATTATTCTGAGTGCCCTGGCAAGTGCCAATTTGGAGGGATAAAAATGGGGTAAAAAATGCAGTTTTGCTAGTTGTAAAAACATGCTGTGATATAGGGTCTTAAAAAAATGTAAATGAGATTTTTCAGAAGTGTTTCTATTTTTTTTCTTGTAAGGGTAAGAACGATACTTTGTCGCGATATAGTTACTTTTGTGATATTACTTTGCAGTTTGGCTGGATGACCTTTGAAAATAACGTGAAAAATGAATTTTTGCAGCATCAAAATTGCCCCAAAACGGCCAAAACACATAATGGCCCGTAACCATGGCAACGGGCAAAATAAAATTTTTTAAGCGTGGACACTTACATGAAGTATTTACACGAAATTACTCTTAAAAATCTCAAATATCAAAGGATATGCTCAATAATCACCGCTTAACAATAACTTACAATAATATACAATATACGAGTTGATGAATATATGGACGTAAATATCTCACACAATAGGCAATAACCCTCACTGATATATAAAGGGTCAACTGCACCCTTTGAAGTAACTTAGCCTAACGTAACCCTCACGTGGTCAACTGCACCACTTAATAATAAACTTAGCTTCAGAGAGATTAGTTTCACGTGGTCAACTGCACCACCTGCAAGTAACTTCTACAATTATAATTCCTTGTATGAAATAGCACAGTTCTTATATCCCTGGCACAGATTAAACTGTTTGTTAGGCTAATAAATATTTTTGTGGGATAATAGGTGTGGGTTGGAGTCCTGGGATAAATAAGACCAGTCCTCCTGGGTTCCGCCACCCCCCCCCCCCCGGTTCCGCCACAATACCATATAGACGGATAATGACGAACGCCTTGACCAAGGCAATATGTCATCTAGTACAATTACTTTAAAGACAATACAAACTAGTATTTCAAGTCATATAATTGAAATTGACGGGGAATTTTTAATTTGCACATGTACAACAATAATTGTGCATTTAACAAAACAATTAAACAGTCAAGTATATACAGTGCCGGAAATATTTTAAAATACATTCAGTCAATAGACAATAATTGTGCATTTAACAAAACAATTAAACAGTCAAGTATATACAGTGCCGGAAATATTTTAAAATACATTCAGTCAATAGACGTAGATTTGGGTATTTTAATACCTAACCCAGTTTAGTTCATAATTCGAATAGAAATTACACTATTTTCAAATAATTTTACTATTAAGCTGTACAAAGCAGACACTCAATTTAAATGAAATGAGACCAAGCAGTTACCGTCAATATTGTCAAGCATTAAAAACAGTGTTCCGAAAAGTTGATAAAAATCAACATCCACACTCCAAACGGTCTTAAGCATACTGTTTAAAACCGGCTAAGCACATTTATCCACTCAATAAAAAACAATCACAAAGGAAAGTGAGCGTCTCGAAGTTAATGTATTAAATTACTCGTTTTCTGCTAAGAAAATCCATGAGCTTCTCCCGTACTATAAATTGTTTTCTGAAGCTTAATAATCACCTAATACACTCGGCAATTGATCTGGTCCTGCAACTTAAAGGGAATATACAACATTTGCAAACATCGAAAAATAAAACTACCTAGTTTTTACGAAATACCTTACTAGGATGTTGGTAAATGACAGCCTAAAGCACCCTGTAAAATTATGGCACCTGGTGTGAAGTCATTTTCAAGAAAATGGTATTTTTGTAACCACCGTTGGAAAAACCATTTTTCAACTACTGCTCCAAATTAACCATTTTTCTTTCAGTCCAAATTTTGTTTGCTATTGGTTACATGTTCATGAACGGGTGCAGGCCGGCTAGACTGGTTCCATTACCTTACCAGTTTCCGGCATCTGTAAATTGATCCATTTTAAATTTAGTGGAGTCAGGGAACCAGACTACTTGAACATTTTTGTTTTTCTTGTTTTTACCCCAGCATTTTCGAACACAAACCTTCAAACATGTCAGACTAACAATACTTGATCTATTATACTAACCCCTCAAATAGTTCATTTCTGAAAATTACAGCAAAAGCCAATCATGTATATTCCCTTTAACAGATGTCGACCGTCATGTGTATTTAGCGTAGAGATCACAACTAGCGCGAGAACCAGCTCCGGGGTCGGGTTGTCGGCTCTAGAAGTTCAAATATTCCAGGCCCAAACTACATCTAGGAAAGACTCACAGTTGAACTTGCTCTAGAACTGCAGGCCTTAGGGCAATTTACACTCAACCAGAGATCTGTTCTAAGTTTTACACCGTTGTGAAGCTTGTAGTGAATGTGCCCGTTCTCTCAGCCTGACTCGATGCTGCTCGAAACTTGGCCAGGTTTCATGTACATGTAATCATCTAGGTTAACATTTTCCATATCAAGATAGCCCTGTAAATATACGGACAATAAGTATTAAACCATAGAAAAGCATACCATAGTTAAAGGTAGTTTTGTCTCAGTGGATACTTCACTTTTCGAGAGAGTGAAAAACCGAGCTTTTTTTTTTTGTCACAAAAAAGATTTCGTCTATTGCACTCTTTATTTCAAAACTATCAGTCAATAATGACTGATCGTTGAAACTAATCTATATTTCTTGATTTCTTCTACATGGTTGTTGCCATTAAGCCAACGTAATTGTGTGGGGTGTTTAGTACCTGAAAGATCTTTTATTTAAATTCGCTTTTGGATAATAATTTGGTAGGTTATTTAGGGGATAAACGCAAATTATCCTATTATGCCTTTAATGTTGCTTTGTGCATCTTCATCAGTTATTTTAAAGTAATTAAGTAGCTTGTTATTCCAATTTCAGTGTGAATAACGACGAGTTCATGTATAGTCACATGCCTTTCCAAATGTATTTGCGTTTGCCGGATATACTGCCGGATATACTGCATATAAACAACGAAGTAAGTCCAAACTTTGATAAATCACTGCAGTTTGTCGATCATGAAGTTGAAAAGTGGCAACATGATCGGTAAGAACAAGAATGACCTTCCCGAGTGCGATCAGGGTTGTATACAGCGACAGAATAGGGATGGCAGAGAATAATGAGAATAATATGACAGGTGATCAGTTCACCTGTTTGGAAACTGAATACCCACCGCTGCATCTGCAAGGATGTCGTCTATGGTGGTGTGAAGACCAGCGAAATTCGGCCTGTCTTCAGGTTTCTCCTGCCAGCAGTCCATCATAATCTGGTATCTGCGATAGAAATATTGTTAGTGTATATAGAGATGGAAACTGATCCCTGATTATAACGATAGACTAGCAGGAGCGATGTTCACATGGCCCGCAAAGGCCATCGAATCTCATTTAATAAATTAGAATAAGATGCAACTAAGGGAGGTTTTAATCAATCTGTTTAAGACCTCTTGGAGTCTGGGTGCTGATAATTACCCGAGCCGAAGGCGAGGGTAATTATCAGCACACAGACTCGAAGCGGTCTTAAACAGAGTGATTAATACCGACCAAGCACATTTTTATTCCCATTCATAAATACCTTTTCGCTCAAAACCCCCCAAATATTTCAGTCAAAAAACCCCGATTGTTTTCAACAAGTTCACTTCAAGTTTTTTGTTACACCCCTGTTGCTATATGAATGGAGTGTCCAGCTCGCCAGTAAGATGTAAACAACTCCTTGTATAGAGATTTGCGTGCGCGTCGCGCGTACTGCGCGATGTCGCGCAGAATGTACCTGGGTCGTTGCGCTGTAAATTTAGGACTATAAAATACTGACTCACTATTAGTATTGCGCATGCCTACGTGAGGCTTGTGAACGTTCAACCAATAAAACGGTAAGAGGCACTGGATTTTTAGGAGTCAAATTTCATGTGACACTGGAAAAGTGTTTAAGACCAGCTAGCCACGTATTTATCATCCGTTTAAGACATACGTTTGATACATACATCCCCATAGACTTGTGCACACAACTAAATGTGCCCTAACCCAATATTCCCTTGTCCTTTTCCCACGAATTTCGGTATGTTTACTACTTAGACCACGGGCAACAAATATAACCTAATTGCGACAAAAAGATTGTGCCTCTAAAGGGGAAGGGGGGGGGGGGAGGCTGTGACATTAGGGAGACATGCAAATGTCTCCCTAATGACCGTTTCTTTCCATCGTGCGAAGAAATTACGATAACGTGTCTCCTTATTGGTACCTTTACACTTATATAACTGGTATTTGTAAAGCGCCTTTGCCAAAGGATTCAAAACGCTCTAAACAACAGATTTAGGTCACGAGGGATGACCAAGTTGGCTTCGAGCGGAGACATTTGAGACGTTTAGGTTTGCTGAGGTTCACAACATCGGAAATGTATGATGGGAACTTGTAGGATACGGTTTTGTACATGTTGAGTGTTGTCTTGAACACGGTCCCTTCGATGGTTTGGAGCCAGTGAAGTTTCTAGAAACTGCAGTGGCCAGAAGAAATATCTGACGTAAAGTGTCTTGCTCTGAGTGTTTTTAATGGCTACAGCAAATCGCAAACAATCGCAGATAATTCGCGGCTGCCTAAATACATCGATAAGAAGTTACTGAACCAGATCGACCCCATTAGACTTACATGTCGTCGCTACAATGTTCTGGCTGGGGTAGTCGGTAGCCCTGTTTTATTTCATTGATGACCTTTTGCGATGACATGCCGGGGTATGGATGCGATCCTTATGAGAAGGTGATACAGAACGTGAGTAAACACTCAGGTAATAGTTATTGAGGGCGCTGCAACGACACCATATTTGGGCAATTGGGTGCTGAACTAGACGTGAATTTCATAGGTATGGTGACGTCAGTTTGGGTTTTGCTATAATTCAAAGTTATCTTTTCAGAACCTTACATTAGAAAAATTGCATTTGAGCTACTATCTGAAAATATGCTTCAGTAAACAAGACATACAGGCCTATACTGTTTATACCCCTAAAATCGAGTCATTTATAGATGACGCCCTCATTTGGCCAGAAACATTTTGTTGGGTGCGGTGTGGTGTGAAATTTAGACTCGATGAAATACGCACTCACTGCTTGAATTGCGAATGCGTAAGTGAACATGATAATGACAGTGACAGGTCACGCGTGAGGGATCGAGATCATATACGGTAAAAGAGACCAGATATTATATGGAGGACCAAAAGTGGACAACCCATTTTCTCGAAAATCTGCTAGAACAAAACAGAATAATGGTTGAAATGGAGTCCTCTTTCTGAATTTTCATTTTTATATTATCAAAAATTTAGATTTTTGTTTTTCTTCTTTATAGGCGGTCCAAAAGTGGACAAACCAAATTTGTGAATTTCTACTGGAAAAAATCGGAAAGAGATTTTACGAATAAACCAAATTTCCGAATTTCTACTAGCAGAAAATCGGAAATTGCAATTACGTCCAAACCAAGCAGAAAATCGGAAATTGCGTTTACGACCAAACCAAAATTTCCGAATTTCCGCTGGCAGAAAAATGAACCAAATTTCAATTGTTTGTACTAGTCGAAAATCAAGTTGGAGATTTTTTTGGGCGACTCCAGAAGTCGTTAGGGGTAAGAAACCCTCGTCAGCAGAATTTTAATCATAGGCCTTCAAGAAAATTAACATTTAAAAACAATAGGGGAGGAACTTCACTAGCCTAATGATTTCTTTTACAAACTTTGAGCAAACTAGGGGGGGTGTTTTCAGTCTCCTTAAAAAAGTCCAGAGCAAACGCGGCTGAAGTTTTATTAGTCGCCAAATATAGGCTACAATACTAATCAAAGAACAAGTTGGCGTCTGCCAAGGGCGGATGCAGGGGGGCCAACGGGGGCCATGACCCCCCCCCCCCAAACCCCCCCCACACCAAAAAAACCCCGAACCCTATTGTATTTTTGTTTTAAATGACGTGGCAGTACAGGCAGTCATTGCGCACACCACCATCTTTTCCTCAAAAAGAGTTTTGTTAAAGTGATCAGATCGCACCACAGAGCAACTACAATCCAAAAAAAATGTTTCGGGACCGTTAAGCGGGCCCCGAACACCAAGCCCTTATTAATTTTTATTGGGACCCACTTTTTGGGGTCCACATTTTTTTCTTTGCCCCCCCCCCAAAAAAAGGTGTTCTTTTGGAAAAAGGTGAGAATACATTTTATGTCATTCCGACTTTTGTTGGCTAGATCATCAAACACAATTACGTTTTGGTACATACACAATCAATCGACCTGCTCGACTCAGATGAGGGTTTCTTACCCAAACGGCCTATGGAGTAGCCCAAAAAAATCTCCACCTTGATTTTCTACTTGTAGAAACAAATGAAAACTGGTTAATGGTATCAAACGTTATTTTCTGCTAAAAGAAATTCTGAAATTTGCTTTGGTCATAAACACAATTTCTGATTTTCTGCTAGTAGAAATTTTGAAATTTGCTTTGGTCATAAACGCAATTTCAGATTTTCTGCTAGTCGAAATTTGGCAATTTCCTTTGGTCGTAAAAGCAATTTCCGATTTTCTGCTAGTAGAAATTCGGAAATTTGGTTTGGACGTAAACGCAATTTCCGCTTTTCTGCCAGCAGAAATTTGGAAATTTGGTTTGGTTGTAAACGCTCTTTCTGATTTTCTGCGCCTTGAAATTCACAAATTTGGATTGTCCACTTTTGGACCGCTTTTGGTTTGGACGTAAACGCAATTTCCGCTTTTCTGCTAGCAGAAATTCGGAAATTTGGTTTGGTTGAAAACGCTCTTTCTGATTTTCTGCGCCTTGAAATTCAGAAATTTGGTTTGTCCACTTTTGGACCGCCTGTGTATACAAGAAAATAAAAAACCCAAATTTTTGATAACAGAAAAATGAAAATTCGGAAAGAGGACTTCATTTCAACCATAATTCTGTTTTTGTTCTAGCAGATTTTCGAGAAAATATATTATATTTATATAGCAGTCCTAATTTTATATGGCAGCGGTATCAAGACAGGAGAAAGGAGCCCTCCAAAACACTTTTAAAAATGAGCAGAGATTCCGACTCACCTAACGTAACCAGTTCCCACAGAAGAACACCAAAAGACCATACGTCACTCTTGCTCGTGTATATATTACTAAGCAGTGACTCAGGAGCCATCCAACGAACTGGTATCTTGCCCTGTTCATAATTGAACATTATCATTCAATAACTATGTAGAACTAATAGCATAACTTTTTGATGCATTATTTTTGATTAAAATAATGTCGACATCTAAGAGAAGTGAAGAACTTTCGAACCATTGATTTCCTGCCCACCGATCTCACATCCTATGTGGAACATGGACTACGTATCGACTTCATCATGTTTTCACTTTTGCCTTGCTTTCCATTCGGGTGCTTTCTATCTTTGTGATGACAAGAACCTTAAGCAAATCTTTCAATTCATGAACTTAAAAATAAACTCAGGCTGCGCAATACGTTATTCCTGTCAAACAAACAAGAAATTGTCAGCCAACCAACTTTTGTCCAATACCGTATTCAGTCCCAATTTGCAACTGTAGCTTTAACGGCATATCAGCTGAAGAAACAATAGGTCTTTAACTGATGTTTCCCTCTCGAGTGTTTATCCAATGAATATTCATCATCATCATTATTCGGATGAGGAGCAGGCGACCACAATCTCGATCCTGTGATAGGCTGGCTAGACCCTCTAGCACAAGCGTCATAGGTGACTATTACTCCACTAAAACTATCGGAATCTTCGTTAGCGGCTAAGTTCCCTGCTTAACTAATTATTTCTGGATGTATCAATGGGTGCGTTCGTTTAGCTAACCCGGGTCGACACGGGTCAATCCCGTGCCGTTCGATTAGCTCTGACGTCATTCTCAGGGCTCACCCGGGTCAGCCACCACAGATCCTGCTCGTGAAGCGGGCCACTGGTGGAAGTACGCCACGCATGCGTTGTTCATTCCCTAGAGACGGACAAATATGGCGGCCGGACGCGGTTTTTTTCCGCCCAAACGACATCCGCATATGGGTGTACGCTATGGCGTTTTGGACTAAAAAGAAAATCATTAGAAGAAAATATTAAATTAGAAAAAAAATGAATTCGATCGTTTTGAAACAAGGACTTTATTTCCCTTTAAAAAAAATCCTGCGAAGCCTAGGGTTAAAAAAATAAATCAGGTGCAAAACCGTATTTCGCACCCGCAACCTCGCGGTGCAATTTATCAATTTATCGAGCCTTTATCAACTGAGCTTTCGCACTGCTCGCCGAAATGTGGGGAGAAAATGGTTATATATCTGTGTACGTATCATAAAGTATCGTAGAGGGCGCTAAATAACCATGAATGTGGATGTCGTTTGGGAAAAGAAAATTCGCCGGCCAGACAGATGCGGAAATTTCAAGTGGACTTAAAACTTGATTATATTCGAAGTCTAAAGGTAATCATTTATTGAGTTCAATGCGACTTTTGAGACTATAATTTCAGCCCAACTTTTTTGATTTTTATAATTGACTAAAAAGCAGTAAATCTAAAACTATAAGACCCAATCCGAAACGGGTGTTTTGTCAGTGGCTACGGCCACGCCAAAAAGCGTCACGTGAGGATCGTGATGGCCCACGGTTGAGCGTTCGATTAGCCCGGCTGTCGTGGCTGACCCGTCTGCCGTACCCGTGTCGACCCGGGTGAGCTAAACGAACCCACCCATTGAAGCCTGCAAGGCGCCAACCTGATTCCTGGCAAGATTCAACCACTCGAGGGCGGCCTTTAAAGTGCATGCACTAAAACGACATTTTGTGTAGATGTACCTGTGATTTCATTTCGTATTGGCTTTTCTCGGCCACTTCTCGAGCCAGTCCAAAGTCGGACACCTTGCATATCAATCCCTCGCCAAGAAGGATGTTACGGGTCGCCAAGTCCCTGTGGATGCACTGTGAGAAGATAGGAGAATAAAATGCATCAGACCACGGACACAAATGGTGTGGGAAAGAACTAATTTGGAGCCAGCATGATATGGCAACAGACACACTTTTAGAATCAGTATTAATTACTGCCAGATGGAGTGTGAATCTGTGTGTCGAAGAGGGATCGTCCAAAGAAATGCTTTGGGATTAAAGAAACTACAGGAATTATAGAAAGACCACGGACACAAGAAAATGTGTGGGAAAGAATTAATTTTGAGCATGATTTGGCAAAAGACACACTTTTAAAATCAGTTTTTAATGCTACAGAGGAATTGTTACAAGTTTGGTTTGTAAATCGATCAGATTGAGTGTGAATCTGCGTAAGGGGACTCGTCCAAAGATTTTTTTTCGGGATTATAGAAACGGAAGGAAAGTTTTAAGTGATGAGAAATATCAGTTGAGAACAAGTTGTAACAATTAAAAAGGTGTTTCAGTTGATAACCGGCCTTTATTTTTTTAGTAGGGCTAGGTAGATGGTTTGTTGGGGTGTTGGGGTGCTTGTTTGATTGTTTGATTGTTGGGTTGGGTTGTCTGTTGATTCATTTTTTTATGTTTTTTGTTTGTTTTTGATTTGGTTTGGTTTTGCTTGGCAGATTAATTAATCCTAAATGACTAACAACACACAAAACCTGAACAAATACATCTCCTGCATCAAGGTGACGTTTCAAATGGACTTTTTCGAGGCAAAGTCTTGATGGCGCATTCTACACTGATTTATCCCCATTGACCTAAAATCTACATGCGATCTCACCTGTTTCGATGCTAGGTACTCCATCCCCCTGACCACCTGAGATGCGAAAGTCAGGATCTCAGTTGGTGTCAGGTCCTTCTTCTCCTTGAACTCTTCCTTCTTCAGGTAGAAGGGTTCGGTGCCCGTCCGAATGTGTCGCAGGTAGGTCTGCAGGTCTCCATGGGGAACGTACTCCAGGATTATGTACATCGGGTCTGTAGAAAGACAAAAATTAGTTAAAACTACAAACCATCATGTCTGCATGCCGCCTGAGGGCAAGTACGTCACTGGTGAATTCGCAGGAATAGACGAAGAGTTGCAAAATACCGCTCTCACTCTATTAACAGCTTAATTCAGGTAGTATGCACAAAATTAGACGATTAGCATGGCAGTCAATGTAATTTATTTAACTTTGTGGGTGGGTCAGATTTGCATGCATTGTTTTCAAAACTTATCAAAACTTATCAAATTTGAGATGCAACTCGAGCATTTTTTTGGCTTACATTATTTGAATTGTACCTTTATCAGTGCAGTATCCGAGCATAGACAGGACATTGGGGTGCTGGTCCAGCATAGAATACATTCCCAACTCTTTCTTGAAATCACTCTGATCGTTGGGTGTAGCAGATTCTAAAACGGTAGCGGGAAAGGTACTTCTCGTCAGAAAAGTGAGAAAAAAAACCGCTGCTGTTCGTAGTGCAAAAGGAATATTTGTGCGCCGTATCGGTCAAGTTCGATCGATAAGTTCCATCAACGGCCATGGATTCGTTACGAACGTTACGGCACGCCAGGCCGAACATGCAAACGATGGTCCAATGTCATCACACAACTTGGCTCCTTGTCGCCATGGCTCTCTCCTTTATAATACAATATGCGCTGTAACTGGTCACCAGCGATGTGACTAAATCTTGGCAAGCTGGCTCTAAATTTGCTAGCGTAGTCGTGACGTCACTCACATGTCAACTGGGTGCAACCATTACTGGTTCACGCGCACTGCAACGACCCATTGGACACGGTACACCGTGGTTTCGCTATGGCCGTTGTGAATCCGTTTCCTATAGTCATAAATGGTTTTGAGGCAAAAATAAGCACAACAGGTTGTTACTGGTGTAATGATAATCTGATAAAAGGCAGTGAATCATTTTCGAGCAGGCCTACTAATTTGTGAAACTATTCCATGAAAGTAGGATGTCAGATAGCTGGTTGTGAACGCGCACGTGTGTTAAACGTACGTGTGTTAAACGTCGTTATTTACCGGTAATACACGTAAACTCCTGTCGGGGAATAATAATAATAACGAGTCTTATATAGCGCACGTAACTACCAACAATTAGGTACTCTTGAAAGGCGCTGGAAATTATGTTTATTATTAAAGAAAGGTAAATAAAGTATATGAGAAATATGAAAACCATTATGTAGCACCTTATAAGGGTTGACGAGGTGCTGCGGCGCATGTTGCAGCCACTGCCAGAAACACCGGGGCAAACCCCTTCTCTTAGCGATAAGTGTTACACAACACACGGGACCTACGGCCTTACGTCCCATCCGAAGGACAAAACAATAACGGTAAAGTGCCTTGCTTAAGAGCACAAGCACAATGTTCCCACGGTCAGGATTCGAACTCATGTACCATGGCACACAAATCGAACACTGTAACCATTTGACCACAGCACCCCACAAAGTGGGCCTGACTTGGCCAAGGAGAGGAAGTGACGTCGCACTTCCTCAGCGTATAGTGGACTTAAAGCTATAGTCCATCATTTGTAATTAGTGCATTTTTTTCGTTTGAAGCAACAAAAGTGTTCAAAATCTAATGAAGGATACTGAACAACTTACTTGATGAAGTTTCAGCTCAACTTCAGCTTCATATTCCGAGAAAAACAGGTTTCTAGGATCTCAATTTAAAATCAAAAGTTGCTAAATCATGTTTCGAATTGTTTTGAATTGCAGCTTTACGCGAGGTTGCGTACTGATCCAACGAATTATAGCAACCGCGCGCGACTGTGCGTCGTTCCAATGTTTGTGCACGCTGCGCCGAATAACAAAACGAACAACTCATTTAAATTTTCCTACTGTGCTTCTTAAGAAGCACCGTTGGAAATGCCTTCTTTCGTTGATTTCTTCAAAATGAGAGCTTGCCAGAAAGGATAATTTCACAGGGAGTTTAGTCCCCTTACTATCTTTCAATCAGTATGTTTTTCATCAATAATTACGCCAGTTACTTTTTTGGATAGCTGCAAATGATGGACTTGGGCTTTAATCCGGATTTTGCAATAAATCGAGGGTGGGCTGGGACATTTGCCCCCCCCCCAACCCATTGAATGAACAGCAATATGACTTCGCGCCTCTTTTTTTTTTCTCTCTCCTTTAATATGCTTTTTAAAGGGGAAAGCGCCCCCTCCCCCCCCTCTCGTGACGCCCATGTGTGCTCGTGACTGGAAATTGACCGAGCTATTACACTGTGGTCACCTGTTTTAAAGTCGTGATCAGGCAGAGCATGGTCCTTTAGTTGGAAACATTATAATATCCACTCAATTACTACACATGTTTTAGTATGTACATCAGGCCTAGAGCAATGTCATACCTTTCAACATCTTGACAGCCACCGTCGTATTGGTTCCCCTACGGATGATTCCCTCTGCCTCGGCCTTGTAGACCACAGCAAACGAACCGCTGCCTAACTGGCCGAGGATGTGCAGTTTGTCCCGCGGGAACTCCATGGCTGGTCCATTGAACTCCGAGGTCGATGCTTGACGACTGTCAATCCAATAAACATTCGACTTTTTCTGCAAGTCAGTAAGCAAAATTCGTCAAAGGAAAGGGCCATTGTGCTTTAAAACTGTTACTGAGTTAATAACAAGGTCGGATGGCACTTTTTTACGACATGAACACTTTTGCGTTGTGAGTCCGCAAAGCGACGAACGAATTTCAACTCTGGCATTTGCATTTTTGAAAAGTGGAAACGGTTTTTCGAAGGCAAAATCATGATGGTTAAAAATTGCGTGACATAACTTTTTGGCATATTTACAAAAACAATTGCTCTATTTTATGACAAGATTCACAAAGGCGTCTGCATGACAGGGTAACAGTTTCTCGTAAGCCTTTTCTTTAAGCCGTAAGCCGTACGTCTTTTAGAAAGCTTTATTTTAGACACTGCATAGTCACTAGCGATTTCGGATGTAATACTTGATACCTAAAAAATAGACATCTTAGAAAAACTACCCATGTACCTTTTCCATGAGCTCCAGTCCACGCCCTCTATCGACAGCAGACGGCGGGCCGTCTCTGCACTTGCGCCGTGACCCTTTGACGAAGCAAACCACGACAATGACCAGCACGACAATCAGAATGACGACGACAACGACAATGACAATAATGATCGTCGTGGTGTTTGAATTAGCGTCTGCAGTATAAAACCAAAAACCATAATCGATTACATTTTACTTTCAACAAGTTCTAAATCTTAGGTTTCCGCCCCCCCCCCAAGATCTCAGCCATCGAGTGACGATGACCAAAGGTCAAAGGGTTTTGGAATTATGGCTAATTAATTTTTCATATGTATGAATGGCAATTCTGGACTGTGTACACGACGTATATGGGAAAATTCAATTTCCCGGCGCATAGCGCCGTTCCGCTTTGGGGAAAATAGGGGTCGTCTTCTTTGGGCGAGAATTTCTCAAAAAGTCAATGGTCAACCCACCAAAAATGAAAAAAAAATGAAAGGTGACATCTTGATCATCATTTTTCTGTGCAGCTTGAATACCTGTGAGTGTTCTGAGTATTTTAAAAAGAATTTTGAAATATGGGCATTGAGCACTATTGTCTATGGGAATTTTAATGCAGGAGTGCATCCCTAGCTGTGCATCGACGTGATTAACAAACGATTATTCAAAAACTCACTCTTGTCTTAAAGGCTACTACAAGAAAATACGCAAAATCATCAGTGTCTCCATGAAGGTAACTTTCAGGCATTTCAACTGCATATGTTTTAAATACCGTGACTCAACAGTAATTTCATGTTTGCCAGCGACATTTTCGAATATAGCACGATTCGAAGCTCATATCAACTCCGAATGCATTCGTGGCCGCAGCCTATATAGGCCTATGCCATTTTGCAATAGGCTGTGTGCGGGCAAACATTTTCAAATCAGGAGTTGGGATTCAGATCTAAAAACGTCATGCATATCATTTGCATATTTCAGGAGAGATGCCTCCTAATTTATGCAAGTTTTACGGCTAGCTACCTGTCCCCATATTGACAATGGGGACAGGGAACCAGACTATTAAGGGACATTTCCAAAAATGCATCTTTAGACGCATCTTTAAAATAAAAAAAGATCAAACAAAATGCCGTAACATCACGAAGACCATAACTTTTGGCGTGGTTGCCTGTGGAGAGGGCGTAGCCAAAGAGACGGTTGGACGGATGGCTGTGGCTTCTTCCAAGGGCGGATCCAGAACACAATTTTTTTGGGGGCCCAAAAAAAAATTTGGTCCCCCAAAAAAGTGGGTCTAAAAAATTACGGCGTGGGGTTCGGGGCCCGCAAGGGCCCCGAAAATTTTTTGAATTCTAGATGCTCTGTGGTGCGATCTGAGGCAATTTCTGACCACTTTAACCAATTTTTTTTGAGGAAAAGATGGTGGTGTACTCATTGCCTGCCTTTATTGCGATGTCACATTAAAAAAAAAAAAAAAATTGGTTTCGTTTTTTTTTTTGGGGGGGGGGGGGGCCATGGCCCCCTTTGCCCCCCCCCCCTGGATCCGCCCTTGGCTTCTTCTGTAATAGATAATACGAGAATCGGTCGGCCATTGTGCATTACCGTACCGCTATTTCGTAGAAAAAGTGACCACAAGAGAATGTGATGGAGACAATTCTACCTACTTTTGCAGCCGATGAGTTCCATACGCATCGACGGCCAACTGTTGTATGTAGTTGGCATGATACGGATAAAGCGAGCTCGGATCGGCTGGTCAAACATGCTGGTCACCGGGGTGGTTTGATCGCTGTTGCCTGGAAAAGTCTGTAAAATACGTATTATGTAAAGAAAGCACTTTCACAGTGCACTATTACTACCTTCACTGCCCCATCTTTCGTTCTTTATAGTCATGTTTTAAGAGGTAAGGGATACATTTTTGGACCATTTATCGGTGAAAAAAAAATAAGATATTGTCGCGGAAAGGTATTATTCTTCACGAGATGTGCCCCAGGGTTGGGACTCTGCTAATGCTTTGTGCCGTGGTTTCCAAAATGGGTGGAGTGCGATAAAAAAAATCCCGAATGCAATGACGTGATATGAGTACTTAAGTGACGTCATCGTTTCCAATGTTGAATGCCATTGATTATTTACCTGCGCAATAGTCTCATGTGACTGCGTCACATACTGCCAGTTGGATTCGTCATCACTGTACTGAACCTGGTAAGCCGTTGTCCACTCCGACCAGAACCCCAAAGGGTCGATGCTGCCTTGGATGATGACTCCTTCAACCTGCAGCGGCCATCCCAAATCCACCTGCAACCACCAGGTGGTAATGACACTCGGGCACCAGCCCCCGACGATACCACCGCTGGTGCCTGGGTAGTTGAGCCGGCCGTGACTCGCTTGGCAGTTAGTTGTACCGCGGAGATAAGAATCCGCGCTTTCGAATCGACTTGATGCCGTGATAGCGGAATCGAGGATGCTTCCGTCTTCCATTCCAAGCTTTATACCGCATCCTACACAAAATGGAGAACGAATGTTTCCACTTTTTTTCATCCTTGCCTCTGTCAGGTAATTTATCTGTGGTTTTACACATCAGATAAGTAAGGGCCACGAAATAGCAAGCGCCTTTTGTGCAGTACTGCGCCATTTTCTTTTTTAAACATTACTGGTGTAAGTTTGTTAGTTTTACCAATGTCTAAGCACAATGTTATATGGTATAAGGGCATACTGTTCATAATACCTTGTGGAACTTTTGCTGAAAACGTTGTCGAAATATTGAAATTGAAAACACAGAAATCGAATTTGCAACAAATGGACAAGCATCCAAATCCCGTTCCCACATCAAAATAATGTTAGAGTCTGGCGTCGCCCTTGGATCCTGATAATGTCTCCCCCATCACCCACTGCACGGAGCGCTCCTGAGTAGTAAAGACACACGTTAATACCGTTCATTGTAATCTAAGTAAAGGACAATCTATGAGAATTAGCCAGCGATCATATTGTAAAAATATAATTTCATCATTTGATCCATGTCGTATATCTTAGCCCAAATAACGATACCATTACAATGTTCACCTTTTGCTTCCAAATACTGTGACGTCATCAAACCGGAAGTTTGGTGTTATGAATACATACACTTATATTTTCCAAATGTTCATACGTTCAATAACTTAACAATGAACATCCACTCCGAAATAAATCAGTATTCACTTCTTGTTTTTGGCTAATGACGTTATCAAGCCAGAAATAACTTGTATGTGGACAGTGTTCATAAAATAGTTGTCTACCCGACCACTCTGCGTTTGTAACAACAAACGCGAATCTCTAGTGTTTTTAATACATCTGCCTGGCAGTTGCGCAAAAGGAACGTTCACCTTTTGGAATTTTGTTGTCAGACTTCCCCTCAAAAGCCGGAAATTTGGCCGAAGAGACACGAACCGCCATGCGCGTGAGTGTTCGGAGGTCGGTTCGGAATGTAAGTTCTATACACAGGGTGCATGGTGCAAAAAAAGGGAAACCCACTTTTGACAGCAATTTTCTCCTACACGAGCATATTTAAAAAATTAAATTTATTGGTACATGTATGAAAGTATTGATCTTTAAACATAGGTGACGACAATATTATTGCGAAAGCATATTTGAGGCAGGGGCTTACCGCGTAGCAAGGTCATTTTTATGGGGGGGGGGGTAAAATATATATTGAAAAGGGCACCTACACATCCGTGCTGACACGTTTTTTCTTCGGGCACTTAGCCTCAGTAAAATAGTGGGGGGGGATGGCTATTCAAAACCGACGATTATGCACACTATAATGGTGCTTTTCAGGGCGATACGTGCTCGAAATAAAAAAGGGACTATGCCACAAAAAAGGGAACGACTTTTTTTAATTGTTTTTAAAGGGCACTTGTTCAGAAAAAGGCACTTGTTAATAAAAGAAGGGCACTATTTCTAAATATTGGGGGGGGGGCGGTAATATGCCAAGTATTCCGGGAAAATGACTTAAAGGTAAAGATCGAAGCCAACAAGGCAACAGTAAACTTCCTTGACATCACATTAGACCTGCGAACGGGAGGGTACAAGCCATACATGAAACCAGGTAATGTACCTCTCTATGTACATGTACAGTCAAACCATCCACCCGCCGTCATCAAACAGATACCAGAGGGAATCAACAAGCGACTCTCCAACATCTCGCCGAGCAAGGAGGCATTCGAGAAAGCTGCCCCGGCCTACCAAGAGGCTCTGCAAAAAAGCGGGCACAAGTATCGGTTGACATACACACCGGGCAATAACACCAGGAAAAGGACTAGAAAAAGGGAGGTAACATGGTACAACCCGCCATACAACAAGAACGTACGTACCAACATTGGAAAGAAATTCCTTCAGATAATAGACAAATGCTTCCCCAATGAACATAAGCTTCACAAAGTGCTCAACCGGAACACAGTAAAGTTATCGTACAGCTGCATGCCGAACATGAAGGCAACGATCCAGTCAATCAACAAACGGAAGGTAAAACAAGAGGACGACGTCGGGGGTAGAACATGCAGTTGCCCCCGCAATGCCGAATGCCCGCTGAACGGGGAGTGCCTCAGCAAGAACATCGTGTACCAGGCCACCGTCACGAGCGAAGGCAGGAAGGAGGCTTACGTCGGGCTGACATCTACAACCTTCAAGGCGAGACTGGCGAACCAAAAGCAGTCATTCAGATCCGAGAGCAAGAGGGCGCAAACAGAGCTAAGTAAACATATATGGGACTTAAAGGACGAAGGGAAAGACTATGAAATCAAATGGGACATTGTTCTGAAAGCACTGCCATACTCTAACGTAAACAAGAGATGCAATTTGTGTATAGCAGAGAAGTACATAATCATATGTAGGCCAGATCTAGGTACACTGAATAAGAGAAGCGAAATCGTCTCCAAGTGCAGGCATCGAGACAGATGTGTTCTTACTTCAGTGACGTAAACGCGTACTAACTTCAATGACGTAACGCGCGTAACGCGTGCGCGCGCTTGATTCGAAATAAGGTAAGATGCTACGTGTATTCTATTTTTCGTCATTCTGCTGATGAGTGCCTTATGGTACGAAACAGTCTGTCCAGAAGAGAGATATGCCAAAGTTTGTTTAACTCATATTCTGAATTTATTGCATATATATATATATATATTTTTTTTTTTTTTGGGGGGGGGGGTAAATTCCCCCTTAACCCCCACCCCATCCCACCCCCTCCATCCCCACTGGCTACGCCCATGATATCGTATAGTATAAAAATGTCATGTGCAAAACCTGTTTGTCCACGGACGGGTTTGTTCCATCCGCTTGACTGAGCTATGAGCTCCGGTGCTTGATTTGTAGAAGAAAAAAAACCAACTACACTAGACTTACACGTGGACAACAGTGATTGTGGTGACTTGCATACAAATTGGCATAATGACACTCTTCTTGCGATTTTGTTAAAAAAAAATTACGACGTACATTATAAAAAAAAATAAAATAAGTTAAGTTAGTAGGTTACAATTTCTGTCAAAAATGGGTTTATAATGATTATGACTGATTATAATAATGAAGCTATGCGCCGTTCATGCAGCCGATACCGATTTGTCAAGCTTTCTACCAGCTTCTCAATATAATTACCGTACGCTTTGCATCACAACAATACCTTTTCATTGAAAACCACTCTAATGATATCATTATTCATCCGTCTTTGTACCGCTGCGTGTAGAAATGAAATAAACGACCTGACGTTTTGCATATTTTATGAACATCTACAAAAGAGACACGACCATTAATTGCCAATTTGAGAGGGAGTGAAGCGTACGTGATATTGCTGCGCACGGCATTTTAGAACAGACCTTGAACTTGGTAAGGTTTTAACAGAACATGATACACGGGACGGTAGTGACCTTCCGAATTTTGCAGACAGATTGTAAACTCTTTTTTTATTAATGAAGTTTTTTCGAAGTAATGTCAAACGAACATTTTCACTTACCAGCACACTCTCCAGACGTGAACTCTTCCACCGTCACCTCGGCAAGTTGCAGAAATGCCTGCGTTGGGTTTACACTAGGCATGGAAGTATCGATGTCCAAGCTGATATACCTGGCCATCCGCGGTGGCTCGCACAGGAATGGGATCTCGGCTCCATTCTGAGACTGTTCGCTGGTAGCCGGTGAGCCGCACGGCAGGTTCTCGGTGAAGTTGGGGCTCAGTCCGGCTCGCACTATCGCCCCGATGAAACAAAGACCTACAGAAGAAAAGACGGATCAACTTATAAAATTATAATACAGTCTTGCAAATTCTCTTAAAAAAAATTGAAACTAAACGAATATGAATCCTTGGCTAAGAGTATTCAGAAAACGTACCCCAAGCATCCTTTCGGAGAGTGACATTGATTCTACCCAAGCAGTGCTGGCTACTTAGGTCCAGCAGCCACCAAGGATGCGGAATATTATCACCTTGAATGAAGAAAAAGAACAACCAATGGACGGAGATAAGTATGCATAGGGATGGGGATGGTGACAGGGATGGGGACGTGGTGCAGGTTGGTGTGGTTTGGCAATGGGAATGGGGATTGGGGTGGGGATGAAATTTGGTGGTTTGAGGCTGGCATGGCGTGGGAATGTAGATTGAGGACAATGAGGAGGGAAGTAGCAGACGGAGGAGAGTGTTGATACGGTGACAGAGGGTTGGTTCGAATGGCGAAGGTGATAAGGGAGACGAGATTTACGATGATATTTGGTTACTGCAGAGGAGGGAGTATTTCTCATTGTTCTTACCTGTTTTGGAGAAGGTATCTGTAATTCCATCGATGGCATTATCAGAAGGGAAGTACCCCAATGTTGTGCTCTGTGATGTACGTTTCCCATAAACAGGGAGGGCTGAAATAAATCAAGAGTTTAGTAACAACTAAATAATCGACAACTACAATATGAATTTCTACACCAACGGCGAAATTCCAAGCTAAAACCCATAATAAACCTATAAACCATAAAGAGGAAAGTCATGCAGAAAAACGAAGTATATGCCGGCTACTACCCCCTCCCACAGCTCAACACCCCGCTCCCTTCAGCCAAAGCTGTATCCCAGGCTTCGATACGAGATATAAATATATATCGGGCCATAGAATAACGACAGTCTGTCTCATTGTTAAAGTGGCTGATAAAATTTTACACTGTGTAGTGTAAACCACGTGTAGTAGCTTTTCTATACATCATGCCATACAATGCCGGTGTGGACGGAGAATCTCTCCCATGGCAATTCTGTCCCTTTTCAGACAACTTTACCTGGCTTGTCTAGTTTTGTGATTGTTGAGCGGATAGAGAAGAAAAGTCAAGATAGAAGAGGACCATAAACGGTTTGATGGGTGTAAATGTAAGACATATTAAGTACTAAGATCCCATATCTCATTTACGATGGGTAGAAATACTAGAAGTAAGTCAAACAGCGAGGATGGTGGCGGATTGAACAAGTCGCCTGTGGTCAAACGTACAATTCAATATGGTGACTCGCTGAACGAACTGAATAAACAAGAGATAGTATAACCAGTAAAGGGGATGATGTGGGTACAGACTGAAATCTATGTGCAGAGGGAATACATGATGAGGTTCAGAGATCTGTCATGTGTCAGAAATGCTGCACGTGGACGCATCAGACTTATGCAAGCTTAAACATTATTTAAACATACATTTGCAGATTCCCTGCAGAAGTCGAGAGGAATAACTGCGGATATAGATTTGGGAGATAAACAGAAGCCGAGTGAGCTACCTGATCAATTCTCTACAACTCAGAACGGAAAAATTCAAAGAAACAGCTGAAGAAACAAATTGGACCATCGCAACCCCTGAAGACGCCAAGTAGGCCCTCAGCAAGTTATGAGGTGACTGCGATTGTAGATCCAACTGCACCTGTTTCACCACACAGCACAAATATCACTACACCACGGAAAGAACCACCAGCAGAGGAAGGAACAACCTCTAGTATTAAGTAGACCAGTTATTTTTTTGTATGAACTATACAAATGCTAATAGCATTTTAAGCAAGAGAGGAGAGTTTATTTTTAGTATGATAAGATTTATGGAAACCAAACATGATTGGTATCTCGGAGTCATGGTGCGACAGTACAGTTTTAGATGGTGAGATTTTACTAGACGGCTACGTACTTTTCAGAAAGGACAAGTCGGCATCAACGGGAGGAGGTGTGTTACTTACTTAAATCTCTGCAAGTAATGCAATTACTCTGGATTTGATGGTTCTACTTGGTGTACGGTTAAGTTAAACCAGAATGACAGCCTTCTAGTCGGATCGAGTCTGTTACCGTAGCCTCCATTGTATCGATGAAAACAACGAAAAATTACTAGAACTACCAAAGAAAGTAGGAGAGAAGAAGAGGAGCTAGTTACTTATATTTAGGGATATCAACTTCCCGTAGACAAATTGGAACACAAGTGAAGTAAGGGCGGATGGGCAACACCCAGCCAGCCGTTTCTTTGACTATATGCAGGACTTGTATCTCATTTAACATGTCAACTTGCCTACCAGACACTGACACGGTCAACAATCCTCAATCCTGGATTCGGTTTTCTCGAACGAAGAGTTTATAGTTGGAAATCTTACCTTTGTAGCTCCGATGGGAACAAACGACCATGTTGACCTAACGTGGACTTTCGTATGCAGCTCTGACATCACGTCAAGGGAGGAGGAGAATGGAAGCAGACTAAATTTCAATAAGGCAGACTACGACAGCACGAGAGACTACTTTGGAGCAGTTGAGTTGGAATAGAAGATGAATGGCATTGACTGTGAAGAGGCATGACAGTATTTAAAGAAAGAGTACAACCACGCAGTCCAGCATAATGCACCAAAGAAAAATCCCCCAAAGAACAGTAAAGCCCCATGGCCCCGTTCACACGTAAGAAGTCCGTCAAGAAGAAACTTTTATCAGAGGTACAGGAGATCAAAACATACCCTGATTATGAAGTATACAAGAAACAAAGCAACAACACAAGAGGCATAGCGAGGAAAACACAAACAAAGCACGAAGAGCGACTTATGAAAGAATTTAAGAAAAAGCCAAAAGCTTTTTATAACTACGTGAGACAAAAGCAGGAAGTAAAAGTTAGAGTTTCCCGGCTGGAAACACAAGATGGAAATCTGACAGAAACTGATAAAGAAGCAGCAGAGGAGTTATCAAGAGAATGCTCAGAGAATGTAGTAAGGAGCTGTCTGTACCATTGTATCAAATCTACAGACAGTAATAGACAGTGGGGAACTACCCAAAGAATGGAACACAGATAGACGTCATCACTCTTATCTTCGAAAAGGGGTCCAGGACAACATCCGGTAACTAAAGGCCAGTCAGTCTGATTAGCATTCCATGCAAGGTAATGAAGTCACTAATCATTGCAAGGACAAGATGACTGAGTACGTAAAGCAACATGAGATATTATTTGACAGGCTGCGCAGATTCACCCGGGTAAATCGTGTTTGACAAAATTGCTGACTGAGACGAGGGCAGCGGAGTAGACATCATCTTCTTGGACTACAAAAAAGCCTTCGACTGAGTCCGACATGGACGACTTCTAGGAAAAGTGTCTACGGATCGAATTGAAGGAAAGATAGCCAAGTAGATTGAGGGTTTTTTGGTTGACAGCACATTGCTAGTAGCAGTAAGGAATGCTGAATCAAGCCATGCGGATGTTGCAAGCGGAGTTCCTGAAGGCTCGGTCCTGTGACCGCTCTTGTCCATCCTCTACATAAACGACACCCCTGAAATAGTAAAATCAAATATTCAGATGTTCGCCAATGTACAATAATGTTCACAAACCATAAACTCACCGAAGGACGCATGCAAAATTCAAAGTGATATTGACACACTACTGAACCGGTCCAAGACAAGGCTCCTACGATTTAATGCTGACAAATGCAAAACTATGTATATGGGAAAGAACCACACGGGATGGGAGATACCAAATTACAAGAACAAGATCAAGAAAAAGACTTGGGAGTGTATATCTGCAGTCGTCCGTTCAGTGTGCAAAGTCTGCCAAGAAAGCGACGAACAACCTCATAGTTTTCAAAGGAACTTCCAAGCACATAACCAAGGATAGTTTTGCTTTATTGTACAAAACATACATAAGGCCTCATCTTTAATACTGCTTCCAAGCATGGACCCCAGGGCTGCGGAAAGTGTGCACACATTGGAGAAAGTGCAAATAGGAGCCACCAAGCTGGTTCCTGGCTGTGAGGAATATTAGCTACCCAAACAGGCTAGAGGCACTCAACGTGTACAATCTAAGACAAAGGCGAACAACAGGTGACCTTATAGAAGGGTTCAGGATTTTAATTGGATTTGACAAAACAGAGCCAACCAGATTCTTTAAAATCTCCAACATAACCGAAACAAGTGGAGGACACAACATGAAGATCTTAAGACCGGGTTAAAAAAATGCTCTCAGATGCAGACAGGATTTTTTCCACCCAGAGAGTAGTCAACACCTGGAACGATCTACCAAGGTATGTTGTGAATGCCAAGATGTAATTATTTTAACGTGAGCTTGACCAAAACTAGAAGAGAAATGGGGTCAAATATGCCCATTCAATCGTAAGCGTAAGTGTATCCTAAGTTATTCTGTCCGCCTTACACGACAAAGATTATCTTCCCCAGCTTAGATTATCTTCCCTAGGGGATGAGCACTGTTACTACTTTAACTTATCTAATAGGCCCCCACTCAGTTGTGTGCAGCTTCTATGCGTTTTTTTTTAGCAAAGAAGTAGTTCTCCAAAGTGGAGCCAAAATAAAAGAAAACGGTCTAAATCACGCCTGTTGGTCAAGAAACTTTATGAGTATAATAAAGTAAAATTTTGAACGTGATTACGCCCCTTCCTATTAAACACAATAATAAAGATTACTTCAGTGTATGAATTGAATAAGAGGGGGGGGGGGATTTCACCAGCGGAACAGAATAGGGTCACGTTTCCCTAGGGAACCCCGTCGTACCCGGGTCGTTGTGCGGGGGGGGGGGGGGAATCCCTGCCACACCGTCGCAGCGATAAAACGGCGTTTAGAACAATTTGGTTCGGCAAATTGAGTTCAGGACGACCCTCTCCCTTAGTTTAACAGGGTCAGACCTTAGAAAACGAACGTTGGTCAGGTTTCAACTGAACATAGGTCAAATATTATATGCACATATTTTGCATATGTCTGTCCCCCTCAATAACATTGACCGAAATAAGCCCCCTAAGTTTCCAATAAATTATAACTACCAAATGGCAATACAAAAAGGAAAGAAAATAAATGTAATATTAAAGGGAATATACATCATTTGCTTTTGCTGTAATTTTCAGAAATGGATGGAATTGGGGGGTTGGAAATATATAGCAAATACAGTTACACTGACTTTTTGAGGTTTTGGGTTCGAAAATGCTATAAAAACCAAGAAAAACAATCATTTTTCTGTAGTCTGGTTCCCTGACTCCATTTAAGAAGAAACAGAGCAGTTTACATATATTCGGGAATTGTAAGGTCAGGGAACCAGTCTAGCTGGCTTGTACCCGTTCATAGGTGTGTAATCGATTGCAAACAAGTGCGATGGTCAACTGGGGCCAATATTTGAAAAAAAAGCCAGTTTTTTCCAACGCTGATCGGCCGATCACCGTTGCAAATTGATACAAAAATACCACTTTTCTTGAAAATGACAGTATACCGGGTGCCATGATTTTACAGGATGCTTTACACTGTCATTCACTAACAGTCCAGCAAGGTATTTCAAAATGATTTGTTAGTTTTATTTTTTGATGTTTGCAAATGTTGTATTTTCCCTTTAAGCAAAAATTGTTTGTAGCAATTCACAAACATGTTTAGGAAAAGTTTCTCAATGGAGGCAAAATATGGAAAGTAATGTTACAGTCACGTGGTAGTGGTTGGACAGTATCTAGAAGGAAGAAAAGTTCCCAAAATTGGCCGAAAGTATGGTGTTCCATATGGGCCATCGGCGTTGTATTTTTGCCCGAACTTGTTGTGCACTGAAGCTTGCCCTATCCGCTCCGTTCATAAGTACCCCCTCACCGGCAAAGAAGGAACATTTGGGGGTGACCGAACGACGCCATCTTGCCTGACTGTAATTCAGTTGCCGCAAAGCGCGGCCACTGCGTGTAGGCCTACATGCATAGTACACATCACCTGGTGTAAGTGCGTCACACACAAGGAACGGCGATGCACGTCAACCAGCGAAATTTCCCGCCGATGGGACGTCGTTGTTAGGTATAGGGGCGCCCTCTTTTGTCGGCGCACGGAGCCCATAGGTAATGTCAAACGACTGTTTTCACCTACCAGCACCCCCTCTAGATGAGCACTCTTCCACCGTCACATCGGCAAGTTGCAGAAACGCCTGTGTCGCGTCTACACCGGGCATGTCAGTATCGATGTCCAAGCTGACGTACCTGACCGTCCGCGCTGGCTCACACATGAACGGGATCTTAGCTCCGTTCTGAAACTGTCCCCTGGTAGCCGGTGAGCCGCACGGCAGGTTCTCGGTGAAGTTGGGGCTCAGTCCCGCTCGCACTACCGCCCCGATGAAACGAGAACCTGGAGAAGAAAACATAGTGTAACTACGCTTTTGCACATTCTCTGACGAAAAAAAAAAATACATAAACGAATACCAACCGCTGTATGAAGAGTAGTAAAGATCAGTCACATTGTCTTACAAATGTTTTTTCGTCAGGAAATTGTCCATTATTACACCCATTACGATGAAAAACGCATTTTTCCCCGCATTGATGAATACAAAATGGTGCGAGCTCTACTGGAA
Organism: Patiria miniata; assembly: GCF_015706575.1. Lineage (NCBI taxonomy): Eukaryota > Metazoa > Echinodermata > Asteroidea > Valvatida > Asterinidae > Patiria > Patiria miniata. The sequence continues at coordinate 16,388,634 of NW_024037068.1, forward strand.
TTTGTATCCTTATGGACACATTCCTTTGTTCTCGTGTACTAAAGTTTTCGAGTTTGAAGTTTGAAGTCCTCGAGTGTAGTTTAAAAATGCTCTTATTTTAACCAGAATGAATTTCCTTGGCTGAAATTTGGATTTAATAACCCTTTTCTAAAACTCTTCCACTTGCGACTGATCAACATAGCTTGTGAATTCCTGGTTTTTGAGTAAAATACATAAATCTATTTTGTGAAAACCTTTTGGAGACATATTCATCTATAGAAATTGCCCTGTAGAGACGTATACAATCATTTGTTCCCTATTGTACACGGCGTCTCCAGTGGGTACGGTGTATCAGATCAAGAATGCTCAGAATAGACATTGCGTCAATGAGGGCAGCAAAAAGAAAAAGCCCATTTGCTATGTTACGTACACGCGAAGTTTCCTGAGTGCACGACAAAAATGAAAGTTTCGATACCCCCCAAAAATGTTTTGTTCCGGACCTATAGTCTAGGGTCTGTCCGGTACGCGCAGTGCCATCGTCATCGCGTTTGTCATTACAAACAAAATAATTTAGTCATAAACATCCGTCCTAATTTGTTCGCAAGTATAAACAAAAGACAAATTAGATACATTTGGGTGTAAATCACTACGCGGAATGAAGATGTTGTGATGACATCGAAAGGTACGTTGCTGCTGTAATTTTTATTCCAGAAAGATATCTTACTAACTTTTATTATCAACGTGATGGAATCCAGCATCAGTATACATGCTGCCGAGCATAAACATGCTAAATATAATATAAAGTGGCATTACAGCCTAGCATGCACCGAATTGGGCTACAAAGCGCGTCCACACAACTATCCTTTAAAAACTTATATTTTTTGTTTTATTCTTAGGGCCTACTAGAATCATGCGAGAACAAACTTGGGGGTCACCAATTTTGTCTCTGAAAAAAAAACACGAGATGTCAAATTCTAGTTTTGAATCCAGCCGTAGAGTTGTTCGCATTGTGTAGAAGTGCAAGAAACAATATCTGTGTCGGGGGGGGGGGGGGGGCCGCAGGGGGCGACCAATTAAGGACGCCACCAACGTTGGAACGTATCTCATTCCCTTCTTGGACTTAAGTGCACACATATCGCGGGCAAGCAAAAATGTAATGTACACACAACGCTGTAGTTAGCTAGCTACAGCGCGATATCATGACACAATAGCCCAAAGGCTGGCCGTGAGTTGACCACATGACAGTCAGTAATTCCGCCACACTGAGCCAGTCAAATTCCTAGTTACGAACAACGCTATGGCCTACTCATTGAGCCAAGCACCCGACTGTGACACAGCGAAAATACCATTCTTACTTTCGTCATGTTCATGAATTTGGCGAATAAACGTTCATGTTGAACTGAGGGAGTGATTTTTTTAGGAAATAAAAATTAAATGTTAATAAAGTGTTTTCACAAAATATATCATTTTGTGCCGGAATTATAGGGGTGTCATTGACGGTGCTACTACGCAGTAAGTGCATTCGAGCACGTGGCCGGTCGCGTGCAGGTAATACAATGCACTATAGACCAACGTGAATACAGATTCTTTTCTAGAACTGGTCTTTCGATACTGAACTAATATACATGTTCGTTATATAACACAAAGATTTAGTAATGTCGGTGGAAACCAAAAAGCATTAAAAATAACGCTTGAAAGCGGATGTTTATCTTCCCAGCATTTTAAACACCTCTATTTTGGAATGGAAGAGGCACACAGACGGCCGTTTGCACTCGGAAGTGGGCCCCCACCGCCCCCCCCCCATCTGTGTATTAGAAATGTGTGCATTATGTACGATACACACAACGTGAACCGTGCATTGAATGGTCACCACTTAAAAAAAACGTATGGGTATGCCACAAAATATCCGTCGCGTCTGATGTTAACAATCATTTTCCTCTTTTGTCTTTTCTCGGGAACGGTAAGACAATAGTTAGTTTTCTTTCAACCAGACCTTTGAAATAGTAAAAGTAAACAATCAAAAACATGAAATTTCCGAGGACTTCATAATTCAGGCGATAATGTTCCTTTACATGAAAAAAAGGTGCGATTGTGGAGTTTAGGGTACCTCGGTCTTTTTTTATTCTAAAAGAAATGTTGTCGCTCCAAACTTATGAAAATTACATTTGAATCCTCAAGCAAATTTCTCTTTATTATATTTACCTAATTAAAAATTATTTGTTGAGTATTTTTGGAAAAATCTCAATATAATACTAGAGGTTCGTTTGTTGTTACAAACGCAGAGTGGTCGGGTAAACAATTTCATTAGACATTGTCCAGTTAAATTATGAATATGTTTATGTCAGAAAAAAAGGATCAAGAACTTTAACATTTCCATTACCAATTATTTTGTACAAAAAGAATGCGTCTCTTAGAGTATATTTTAGGGTACAAGTTATTTCCGGTTTGCTGACGTCATCAGTCAAAAAAGGAAAGGGGGATACTTGTTTATCATTAAGTAAAAAATACGCATGGAAATATGAAAATTAAGTGTATGTAATAATAACAGCAAACTTCTGGTTTGATGACGTCACAGTATTTGGAAGCAAAAGGCCAATATTAAGTGTAACAGATGTAATTTTTGGGGGCAAAAAACACAGTCACGAGACAGGGATCAAATGATGGATTTAAATTTAAAATAAAATGATCATTGTTGAATTCTCCCCAAAGCAACTTCCGGTCTGATGACGTCATGATTATGAAACCTTCCATAATCATTTGTGGTTGCTCCCGTGATATAGGGACAATTTAAAAAAAAAATTGATTGAGAGTTTTAACATTTCAAAGGATTAAACTGTTTTGATGTGCCGCTAGAGGGCGCCCTTTGTGGGATGACGTCAAAATTATGTTTTTGTGTTTGGCATTCCTCATTTAACACTTCCATAATGTATTTGTCTGTTGCTTCCGTTTTAGAGTTAGATTCAATTTCTATCGCACTTCCGGTAACACCGGAAGTGAAGGTCAAGCACTTTTGTGCCCGCATAAGAAATGTTGCTCACGGCATAGTCTACAACCTCACGAAAAAATATACACGATACTCTATTTAGTTCAAAAGATATAACGCAAACTATTTTGTCAAATCGTTGTAATTTTATACCTGATGACGTCATGATGACGTAACACAATTTATAACATTTTCGTAACATGATACAAGATCACACTAGGTTTTATGATCATACCGTAAACCGTTCGGAAGAGGCGGTGCTTTGTTTTGATTTCAGGCTAATGTCTACATTTTCAATTCACCTAAATTTGACCTTTCGGTAGAACCGGAAGACAAGGTCAAGATAGTTTACGTACACGACATAAAATGTTTATCAATTAATGGTCTATCTGATTACAAGGTTGAAACATGATTGATCATTTTGTTCAAGAGTTATAGGTGACAGAAGATCGTCATTTAAAAAAAAAACGAAAATCGGTTCTAATTTGACACCCGATGACGTCATAATGACGTCAGAGTATAAAGCACCACTTAGGATTAGGGTCGAAATAAATTGAAAGTTACAAGTTCATATCATAAACCGTTTTGGAGAAAACCCGCAGAAACATGCTGTACGGTAAAAAAGAAAGATTAATCGTAACAATAATAGAGAGTGGTCGGGTTGTGCCCGAAGGGAATTTTCCCGTGGTTCCTCCAACAAAGGTTTTTCGCGTGTTTTTTCTCCCTCCCGTAATCAGCAACTTAATGGCAATATATTTCCTTGATGTCAAAATATATGTTACAATTCTTTATGTTCCCTTAAATTCGGTGTCCCCGGTAGTCTAGGGGCTAGACGTCGTTAATGGTTTGATACGCGATAACCCACGACCGCGATAACTCGCAGTCGAGAGGGCGCTATTACGACCAACCAATATCGCCCACGGACTTGTCAGAACAACGTCTAGGAAAATTCGTATTGGTTGTGAAATGCGCGCGCACCTGTTTGGCCTAATATATGCAGCGCGCAATTCAAAAATATTATAGTAGGACTGAGAATACGGGACCGTAATTGCGTGCAGAAGTCGCGCTTGCGCACTAGCTTCCCCCGTTTTTCGGGGGAGAGATTTCAGCAGTATCGAAATTTAAAGGTTTGCATGGTAGAAAGATAACTAAGACAAGATAAGTTTGCGGTAGCACCATGTGAATACATCTGTTTTGTGAGTATGTGTGGTTCTGAAAAGAACCGGAGGGACCCAACGTTTCGAACAGTATGCTCTGCCCGTGAGGGATTCCAACGATGATGCGATGTTATAAGGATGGGTTCGGTGAGGCGTGAGAGGGATGCAAACTGGTGAAGCTCAAAACCAGTGAAGCTGAGAAGGATGCAAGTTGACTGAGGGATGCTGGATGATCTCTGGAGCGTGTCAGTACATAGGTGACCCACAGCAGTTTCCCTAGACGTTTTTCTGACTGGTCCGTGGGCCATATTGGTTGGTCGTGATAATTGCGTATCATTAACAACGTCTTGCCCCTAGACTATATATGTCACCGGCCCGCGTCGGCAAACTACGATCAAATTTGTGACCTGATACAGTGTACGTGTTCATCTTTTCAAACCGTGGACGAAAAATACCAGAGAACAAAAGAGAACAATATCGTCCACGATTCCAGCATACGTCCGCGATTGGGGTTGTGTAAACACCTATGGGAGTCTTCCTAAAAGTTAGTACAAACGAAAGAGGAACAATAGGACGTCCACGATCGAAGCTGAACATGTGTGTGTGTGTGTGTCTGGGTGAGCTTGTCTTACATACGCAGTGTGGACTTCCGAACAAAAGACGTCCACATAATGTAGGTAGCAGCGACGAAGTGTGGACTTGCCCACGTCCACACAGTGTTTCCCCATTTCTGGAAAACAGGTTTAGAGGCATTTTTGGGTTAGGTTTATCCGTAGCAGAATGAAGAGAAACACTAAAGGGAATCATTGAAAAAAATTGGGTTGTAAGAGTTTTCACAGTTTGAGAAAAATGAGTTTTTCCACTGGTGTTCCTTAACTACACGAAAAGAAAGGAAAGTCCACACTAGGTTTGTGAAACAAGTCGGTGTGTGTGTGTGTGTGGGTGGGTGGGGGTGGGTGAGTGTGAGGGTGTTTGGGGGGGGGGGGCAGTGGTAAATTTACCCCAATGCTTTCGGAGAGTGACGATTATTCTTCCCAAGCAGTGCTTGCTACCTAGGTCCAGCAGCCACCAAGGATGCGGATCATTAGCATCTGGAATGAAGGAAAGGAAGAATATTAATTATATGCAAATTACAAATATGGTGACAGTGGGATTGTTTTTGTTAACAACTGCGAAAAATAGTGATGATGATGATACCAAAGTGGTGCTGATTATTGGTAATTGGAATATGATACAGATTGTATCAGTGGGGATGCAAGGGGATGGGGACGGAGAGGCAAGGGAAGGGATTGGAAATATGAGGTAGGGATCAGTGTGGGTATGGGGACGGGGATCAGTGTGGGGATTGGGACAGGGATCAGTATGAATATGAGAATCAGGATCAGTATTGGAATGGGGATGTGGATTATTGGGATAGCAACGAGGATCAGTTAGAGGATGTGGATGGGGATGAAGGGAATGGAGATGGGATGAGGATGGAGATGTGGATAGCGATGGGGATGGAGATGGGGATGGCAATGGGGATGGCGATGGCGATTGAGAAGGGATGGGGATGGGGATGGGGATGGCAATGGGGATGGCGATGGGGATGGCGATGACGACGGAGATGGGGATTGGGATGGCGATGGGGATGGCGATGGCGATGGCGATGGACAAAGGATGGGGATGGCGATGGCGATGGAGATGGGGATGGCGATGGGGATGGCAATGGCAATGGAGATGGGGATTGGGATGGGGATGGCGATGGAGATGGCGATGGCGATGGAAATGGGAATGGATCGAGATGGGGATGTGGATGGAGATGGGGTGGGGATGGCGATGGGGATGGGCACGGGCATGGCCGCAATGGAGATGGGGATTGAGATGGCGATTAAGATGGGGATGGGGGTGGCGATCGAGATGTTGATGGCGATTGGGATGGTGATGGGGATCAGTCTGCATGGGAATGGAGATGGGTACGGTGACAGTGATTTCACGAATGACGAAGGTGATGAGGTAGACGAATTGTATACTGGGTTACAGCAAAGGCAAGTATAAATTATTGTTCCTACTGGTGTGCGTGTAGGTATCTGTCTTTCCATCGATGGCATTTTCGGAAGGATAGTACCCATATGTCGTGCTCTGTGATGTTCTTTTCCCATAAACAGGGAGAGCTGAAATGAATTAGGATTTTGATAACAACTCAATAATTGACAACTGTGATATGAATTTCCCCACCAACGGCGAAATATAAAGTCAAAAACCCCATTAACCCTTAAAGAGGAAAGTCATGCAGACAAACGAAGCACATGCCGGCTACCCCCCCCCCCGGCTTAACACTCCGCCCCTTCAGCCAAAGACTGTGCAACGTAAACTACATCAGGCCTCTATACATCGTGTAATTGTCAGTGTGGACGAAGATTCTGTTCCCTGGAAATTCTGTCCCTCAAGCAACTTTAACCCTAGTTGTTCTGTCCGCCTTGCACAACATAGGATATATGGTCTCCACGCGACTTGCTGGAACTACCTAGTCCCCGTTCATTTTCGTCCTTCGGATGGGACGTAAAGCCGTAGGTACCGTGTGTTGTGTAATGCACGTTAAAGAACCCAGTAACACTTATCGCTAAGAGAAGGGGTTTGCCCCGGTGTTTCTGGCAGTGGCTGCAATGTGCGCCGCAGCACCTTGTAAACCCTTATAAGGTGCTACATAATGGGTCTCATATTTCTCATAAACTTTATTTACCTTTCTTTAATAATAAACATATCTCCAGCGCCTTGAGTACCTAATAGTTGGTAGATACGTGCGCTATATAAGACTCCGATATTATTATTATTATTATTATTTATTATTTTACGCAGCTTCCACGCATTTTGTACCACAGAAGTAGTTCTTCAAAGTCGAGCCAAAATACAAGAAAAAGATCTAAATCACTCCTGTTGGTCAAGAAACATTGCTTGTATCATAGTGAAAATTAGAACCACTAATAAATATTACGTCAGTATATCAATTGTGTTAGACTGGGGGGGGGGGGCCTAATTCCGTCCCCCGGAATCGTTTTGTGGCGGAACGGAATTCCTTGCCACACTAGCACAGTGATAAAACGGCGTTTATAACCTTTTGGCTACGCTAGGCAAAAGTTGGTCAGGTTTCAACTGAAAATGTGTCAAAGATTATACACACTGACCGGTTCTTAGTAACCTGCCAAATTCTACACATAGGTTGACAACTCTTTTTTTTGTATTGAAGCATGGTGTAGGTAATATCAAATAACTGTTGTCACCTACCACCACCCTCTTCAGATGTGAATGTCTCCACCGTCACCTCGGCAAGTTGCAGAAATGCCTGATCCGCATCTACATCGGGCATGGACAAATCGATGTCTAAGCTGACGTAACTGGCCGTCCGCGCTGGCTCACACATGAACGTGATCTCGGCTCCATTCTGAGACTGTTCGCTGGTAGCCGGTGAGCCGCACTGGTGGTTCTCGGCGAAGTTGGGGCTCGGTCCAGCTCGCACTATCGCCCCGATGAAACGAAAACCTAGAGAAGAAAATACACTTTTACTTCTTAAAATACAGTTTCGCAAATTCTCTTTAAAAAAAGAAGAAGAAACCAGGCCCGTATTTTAACAGTAGGCACTGTGTGAAAAACTCGAGGGCCTACGAAAAATTAGGGGCCCACGAAAATATCGAACCCCACGCCGTTAGGCTTTGCACTCATTAATTCTGATCAAGATACACGTGTATGATACCATAACATTGATATGGATAAAAATGTTGACATGATGTTCATGACTGAAACCTGGTTAAGATGCAATGGTCCAGTTGTTGTTAATGAATGTACACCAGGTGGCTACACTTTGAATTCCTGAACATTGCACGCGGGGGCAACGATGCACATGGTGGTATTGCCGTCATTTCCAAGAAAAACTTGAAGTTGT